>NW_023144633.1:652500-1252500 GCF_012932325.1 Thrips palmi
AAGGCGAGGCGAGGCCCGCGCCGCCCGCACTGGCGCGCTCTAGCGGCGGACGCGGCAACCGCTTCGCCACGGCGCCGCTTCGCCGCAGTAGTTCCGCGCGCGGCCGCCGCCCCGAGGCGATGGCGCCACTTGCCACGCTGCCCAGCCGCCCAGGCAGCGCACTCAGCAGGTGGCGGAGCGAGCACGGCGGGCAGCCCCTAGACCGGACCGCGGGGGAGGCGCGGCGGTAGGCATAGCGCCATCGCGACGGTGCTCTCGGTCACCAGCTCCAGCTAGAGCTCATCTCAGCCCATCGGCACCTTCTGTGGCTGGCGCCGACGTCGTCCTGGAGCTCGGCGTTTCACCGGACTGAGGGCAGCGCCCGGCCGAACGGCAAGGCAGCCAGGCCAGAGGCCGCCAGAGGCCGCCAGAGGCCGCCAGAGGCCGCCAGAGGCCGCCAGAGGCCGCCAGAGGCTCGTCAGGGTAGAGGGTGGTCCAGGCGGCGGCGCCAGGCGGGGCTGCAGCGCTGCGTCCTGTTCCGCCACCGCGGGCACGTGTACCATTGAAACGGCCTTGACCGCTTCCGCCGCCCCGCCCCGCCGCTCCGTGCCGTCCGCGGCCCACGCGGCACTCGACCCCCGTCCGCCCCACCCCCCACCCCTCCGCCCATTTGGCCGTATTATCCGATAGTCGTACTTGCTATTTGCGTCCTCCGCGTCCTCGCCAAGGACGTCCACGACACTGTCCACCTGGTAGACCACCATAGGTCCTCCCGCCCGCGTGCCCCCGCCCCGTGTCCGGGACTGGACCCTCCCCGTCGACGCCGTCCGCGAGGTCCGCGAGCGCGTTGTCATCTCGCCTTGAGGGCCCTACATGCTTCCATCCCCTGTTTCCCCGACTGTGTAGCCCACGTGCCGCCCCGGTCCATACCTTGCTCCCTCCCCGCCAGCCCGCATAGCTCGGGCGATACACCTCAAGGCTCGCGGGGAGGGGCGGGGTGGGGGTGGCTGGACGGGGCGGGGCGGGGGCGGTAGCGAACAGAAGCATTCGCGGAAAGGGTATGGACAGACCCGGGACCGTCTACAAATTCATAATGGGTCTCAGCCCACTCCGAGACCGGTCAAACACACACACACACACTGCGAGAAAGACAGAGCGATGGGAAGCTGTGCGTCTAAAGTCCTTTCCGTCGCTCCGTCTCTCACGCACCCATGGGGCGTCGCCTGCAGGTGCGAGAGAGACGCGGCGACCAAAACGACTCTCGGAATCAGTCTCCCGGAGCAGCTGGGCGCCCTGCGCTCGCCCTGCGCCCTGGCGGCCAGGCACTGCCAGGCAGGGCGCGGCCAGCAACAGGTAGTACAGCGCCGCGAGCACGCCGCAAGTCAGCCGCAAGCCAACCACCCAGTGACTCTTCCACGCTCGCGCGCGTGGCCGTGGCCGGCCGTGGCGCCGTCGCAGAGAAAATATCCGTAATCTGGGGCCGCCGCGGGTGGGGCTCGAACCCGCGCCCCGACGAAGATCGGATATTCATTGGCCGCCTCGCCCTGCCGCATACAGGCGCGGCCGCCGGCCCAGCCAGCCGCACGTGGCGAGGCTAGCGCCGCCAGCGCGTTGCCAACGTTGCCAGGGCGACGCGAGAACCATGAGAACCTCGCAAGCGGAAGGAAGAGACATTCGGATGGATTTAGGCCTGCCACTTTTCTGCCTAATGTTGCCTACCTTCCTGGCGGCTATCTTGGGGCCAAGGGGGCGGGGTGGGGGTCAATTGTCTCCCTGCCCTTCCCCGGGTCCGCACCTGTCCTGTCCGCGTGGTCCGAGCACGTGCCGCGCTAGCTGGCCTTGTCCGCTCGTCCGTTCGGCAGTCGCTATCCGCGTGTTCGATCGAGATTGTCACCGCGCCGCACCGCGCGCACGAAGGAGGGCCCGCGTCCTTGACGGCCAGGTGCATCGCCATGCCCGGCGACACGAAGGGCGGCCGGGGGGAGGCGCTGCAGGGCCTGCACTGACCTGAGGCTCGGGGGCTGCACGTCGACGACACGGCCCCGGACACAGAGGTCGCCGTCGGCCACGGCGACGGCCTGGGCTGCAGGAAGTCCCCGCCACGCCGCCAGGCCATCGCCAACCCCGGCCAAGCACGGCCAGGCCACCTCGCTGGGACAGAATGAGCGGGCCTTGCACGGGGCCCGACCCGCGCCGGGGCGCCCGGGGTGGCCGGGTCTACCCCCAGCCGGAGCCGAGCCGAGCTGCCGGGACCGAGCCGGGCCGAGGCGGGGCGGAGCGGGACGGGCCGAGCCGAGGCGCGTAGCGAGCGGCCCGTGTCTCGCTGGAGCCTGCGCAGAACTGCAACCTCGAGCCCGCGCCCCGCCGCCCCGCCGCCCCGCCCCGTAGTGCAAATGCACGTCGGGCCCCATTCAAGCAGGGCCCGGGGCCTCACCCGGGGCCCCGGCCGGCCGCGTGGGGCCGACAGACACAATGTCTGCACTAATTGTCGGTCTCGGGTGAGGCGTCACCTGTGCGAGGCTGCAGGGGTTGTGCCCCCGCAAGCGGACAATCCACAGTGTAGGCGGGAAAAACTATAGACGCGTTTTGAGCTCTGGATTGGTTCAGCAGGACCCGAACCGAATGAGTGACCGCACCAATGAATTTCTCGTTCCGAGAGCAATCCATTGATGGGGGTCACAAATTCTGTTCGAGTCCCATTTAGCGACTATGGAGCTCAAAACGCGTCTTGAATTTCGGCCGCCACCACCGGTCTTCTGGCCCACTGTGCAGTGTCTTGTGCTGTCAAGGCAACGCACGCTTAGGAACCGGAGCGCTCGGCGTCATCCCTTTCAAGGGAAACGGCGCTCTCGATCCGGCTTTCGAGAATCCTCGAGCAAGGTTAGACCCCCGCCGTTCGCGTTCCGGGAAGCGGATGGGGCGGAGAGCGGCAGGGGTGGGGGCGAAAGATGGGGCAGCACACCGTAGGTCTAATTGACAGCACGATGCTCCGCGCTCCGCACGTGGAGCGGGGCTGCCGAGCGGCCCGGTCGCTCTGTCTCTCTCGCACTCACGGGGCACTCCAGGAAGGCGAGAGAGAGAGAGAGAGAGAGAGAGAGAGAGAGAGAGAGAGAGAGAGAGAGAGAGAGAGAGAGAGAGAGAGAGAGAGAGACAGAGCGACGAACCGCTCTTCTGGATCGCCCCACTGGCTGAAACGAGGGGTCGTCAACTCCTATCGAGCGTGTACAAAGTAATACAGTAATATATGGTAATATACGTCCCATATTACCGTTTTTGGCTGATTTTTCATACTACCTAGGCTAAGTAAGTAGTCTATTCGGTAATATTTATGAATTTTTAGCGGTAATATAAGAGTAATATAAAAGTAATATACAGCCTGTGTACGAAGTAATATGCAAGCTGACGACCCCTCGGCTGAAATGTGTCCGAAAGGCACTTGCAGCCCCTCGCGGAGGAGCGCTGGCGTCGTCGGTGGCCTTGCCGCCCCTTCCCCCTCCCCTGCGGCCCACACGTGCCTCCCCCCTCCCCTCCACACCAGTGTGGCGCCCACGTGCCTACCACGGGGCGTCTCGTTAGCAGAACAACAACAACAGGCAAAACCACAAACAACAGTGGCGCCTCAAGCAAGCAAGCAAACCACCGCTATTGCTGGCTTGACTACAGGCCGCACCAGGCCAATGGTGTGCCGGCTTCAGACTCACGCGTTGTACCGGGGCCTACCGCAGGCTGCCCCAGACAGGCCGCACCATGGCACCAGGGCAGCGACACTCACCTGCAAGCAACGAAAACAAAAACGCGTTACAGACTTCGCTTAGGTTACACAAGAACTGTATTCGTGGAATGACGCTGTGGGTGAAGGTAGGATCGTTGTGTTTTACAGTGAGGGTCCGACTCAGTCCGCGTTGGCTACGGCGAGGCGGACAGTGTGGGAGAGGCGCGCGGCGGAACAGAGCACGACCGCAGCGGAGCGGAGCGAAGCGCCTGCCGTGGAGAGGATAGGCCACACGGCGCGCAGCCCTGCGCAACGGGGGTGCACGCCGCCCGGGCGCCCATTACCATTAAGGGCTAGACCGTCCCCTTCCATGGTGGCGGCACCACCACGGTTGCGTCACGCGGCGCCGCGGGTCCCCGCGCGGGGTATCGCCGTGGCGGCCCGCACTGCAGCGCCACCTGCCGGCGATACCCCGCGCGCTGACAGTGCACCGCCCCGGCAGCCAGCAGCCTCGCGGCGCGGTCGCGCGGTCGTTGACCACGCGGCCGCATTGGCCGCAAGTAGGACGGAGTGGCACGCAGTGGCGGGGAAGGCCTTGAGCATACTTTTATTTTCAGTCCCCCCTCCCCGGCGCACCGCGGCGTCCTGACCCTTTTGCACGCGCAACGCGCAACCCTTGACGGCGCCTCGGCGCGCCTTGGCGCAACGCACGCACGAGGCGCTTCCTCGTCAGCGTCCTGTTTAGCGACTCTGGAGCTCAAAACGCGTCTACAGTTTTGGCCGCCTCCACCGGTCTTCAGGCCCACTGTGCGTTTGCGCGCCGGGCAACTCGACCGGACTCCCCCGGACCGGAAGTAGGCCACGGCGGCACTGCCCCGGTCCGGTCGTTGGCCGGGGCGGCGGGGCCGAGGTGGGGCGGCCGACGGCCTTGAGCACCTCGCCGACGAACGGCCGGGCAGCGAGCGGCACTCGATGACGGCGGCCCGCGTGATAAGCCTGGATAAGGGCGGCCGCTCCGCCGCTTCGCCGCTTCCTCGATCGTCCCGGGTCGCGTCGCCGCCGCCGATTACGCGAGGTCCACGTCGACAGAGTCCGCCCATTCCGCGAACACTCGTCAGACTGGCCAATTTCTTCCGCGTCGTGAGACGTCCGCGAAGTTGGTCTCCATCGCGGCCAGCGGGCTGCGCCGGGCGCGTTTTGCCGCGAACCCAGGCCGAGCCGAGCCGAGCCGAGCCCAGCCAGGACAGCCTTGACACACAGGGAGTGCACTGCCCTCGACTAGGCCGGGCCCAAGCCAGGCCCTGCCCCCTCCGCGCGCGGCCCGGCCCGGCCCGCCTCGCGCTATGTAGGACTGTCTGTTATGTCAGTGACTTGTCGAGAGGGGCGGGGCGGCAAAGGGGCCTGCGCCCCAATCATTCACTACTGAGACGACTTTGAATGGGAACCGCGTTCGCAGTCTTACTTTGTAGTTTTCACGCCACTTCTCATGCGCTCGCACACGCAAAAAAATAAATCTCCTGAGAGCTAAAAATTTAGCACCACTGCAAATTAATTAAGCTCTACAGGCCCTGCAAATTTTTTAGCTATATGGCTAAAAGACATTAGCTGGGGAACACTAGCACTGGCCAAAACGGAGACTAGCTAAATTGAAAAGAACACTTGCTGAAGAATGAATATATTCGGGTGGGACCACAATTTGGATGTTAGCCTTGTATACGCTTAAGTGTCACCGTTAGATTTACAAATATCGCGCCACCCCTCCGAGGGGGAAGTGATTTGTCAGGGCAACGGGATTGCCCGACAGTCATCAAAAATTGTAGATCATGCAGCAGTTCATAGACGCTTCGTTGAGAGTGTCCGTTCCCCACCTAACACAGCCTCCACTGCTAGTCATCAGCGCGAGCGAAGCGACACGGAACGACCATATTGTTGCTCTGTCTCTATAAAATATTTTGCAGAATTGCAAAACAAATTTTTAAACCATCAATCAGCACTGCAGCACACGAAAGTTGCTAAACCAGCCAAAAGTACACGTTTCGCGAAAGTCGAGGTCTGACAAACACTTAGCTAAACGAGCACCCCGACTCCGCAGATGTCGCTAGTAGAGCTGCAATTTTTTTAGTTGTGGTGCTAAAAATTGTTCACTAAAAAAATTAGCTCAGGTCTGATTTAGATTTTTTTGCGTGCACGCGCGGGATCAATGAGCACAGCAACTTGATTCGGATTAACTACTCAACGGCGCGGCTTGGAATCAGTTTCCCGCGGAACCTCGTCTTTTTACTGCATTTCTGTTTCCTGTCTCCCACCTCCACAGACCTCCCTCCCCCTCCCTCCCCCTCCCCGCAGCGCGGCGAACTCCTCTGCTCTACTTGGCCGCCTTTCGGGTCTCTGAACCTGAGAGTAGCAATGTGGGCCAACGAACGCTACGGAGAGGGAGAGGGGGGAGACAAGTCCAGGCGAATTGGAATATGGCTGAGGAGGGTGGTCCAACACCCACACGGAGAGAGAGGGGGGGGAGGAGGGAGAGAGAAGGGGAGGGAGGGGGGGAGAGAGAGAGAGAGAGAGAGAGAGAGAGAGAGAGAGGCATACACTTGCTCTGACGAGCGCGCATGCTCGTACACTCACACTCACTCACACACACACACACACACACACAGACACACATAAGGAAATGATCTCGAGAACAGAGGATCAAAGACGCCCACGAAAAAAAGGGGGAAGACACCGTGTCGGGTGACGCAAGCGCCATAAAAGGGGAGCCGTTGCGTATTTGGTAAAATCTAGTTCAAGATTAGGTGAGGTCGCCGGCCTCATGCCGCTCGAGGCACGTGCAGCACGGCGGGGCCCAAACACGAGCCGTGGAGTGTCGGAGCAGGGACGGCGAAAAAAAGAAGACGGAAAACGAAAAAGAAAATGGCACGAGCAAACATCCTTAAGTCAATCCAATCAAACGCGATAGACGCGCGACACTTGCACTGGTCGGTCGACAACCGATAAGCGGTCCGCGATACCAACAGTGTGCCGTTCGAAAGGGCAGCGGCCGGGACTCGAACCCGGGAACCCGCGAACCCGGGAACCCGGGGCCGCACGCGTGGCGTATCAACTCTGCGAAAACTCCAACTACTGTAGAAATTGTGTTTGGGCGGGGCGGGCGTCCTTCGCGGCGATCGTGTTGACGGGGGGCGCGCGGCGCGTCCTTGGATGCGCCCCGGGACGCCCCGGGGCACCGGCGGCCGTCGCTCCCAACTGGGTCAGCGCCTCCGTCCCATTTGCATTTCGGCGCCGACTCGTCCGAAAAACCCCGCGGTGGCCGATTTCGAGGTTAGGCAGCACTGGCGGAACACAATGTGTCCTCGTGGGCGGCATTTTGCGACGGGGTGGTTCGACTGTGGTCGGGGTGATAATGTCACGTCATGAGTAGCCACGCTTGACTGGACGCAGAGATATGGTGGCGTAGGCTTTGCTAGGGGTGCGCTTCGGGGACCCGGCGGTAGTTCCCCTGGCGTGCACTAGCGTGACGACGAGTAACTACTGCTAAGTTATATAATCGAGGGCACAGGGTGGCGGCCAGGCGGCCAGCCCTGCAGCCCTTGGGCCCTTTGTGGACATGACAGGGCCCGTGGCGGCCCAGGGCCCCCTGCCCAGCCCTGCCCAGCCCTGCCCTGCATGAGGGACATTCACCTCGCGCTGCCAGAAATGGGTCAGCCTCTAGGCCGGAGCTCGGCTCGGCTCGGCCCGGCCCGGCTCGGCCCGGCTCGGCTCGGCTCGGCCCGGCTCGGCCCGGCTCGGCTCGGCTCGGCCCGGCTCGGCCCGGCTCGGCTCGACTACGAAGCGCCCCCCTCCGCCCTCCCCTCCCAGGGCGGATATCGAAACCGCGTCAGTGTTTTCTCGCTTTGTTGGCCGAATATGCATAATTAAAGTGCCACAATGTGGGTCGCTCGCGGTCGCTCTTTCCGCGAATGTACCGTTCCCGCCCCTCCATTCCAAGTCTGAATACTGATGATCCAAATTCTGACAGAACTTAAAGGGCGGGCACTCAGTCCATCGCACAATGTCACTCAAGTGGAAAAAGCTCAAAGTCAATTTAAAACTCTTTTTCAAAGAATTTTTTTTCTCTAAAGGAGCGAACTGAGGGTGGGTTCGTATGTGAAAAACCGGTATCGCACAGCACACAGTGCAGGCAGTGTTGGCAGCGGCGCGCCGCCCTCGGCCGCCCCACCCCCAATACGGTGACCTCGTTTTTGCGTGCGTTATCTCGTTCGCAACTCCCTATCTAGGCTGGTTCGAACGCTGGGAATCTGCCCAAAGCCACGCTCGAGCCAACAGTGTCGCAATGAGGATTCGGTCCGGCAGTACTTAATTCAAATCATTTCGGTCGCGACGAAGCCCCCTTCACTCAGAGCGTCCCGACCTCCCTGGGGGAGAAGGGGAGGGGCAGGTACCCGTCTGGCTGGCACCACACACTGGCGAGAGTGAAAATGCGGACCGTTACCACACTGACAGCTGGACAAGACGACCGTCTTCGCGCCATGGCAGTGCACTGACGTCGGTGACGTCACCACAGAGCACGTGCGTTGGACGGCGCTAGGGTTGCCTACCTGCCAGCACTCTCCCGAGCAACAGCTCCGTCTCCTGGGCCGCGTTGGTCCCGCTAGCGTTGCCACCGTCCGCGAGCTGTTCGTCCAGGGCGGGGTGTAGAGCGGCAGCAGGGGCGCCCGCCACTGCAGGGGCGTTCTCCAGGGCAGGGGCGTCCTTCACGGCAGGCTCCACGGCAGGGGTGTTCTCCACAGCAGGGGAGTACTCCACAGCAAGGGCGTCCTCCACAGCAGGCTCCACAGCAGGGGTGTTCTCCACAGCAGAGGCGTCCTTCACAGCAGGGGCGTTCTCCACGGCAGCGTCGTCCTCCACAACGGCGTCCTCCGCGGCGCCCTTCTTGTCCCGCACCGCGACGCACACCCGGTCCCCGCGATGCACCTGGCCGACGGTCATGGCGTCGTCACCTCCTCCAGCGGAGCGCGGCGTCGAGGTCTTCACCGCATGGTCACTGTCGCCGACGCAGGTCATCACTCCGTCCTCATCACACAGAGCCTTGTCGTGTGGCGCGCTCGGCTCCCCGCGTGCAGCGCGTGCAACGTTGAGGTTAGGATCTGGCGGGCTTGTCGGCTTGGTGCAGCGCGGCGCGGCGCCGGCGGGAGTGCTAGTGGGCGGAGCGGGGCGCAGCGTGGAGGGGGCAGCGCTGACCACCCCAACACCCTCAACAAGTACGACAGCGTGCCACGCGCTACCCGCCAAGACGAACACCATCCTGCAGTCTGTTCGCGCGAGAAACGACCACACGTCGTGGACTCAGACGCAAATGTTTCAGGATTTCGCGACCACACTTTAAGTTCCCACATACCAACAAAAAAGTTTCCGCGAGCATCAGAAGTATGGTTCGTTTGTAGACTTTCCTCCTGGTTCTACGAGCCATTGCCACCCAGAGCAACACGGTTCGTCAAAAAGAAGGAAAATAGTCGCTGCCGCGTACATCAGCCTGCTGTGTCACCCTCTGTAACTTTCCCAGAAAATTGAAAATTTTCCCGTATTTATCAGCGACAGCTGACACCATCCCCCTCCCGCTCCTAGACCAGGCCCGTCAGGCCTGCCAGGCCTAGGACAGAGCCGCCTGGCTGACTCGGGTTGAGCGACTCCCTGACCCACTAACTCACTCACTGGCTGTCTCACGCAACCTCTCTCTCTGTCCCTCCCTCTCTCTATCGCCTTCACTCTCGCCAGGCTCTCGGAATGAGAATGAAATAACCGAGGGGGTAAACACTTCAAGAAATCGTGTACAGACTACTCGGTATTACGCTGTATTACGGGTGTATTACACGTGTATTACGGCCCTAAAATGCCAAAATTTGGCACATTTGACCCAAACATGGTATTACGATCACGTGTATTACGCGTAATACACGGTTTTTGTGTACAGGGTATTACGCGAGTGGTTACCCCCTCGGAAATGACACACAGAAGCTGCACGCCGCGCGCACGCTCGCTTAGCTCGCGTATCCTGGCCGCGTCCTGGCCGCATCCTGACTGTCCCATCTGGAACACGCGTCCCAGTGCGTGATTGCGGTCCGCTATGGTGTCGCACCGCCACCGCTTTCAGAGATAACAGGACCCTGGACCGCTCCGCATCGCTTCGCGGAACCAGGAACTGCACTGGCAGGGCGGCGCGGCAGGGCGGCGCGGCAGGGCGGCCCAGTTTGTCGGTGGCATCATCAAAACAAAACGCACGCGCGTTCCCGTTCGGACGCTCGGTGCCGCTCGGCCGTTCGCCCGGTCAGTCAGCTGGTACCGTAAGCCGGCACGGAAGCCTGGCCACGCGTGACGGGGAGCCTGCCTGCTGGGCGGTCCGCCCGTCCCACAGTGGGCCAGAAGATCCGGACGCGTTTCGAGCTCCAGAGTCGCTAAATGGGACTCGAACCGAACGTGTGACCCCACCAATGGACTGCTCTCCGAACGAGGAATCCATTGGTGGGGTCACACGCTCGGTCACACACACCAAATCGGAAATTTAAGAGGAGCTGCTCGGAAGTGGAAGACAAAGAACCCAGATGCACTACCCGCGCGGCCGCCGCCCTGGCCGCCCTGGGGTGGGGGTGGGAGCACTGGCACTAGAGTGGAGCGAGGTCACTAGACGGAGACAGCGCGCGAGGCGAGAAGGAGAGAGGGAGAGAGGGGGAAGGGGGAGTGACTTGGGGTCGACGTTCCGTCCTGCCGGCAGTCCCAGGCAGTCCCACAGAGCCACGCCCCAGCTGCTATTTCTGCAGTTACTGCCATGCACTGTCGCCCCGCCCCGCCCCGACCACAGACAAGGCGCACTGTGCAGTGTGCACGTCAACCGCGGCCTCCCCTAGGTAAAGGACCGATAGGACGAGTTCGTCCACCCGCGGGCTTTTCCTACACGTCCGCCAGCGTGCATGAACCACGTGACACCCTTTTATGGGTGAACCGCTCGTGTGACCCCACCAATGGATTCCTCGTTCGGAGAGCAATCCATTGGTGGGGTCACACGTTCGGTTCGAGTCCCATTCAGCGACTCTGGAGCTCAACACGCGTCGGGGATTTTGACCGCCTCCACCGGCCTTCTGGCCCACTGTGCCACGGAGGGTGTACCAAGAATGTGACGTCAGCCCTTTCCATCGATGGAAGCAGAAGGCCTGGCGCTTAGCGCTGCGGTGAGGACGCCTGGACGCGGTGAGGCCAAGCCAGGCCAAGCCAGGCCAAGAAGACAGGCCGGTGGAGGCTCGGCCCGTCCCGGCCTCCGGTCCCGGCTCCCGGCCCGGCTGGACCCAGACACCGGAACCGAGGCAAGCGAGAGTGGAACGACCCGAGCCGGAGACGGGGACGCCTGCAGGCGAGAGAGAGAAAGAGAGAGGCCTAGCGAGAGTGCGTGTTACGTGCGTGTTACAAAACGGAGGCCTGGGTTCGAACCCCGTTCAATCGCCCTTCGTTTTCCGCTGTCTGAGGCGTCGATACAGTGGAGGCGCCGCTTGCTCTGAGTCACAGACGGGATCACTCATCGCGCAGCCGCGCCGTGGAAAGGGTCCAAGAGCCCCGCCAGTGGGCCGCCGGCCCGCGCAGCCGCCGCCAGGACGGCCAGGGCAGTCAGGGCCAGGGCGGGGACAACTACTGGGTCGTTGGGCCGCCTGGCCGCGTCGCCCGTCGCCTGCGTCGCCTGGCCAGCCGTGCAATAGGAGCTGGCCTCGTGGTGCCTAGAGGACTGGGGGAGGGGGAGGGGGGGATCTAGTGTGGCCGAAGGTGAATGATCGGCCAGTAGGGCACGCACGCACACAGTCGCGTGCCGCTCACACACACGGCGTCTTGCAGGTGTGCCGCAGTGTGCAAGTCCCTGTGCCATGTGCCGCGGCCTCTCTCTCTCTCTCTCTCTCTCTCTCTCTCTCTCTCTCTCTCTCTCTCTCTCTCTCTCTCTCTCTCTCTCTCGGGTTGAACACACTCCGCGGAGGTTGCGCGCTGTCTAGCCTCGCTTGGCTTGGCGACCTCTCCTTGGCGTCGCGGCGCTCCGCCTGCGACAGCGAGACGGCGGCATTTAACAAGCCGCAGTTTACTTTCCAGTGTCCAGTGGGGCAGTCGCTGCCAGGGCGCCCGTCCGCAGATCGCGCCCGCCTCAGGACGCGACAACTCGGCCACGCCCACCGGGGGTCCGTCCCTCCCAAAGGGGCGGAAGGGCAAAACGTGGAAGCTGCCGTGGAGGAAGAGGCATTAAATTTTTGATGATGACGCGAGCGGTGACCTGACGGGCGGACGGCCTGGCGGTGGTCGCGGCGGGGAAGCACCGTCTCGGCTGGTGTCCGCCAGGCGGCGCCACCGCTCGTTGACGGGCCTCCGCACGCGGCGCCGCGGTGGCGATACCCCGCGCCCGCGGCGGCACCGCGGCGATACTCCGAGCGGACAGAGACTCCACGCCGCGCCGCGGCGAAGCGACGCCGGCGACACCCCGCGCGTCTGGCCCTCCGCGACGACGCTGGCTGGCGCTACCCCCTCAACGGAGGCGTCAGCTGATTGCAGGCAGCAAGCGGGACGACCCTCACTCCGCTCCGTTCAAATCGAATTGAACGTCAACCGTGGATGCAAATTACGGCGCGTTCCCAAGGCATGCCGACGCACAGTGGGCCAGAAGACCGGTGGAGGCGGCCAAAATTCCAGACGCGTTTTGAGCTCCAGAGTCGCTACATGGGACTCGAACCGAACGTGTGACCCCACCAATGGATTGCTCTCCGAACCGAACGAGCAATCCTTTGGGTCACACGCTCGGTTCGAGTCCTCTGCTGAGCGACTCCACACGTCAAGAATTCTGACCGCAAACTTATAAAAGCCAATCACACAAACAAATAAAAAAGGTTTTTATTTTAAACAGCAGCTGTTATAGGCTATCAGTAGTTTTCCAAGTTTTCTCCCCACGGTCCTATAAAAATACCCGACATTCGTGCGCGTAAAGATGGAACTTTTCAAATCAACTTAACGAGTCAATTGTTTTGTCACGATCACGAATCCGTGTCGCCTGTCGCGCATTACGGCGCCACGGCGCCCCACGGCGTGCACGGGGTGCACGTTCGGGCCGTGACGGCATCGGTGACGTCACCGTTGTCGCCGCCACTGTGGGGCTCTGGGACAGGTGCGCGCGGACGGACGGAGGTACCCCAGCACCTCGCGTTCGAACGGCCGAATGGCCCAGCAGGCACTAGCAGCAAGCCTTACTCGCTTGCCTCGTTGCTCGTCGCTCTGTCTCACTCGCTCCCCTGCGGACCGCCCTGCACGAGCGAGAGGGACAGGGCGACGGAAACCTCGGTTTGGAAACGACCCGCGGCGAGCAGCGCCGACGGCGACCGCGTACTTGTGCGGCTTGCCTGCCTTTGCCCCGCCTCGGCCACCTCCAAGTAATCGACACCCACGGGGTGTGGATCGCCAATGGGGAGCTTCTTTCGCGCAACCCCAGCCTGCTGAGAGGGCAGGGAGGCAGACGGACGGACGGACGGACAGACAGACAGACAGACAGACAGACAGACAGACAGACAGACAGACAGACAGACAGAGGCGGCAAGTGAAAGGCCATCGTAGTGTGAATAGCACGTGAAGGGTTGTTGAAGACCCCTCCCCCATGATAACCCAGACGCCGCAAACAACAATACTGTCTGATCGGAGGGGAGGGGGGAGGGGGGAGGGGCGGGCATCGGAATGAGGCAACGACCTCCAGTCGAGGACGAGGACCCAGACGGAGGGGGAGGGGAGGGTGCGCGCAGGGGTGCACCCCGAGGGACGTGCGCCGCCATGACGGCCATGGCGCGACGCCCGGCGAGACCGTGGCCGAGACACGGCAGGAGGACGGAGGGACACGGCGGACACGGTGAAAGGCAGCGATAAGGACACACGACATGTTTACATAGTAGGGTCGCGTGAGTGCCCTGGGCGCCCTGGGCGTGGACGTGGCCGTCCTGGTGGCGGCCGCGCTCGGCGTCGTCGTCCTGGCGTCGTCCTGGCGTCGTCGCGGGGGGCGGCCAGGCCGGCCACGCCCGCCAGGTATCCCGCAGGTCAGGGTGCACTGCCGAGTTCAAAGCGCCCTTCTCTCTTAGACCGACCCGGCCGCGGGTTCAAGACCCACTGGAGACCGTTTTCCTTTTCGAGTGGCGCGGCCAGCGGGTCCCGAAACGCGTCCACGGCGTTGCGCGATGCGTTGCGCGATGCGTCGCATCGACCGACGCCCACCTCCCTCTTCCAAGGGGCGATCCACCACACCGAGCGCCTGCACGACTTTCGCTTTCGGACCGCGAGGAAGACGCAGCAGGGCCGGACAAAGGTCGTGTGTGAGTGTGTGTGTTGACGTGGTCTACGTGTATGTGGCCTGCGAGTGTTAGTACCGTGTAGCAGGGGAGGCGCGGGAGTAAAGCATGTGTGTGTGTGTGTGTGTGAGCGCGTGCGTGTAATACTCGTGTCCGTGTGACGAGGGTGGCTGTGTGTGTGTGTGTGTGTGTGTGTGTGTGTGTGTGAGGAGGTCATGAAACGACCGGGATATATAGGTATGCATAATAATGCTGCGCAGCCTGATGAGATAGGGGTGGAAGTGGGGTGGTCCTCTGCATGGGTGGCGGAGGCTTGGAGAGAGCGCGCTGTGCGCTTCGGATCTCGGTCGAATTATCTCGCAGCAGCGCGGCGGGGAAGGCGAGGAGGGCACGAAGGGCAGGCAGCAGGCGGGCGGGTCCACATGCGGGCTCGCTGCAGCAGGTCAGGTGCATCGCTCACCCCGTCCGTCTGTCTGTCTGTCTGTCCGTCTGCCTGTCCGTGTGTGCTCGCGCCCCCGCCGCCCCACGTGGCTTTACGCCCGTCACGGCCACCGTAAAACGCTGCCCGGTCGTCCGGGCGTCGGCAGCCTCAGCACCCCTCCCTGCGCCGCCCCCGCGCCGCCCCTGCAGCGGACTTACCGAGCCCGACAATGTTGCGACCGGCCACGTACGGCAGCAGGGCACGGCAGTGCAGCACACAAGGTTGTTCCGGGGCAGAGAAATTGGTTTGAAATCGGGTCAGGCCACGGCCAGACTCGGCCACCGACCATCCGTCTCTCTCTCTCTCTCTCTCTCTCTTCCTCTCGCAGCCACACACTTCCCGAATAACCGTTGCACTACACCAACATGCCTCCATCACACTACACCTGCACTACCCCGCTACACTCCGACGCCGCCCCCGCCCCTACACTCCTCCACCATTACGCCCCCAGCCCTACACTCCCCCCCCCCCTCCCCTCCGCCAGACGGGGTGAATGGACGCCGCGGAGTGAAAGGGCAGGGAGAGGGAGGGAGAGAGAGGAAGGGTGATGATGTGGTCACTGACGCAAATTGAGTTTCAAGGTTGGCGTGACTGCGTCGCGCCGGGGGAGCGGCGGCGGCAGCAGACGACGCTGCTGTTGTTGTTGTCGGAGGTGATGGACTCATTGGCACTTGAACGCGTTCGCACACGCGGCTGAGCAGGCCGTGGCCGGGCGTGGGGCGTACTTTGCGGCGGGGCGTACAAATGAAATGGAAAGAAAACACACCCCGCCGCGACCCTCTGCCGCCCGCCCCGCTCGCCCCGCTCGCCCCGCGGCAACGCCTGGGCTGGGCTGCCTCGAGTCGTGGCATTTCGCATTTTTGATGATTCGCCTCCCCCCCCCCCCTGCCTCCGCCGAGGCAGCGCCGCCGTTCGAGTGTAAAGGCCGGAAAATTAAAATGCAACAAGCAGCAACGCATGCACGCCAGGGGTGCGCTCTGTGGAAATCTGGGAAACTCAGCTGGCCATCGAAAGTGGGGAGGAGCAGCCCGCGGCGGGACAAGAGAAAATATGGCGATTAGACAAACTAAAAGTTCGATGTAATTTAGAGTTTTAGTGGAAAAGTTTTATTTTTTCGACGAAATGGAATTTTTACTTTTTGGACACACTAGAATTTTTTCGCGCAAATTAGAAATTTAAATTCTTTTGACAAATTAGAAATTTCATTTTTTGACAAATTAGAAATGTGAACTTTTTCGTTTGAAATTCGACGCAAGATGTGCAGCATAGCTCGAGTGCCATCGATCGTGACGCGAGTGCACGGCTGACACACCCTGGCGCTGCCGGCTCGCTGTCGGGCTGGCAAGCGCGGCTCGCGCGGCCGGCCTGGTGGCAGTGGCGGCAAGCGAGCGCAAGCGCCGTGGCGCCACCCCCTCAACTTCACCTTGCACTGCGCAACCCCTAGACCGCTCACCCCTCGGGGCGCACGGCCGGCACGGCGGCACGGCCCGGGCCCAGCGCGCAGCCAGCCCTCCCCTAATGCCTGGGGTGTTGCCAGGCAACGGGCGGACAGCGGCCGCTGCTACAGCGCGCCGCAGCGGCGCCGCGCGACCGCTGCAACTGCAGCAACAGCAACAGCAACAACAACAATCGTGGTGTAAAGCGAGGTGCCCTCCGTCTCAAGCCGCGCACCGCAGCGCGCGGCGCACGTGGAGGCCGAGCCGAGCAATCCTCGAAAGCAGAGGAAAGGAAAGGAAAGGAAGGCACTCCGAAAAAAAAAGGACAGCAAATATTTTTCCCGAAGCCAAGCAGAGCGGTGGAGATGAAATGTTTTTATTCAGACCGCGATATAAACGGAACGCCTTTCACAATCCACTTTCCTTCTCGGGCCGGAAACAATAATAAGGTGCGGTGCCGACCGCGCTTCGCTTTTCACCTCCAAAGTGTATGTAAATCTCATTTGATGAGCAATAAAAGTTTCAAGGTCCGGGTCTGGCTAGCTGCTCTAGCTGGCGCTGCCACCCCCGCCCCTCCCCCTGCCCGGCCGATGCCGGATCAAAAAGCAACCCTCTCCGTAGCCATCCCTCCGCTTGCATCAGGAAATGGAACATTAAAGCTCGTCGAACGCACACCCCGCGAACGACTGATGTGAGGCAGGCCTGACATAACGCCCCTCTCCCTGTCTCTCTCTCTCTCTCTCTCTCTCTCTCTCTCTCTCTCTCTCTCTCTCTCTCTCTCCCTTGTCTGCCTCTCTCCTTCCCTCTCCCTCCCCCTCGCGCGGACACGGCCAGAGGAGGGGTTCTTCAGTGGGGGCCGCCGTGGATTACAAGCGACATGCAAGAACGCGACCGGAAAAAAATTAAAACTTCCCCTTAACACTTTTTTCCTTTCTTTTTTTTTGGGAGCCACGCGAAATCGCGTCCAGCGACTCGCCTGAAGGCGGCTAGACGCGGCGCGAGGCGATGCAGCTGGGGCGCCCCGCCCCGCCCCGCCCCGCGGCCGGTCTTCTCGTTGCAGTCCCACCCCTAGGCCCCGGGCCCAAGGCGGCGCTCCCTCGGTTCGATATCCCGAAGGAAGAGCATCCTGCAGGACCAGGACCGGCACCAGGATCGGGAGGGCGAGGGGGAAGAAGGAGAGTCGGGCGCTGCATCGCGTCACTCGCACCTACAGGAGGGCGTGCAGGGCCTCGCCCGGCCTCGCCGGCACGCTCCGGTCGCACCAACCGCCACACGCGTAAACAGACACGTGTTCCACGCCGTTATCGTCAGACAGCGTCTCGATCGTCTCTGCAGCGCCGGAACGCCCCACAGTGGGCCAGAAGACCGGCGCCGGCAGCCAAAACTCTAAACGCGATTTTCCATACAGCACCGCACCTTGCCTCACGGTGGCGTCACCTGGTGGGACTCGGGGGACTCCACGGCCACAGCGTTCGATTTTGATACAACTTGGTTGGCGGGGCGGCGGGGCGGGGCGTGGAGGCGCCTCACCTCCCCGTCGCGAGTATTGCCACAAGGCCCCGAGGGTGCGGTGCGTGTGGGCCAAGATTTACGGCACTATTATAATCCCAGATGCTGCCCCCGTGCGCGCGCGCGCGCGCGTGTGTGTGTGTGTGTGTGTCTAAGCGCGTGCGGCGGCTGGCAGAGGGACCCAAAACTTTTCGGCAGTAAGCCGCCAGGAGCGCGGTGCCTCGCACCCCGATCGTCCGATACGGTGGCGCTGCGTCGCGCTGCGGTTCAAGGTGGCGGCACCGCACACGACGTGCTGGAGGCCGAGTCACCCTGCCGCGGCCTCCGCGGCCTGGCGGGGGCTGGGCGCTGTTATTGGTCAAGTTCAAGTTCACGCACTGTAAGGTCAGGGACCTCGCAGCCTTGCAGTGGCGCGAGCAGTACGATTTAGCACAAAGGCGCTGGCGGACACACGCAAGGCCACTACACGTCACCGTTGTTGTTTAAGGTCAAAAAATTTGTGTTTAAAAAGTGGTGCGTTGTTCTATTGGTCACTGTATGTGCTTAAAACATTTCGCTCCAGACTAATATATGCCGTCAGAATCTCCCATCCCTCCCTCGGTCCAAATCCTTCACAATCCAGGCGGACGAGCGCGTGGCGCATGCGAGACGAAAAACAACAAATCCAACAACAAGAATAACAAAGATGGCGGCCGAAGGCGCGCGGAGGCAATAACAACAAATTGATATTACACGTGCGTGGTCGGGCCAGGCCTTAGAGCCAGGCCGTCCGTACGGAGACTTTGAAGCGAGAGGATGCGGGAGGTTTCCAAGGCTGCGCGTCGCGGCGGTCGCGGCCCAGCGAAATGAACCGCAAAGCGAACCAAAGTCCGTAATTTGTCTCAAGGATTCCTGTCGACGTGGGTCGCAGAAGTTCGCAGGCGTTCCGGAGAACCGTCACCGTCACGCGAGGGCAGCGTGCTGCTTACTTTCTTCAAGCAGATGTTTTCAACAATATTTTTCGTGTTTTTCCTTTCTTTAAAATTTTCTGGCACGTACTTAATCATAACAAATAAAGCGTAACTTGTAACAGAATTATGAAACACGCCTCCTTTTTTTTTGGCCTTTTTTTAATTTTTTCATTTCTATTTTTTTTTCTAAGTTTTTTGGATGTCGAAACTTTTGGCAGGGTGCGGCGGGCCGCCCGGTCGAAGTGTAGGGGAATGTGCGAGTCGCTAGGGTGCGGTGCGCTGCACTGCGCGGGGCAGGGGCGCGGCGCCACGGGGCGGGGCGCGGCGCCACGGGGCGGGGAGGGGCGGGACGGGGCGGGGCGGGGCGGGGCGGGGCGGGGCGGGGCGGGGACGCCGGCGCCTCCACCCTTGGGGTGGCGCGAGCACACCCTCGCGCGGACAGGCGGGCGGACAACCCTCGCCAAGACCCACCCTCAACCCTCGCGGCGAGGCTGCCGTAACTGCGCGGCCTTGCCGGCGACGATACGCGGGTCTCGGACTCCGACAGCGCCGGCAGCGCCAGCCAGGGCGGAGGGGAGGCCGCGGACACGCCAAGGCTCGCGCCAAGGTAGAAGGGGAGCAGGAATTTCGTTCACGGTGCCAGTAGACTAGGCGATCCACAAAGGGCGGCAAATAGACAGAGACGGGCAAACTAAAAAGCAAACAGTTGCGGCGGCTAGAAGGAGACGGAGCGCGTCGCGCCGTGTCGCGCCGTGGGGGCAGGCAGCCCGCTGGCCGGGAGCGGTCTGCGGTTGGCCTGTCCGGGGCTGCCAGGCGCAGCCCGCCAAGCCACGCCACGCGCCGCCAGCGAGGCCTCCGACAGCCTGCGCCGCGCCTACACTGCACTGCCGACGGCCAGAAGACCGGCGCAGGCGGCAAAAACTCTGAACGCGTTTTTGAGCTCCAGAGTCGCTAAACAGGACTCGAAACAAACATGTGACCCCACCAATGGATTCCTCGTTCGGAGAGCAATCTATTGGTGGGGTCACACGTTTGAATCGAGTCCCATTTAGCGACTGGAGCTCTAAACGCGTCCGGGTTTTGGCCGCCTCCACCGGTCTTCTGGCACACTGGTTGCACCGCGACGCACTACTCGAGGTGCACCGGCGGCGGGTTGACAGCGTTTCCAGGGTTTCCTGCCGCACTGCCTGCAGGCGGGATAAGATAAAGGGTTGAGATAGCCGAGCCACACACACACGCACGCGCACACACACTGCTCCAGGCGGCGTCCTGGACGACCAGCCTGACCTGCTACATCACCAAGGACTTTTTTGATTTCACCAGAATTTGGGCTGGACTTCCACCAGAAAGGGCTTTTTCGTGAAGCAAGTGCCTCCCGCCGACCACTTGGATAGCAACGTTTCCAAGCGCACCGCATCAATGGGGCTTCGGACGGAGGGGATCAAGAGCACGAATCGCGACAGTGAGTGCTAGCAGAGCAAGCGAAGCATCGAAGCGCAGAGGATGACGCCGTGGGCGGGGCCGCGGGGCCACGGGGCCGCGGTGCAGGGGCTCAAGTTGCTGTCCAATGGCGACGCAGCATCCCAAGCCGGGCCGAGCCGAGCCGAGCAGAGCCGAGCAGAGCCAGACAGTGGTGGGGGTGGCGGCCCATGACCTGCATGCTGCAGTGACCTTCGCGCGAGACTATTCACTCTCTCCGCTCTATCCCGATCTATGCGACCTCCGCCCGCCCAGGTTCAAGTTCAAGTGCCGAGCGCGTCTCTAAGCGTCTAGAGGTTGAATGACCTGTCTGTCCATCCGAGCGCGCGACCAGGCTGAGGTCCCTGTCTAGTGTTCTTCAATCAGGCTCTGTATTAGATCCTACACTGTGTTCGTTCTGTTCGCAAAGTCGGCGCAAACCTCAAAACAGCGGCGGGGAAAAAACGAGATCGCGACAACCGAAGGGGTTAGTATTCGCACCCCGGACTGTTGGAAACTGTTGGAGACATGTGGACAAAGGGGTGCGACTGCTCCATGTCGGAGCGCGCTCTCCGCCAGGGCTCCGCCAGGGCTCCACCGCCGCCTCGCTGCCGCAGTGCTCCGAGTGCTGTGGCAACGACCCACACTCGGCAGGCGGCGCAAGCGGCCACGGTCATTCACTCTCCCTCTCCTCCCTGCCTTTCCCTCTCACCTCCTCCCCCCACTCCTCTCCCCCTCTCTCTCCCTCTCTCTTCCTCTCCCTGGTTCCCGGCGGCGTCAGGCGGCAGGCCCTGCGCGTGTACCCGTCACACCAGATACAACGAGATACCTGCCCACGGATGCGTACATTTCGCACGAAGCTCATACTGTGTGTGTGTGTGTGTGTGTTGTGTGTGTGTGTGTGTGTGTGTGTGTGTGTGTGTGTGTGTGTGTGTGTGTGTTTGCACGCGTTCGAGCGGCGCGTGTTGCATGTGTGAGTGAGACTCACCTAGGTCTGGGATAGAGCTGGACGGCTCCTCGCGGTGTGCCCGCTCCTTGCTCCTGGCGTGGGAGTGCGGGGGCCGCGGCGGCGGCGGCCGCATCACGGAGCACGGCGTCGACGAGGACGACGAGGACGACGACGGCGGAGAGGACGTTGACGAGGACACGAGGGGCGCCGGCGGCACTCGGAAGTCTCTGTACTTTTGCTCCGCCGGGGGCGGCGGGGGCGGCGGCGGCCCCAGGGGCGAGTGGGTCGGCGCTGCGTGCTGCGGGTTGAGCGTGATGTGCGGGTGGGGGTTGTGCGGCGGTGGCGGCGGCGGAGGCGGCGGCGGTGGCGGCGGCGGCGGCGTGAGCTGCGACATCTCGCCCTGGTCCATGGGCGGCTCCTCCTTGAGGTGGATGGGCGGCAGTGGGTGCGCCTGAGGCGGCGACGGCCCCAGGGGCGGCGCCATCGGCGTGCTGCCGTGCTCGTCGCCCAGGCCGTGCTCCACGCCGTGGTCCATGGCGTGCTCCAGGCCGTGGTCCATGCCGTGGTCCATGGCGTGGTCCATGCCGTGCTCCATGCCGTGGTCCTCGGACGCGTCCGAGTTGGCCATCCCGGGGGTCATGTCGGCGGCCTGGAACAGGTAGAGGCGGGGGTCACCTCGATTCACGCACAACAAACAATCCCTGCGAGACACAGCTTTCGCGTTCGAAGTTCGGGCGGGGCAGGAAAGAACAGGGACTTCAAAGTTCCAGCGCGTTGGGAGATGCTTGGACGCAGTGGCCGCCCACGATTTCCAGACAAGGCAACAAAATTGAATTGGTCGCGGCGAGTCCTTGCAAGGCGAAGAAGGCGCTTTGCCAAACATCGAACGCCGGTAATCGACCAGTCATCGAACCGTTCCACGCGGGTACCGACCGATAGCCGGCTCCCCAGTCGCATCGTTCGCCTCCCTGGAATGAGGTAACCAGAGGCAACGCGGTGTACCCCCGCTCCCCCAGGACCCCGGTAGGTACCTTTTTGTTCTCGTTTCCCCGTCTGGACGCACTTTTCTTTTCTTTCGGGTGTCTGGCCCTGGGCAGGGCAGGGCCGGGCAGGGCAGGGCAGGGCCGCGCTGGGCATGCCCTGGGTCCGGGTGCACGCCCGATTGGGACCCCGTCCACTTCACCTTGTGTATGCCCTTGTCTACATACCTCCGGGCCCTTCGGCCCCTCGGCCCTCTGGACGAGCCCTTCGACGCGTCGTGAGCCTTCGTGGCTCTGCCCTTTGTCCAGCACTTGCCCAAGGCCAGACATCTTTATCCCAAAATATGAGAGGCAACTTGGTCCGCCCCGCCCGGCCCGGTCCCCTTCGTCAGATCTGGACCTTGACGAACCCGTGCTTCCGCATGCCGCCCGGGATGCCGGCCGGGGGGATCGGAAAATTCCGTAATTCGATTAATCGATTCACTCGCTGCCACTGCAAGGTGGGCTACCAGACCGGTGGAGGCGGTCATTTAGAGCCCCAGAGTCGCTAAATGGGACTCGAACCGAACGTGTGACCCCACCAATGGATTGCTCTCCGAACGAGGAATCCATTGGTAGGGTCACACGTTCGGTTCGAGTCTTGTTTAGAGACTCGGGCGTCTAGTGTTTCGACGGCCTCCTGTGCACTGTAGGGGCTGTTTGTCGCAACACCACTGTTATCCTTTCGGTAGTAGTACAGTGTAGGCAGCGCGAGGGCTTCCGGCCGCGACACAGAGACAAGCATTGCCGGTGGCGGAGGCCTTGACTCGGCGAGGTGGAAATAACTTTACGACCTACAGTTTCCGAGATTACTCGTCAATTAAAATAAGCCCGGGACAAACGGGTTTGGAAAACGAATCAGCTAGACTAATCAAACGGAACGCCAACTGTTTTTATGGGCACTTTTTGAATTCGATTTGGTGAGGCATACTGTCCCAAAATTTTCCACATTATTAATTTTTTATTTAATTGTAGTAATTTTAATTTAATTTAAGTTGTTTTTTTTAGATCTGTCGTGCCTACAGTAAAACTAGAAATATCCCATTCCCGTTTCCCGGTCGCGCCGACAACAAAAGCAGGGCGTTTTGCCTTTTGTCCGCCCGCCACTCTCCACACTCCACTCTCCCCACTACACTGCACTACCGCGCTGCCCCCGCCCCGCCGCCCGCCGCTATGACGCTGCAAACAGGTTCGAGGCGCCGCCACGGCTGGCCGCCTGGCCGCCCCGCCGCTCACCAAGATCAAGTCCAAGTTCAAGTTCAAGCGCGGCGGCCGGCGCGAGCGAGCCCGCCGCCCGCATTCGAACGCGAGAGTGAGATTCCGTGTTCGGCATAACCTGATCGCATGCACACTGTAAATGAGTCAACCCTGCTCCTGCACTGCACGTGCGCGACGCAGGGACTTTGAATGAGCGAGCGTGCGCGCCACGCGAGTACACGCTTAAATATTAATTTTCCCTTCCGCTTCAACTCGCGACTACTCGCAAAAAAAAAACTTTAAAAAAAAATCGACAAATTTTTTGAGAGAGTACCCAATCCTAATGAAGCCCCATTATGTTGGACGCACGTGAAGGGACAACCGAAAGCGAGAGTCGAGGATCGAGAGGATTGTGAGGGGGAAGGGGGCTGGAAGGGGGAACCGAGGATGCTCAAGGTCAGCTGGTGGACCAGTCGGACGGACCGACGGACCGAGGGCTTTTGGGCGTGAGCGTGTGTGTGTATGTGTGTGTGTGTGCCTGAGTGAGTTTGTGTGTGCCTGTGTGAGTGCGTCCGACCGAAGAATGGTGTAATGGGAAGCAAGGGGAGACATCAACGCCCACCTTGGGGGGAGAACAGTATGACCTCTCCGGCCGGACGGTCAGCCGAAGTCTCCGACCGACTAAGATTCGGAAGCTGTGCGCGGCCAGGCTAGGCTTGTATTGGCACGGTCTCAACGTGTTTATTTCGCCAGAACGAGGGACCTCTACGCAGAAACGCGTCTGACTGAGAGCGACAAAGAGTTTCGCCGAATGTGGGACAGGCTCGGACAAGCCAGCGCACAGTGGATTTGCCAGAAGACCGGTGGAGGCGGCCAAAACTCTGGACGCGTTTTGAGCTCCAGAGTCGCTAAACAGCACCGGCGTACCACGCAACAACGATGCTCCTATGGTGAAACGGAAAGTGACACACGCATCCCCCCCCCCTCTCTCTCTCTCTCTCTCTCTCTCTCTCTCTCTCTCTCTCTCTCTGTGAATTTTCTTTCCCCCTGTCCACCTCTCCCAGCGAGGCTCGACTAATTTCCGTGCCGTCGCAAAGAGAGAAAGAAAAAGGCAAAATGGCGTCGGTGGCGCAACACCACTGTGATACTCCGTGACCGGAACGGATGGCCGGACCGTGCCGTACTCCAGACCGGAAACCGGAAACCCCGAGTGGATCATCCTCGGCAAATACCTCCAAGCGCGAACCGGGAGGCAGGGAGAGTACGTCCAGGTGGGCGAGTGGGAAGACGAAGGGCCTTCGGACAGAAAGGGAAACTGGGGGCCCGTGGGGGCCCTTCGTTCCGAGCCCTTCGTTTGGGGCCCGTCGGTACCGGCCCTGGTGCCCTGCTGGCCCTGCTGGCCCTGCTGGCCATCCGACTCGACCCACTCACCAAGGGCCACGCTGGGCCGCGCTGGGGTACGCGCGGAGCCATCATTCAGTGCCCCCACACACAACGCCCGGCGCGGCCCGGCGGGACTTTTAAACATTTAAACCGAAAGCCACGGAGACTAGCGCGAACCGAAGCTAGCGTTGCAAACTGCTCAACAATAGCTACTCATGGTTCCAAATGTGAAACTTCTTGCACAACTTCCACTATGTAATCAGTTGCTGCTGCAATTGGAAGGACCGCTTTGAAATTGTCGCATGGGCGAATTTGTTTCCCGCGTCCGAAAATTCCCCGACGCACAGTGCGAGAGAGACAGGCCGCCGGGACCTCCCCTGCAGCGCGGTGCAGCGACACGGCGGCTCGTCACGGCGCGGCCGCGGCGTGGGAGGCTTTACAGGCCCAAAGCCCTCCCTCTCTCCAGGGCCGTCTGAGTGCGTGGGGCTGGCGGCAAGGCGGCTATTCTTGTAAGGCAGGGCACGGCCGGCACGCGCAAGTCTCGCGTGTCTCCGGCGTCGCTGCGGTCCTTCAATTGTACGCCACGCCGCGAGGGACAAGGATATTTATAACGCCCCCCCCCTCTTCTTCCAATGTCTCATCAGTAGTAGGCCAGCGTTATGATGACGCCCAGTGTGGCTGCAGTGGGTGACCTCCTCCCCCCCCCTCTCTCTCTCTCTCTCTCTCTCTGACAAGCACGTAGCCGACAACTACTCCTTCCTGTGTGACCGAGTTTCCACCCTCCCCTCCGCCTTGGACGGGCTCTGCCCTTCGGGTGTGTCTGGCCCTCCCCCCCCCCCTCCCTCCCTCTCTCCCTGGCCCTTCGAGTACCGCCGCCACGCGGTGCCGACCGAGTCGTTTTGGTCGTCCCGTCTCGCTCGCACCGATTCGGAACGCTGCGTGAGTGCGAGAGAGACGGAGCGAGTCGGTCTGCTGGTCCTGCGGGCCGTCGGCCCCGCCATGCCGCGCGAGTGCGACGAGGACGGACAGCGGCAGAGAGAGATAGCGATACCCAGCGAGTGGCCGCCGTGGCCGCCGGGCGGGCTGGAGCGGAACGGAACAAGAAGGGGGTTGGCCTGTCCCTTCCACTGCACTGCGTGCGTGTGAGTGTGTGTGTGCAGGGCCCACTTACGTAAGCCTGGACGGGAAGCCTGCGGCCGGCCGGCACGGCACTGGCATTCGTCCACTGACCGAGTGTAGCGTAGCAGAAACATAATGAAGCCACCCAAAGCCAGATAAGTAATAACATCGTCGAAAGGAGCAGCAAGCACAACGACCAGGCAGTGGGCCATTCAAAGTGAACCAGACCCAGGTGAGCATCCACGGCGTCCATCACGGGCTGCTCAGCCAGGATCACAGTCAGGCGTCGTCCAGAACGTCCAGACCGTGTCCAGGGCGACGTTCCACGTCCTGGCCGTCCTAACCATCGCCCTTGACAGTGGCAGGACGGGCGGCCACCGCGCCTCGGTGCGGGTCGCGGCGGAGGGAACGCTTCCTCCGACGGCCTGCTACGGCGGCGCGGGTACGTACCCCCCCCCCCCCCACACACACACACACACGGCAGAATAGGAAGGCGGCGAGGAGGGCGGGCACGCGGCTCCTAGAATAGAAGTCTAAAAGTGAAGACTCCTGTTTGGTGGAGGCCCCGGTGCAGGCCGCCGCCGCCGACGGGCTGCGGGTGTGCCGGCAGACGCTTCTGCTGCGCTTGGACGCATCCCCGCTGTCCCCACCTGAGTCCAGCCCGTCTAGGCCGTCTAGGCCGCCCAGGCCGGCCGGGTTAGCCTGTCCGAAGCGCCACCGTCGCCCGGCGAGAGCTAAATTGGGTGAAAATGGGTGCACACACACAGAGTGCACGACAACCGCCGTCTTCCGGCCGCCCTGATGCCTCCTCCTTTTCATTCCCGCTTTGCATGTTTGTTTGTTCTCGTTTTCTGAACCTTTGACGGCACCGCACCGCGGCACCGCCATGACCACGGCCATGACGCTATCGGCGGGGCGGCGGGACGGCGGGGCGCCCTTCCAGACTTCCAGAGGACGCCGACGGCCACGTCCGCCGGCACGGCCAGCACGGCCAGCACGGCCGACACCCGCACATGAGGATGAGGCGACCCGACGAGCCGCCCCGCCCCGCCCCGCCCCGCCCCGCCCCAGACAGGCTTCCTATTGCGTAACCTTGGCCGCGGCGTTTGTTTTGGCTGCTCAATGTCACCCAGTAGCCCAGAGTACAGTATGGCGGCGACGCGTCGGCCTGCCGGCACACCCCGGCCGGCCCCGCCCCGCCCCGCCCCGCCACGTCGGCGGCGGCGCGACCAGAAGCGCGTAACTGTGCGCTGCTCGAGACTTCCAGACACCCACAGGCCCACAAGGGTGTGGCCGCGGCGCGGGGTCCGTGCGGGCGGTGCGGGCGGCGCGGCCGGCACCGCGAGCACGCACTCGACGCCGTGTCTCCGGCAGTGACCCACCCACGACCCAGACCCACGCGCGGCCGGCGGGGCGGGGCGGGGCGGGGCGGGGCGGGGCGGGGCGGGGCGGGGCGGGGCGGGGCGGGGCGGGGCGGGGGGGGCCTCCCTCGGGGGACTCCCCGGACTTAATGAGCTCAAGGGCTTGGAACGCTACTGGAAGGCGAGGAAGCTGGCGTTTCAAGAACCCACCTTCCTCAAGGCGTTCAAGTGGTGGTCCAGGAAACAGTGTGTCGGAGGAAGGCGTTTCGAACCTCCGGGCGGCCAGGCGGCGGCAAAGTCGCTGACTTCGGCTGGGTGCGAATCGGCCCAGCCTCTCGAGTTCGGCGGGGCGCCTGAAGGTTAGGCAACACCCTGCCAGCCGTGCGGGTGACTTGCCTAGGCAGCCAGGCTGAGGTAGGCAAGCCCGCGCGACACCGGTGCGTCGCGGGGCAATGGTTGCCTACCCTGCGATTGGCAGGCGGCGGAGTGCGAGTCCGAATCTCTAATGGCTGGTCCCAAGCGGGAAAATGATTTCAGTAGCGACTCTGCTGGAACTGAACCACAGTGGGCCAGAAGACCGGCCGAAACTGCTGAACAGGACTCTAACGCGTCTAGAGTTCTGGCCGCCTCCGCCGGTCTTCTGGCCCACTGTGTGCTGTACTACTAGTGTGTGAATCAATCCGGCGGCTTGGAGACGGCGGCGTGTTATAGCATTATCGCGTTCCTTTTGTCCGGTCGGCCGGTGGGCCGGTCGCAAGGGAAACGGGGCACTCGGCCAAATCGCGGACGGGCCGCGGACGGGCCGCGTGGCCGCGCCGAAAAACAGACGGCCAGCGCGCCAATTTGCATCTCATAAGGACTACTTCCTCGACGCGCGCGGCACAAGTAAAAGGAAACACGTCTGCCCGAATTGTCCGCCAGAGACGTAACAATCTGGCCCGCGTACAGTGTACACACAAGCAAACACAACGAGTCACTGCGCGACCTTCAAAATATTTACCAGCGCGGCTTATTCACAATCGGTCATAAGGCGCGACTGTCTACGGCGATACATAAAACATTTTCCCCCCAAAACAAGCAGTCCCGGCGGAAGGAAGCTTTATTTCGCAGTGTTCAGGAGCTTCGGAGATATTTTTAGATATATAAAACGGGGCCTGCTTAGCGACTCTGGAGCTCAAAACGCGTCTAGAGTTTTGGCCACCTCCACCGGTCTTCTGGCCCACTGTCACGCGGGGCGGCTCCGCGAAGCTCCGCGAAGCTCCGCGAAGCGACGACAGGTGGCGCTGCGGTCGCGGTGCACTCGGTGCGACTGCACCGTCAAATTCGGACGGCGGTCAAAGCATCGTGACTTGAGTGCACAGTGAGTTACCATGTGGCTTTTCGCGTGAAAAGCTTTTGCACGAAATGGAAGTGCATACACGGAAAAGGCACGAATTCACGCCCAATGGGCTTTGTTACGCACGAATTCGTGCTTTATAAAACGCATGCTAGATTTCGCGAAAGCTATATGCACAAACTACATAATAATTTAGTGAGTGATCCATTTATGAGTTTTTCTCCGGAGCTCGTAAGAATGGGCCAGCAGCACGACGTCGTCACAACCGTCCTTATTTCAATTTCTTTTTCTTTTTTTCTCGGCGGAATCGTCCCTACGCAAGTTGCACGGCGTCCACCGGCAGGAGACTGATTCCGAGAGTCGTTTTCGTAGCTCTGTCTCTCTCGCACCTGTACGAGACGCCGCATGAGTGCGAGAGAGACAGAGCGACGAAAGCGACTCTCGGAATCGGCTGTCGGGGGAGGCTCCCTTCCCCGCCCCGCTTCCAAGTCCGTGCCGCCGACAACAGCTGTTGGTTCCGAGCGGCCGCACACCGGCTAGCGAGTGTCTGCCCCGCCGGCCCCGCCCCGCGTGGGTGGCTCAGGGGTAGTGCCGCGAAGCGCGGCGCATCGCAGGTACCATCGCACCGCGGCACTCGGTCAGCGCGCACACTGTTACAAACCAGCGTCCCACAGTGGGCCAGGCGGTCAAACTCCCGGACGCGTTTTGAGCTCCAGAGTCGCTAAATGCGAAATGATGGCGAAGCGGTTGGTCCTGGCCAGGCGTTCAATGACCAAAGTTTGGCCGATGCTCGCGTGCTAGAGTGGCCGCTTGCCCGCTTCGCCGTCACCGCACCTACGCCGCGCGCGGCCCGCCAAAAAAAGGCCGAAAAAGTGGGCCGAAAAGACGTTTGGCCAAAACACCTGCGTGGGCTGCGGACTCGTTAATAAAACGATACTCCGTGACTCCGCGACCGCCATCATCACGCCAGCAGGCTGATTCCACGCAGTTTTGGCCGCCTCCGCCGGTCTTCTGGCCCACTGTGGATCGCTCCGCAGGATGGAAACTGAAGCAGCGCGCGGGCCGCGGCGCGGCGTTCCGCCCAAAAGGCGGTACAGTCCGTCATCGCGATGGTGACGGTGACGCCAACGGTGTCCTCGGTCCGCGCCGTCCGCGCCGCGCCGGCGTGCAGATCCTGACGAATTCGCTTCCTGGTGGCCCGCTGCTCCGCTGCTCCGCTGCTGGTCCCCGAATGTGGCAAGGTCGTCGGAGGCCCGCCCGGCCCGCCGCCATATCGCACGTGTATTGTGGCGCACCGGCACCGCCGCCTGCCCGGCCTGCCCGGCCTGCCCGCCACGCCAAGGCCTTTGATAACGAGGCTGCTGCGGACCGTTGTCATAGTAACCCGATGATGGCCCAATACTGGAGGACGCGGAGTGCAGGCTGCCTGGACCCTTCGTTCCCCAAGGGCCAAGGGCCGCACAGTGGGCCAGACGACCGGTGGAGGCGGCCGAGTTCAAGACGCGTTTTGAGCTCCAGAGTCGCTGAATAGGACTCGAACCGAACGTGTGACCCTACCAATGGATTCCTCCCCGAAGCGAGCTGCGTCGCTGGACGCAGGAGCTGGCCGCGTTTCAAAAACCCCAAACCCGGAACCCGAGGGTTCCGTCCAGGCTTGAGCGACCAGTCGGCTGGACGTGGGACTTCCCTGTCGCTTGCGAGCGTTCGGAACGGTTCGGCACCTTCCCGCTCGGGCCCGCTACGGCCCGCAGTCGACCGAACCGGGTTACCAAAGACACCCAGCGGGCAGCACTCATCCGAGTCCGCGGGTAAACACTCAATAAAATACCCGCGCCACCGTCAGGAAATGAGACAGCCCATTGGCCACACGGCCGCTTATTAAACTGACCTTGAGGTATCGAATCGAGTAGTAGTCCGAGAGAGAAGCCGGCATGGGAGAGGCGGCCCAGGTACCCGGCAGGTACCCGACGGAGGTACCCGATGTAGTCCAAGACGTTAGTAATCCCACAGGCCGGTCATGGCGTTAACCACTGCACTTTCTTGCCGTATCCAATGGGGTGGGTGGTGGCACTGACGCACTGCACTTGTCACTGCACTGGTGCCGGCTCGCGGGGCTCGCGGGGCTCGGGGCGCGCGGCTCGGCGTGTACACGCGGGGCGTCGCGGGGCGTCGCGGCGCGGACGGCGGCGGCGGCTGCCCTTCTGAAGCGGGCGAGCTGAGCGGGCGCTCTGACCTACGACTAGCGCCGCCCGACCCGACGGACCCGACGCGGCGGCGTAGCAGCCCGGCGTAGCGGCGCAGCCCGGCGTGGCGAGCGGAGCGCAGAGCGCGCAGAGCGGCGTGGAGCGCATGGCCCGACCGGCCCGACCCGAACACGAAGGCCCACCCGACGGCCGCCCCCTCAGCTTCGGGCGTCTCCGCCGCCGTTCGGGCCTTCGGCAGCCTTCGGCAGCCTTCGGGCCGCAGCCTGGCGTGGCGTGGCGTGGCGTGGCGGCCCGGCGCTGCCTCGCTGCTGCCTCGCCTGGCCTTGTCCTTGAATGCGGGTTCTGAACCCGGCCCGCGCGGACCCTGGCACTGTGAGGGAGGGGAGCCAGCGACAGTGAGAGTGAGAGAGAGAGGGCGGCAGGCGCGGCAGCACCAGGCAGTCAGGCAGACCGCGGCGGCGGGGCGGCGGGGCGGCCGGGAGGGGAGAAGGGGAGGGAAGGGCAGGGAAGGGCCCTGTAGGAGGGGAAGCGCTCGGCTCGGCTCGGCTCGGCTCGGCTCGGCTCCACACGATGATGAGACAAACGGCGGCACAATGAAAACCGCGAGAGCGCGCGCCGAGGGGCACAGGCAGGCAAAGGCAGGCAAAGCGCGGAAACGGACCGAAAGCAGCTCGGCAGGTGCGACTGGCACTGCCCGGCCACCGCCTGCAGACGGCCGCTAGAGTCCACTAGAGAGGCGGGAGACCGTTTATGGCCGGGCGGCGTGTCACATTTGGAGCGCTTCTCGTAATTCTCGAGTTGAGCTCACGCGCCCGATAAGCACACTGGGCAACGAGGCTACAGCCGGCCCGGCCTGCCGAGCCAGCGAAGCCGGCGAACAGAGGAAATTTTCGGCAACGTCATAGTTGCGAGGAACGTAAGGAAAATAAACAACTTTATTGTTATTCTTCAGAACAGTAGATTCGGTGGGCTAGTGGGCCAGTAGACCGGTGGAGGCGGTCAAAATCCCGGACGCGTTTCGAGCTCTAGAGTCGCTAAATAGGAATGGGACCCGAACCGGCCGGGGGCCTTTGCTTCCCACCTGGAAATCCACTTTCCCACTTTCCTGTATCCTCATTACACTGTGGCGGCCTCGCGGGCCAGACAAAGAGCGAGAGAGACAGACAGCACGTGCCAAATCTAATCGATTAATCGATGATGAGTCCATGCCGATCGATTGGGACGATAGACGATACGACGGCCTTCACCGCGAGCCCGGCCGCCCGACAGTGCGGTGTCACCGAGAGGCGCTCCGTCTCTCTCGCACCCGCACGGGACGCGCCGCGAGTGCCACGAGTGCGAGAGAGACAGAGCGACGCATCAGTCAGCTGGGCGAAGCGCGAGGCGATAACGCGGATGCGCAACGCGAGCAGTGTAGGTGCAGGCCGTGCCAGCCGCCCTGCAGGTAGGCAACCCGCCGCCACCCGTGCAAGAGGGTTGCCTACCCGGAGCCTCGTCAGGCGCTCCACGGTGACCGCAAACGAGGGACCGCTAATAAGGAAAATATTTTGATCCGTTGCACCCCCTGCAGGTTCGACTCCCGGCACCGCCATAGTTCTTTTCTCCTTCCCTCCCCGACCCCAGGCGGACCCTGGCGGCGCGAGGCGCGGGGGTCAGTGTGCTGCCGGACATGCAAATGGCAGGGCATGCTAATTCCGGACCGCGTTCACGGCCAAGGCGAAGTCCACCCCTCTAGTGCAGGGCGCGGCACGGCACGGCACGGCAGCGCAGGGCTCCCTCCTGAAGGACCGGAAGGGTCCGTTGCCGAGCCCTTTGGCGGGACTGCACGCGACGTGGCGTGACTGGCGCCGTCCCTGGCCCTGGCCCTGCTGCCCCCGCGCCCCCGATGGGGCCCTAGCCAGGCCCTAGCCAGGCCCTAGCCAGGCCCGGCCCGCTCGACTGGAGCGCGGGGCTGGGGCGCGGGGCCCCGTTTGGGGTCTCACCTGTTGTTGGCGGGAACAGTGTGTTGTCCGAGGGAAGGCCGCGCTCACATTTTGGATGTCCGCTGTGAATCACCGAGCCCGACACGCACGGCCAGGCAGGCAGGCAGGCAGGCAGGCAGGGCGGTGCTTTAGTGCCACGGTGCCCTCAGCAGGTCTGACCTTAACTCCCTGCCGGACCTGTAACCGAGTTATATCCTGAGCGGTTAGAACAAACCTACTTTGTACACAAATAGCAGTACAACCCTACTTTTATCTCGCAATATTTATGTGTGCAATTTATGAATAGCTCCTCGTTTTTTTTAATTTCACAAAATTTGCAGTGCAAAGAAATTTTCCGTTTTCCCCCCCCAGAAGGTGTGCCGTGGCATGCTGGCTCTGTGGAGCACCCCACAGCGGAATGCAGAACAGTGCTGGGCCGATTGGGCTGCTGTCTCTCTCTCTCTCTCTCTCTCTCTCTCTCTCTCTCTCTCTCTCTCTCTCTCTCTCTCTCTCTCTCTCTCTCTCTCTCTCTCTCTCTCGCGGGGCGTGCCGTGCGCGCGAGACAGAGGGGCGATGCTCGGCCTGCCGCTGGGCCCGACCGGATAGAGGCCTAGCTCCATGGTGCGCCACCAGCAGGACTAGAGCGGTGAAGGTCAACCCGGAGGTGGCGCTCGCCACCCCCACCGCCCCCACCCCCACTGCTCCTCCACCCACACCACCACTTCCGCACGTGCCTCGCGCCCCTCCAGTGCGTATTCGGGTATAGAGAGGGCTCCTCAAACCCCGAACCCCCTGAACCCCCGCCCTGCCTCTCTAGGTCACTGGAGCTCCGGCCCTGCTGCCCTTCCCCCTCCACTCGCACCCCCTTCAAAGGAAAAGGAAAGGGAACGTCCTTTCAAAGTCACCCCGTCCAGCTCTCGGCCCGGCCGGCCACTTCACCGCCGCGGCGCCAAAACAGAGCCCCAAAACAACGCCAAAACAAAGACGAGACAAAGAGAATCCCGTGCGCTAATATTGGCGGCAAAGTTAGAGGGAATTTGAATGGAACAGTCCACTTGGAGCATCAACACGGCGCAGCGGGCAGCGCGTGGCCGCGGGGGGTCGGGGTGGGGGTGGGGGTGGGGGCACCCGGGGGTGGGGTGGCGACCTTGTCCTTGCGCGACCCACATCTGGCCGCCGCTTCCCCCTCCACCGCGGCGCCCCCACCCCCACCCCCAGGGCTGGCGATAACAGCATGCGGCAACAACCCTCTCCATGAGGATGCCATGGCATGCCATGGGCTGCAGGCGGCGGGCACGGCCAGCCAGGCCATGGACTGGACATGGACTGTGGACAGCAGGCCAGCTGACTCGCGGTGGATCTGTCTGCCTTTTCGCCCAAAACCTTCGCCGTGCACCCACCCCTCCCCCTCCCACGCGACACAGTGATGCCTCATTCCTTATTCACGCTCCTGGAAGGCCTGGAAGGCTGCGCAGCGCCTCAGGGAGGCACCTGGCCGCGCCGGACCCTTCGACTGGAGCCAGTCCTGGAGCCAGTCCTGGAGCCAGTCCTGGAGCCAGTCCTGGAGCCAGGCCTGGAGCCAGTCCTGGAGCCGGGGCCTGTAATGCGCCAGAATGTAGCCACAGGTTGCTGCAGTGGTTGTCGGGGTGCTTGCCGCCCCCCCTCGCCGCCCCCCTCGGCCGTCCCCGCCCCCTCCAGCCAGACAACACGGCGGGTCAAGGGCACCCCCCACGTGCGTTCCACTTTCGCTTTCAACCCCCTGCCCGCCCTGCACCCCCAGCCCTGCACCCCCATCCACCCCGCCCCCCGCGCTCTCGCTGCGAGCCAAGGTCAGATGTAGCTGCTGTGACGTGGGTCCCTTCGCCGCCCCCGCCCCCGCCCCCCGCGCCGCTTGTTCGCCCTTCAGGGCATTCAGGCCCTTTGGGCTGGGCGCTACATTCCGCGTCCGCTAGCGGTTTGCTCAGGGTGCCCCCGCCACGCCCTGCCGCCACGCCCTGCCCACCACGCCCCACGCAATGTCGTGCTGAACCTTGACGGTAATGCCGGGGCACTCCGAGGAGGCGCCGGCCAAAAAAAATGAGTACACTCAAATCCGCGGTGGCGGAGTGAGGTCTGTCGTGATGGCAACAGGGTGCGGCAAGCCATCAAGGCGCAGCCCACCACACCATAAAGCAACCACCGCGAACCGCGCCGCCACACAGTGGGCCAGAAGACCGGTGGAGGCGGCCAACACTCTGGATCCAGGGTCGCTGAACAGGACTCGAACCGAACGTGTGACCCCACCAATGGATTGCTCTCCGAACGAGGAATCCATTGGTGGCGTCATTCGTTCTGTTCGAGTCCTGTTTGGCGTCTCTGGAGCTCACATCGCGTCTAGAATTTTGGCCGTCTCCACCGGTCTTCTGGCCCACTGTGTGGCGCCACCTGGTGGCTAGAGGCAGCAACAAGGGTCCGCGTGCGCGCTGCGCGTCCAGTGCTCGCATTCCGCCACCCCGTTCTGGCGGGCTTGCAGTCCTGGTCGCTCCGTCTCTCTCGCACCCATACGAACGCCCCATGAGTGCGAGAGAGACAGAGCGACGAAAACGACCCTCAGTGTGCTGGCGACCTGGCGGGCCTGGCGGGCCCGGCTGGTGCAGCGCGGCTGTGACCCACCGCCCCCCCCCCCCCCCCCCGTCGGGGCGTCCTTGAGCCAGGAGCCTAACACGTGTGCAACCCCACGCTTCAGCCTCTACTCCCCAGCGTACCGATGATTGGCGACCAACGTTGGCACTACTCGAAAAAAAGAAAATCTCAGAGCGCGCGCTCTCCTCTCGTGAAAAAGAAAAAACGAAACAACAAAACAAGGACATGACGTGGCCTTGAGACGCAGTATCGCGCCAACCAATCAAAACGCGCGACGGTTTGTCACCGGCGTTGTGTTCACCGCTTTCCCCCCAATCTGTCTGCACTGTTTACCTTCCTGGGACACCGCTGGGCAGCAGCCCTCGGCAGCCCTGAACCTTTGTCCTTTGGCTGGCCTGTTTGCTGTCCTTGGTGTTCGCACCCCCGAAGCGACACTCGCACACACACACACGAGAGTGGACATACATAAAGCCCGGCCGTAGAGTGACCTGTGAATGGCTGGCCCACCGCGGAGGGCTAAGGGACCGAAGGGCGAACACCATTTCGGAATTCCCTCCGCTTCCCTTCGCAGCGCTTCGCAGCGCTTCGCAGCCAAGCCGACTTGGAGGCGAGGAGGGCGTTCTGTTGCTTTCCCCGGGGCGCGTGTCTTTGAGGAGGTGGGGCTCTAGCGGGCTCTAGTTGACCATGAACTCGGCGAGGAGAGAGAGAGAGTTTTAGGGAGGAGAGCGGCAGAGGGTATTTTTCGGAGAGGGGGTGGCTCCATAGGCCTCTGGAGGCTCCGAGTCCCGTGACCCACTTCCTCCCTTTCTATCTCTTTCTATCCGAGCGAACCACGTTGCGCCATCTCAACCCTTCTATCTGTCGGTCGGTCTGTCTGTCCGTCCGTCCGTCCGTGTGTCCGTCCGGCCGTCGGCTCGTCCAGGACACGAGAGACGGAAGTCCAAGGTCAAATCCGCCCTTCCAGCCAACGCCGTTACCCCACCCACCCCCACTCCCACCGCCCGGCCACCCCATCGCCACGCACCTCCACAGCCCTTCGCCCGCCCTCGCCCGCCTTCGCCCGCCTTCGCCCGCCTTCGCCCACCGCACGGCCGCACGCACTTTTCAGCCAGCAAGTCCCACATTGGCCTTCGGCCACCCCCCTCCCCTTCCCTCCCTCTACCTATCTCGACCTCTCCCTCCCTATCTCTCTCTCCCTCCATTCATTAGACTTCCGAGCCTACTTCCGGCCGAAGTGTGGTCCCGGATGGATCCCGGCTGTCATAATTTGGTAAGTTTCGGCGGTGAGGCTCCGCGCCGCGTCCGCCGCGTCCGCAGCATCCACCCCGTCCAGCGCGCGACCTTGGGGCCTTCACTTTATTTCCCAATTAGGCGTCGAAGCCACCGCGAAGGGCTTTGCGCGCTAGTAGTGTGAACGACGGAAAGGTGCGCGTCCTTCGGGAGGATCCGGGCGAGGAGGAGGCGAGAGGGGGAGGGGGAGGAGAGGGAAAGGGCGAGGAGAGGGTGAGGAGAGGGGAGAGGCGGGCAAACACAAACCGGGATCCGAACCTAACCCGGCGAGCCCCGCCCGCCCGGAAAGCCCCGTTTTCCGGTTCAGCTTTCCAAATTGGTGAAACCTCCCCGGGTCGGCGCCAAGGACGGCGAAAGGAAATAGGCCTAACGCCAAGCCGCTCGGACCGCCCGCTTCCCACTTCCCACTCCTTCCCACTTCCCACTTAACCTTCCCCGCGCCGCGCCCCGAACTTCCCCCGGCCGCCACCAGAGGTCGCATCGCTCCACCAAAGCCGCGGCGGCGGGCGGCTGCTGGCCCTGCCGCGCGGCGCGGGGACCGCCGGAAGGCTGGACGGCTTTCGTCGCTCTGTCTCTCTCGCACTCGTGGCGCGGTGTGGGGTGGGGGCGAGAGAGACAGAGAGGCCTGGGCGCCAGTGGGCCGCACAGTGCGCCACACAGTGGGCCAGCGCGCTGTACAGGAACAAACAGCGGCATCAGTTATCAGCGCGCTGTTCCACATTTTACCCGGTGGCCCGGAATAGAGAAGCACCGCTCTCGAAGTCGATCCCAGCCGGAAAGCGAGGGGCGACCCCAAGGCACGCCCCAAGGGTGACCCACTGTCAAAATTTGTGTGCAATGATTGCGGGAATAGGTGTAAGAATGTGTTAGATTTCTCGTGTCTTCGCCACACATGCTGCCTATGTGCAGGCGTTTTCGCCTCATGAATGAGGAATGTGTTCAAAAAATCTTTTATAATGAATGTCGGAAGTTGTTCTCCCCTCTCGCCGGAGGCAGTGCCTTGCTGCCGTGGCTTGGCTGCGACGAGGGGGAGCGACGCAACACTGCTGTTCGGAACCGACCTGCAGACTTCGAGAAACGCAATGACACATCGGCCTTCAGCCTCCAAAATAAACTCTGTGGAACTTTGGACGGGACGGAACCGGCGACGGCAACGACAACCCGCCGCGGCGGCGGATCATCACTTCATTCGATTGACCTTGGATTGGCTGCTCGCTGCTTATCACAGTGGAGTGGCACGCAGCCGAGGAAACTATTACCACACTGCGGCTGTTGACCGCCAGGCCGCGCCAGACCTGCGTCTTCCAGTGTGCCCGGCAGCACAGTGGGCCAGAAGACCGGTGGAGGCGGTCGAAATCCCGGACGCGTTTTGAGCTCCAGAGTCGCTAAATAGGACTCAAACCGCCCACCAATGGATAGCTCTCCGAACGAGGAATCCATTAGTGGGGTCACACGCTCGGTTCGAGTCCTGTTCAGCGACTCTGGAGCTCAAAACCGTCCAGAGTTTGCGTGTGAGTGTGTGTGAGGGCTGAGGCGCGAAGGGCGGACCTCTGTTATCAGCCGCGAAAATACAAGTCTGTTATCAGTGAAGGTCGATGGACGATTGGCCGGGCAGGGCCGCGCAGGGCCGGGCAGGGCTGTCGGGCCGGCAAAGTCTTGTCGCCGCGTTCACTGTGCCACGCTGCCACGCCGCCACGCTCAAGGTCAGGCAAAGCGAGCGGCAAGTGCGCCGCCGATACAAAACATTCCCGAGTGGAAGTACCCGCCGAAAGCGTGCCACGCGCTTTTCGGAGCAGCACGGTGAAGCGGGTGAACGAACAGAAACAAAAATACGTGTGCACGCGATTCCAGAGCCCCTGTTTCCGAGGGGAGGATCACTAGTGCACTGATGACCAGCACACAGCGAACCCACAGGTTAAAAGAGAGAAAATCACCAAATTTTCAAAGGTCAAAGAGTAGAAGGGTCATAGGGTCGAAGAGTCTCGGGGCCGAAGGGTGGCAACGACCAGCCAGGGCCTGCCCTAACGGGCGGTGACAATGTGACCTTGTATGCAAATGTGGGGGGTAATGAGGGCGCCATCCCCACGCGGCAACAGGCCGCCCCGCCACGCCCTGCCGTCCACGATCCACGTAACACCGCACGCAGCACGGCCGGCACACAGCGCCGTAGGTCCAGCGTCACAGCTTGCCTCAAAGTCAGAAAAGAACGGTGGTCCCCAGCAGACTGCTTATCCGGGAGCAATCGTCTTCGTCGCTCTGCCTCCCTCGCGCTCGCGGGGCGTCCCGTGCGGGTGCGAGGGAGACGGCGCGACGAAAGCGCGCGCCTCGGATTCGGCCCCTGTTACGACAAGCTTATCCGCTTGCCACAATGACCCGCGGCAAGAAGGCGGGCTTCAACACGGCCGAAATCGGCGGCGCCTCAAAGGTCCCCGTCGTGGCGGTGGTGGTCGATGTGGCCGCCAAGCCGCGGGGTAGGCCCGCCCGGCCCGCCATACCGTACATGGATGGCGTGGGGTGAGGCGGCAGGAGGGGAGCAAGTTACGGCACTTGTGACCTTCCAGCGGGGCTGGCGGGGCTGGCGGGGCTGGCGGGGCTGGCGGGGCTGGCGGGGCGCTGCGGCTGCCCTCCCTAAATCCCGCCAAGAGGGTGTGCGTCCTTCAAACGGGGGTGGGGCGACTCGGTCCACGGGAGGGGGTCGCAAAGTGCGTGACGGACTGACGGACACGGCCGACCTCCGCGATGGAGGCCATGGAGGCCTCCGCACAGTGGGCCGGAAGGCCGGTGGAGGCGACCAACACTCTAGACGCGTTTAGAGCTCCAGAGTCTCCGAAAAGGACGCGAACCGAGCGTGTGACCCCACCAATGGATTCCTCGTTCGGAGAGCAATCCCTTGTTGGGGTCACAAGTTCGATTCGAGCCCCATTTAGCGACTCTGGAGCTCAAAACGCGTCCGGAGTTTTGGCCGACTCCACCGGTCTGGCCCACTGTGCTCGGCGGCGCCATGCCGTGCCGCTACCCGCCTACCCGAGTGCCCGAGCGTGTGCCGGGCCTCACCCCCTCGCGGCCGGCCACCCTGACTGCCTGTCGGCGGTGGCGGCTATTGCACCCTTAGCCCGGCAGACGGGTCAAGATAAGGGCCAGACGGCCACGGCTCACGGCCAAGGGCGCCAAGGGCACTGGCCTAAGGGCAGCGCGTCAAGGGCGGCAAGACCTCGTCCGCCTACCGATTCGCTCTGCCTTTCTTTTCGGCCGCGCCAACTTTTCGGCTTTGCTCGCCTGAGTCGCTAAATGGGACTCGAACCGACCGTGTGACCCCACCAATGGATTGCTCTCCGAACGAGGAATCCATTGGTGGGGTCACATGTTCGGTTCTTCACCCTGCACTCTCAACAACCGGCCATCGCGCGGATCGCCAATTTTCCGCACCACACCCGCAAAATTTGTCCCGAGTTGGCAACTGTAACTACCAGCGGCTCGCGACCAAGGCCAGGGCCACGGTGAGGGCCGGCGCCGCCGCTGCCCAGGGACCTCTATAGCATCCTAGAGCCTGCGGCGGGCCGAGCGGCGATGACGCGCGGTCTCGCTCGCACCCACGGGGCGGGCCGCGAGGGCCACGAGGGGCGCGAGAGAGACAGAGCGACGGACGGCGCGTCCTTGGCCAGGCATAATTGGGTGACGCAAACTTGGCGAGCGGTGCGGACGGTGCGGAGCGCGGAGGCGCGGCCACGTGCGGAGCGGAAGGCATCTAACCAGAAATTTGAAGGCCGTCGCCGGGCCTTGCCGTGGGCCTTGCCGTGGGCCTTGCAGTGGGCCTTGCCGTGCGCCCGTCAGCCACGACACTGTGTACCCGTCGCACAAGGCCGTCCTGACTGGCCGCCTCTTCAATGAACATTTTTGAACTTGCCGCTCTGGCCGCTGAGTGCCGAGAGCAGACTGATTCCGAGAGTCGTTTTCGTCGCTCTGTCCTTCTCACACTCATGGGGCGTCCCGTCTAGGTGTGAGAGAGACAGCAACGAAAACGGCCCTGCAGTGCGGAGCGGCGCGGCGCGTGCGGGCGCTTAGACGGCGGGGACGCGGCGAGGCTACGGCCGTCGTAAAACGCCCTGTATCAATTGCCGGGGACGTCGGACCACTTTTGGCAGAATATTGACAGTTAACATTAAATAGCGTTTGAGGGAAAATTACGCCATAAGCGCTATGTATCATCAATACTGGTGGGTATAACAACCGTAAACGGATGGAACAGTCGCTTCTCCTGTTTCAACGAAACTTTGAGGGCAGGCTTGGCGTGCTCGCCGCGTTGCCTACACTGGCAGAGCGGCGCTACGAATATGGTACTATGGGACTTTTAGGCGCGCAGTCCGCAGGTGTCACTAGGAACCAGGCTTCTCCAAGGCCGCGACCATTTGGGCGTGTTATGTAACGCTTGGCGTCGAGGATGCAGGGCCCCGCCGCCGTTGGCCCCGCCAGCGTGCCAGCAGGCCGATGCCGAGCACTGCTTCCGTCGCCGTCTCTCTCGCACCCATGCGGGACGCCCCTCCAGTGCGAGAGAGACAGAGCGACGAGGGCAGTGCTCGCTGTCAGCAGGGCGGCGAAGGGTCGCCAACCGGTTTGTGTCGGTCAAAGGCACCATCCTGGTGGCGGCCTGCAGGAGTGCGCGCCCGTCCCAAAGGGCAAGGGCAGACCCGAGGGGGGCCGGCTTTGACCCAAGCAAGCTGGTCAAGACATCGACGAACCTCCAAAAGGTGTCATTTGAGCTGAATTTGGATGGCCGTTGCATCCATTCCGACGCGGTTCCGAGGAAGGGCTTGATAGAGTTGCGTCCTAAGTGTACCCGGACGTTGAGGGAAGGCTTTGAACACGGGTAGGTATCACGCAAAGAGCGCGCAGAAGTAAAAATTTTGGGTTTTCTCAACATTTTGACGACTTTGTGCGACCAGCGCTGCTAATCTAAGTGTGGTCAAGGCCTTCCCGAGGTGGAGGAGCACAGGCTGGCCGGCTCGGACGGTCGGCGTTCGCCCCCCTCCTGGCTCCGCCCCTGGTCCGCTGCTGGCGGGTTCACGCGCGGAGACCAGCAGGGCACCGGCAGCAGCGACGCCGAGCGACGCGCAGGTGGTGTTCTCCCTCGCACTCACGGCCAGGTTCGCCTGCAGAGCCTGCGGAGCGAGAAGGACGCACTGCGCGGCCCCGGCGCGGCCCTCAAGTGTGTGTTGGTGTGGCCTTGGCGGCGCAGGAGTCAGTCACCCGGCCCTGGCGGTGCTGGCGGGGCTGGCGGGGCTGGCGGGGCTGGCGGGGCTGGCGGCCAGGACTCCGGGCAAGCCGGCAAGCCAACGTGCCCCTCCGCCCCGCCAGCCGCGGTAGGGCCGCACGCAGCCCGCGCGGCCGGCCCGGCCACGGAAAGGAAAAGCAACTGTTTACCCGGTCTCATTTTGGAAGAGCTGCCAACAGCGAAAACGAAAACACGGCACGCTGGAAAAGGATTCCGCGACGGACTGTCCGCTCCGCCATTTCCAGCCGGGCTAGCCTCACCTTGGGTTTAGATTCGGCGGCCGGGACGTCGTAGCGTCCACGAGAGTCCGCCGGAGTCCGGCCTGGTCCGGCCACGAACCTCGAGCAACGATCATGTGTGGTCTAGCGGTAATAGTGCGATAGGCAACCCTGCCCGCTCGGGTGTATGCTACAGCGCGGTGTTGCCTATCCTCTGTTCCTCAGGCGGCGACTGTGACAGGCGCCGGGTAGGCAACCCCGCCGACTCCAATGCACACTCGTGGCCTATCCCGAGCTTCTCAGGCGGCGCACTGTACTGAAGTGTGGCGAAACTCCAGCGAAACTCTGACAGGCAACGAGGAGGCAATGTCCCTACCGCACCCGAGACTCCGCGGCCTGTACCCTATGACCAGCAGACTGATTCCAAAAGTCGTTTTCGTCACTCTGTCTCTCTCACACCCGCTCGCACCTCAACGGAACCGTCCCATGAGTGCGAGAGGGACGGAGCGACGAAAGTGACTCTCGGAATGAGTCTGTGGCGAGCGGGCAAAGCCTTCCCCGGCGCGCGCGTCGACGTCTCCGTGAAGAGAGGACGCCCTCTAATTGTTTTCGTGGCGCTGCATTCGGGTTCGGATTGGGATTCACGTCACGTCGGGGTGTGGCCGAGGCGCGGTGGCCGAGGCGTTGGTCGAGGCAGCCGAGCGATCCGTCTCTCTCTCTCGCACTCATCTCCGTCAGCGCGAGAGAGACGGCGCGACAAACAGATCTTCCGAATGGCTCGGCAGGGGCGGCGCGACGCAGCCGAGTGCACCGTCGAGTGGCCCAGTGGCCCACCGCCCCGGCCCGCAGGCTGCAGCAGGCTATACACGCTCTCGCCGCCGGCCGCTGCGTTTGTCCCAGGCTTTCCGGATAATTGCTACCAAACGCACCGGCACACGCACACCACAGTGTGATGCCGACTCACACACGGATGGTCTCTCTCTCTCTCTCTCTCTCTCTCTCTCTCTCTCTCTCTCTCTCTCTCTCTCTCTCTCTCTCTCTCTCTCTCTCTCTCTCTCTCTCTCTCTCTCTCTCTCTCTCTCTCTCTCTCTCTCTCTCTCTCTCTCTCGCATACATACATACATAAATGCACCAGCACATTGACACGCTCACACGTGCTTGCGCACGCGCATACATACACACACACACACGCGCGCGCGCGCGCTCGAGATAAGCAGCTGATGACCTCGACCGTTGTCCAGTAAGGAGGTACCCACGCTGTTATCACAGTCCGTCCACTACAGTGCACGTCATTCCGGCCAGAGCAGAGACAGACAGACAGACAGACAGACAGACAGACAGACAGACAGACAGACAGACTCCAACTTTGAAGAGTTTTCATCCAGAGGTCGCGGGTTCAAGCGCCGCCCAGGGGAGGAGTGAGTTTATTTACCCTCATTTCGGCGTGCATTTGAGGAAACACAGTGACCAGTAAATTGCATAAGGGGACAAGCAGGCGCCGGGGGTGATGCGGGCTAGACTGGCCATAGCATGCTGTGCGTCTCTCTCGCACTCACAGGGCGCTCCGAAGGGGTGCGACAGAGAACAAGCACAGTTCGGGATCGGTCTGCTTCTGCTAGACACACTCCCCCTCCCCTCACGCTGCTCCCCTCCTCAAGCACTCCGTGTCACGACAGGGGTGACTCACCCTCTCTCTCTCTCTCTCTCTCTCTCTCTCTCTCTCTCTCTCTCTCTCTCTCTCTCTCCCTCCTCTCTCTCTCTCTTTCTCTTACTCGCACTCTCCCCAGGGGCGTACTCACCCCCAGCGTCTTGCGCCACCCCTCGCCCGGACCCTCGGCGTAATATCATTATTTGTTGCAGCGACTGACCGGGTCTTGGCCGGTCCCCGCCCCGCCCCGCGCCGCCCCGCCCCGCCAAGCAATCCGAGACGCAGACATCAGGAACAAATTTGACGTGAACTTCAATACTGACTCGCGCCCAATTTCGTTTCAGTTTCGTTTTCTCAGAGGCTCAAGAGTGTACTACGTAGTTTGCGGGTTTTGAGCTCGCGAGTCTCACAGACTGCAGACGGGAGAGACGACACTAGCAACCGGTCGGCGCGACGACGACAAGCGCAAAGTTTTATTTTTCTCGCAGACGCGCTCAGCCAACAACGAAGGAGTGTGCGTCCGCTCCCCGGCGTGGCCGCCTGGCTGCCTGGCTGTTGGAATTTTTAACGAGGCCTCTCTCTGGATCGAGCTCCTTAGTACGCCAGGACACACCTGCCGCCGCCGCGCACCGCCGCCTCACAGTGGGCCAGAAGGCCGGTGGTGGCGGCCGAAACTTTCGACGCGTTTTGAGCTCCAGAGTCGCTAAGCAGGACTCCAACAGAACGTGTGACCCCACCAATGGATTCCTCGTTCGGAGAGCAATCCATTGGTGGGGTGGGGTCACACGTTCGGTTCGAGACCCATTCAGCGACTCTGGAGCTCAAAACGCGTCTAAAGTTTTGGCCGCATCCGCCGGTCTTCTGGCCCACTGTGCGCCGCCAGCAGAGCCTCTGGGTGTTGACCCTTCACTGCGGAAGCCTGGGGAAGGGAGTCCACTGTGCGAACGAGCTGCACTCGGGGAATGTGGCTGGGAGAGGGAGAGAGAGAGGGAGAGAGAGAGAGAGAGAGAGAGAGAGAGAGAGAGAGAGAGAGAGAGAGAGAGAGAGAGAGAGAGAGAGAGGCGCAGAACAGGCTCTCTGCAGGGCTGGGGCGTTCACCCAGTGCGTCGCGGCGGGGCGGGCGGGGCGGGGTGGGGCGCGGTGGGGCGCGGCGGCCAAGGTCAGTCGGCCTGTGATCCTTTGCTGCACCCGCCCCGCCCCGCCCCGCCCCGCCCCGCCCCGCCCCGCCCCGCCCGGCAGGCCAAAGCGCTCCGCCAACCAGCACTCAGGCGTGTCGACGTGGCGTGGCGTCGGCTGCACCAAAATAATATCAGTGCCAGACTGCCGGCCTGCCGGCCTGCCAGGGAGTCGGGGCCGGTCCTGGCTTCGGCTTGGCCGGGCTGGACCATCCGGGTGACGCTCAGGGGCGTGCACAGCTCGCCTCCTCGGGAGGGGCGGTGGAACCTTTTTTTGAGGAACTTTGCCTAACTTCCAGGAGTTAGACGCCAAAACCTGCCTCAAAAGTATACCTTTTGGGGTCCTTCGGGGGGGGCGATCGCCCCCTCCGCCCCCCCCTTGTGCACGCCCGTGGACGCTGTGCTGCTGCTTCCCCGCTTCGCCGCCTGCAGACTGACTCCGAGAGTCGTTTTCGTCGCCCTGTCTCTCTCGCACCCACACGGACCACCCCACGAGTCCGAGAGGGACGGGGCGGCGAAAACGACTCTCGGAATGAGTCTGCTGGTTGCTGACCCTCTGGAGTGGCCATTGGCGTGGCTGTTGGCGTGGCCATTGGCTTGTCCCGCATTGCCTGCATCCTGCTGCATTCGGCGTGCGGGGGCCCAGGCCAGGCCCAGGCCAGCCCAGGCCCAGGCGGCCCGGCGGACGGGCCCGGCGCGCGGGGTAAAGGGCGTAACTGAGGCGAGACGCCGCGACCGCGCGCGACCCGGCCGCCAGTTACGGCGCTGAAACCCGACTTATTATCCGCGAAGGCCGAAGGAGCACTGACCCACGGCCCGGGCTGCTGCATCGCCTCTGTGTGTGTGTGTGTGTGTGTGTGTGTGCGGCGCGTCACCTCCATCGATGACGTCACTCCTTCCAGCCCCCGGAGCCCCACACGCCCCATCGGGGGCGCCGCGCCGCCGCCGACTCACCCCTTGACTCACAGTGGTGGCTCACCGCGGTGTGGCTCACTGTCCTGGAAAGGCTGGTGTCACGTCCTGCTGCATGACGTCACACTCTGTGAGGGCGCACAGTGGCCCAGAAGACCGGTGGAGGCGGCCAAAACTCTAGACGCGTTTTGAGCACCACGCTAAATAGGCTCAAACCGAGCGTGTGACCCCACCAATGGATTCCTCGTTCGGAGAGCAATCCGTTGGTGGGGTCACACGCTTGGTTCTAGTCCCATTTGGCGACTCTGCAGCTCAAAACCCGTCTAAAATTTTGGCCGCCTCCACCGGTCTTCTGGCCCACTGTGGAGTGCTGGTGTACGGCCCTAAGTCCATTCCGAGTTTCGTCGAATCGGCGCGGGATAACTAGTGTAAAGTTATTCCACGTTGTTGAAATTTTAATTTCAACAGGGAAGTGTTGCAGGACAGCGCGCAAAATATTGATGAAGTACGTCGAGACGAGATAGTCATTTGAATGGGCCGATGTCGTTACAAAGTAGTGTAGTAGTTCTGCAAGTCGGTAATCTGCGACCACTATTACGACATGCCGTTCTACTCCCGATGCCATAACATGCCCCTCCCGCTCTATGTCTTCGAGTCTGTGCATGGCGGCAGTAGGCGGAAGGTAAGGGGGAGAGACAGAGAGAGACTGATTCCACATTTAGACAGTAAATGCAAATAAGACCCTCTCCTCTGCCCATGACTGCATCTCGCACAGACAGACAGACAGACAGACAGACAGACAGACAGACAGACAGACAGACGGTCGGACGGGCAGCGTTCGTTCAGGACGTTGTCCCCGTATCCTTGAGGGCGCCCGGTTCGCCGTGTCAGGACTCAGGACGTCCCATTCATTTGTTTTATTCCTGTCCATAAGGCCCGATGCCGACGATGCACTGCATGGACCTGGTGCGGCGCTCCGACTCTCTCTGTCTCTCTCGCACCCACACGAGACGCCCAATGAGAGCGAGAGAGACAGAGCGACGAAAACGTCTCTAGGAACAAGTCTACACTAGCACCACAAAGTGTCACTTTCCAGAACAATGAAAAATCGCACTATCGCAGACAAAAAAGATTTTTGTCTCAACCGGATTAATTTGCTTTTCCCCAGTGCTTCCTTTAGCCCGTCCCTCCTCTCCGTTTTCATGTTCAAGTTCGCGGGCTGGTTTCCTGCGCGCCGCTTTTAGCACGCCGCATCCGTGTGTGCACTGCAGACAGAGAGCCGTTTTCGTCGCTCTGTCTCTCTCGCACCCATTCGGGACGCCCCGTGACTGCGAGGGAGACGGACCGACGAAGACGACTCTCGGAATCAGTGTGCCGTGCAGCGCTCTCGAGGGTCGCCGACGACGGCAAGGCGACGGCAAGGCGACGGCGCGAGGATGCCGCCGATGCACTGCGATTCCCAGCCCCAGCACACAAAATCTATGTGTGTACTCAGTACACACTTCTAGGTGCGTGCTTACAAGCATGCACTTCTAGGTGTGTACTTGCCTAAGCACGCACCTAGAAGTGTGTACTTGAATGAGTACACACTTATAAGTGTGTACTCAATGAGTACACACTTGCGAGGTGCATGCGCGGCATAGGGAAAACGCATGCACTTCTATGTGTGTACTCATTGAGTACACACTTATAAGTGTGTACTCATTCAAGTACACACTTCTAGATGCGTGCTTAGGCAAGTACACATCTAGAAGTGCATGCTTGTAAGCACGCACCTAGAAGTGTGTACTGAGTACACACATAGATTTTGTGTGAGGCCGAGGGGCCGAGGGGCGCCGACGGGCCTAAAAAGCCCCACAAGAAGCGCGACAGGGCGACGCACTCGCGTAGCCGTCGTCTGCTGCTACGCGTCCTCGACGGCCTCCTCGACGGCCTCCTCGACGGCCTCCTCGACGGCCTCCTCGACGGCGTCCTCGACGCCTTCCTGAAAAATTCTCATACTTTCTCAGCGCGCATCACGCCGATAAGGAATTCTCTCCCTTTTAACGAAGGGCTTGCACGGAACCCTAAGAATAACTTTGTTCCGGTTGCCTCGAGATATGTATCACTTCCTTTATATGATGTTTATTGAAATAAGGACATCACACTCACACAAGCATTCATTCACAGGACGAACACCCATCACTCACCCACACATGCAGACCTGCCCGCACGCGTTTTACGCAGCGTGTGACGAGAGGAGGAAAAAGTTCCGTCTATTAAGATCGCCTCGTAATGATTATAATGCGCTTCCGAGCGCGCGTGTTGTGTATGTCTCTCTCTCTCTCTCCCTCTCTCTCTCTCTCGGTGTGTGTTTTGTGTCTGTGTGAGTTAGCCCACTTCAGGGCGCGAAGCGAAACACGGGGGAGGTCGCCGTGTGCACTGAGGCTGCACGTCTCGACTCGAAGGACAACACCTCATCCTCTATCTCTCTCCCTGGCTCGTCGGAAAAAGTGGATCCCTGCCGAAAGGGAGGGGGCCCCGCCCAACCCCGCCCCGCCCCGCCCCGTCGCCGCGGCCATGAACCCCGAGTGGACGCTTGAACCCGGTCGACCCACCACGCCCGAAACCATTCCAAGTCAAATAGGTGTCAGGACGAATTCCGTATTTTTCCTTTTCGCTATCCATATGAAGCAGATCAGCCTTCCGCTTTGACCGCCCTTCACCCTCTCGTCTCCCCCCTTCCCCCTCCCCCCTTGTTTTCGCGTTGCGCTGCACTGTAAACGAACCGCCCAGTGGCCGTGAGGCTCGAATAAAAACATTCATAACTTACACCACCCGACTCGGAGAAATAAGTTGTGGGGGTCGGCGTCCGCCGGCGTCCGACAGAGTCCGACGGAGAGCGACGGGGCGCGTTCGGCTCGCCCAGACGCAGCCCGCGGTGCATCTGACCGCATCTGACCACCGCGCCCCGCCGCGCCCCGCCGCTACACTGCCAGGGCACCAAGGCCGACCGAAACAAAGCAAACACGCCGCCTAATTGCGAGGAATAAACGTCGCTCTGTCTCCCTCGCACTCGCGGGGCGTGCCGCAAGGGCGCAGGCGGGGCGCAGGGGTGCGAGAGAGACGGGGCTCGCGGCGGCAGGGCGACGAAGCAGTGCGAGGCAACTGCCACACTGCCTTACTGGTGGCGGCCGAGGCGGCCAACCCTCTAACCGGAAGAGGAATTCGAGGTTCTGCACGGAGCCGTGGAGCAGACCAGAGGAACTTCCATGCAGAGTACAAAACTACGTGCGCAGGGCGTCACACACAAATTTTGGCTTCCTGACAGTGTCCTAAAACTTCGGCCTCTCATCCAGGCATGTCCACAGCAATCGGGAAGATAAAGGACACTTCAGCCAAAGGTGCGCAGGAAAAAAAAAACCGTCTACGACAAGTATCGCACGTCATTTTCGGTGGAGACCCGATCTTCAACAGAGTCTAAATCGGCACGACTGTGCCGCGGACCAAAAAGACGGCGCTGCAGCGCTGGGCTAGCTAAGTGAGACAGTGCTGCCAACTTGACCGTTGCGGTGGTGCCGCGCTGCCAACCCAAGACACGCAGTGGTGCCAACCGAACGCAGCGCAGGAGTCGCTATTGAAATTATTTTCCCGCTTGGGATCAGCCATTAGAGATTCGTACTCGCACTCCGCCGCCTGCCAATCGCAGGGTAGGCAACCATTGCCCTGCGACGCACCGGTGTCGCGCGGGCTTGCCTACCTCAGCCTGGCTGCCTAGGCAAGTCACCCGCACGGCTGGCAGGGTGTTGCCTAACCTTCAGGCGCCCCGCCGAACTTGAGAGGCTGGACCGATTCGCACCCAACCGAGTAAAGCAGTGGTGCCAACCGAGTAAAGCAGTGGTGCCAACCGAGTAAAGCAGTGGTGCCAACCGAGTAAAGCAGTGGTGCCAACCGAGCAAAGCAGTGGTGCCAACCGAGCAAAGCAGTGGTGCCAACCGAGCAAAGCAGTGGTGCCAACCGAGCAAAGCAGTGGTGCCAACCGACGCGACGCGACGCAGCGCACGCCGCCAGACAATCGCCGCCTCGCTGCAGCAGACCGACTCCGACAGTCCATTTCGTCGTTCTGTCTCTTTCGCACTCGTCGGGCGTCCGCTACCGGTGCGAGAGAGACGGAGCGGCGAAAACGACTCTCTGCCCACATAAGAAGCCGGGCAGTGCTGCCAACGGACGCAACTCGCCGGCCGGCTTGCTTGCTTGCCGGCCACAGCCAGGGTCAAGGCTGGCCGAGGCGGCCGAGGCGGCCGAGGCGGTGAGTCTGGCCAACATGGCGGCGGTGCCGGCCGGCAGGCGAGCACAGTGGGCCAGAAGACCGGTGGAGGCGGCCTAAACTCTAGGCGCGTTTTGAGCTCGAGAGTCACTAAAGAGGACTCGAACCGAACGTGTGACCCCACCAATGCATTGCTCTCCGAACGAGGGATCCATTGGTGGGGTCACGCGTTCAGTTCAAGTCCCATTTAGCGACTCTGGAGCTCAAAACGCGAATGAAACGACGAGTTCGCGTTGAGCCTGACGGCCATCCGTTTGAGGCTAGAATTGGAAGGGAGCGCTCGCCTAGAGCGACGACTCATCCTCCAAAAAAGACGAAGAGACACAAGCGAGATTGTTGAACCTCGTTTAGCACCTCCTACTCGGTCGATTGCCAAGGACACTCGAAAGGCAGGAGAGGAAACTACTCGTAAGCGAGATAGACTTTTGTGCTCTCCATTTGTCTGTCCCGTCCTACAAAGCACGGCACCGCGCCCTGCCCCGCCCCGCCCCGCCCCGCCCCGCCCCGCCCCGCCCCGCCCCGCCCTGCCCCGCCCGCCCCGCCCCGCCCCGCCCCGCCCCGCCCCGCCCCGCAGCACGTGCAATGCCCTCGGCCAAGAAGTCATGAACCTCTGGCATCCGCTGGCAGGCCTACGCGCACCTAGCGCAATGGACAGTGCGGACGGTGGAGGAACTCCGCGGATTCACCGCCTTTTTGTTTCTTCCACTCTCTCTCCCTCTTTCTCTCTCTCTCTCCACCGCCTTCTCCTCCCGCTTCTTCCACCTCCACGCTTCACGCTCGCCGGGCACGCCGGGCTCGCCGGGCCGCATAGATCCCAGGCCATCCCAGGCCACGCCGCCACGCACAGTGGGCCAGAAGACCAGAGGAGGCGGCCAAAATCGGGGACGCGCTTTGAGCGCCGGCGTCGCTCAATGGGACTCGAACCTAACGTGTGACCCCACCAATGGATTGCTCTCCGAAAGAGGAATCCATTGGTGGGGTCACACGTTCGGTTCGAGTCCTGTTTAGCCACTCTGGAGCTCAAAACGCGTCTAGAGTTTTGGCCGCCTCCGCCGGTCTTCTGGCCCACTGTGCCACGCCGCGTCCCAGCGCCACCTTGAACTTCACCGTGGCGCGGCCCCGCGGCCCCGCGGCTCCACACAGGACACGTAGCCCACGGGCGCTACTCTCACCAAAATAAATCCTAAAAGTACACACCAAGACTCTAACAACGTAGTAGGTACACTTAAAAAAGCATTGCTGTTCGATAGCTTTTGTAACTGGTCTGAACATGACTGAGGTGACTTATAAGCATTTTCCTCAACACACAAACCGATCGAATGGGATCTGAAAACATTTTTTCGAACGAATCGAATTGGAAGCCATTCAAATATGACTCGCCCAAAAGGGACAAAATTGGCCCTTCGACTTCGACTCGTAAATTTCGCATTTTTTGTTCTTTTCCGAATGGAATCGAAGCAGGCCAATATTCGATTGGGTTTCGAACGATCCGCGCACCTCTTAAATACGACCGAGATGCACCACCTCCTGGGCGGAGCGGCTGCGCCACTGGCAGAGTGCAGGCAGGACGAGGTGTCGAGAGTGAGGGAGAGAGAGAGTGAGAGAGAGAGTGGCGGAGAGAAGCGAAGGCGGTGACGCGCGTTGGGTAATAACCGGAATGGAGGGAACGGAGGGAACGGAGCGGCGAAAGGGAAGGCAGAAGCACGGGCAGAAGGAAGGTCCGGACCGCGGAACTGGGGGAAGGGGGCGGAGGACGAAGACGAGGAGAGGAGGGGAGGCGGCCAGGACACAACCAGGATGGGGCCGAGCCAGGATCGAGCCAGGATCAAGGCAGGATCAAGGTGCACAGGGTAACCGGCAGCGGTGGCCGGCGGCCAGGACGACGGCTAGGATGTCGCCAGGATCGCGTCGACGGCCAGGACGACGGCCAGGACGACGGCCAGGACGACGGCCAGGACGACGGCCAGGACGACGGCCAGGACGACGGCCAGGACGACGGCCAGGACGACGGCCAGGACGACGGCCAGCACGACGGCAAGCATGGGCTGCACGGACTGCATCAGGCGGCGTCCCGAGGCCGGGGCGACGCTGACGAGACGCTGAGGACGAGGACGGCGCGGCGGATGAGGACAAAGAAGACGGGCCGGTTGAGGACGGCGGGGAACGCATTAGTGCCCCTGTGTCGCGTCGCCCCGCCGCCCCGCCGCGCCCCGCGCCCCGCGCCCCACACCGCGCTGCAGCAAAGCCCTTCCCCCGCCAACTTGTGGGTCGTCGTCCGTGCTGCGGCCATTGCACCAGCCGGCGTTGCTGGCTTGCCGCTGGCTTGCCGCTGGCTTCTCGGGCCGCGGAGCGCGGAGGCCGCGGGGGGTTGGGGCGTGGCACTGGCGTGGCACTGGCGTGGCTCAGCCGCCCGCCCCCCTCTCCCCTTCACTTCGGGCGCCGCCACGCCGCCACGCCGCCAGGCAGTACACCCAGTGCCAGGATGTGTCAGGATATGCGCGCTGCGCTCCGCCGCTCCGCCCTGCCGGCCCGCCACACTTCCATAAACAAATAGAGCACAAACTGCCGCCTCGTTTCGGAGGATCGTTTACTCGTTCCGTCTCTCTCGCGCCCCCATGCGACGCCCCGTGAGAGCGACAGAGACAGAGCGATGAAACGATCCTTGGGGATCAGGCGGCGGGATCGCGGCGGTGGCCCACTGGAAGCCCTGGCCGTCTGGGGAAGCTCATCGCAACGACTGCGGAACGAGGCGAGACGAGACGAAGCCACTGCAGACTCATTCCGATGTCTCTCTCGCACCCACACGGGACGCCCCATGAGTGCGAGAGAGACAGAGCGACGAAAACGACTCTCAGTCTGCTGGTCTGGATCTGGATCGCCGCCGAGGCCATGCCATTTCTCATGGCGCCGTTTTTTGTTTTCTTGTTTTTTTTGCGTGCCGCGCGGCGAGTCGCGTGCGCCGGCGTGCGCGTCGCACTGCTCGTTTGAAGCCCTCCCGGCCCCTCTAGTGGACACTGCACTGGAGACCGTCTAGTGTCTGGAAGTGGGGGGAGGGGCGGGGGCTCGCGAGCGTCGCGCGGACGCCAGGGGAGGGGGGGGGTGGGGGTGGGGGCCGCCAGACGTGGCCACTTGGGTGTGGCGCGGCGGGCGCGGCATCGCGGGCGGGGCGGGGCGGGGCGGGGCGGGGCGGGGCGGGGCGGGGTCGGTGCAGTGCGAGTAGTCGAGTAGCTAGGACGGTCAGGGTCAGTGTGCTTGCCACGACCCCCCGCCCCGCCCCCGCCCCGCCCCCGCGGCCCCCGCGGCCCCCGCACTGCACACAACTCGGCGCGAGATGAGGGGCCGTGCACGACCGCGTCTATTTGCAGGCCTGCTTCTTGTCCTGCGCAACTCGCGGCCGAGCCGCCCAGTGGATTTGCCAGAAGACCGGCGGCGGCGGCGAAAACTCTGGGCGCGTTCGGAACTGCATCGACCATGATACACTGTATTTTTTCTAAGTTGGCTACGTAATTTTTTGACAGCGGAATACAAGGGGCGCGGTCGACCCCGCCCTTCGTTGTTCGTCCTCCCGGCCGTCGCCATCCCCTAAAAACCGTCACGTAATTTGTGAACTCATTTACCAAGTTTGAGGATCGCATTGCGTGATTAGGAGAGAGAGCAAGGTGTAGTGGGGGTGATTGCCGAGCGAGCACGACCGAGCACGGCCTCACAGAGTGGCAGACGCAAAGCGCCCCGTCCCGCCCCTGTGCGTCCCTGCCTATCTCTCTCTCTTCCCCTCTGTCTCGCCCATCGCCCCTCTCTCTCGCCACCCGCTTCCCCCGACGCCGCCGGAGTTTCACCCCCGAACTGCCCCCGCCCCGTCGCCCTACGCCCCGGCCCTGTCTGGCGCTTCCCTCCCCGTGCAGTCCGGTACAGTCCGGGGCAGACGCGCTGGTCAGGTACAGTCCGCGGCAGACGCACTGGTCAGGTACATCGCGACACAGCGCTGCATCGACCGGGCCGGCCTCGGGCTTGGCGCTTGGTCAGTGCCCCGCGTGGAAACCCTCGCACCTGCTGTTCGTTTCGTTTCCTCCACTTTTCCAGAGCCACTGACCTCAGTTCTTCAGTCCGATGACTGGGCGGCCGGGGGTGGGGGAGTCACTCACTCACTCACACACGCACGCACGCACACAGTGTTGTAACGCCATCAATTTTCGCTTCGTTGAAGGAGTCGGCACTCGCCCACCCGCCGTCATATCGCCGTCCTAAACGCCAAACGGCGGGGAAAAGGGAAGTTTCGCACACTCCCCTCGTGCTCCGTGCTTCGTGCTTCGCCAGTCAGGATTCGCCCAACTTCCCCCACCAGTCGGGGTGGCTGCGCGGACAGAGAGAGAGAGAGAGAGAGAGAGAGAGAGAGAGAGAGAGAGAGAGAGAGAGAGAGAGAGAGAGAGAGAGAGAGAGAGAGAGAGAGAGAGAGGGAGAGAGAGAGAGAGAGAGAGAGAGAGAGAGAGAGCCGAGAGGGGAGCGGTGCGGCGCAGCCCCCGCGGCACTAAAGAGGAGGAAAGAGAGAGGGAGAGAGAGAGAGGCGCCACGCCCGTGAAAGGCGAGGACCAGTAGGGGAGTGGAGCGAGTGGCGCGTACCAAAGGAAAGGGAGAGTCTGTGGCTCAACCAGGGCCGCCGGGGAGGGGTTGGGGTTGGGGTCGGACTCGGGGCGCAGCCCTGGCGCAGCCGACGCCCCGAGGGGGCTGCGGGGGCCCGGGCCCGGCCACAGATCCAACCGCGGAGGCAGAGAGGAAAGAGGTAAAGCCTCTCAAATGTGTAGAAATCGTCGTTTGGGCTGACTTTAGGCAGCCACTGCGTCTAATCTAAGGCGGCCAATCGCTCTCCCTCAACGGGTGGGTACTCTTTGGGCCTTCCTTTAGAACACCTTTGTTACGGAGTGCGATTTGTCGCCTTAGTTTGGGAGGGGTATTGGAGCAAAGTTTGTCGAAACGGTAACAAATGTGTAGAAATCGTCGTTTGGGCTGACTTTAGGCAGCCACTGCGTCTAATCTAAGGCGGCCAATCGCTCTCCCTCAACGGGTGGGTACTCTTTGGGCCTTCCTTTAGAACACCTTTGTTACGGAGTGCGATTTGTCGCCTTAGTTTGGGAGGGGTATTGGAGCAAAGTTTGTCGAAACGGTAACATATGTGTAGAAATCGTCGTTTGGGCTGACTTTAGGCAGCCACTGCGTCTAATCTAAGGCGGCCAATCGTTCTCCCTCAACGGGTGGGTACTCTTTGAGCCTTGCCTTAGAACACCTTTGTTACGGAGTGCGATTTGTCGCCTTAGTTTGGGAGGGGTATTGGAGCAAAGTTTGTCGAAACGGTAACAAATGTGTAGAAATCGTCGTTTGGGCTGACTTTAGGCAGCCACTGCGTCTAATCTAAGGCGGCCAATCGTTCTCCCTCAACGGGTGGGTACTCTTTGAGCCTTGCTTTAGAACACCTTTGTTACAGAGTGAGAGTGCGGTTTGTCAAAGATTGTCAAGGATTGGACGAAGAGGCCGACCAAAGTCAACCCAAATCACGATTTCAAAACATTTGCAGTTCCACCAATTTTGCGGTAGTACAACCGCTCGCACTCATTGTCTGATATTCGTGTTTTCGCAATATTCATTCACATTCATATTCTCCGTACAGCAAAGAAATGGCGGCTACCCCCTCGGACGAAAACGACTCTTGGCATCAGTCTGCTGGGGCGCCATGCCTAGCGGGAAGGGGGGATTGCGGCGACCCTTCACCCCGCAGCGCCACAGCGCCCCGGGTAGGGCCCCGGAGGGCCCCGGAGGGGGTCCCTCTCGAGGTCTCGCCCGTTCGCCGTTTAGGGCATTGACACGGCGGGCTGGCAGATCCTCCGCCCCTGTCACACCACGCCCCGCCCCGCCCCGCCCCGCGCCGTGCCCGGGAGGCAGCGGGACCCGTTTCTCATTCGAGATAGCACCCCTACCCGGCGGGGCGGGGCGGGGCGGGGCGGGGCGGGGCGGCTCGGCGCTGCGAGGGTACCCGGTCATTCCTCTCGGGGTCATAGCACCGCGGCGGTCCTGGGAGAGGGCGGCCAGGGCGGCCAGGACCCGGAGGAGAGGGGGAGGGGCACGGAGGGGCACGGAGTGAGAGGGAGACTAGGGGAGTGGAGCAGAGCAGCGGAAGCGGGCGAAAGGGAGAGTGCGCGTCCCTCCCCCCCCCCCCCCCCCCCCCCCCCCCCCCCCCCCCGCTTCCAGACTGTGCGGCGCGGCGTTGCGGCGCTCCCCGACGGATTTATCCTGCAAAAGGGATGTCTGCAGGGGAAGCGGGGAGTACAGGCCGAGCCAGAACGGGCCCCAAGGCGCCGACTCATCTGGGGGACGCGGCGACACGACGCGACGCAGGTGCGCCTCGGAAAGCAGTTTCAAATTATTTTCTCCGACTTGTTTGGTTTTTCGATCATTGGAGAACCGCCGGCCGTCCGCTTGGTCTAAATGGGGCTCGAACCGAACGTGTGATCCCACCAATCGATTGCTCTGCGAACGAGGAATCTATTGGTGGGGTCACACGTTCGGTTCGAGACCTGTTTGGCGACACTGGAGCTCAAAAACGCGTCTATAGTTTTGACCGCATGCGCCACCTCTCTCCTTCTTAATGCACGGGGAAGTCTCCTATATACCCTTCACGAAAGGCCGAGGACCGGCACGCCCTTCTTGAAGTGTGATGTCATCACGCCTTAGTTTTCCCAGTGTGCAGCGCGCGGTTGCGTAACAGGGACGTGGTGGACGGGGCAATGCCTCGCCGGGGCTGGCCCGGGGGTTGTCGACTTCGGTTGCGCAATCTATTTTTCAACCCCTCTGCTCCCGGCCCGAGAGGCCGAGAGACACTCACTCCCCCGCACTCGGCGGGGACGCGGGGCTGCCCGGGGCCACCGGGCCCCCTCCGGTTCGAGGTACTTTTTCACAGGCCGGGGTTGGGCCGAATCAATACCAACGGGTACGGGACCGGGACGGCGGCGGAGGGGCTGTGGAAAGCGAGAGTACCCCCCTAACCGCGTGGCCCGGGCCGCCCCCGGCCACCCCATCCCCTCCAACCAACTAGCTTTCGATTTTCCCCGACGCGATGCTCTTTTTTCGAACGACCGGCGCGGGGGCGGGGGAGGGCCGGGGCATTTCGTGATGGCGTCCGTTTTGTTTCTTTGTCGTTTCGGGCAGTCCGACGGTCCGACGGCGAGGGCGGCGTCCCTTCGGCGTCCCCGGTCGGACGGCCGACACCCAACTCGGGTACCTCTCGCTCTCGCCTCCGACAGACTGACCCGAGAGTCGTTTTCGTCGCTCTGTCTCACTCGCATCTACACGGGACGCCTCATGAGCGCGAGAGAAACAGAGCTAAAGGACTCTCGGAATCAGTGCAGATGTCCTCGTCGCGGCCCTGGGGTCGTCCGGCCAGCGGGCCTGCACGGCCTGCAGCTGGATTCCGGAGAGCCGTCGGTCTGTCTCTGTCGCACGCGTGGGGCGTCTCGTGGGGGTGCGAGAGAGACAGAGATAAGCGCCCTTCCGAATGGCGCTGCTGGGCGTGGCCCCGGCGTGGCCCCGGCGTGGCCGACAAGGGCGTGGCGCTGCACAGCATGCTGGGTAGCGCAGGGGTGGCTGCGCCCGCTGCGGGGCGGGGGAAGGGGATTCAGCACTGGAGGGCACGGACCACGGCCCGCTGTGTGCACGGCGGGGCGGGGCGGGGCGGAGCGGAGCGGATTTCGGCCGCTCGAGGGGGCTTCAGGATGACGGGGTGGAGGGGTAGACGGGGAGCGGCAGGACAGGTCTCGCAGAGCGCGGCTGCAAGCACACTCATGGCGCACATGCATTCGCACTCCGAGCCATTAAGGACGATTAAGGATGCAGGAGGCCTAGGGGCAGCAGCCTAGACCAAGGCACTGAGACAGCGTGGACGGGGGTCGTCCGAAAAACACTTGCAAAGCGTGGCGGCCCGTCTGCACTAAGCCAGAGAGAGAAATTGTCGGATTCCCGAAATGGAGTGTAAACACAGACGAGCCTACCCCACGAGGGGCCCCTTGGACAGGGCCCTTCAGGCCCCACCCCTGGCTGCAGCCAGACACGCCAGGGCCCCACCCCAGGACCAGTCTGTTGGGGCACACCGCGCCGGCCGGCGTAAGCTCCACCCGCCCCGCCCCGCCCCGCCCCGCCCCGCCCCGCCCCGCCCCGCCACGCCCACGCATGCGCAGGGGAGGGTGGCGGCGACGCGGCGAGCGGGTCAGTAACCCCCGGGCGGCGCTGGCGGTGCCGGCGCGCCCTTCCACTCATCCCTGCCCGTCTCCCTGTACAACAAACTTCCAGGTAAGGCACGGCGATGGCGGAGGGGCTGAAGGGGACGCCTGTCTGCTTTCGCTTTGTGTCCTTCTCCCTTCTCCCCTCGTCCCGGCTCCCACCGCGTCAAATTTCTCCCGGGGACTTTCTCCCCGCGAAAGGGGAACTGAAAGCGAAAACGAGAGGCAGAAGTGGCGTTCCGCGCGGGGCGGGGCGGGGCGGGGCGGGGCGGGGCGGGGCGGGGCGGGGCGGGGCGGGGCGGGGTCCGGGCAGGCGGAGCCGGGGGGCGCGCCAGCATGCTGGGCTCGATGCTGGGTTGCCTATCGCGCAGGCGCTGGCGATGCAAACACACAAACAAAACGGACAGACAACGAAAACAGTCTGTATGTCTGTCTGTCTGTCTGTCTGCCTGTCTGTCTCTCTGTCTGTCTGTCTGTCTGTCTGTGTGAGCGGGCGTAAACCGCTTGGATCGATCCGGCGTCCATTGCTCGCCATTTCTTGCCCTTCATCGTCTGCTTTATGACCCCTCCAGTCTGCCTTCCTGCTGCAGTCTGGCCAATCTCACCAACTTTACAGCGCCCCGGTGCCGTCAACACATTTTTGTGCGGATGGTCACTCTGGCTGGGCAGAGGGCAAGAAACTCTCCAACGAGATGTGTACAAGTACCTGCTTTCGATTTTGAAAAAAAAATTTAAAAAAAACTTTCAAGGCCCTAATTTTAAAATTTCCGATTTGTTTCGATAGTAATCAGTTATGAAACGCGGAGCAATGCGCCAGCTTCGGGTTTTTAATAATAATCTGTATTTTCTTGTTGTATAATGGCATGAGGGCGTGACAGTGAATAACGGTGTGCGAGGGGCTAGGAGGTGTCTGAAGCAGCGACAATCCGTCCGCCCATCCTCCCCTCCAACCCCCGCCCCTTTCACCGCCCCCGACGGGTGTGGCGGGGGTGAGGCGGGGCGGGGCGGGGTGGGGCGGGGCGGGGCGGCCAGGGCCCCACGGCGGGCTGCCTGCCGTCCGGCACCAGGTTTTCGGAGGGGAGCTAACGATTTTCGCAGTACAGTTTGGAGCAAAAATGCATGCCAGCCAACGGCCGCCCGGGAGAAATGGTGTGCAGGCCAAGGGCCACCGCTAAATTCGTTCCCCAGCTGATTTACTCGACGTGTCGCGTTGTTTTTGTCCTCGGTGCTCGTTGCGTTCCTGTTCCTCAGCGCCTCCAAGTCCGCCCCGTCCCTAACCTCGCTGCTGCGCGTGCAGGGCCCAGTGTAGGGGCCGCGCGGGGACCGCGGGGACACGCCCCACGCCGCGGCACGGCGCGGCCCAGGGAAGGGCCGAAGGGTTAAATTTAGTAAGGGGGGCACAGGCACGCGTCGCGGCCCTAGGAGGCCCTTGGCCCTTGGCGCGGCTAGCGAGGCCCTTGTCCTAAGACGTCTCGCCTTTCTGTGCCACGGCCCGAAACGTGGCAGCCACCGCTTTCAGCAATTCGTCGCCCTGTCTCTCTCGCACCCACTCGACCCCACCAATGGATTCCTCGTTCGGAGAGCAATCCATTGATGGGGTCACACGTTCGGTTCGAGTCCTGTTTAGCGACTCTGGAGCTCAAAACGCGTCTGGAGTTTTGGCCGCCTGGCCGGCGAGCCGGCTGAGGCAGGCTGCGGGCGAGCGCGCCGCGAGGTTAGGCCGCCCGGGCCACGCCGCCGTCTGGCGGCACGGCGTGCTGCCGGCCGTCGGGCGCCCCTTTGGACCGGGCGGCTCGACTCGCACCGCTTTGCACCGCTTTATTTCGGCAGCCGAGGCGCGTCGCTCTTCGTTGTGACGCAACATGCAAGGAGGTGAGCCACTGCCCCAATCGGCTCGCGCTGCCACGCCGCCCCGCCTCACTTTCGCCTTTCGCCCGAAGAAAGGAACGCCGTCGTATTTTTAAGTCGGCGCAATCGGTCAGTCGCTGCGGCTGCCGCGGACTGATTCCGAGAGTCGTTTCCGTCGCTCTGTCTCCCTCGCACTCGCAGGGCTTGCCGTGCAGGTGCGAGGGGGGCGGAGCGGCGAAAACGACTGCAGTCCGCCGCGGCCGCTGCTGCATGGCACGGGGGCGACATTTGGGATGGACCTTCGGACCGACGGACCTTCACACCGCAGGGCCGGCAGCCAGCTCTGTCTCTCTCGCACCTACACGGCAAGCCCCATGAGTGCGAGAGAGACTCTCGGAGTCAGCAAGCAGGCCCAGCTGCTGGCGGCATTTCGGCGACGACGTTCGACGCCACGCTCGCGACCGCCGTGGCTTTTAGGTTGTTCCTGACGGGCCGGGTTTCCACCTCACAGTGTGGGTGTGGCTATTGAAGTTCCAGCATGAACTACTACATTTAATTTCGGTCGTTGATCAATACTTGGGGAAACTGGGCAGGCCCACACCTAGGCCCACGCCGGCGGCGCAGTGCTGCAGTGCTGCGCCGCGCGGCCTGCAGGGGCGCCACCGTCCCTGGCCGCCACGCTACCCCTCGCGAAGAGCCTCCCCCACGATCCGCGATCCGAGGCATGGCCATGCTCCCCTCCGAGTTGAGCCCCGCGTCGTCCGCCGCGCCCTCGGCGCCGGCCTCGCCCCACCACCGCCAAGCCCTCCGCGCTGCACCCACCCCCGCCAACCCCCGGCCCGGCGCCTCCGACTGCACCGCCACTGGAGGGGCCGGGCGGGCATGCCCTGCAGGGCCATGACCGCGCACGAGGTCGATGGACCTGCTTCAGGGCGGGGCTGGCGGGGCTGGCGGGGCCGGCGACGCGGCCGCAAGGGTAGGGTACAGGGTGCAAGGTTGCAAGGGTACGGGGTTGCAGGGTTGCCAGCTGCTGGACTCTGGACGCCGGCAGAAGTGAAAGTGCAGCTGCAGCCTCGGCCGCTTCCGAAACGGCACGTCACCGCTCTGCGTCTCAACCCAAAAACTCCCCCCTCCCCAGAAAAAAGCGCCCAGGAAGCGCAAAGAAGAACTAAGAACTTTTCGGCGTTGCGTCGTGCTTGGCTTTGGATACTGCCGCCGTGGTGGGTAGGCAACCCAACGTACTCGTCGACACGAAGAGAAGCCACCAGCCGGCCGGCAGGCGTGTTGGGTTGATGGACCCCGAGGCCTGGTAGGTTAAGAATTTGCCAAATGACTTATGTTAATTCAATTCAGAAAGTTTGTTTCGGGTCTGCTAATTTGTGCCGCACTTGAATGAAAATTCAAAACAAGGTCTGAAATATCTGGATGAAATTACTGGAGGCGGGATTTAATGAACTAATTGCGAGCACTTATAATTTGATTGTTTGAAATAAAAATCAAACTCTGTCGCCGAAACCTCGACAACTGTTTAACTCCCAACTAACAGGCAAGTCAGTTTGAATTTCCCCGCGCATGTAGCGCGTCGGTTTGTTTGTTCTCGAACCTTCCCCCACTCGTTGGCTGTGCGAATGCTCGCGCACTGCTACCAGAGTTCTCAGCCGCAGTCCTCCACTTCGAAAAACTCGAACCAAACTGCCAAACGAATCGACGCTGACGTTCGAGCGAATTAATTCGGCACGAGGTCGGTTCGCTTGAATTTTGGCGCCGCCGTCCGCGTGCTGTCGTGCCGCGGGCCCGGCGCGAGGCTAACCGAGAAGCCTTTTGCGCGACTGTACGCGACGTTGCCGCCTCGCTCCTCGCTCGATCGCCAGAGAAAGAGAGAGCGCCGAGCGGCAACGGCAACGGCAAACGGCAAGGCGGCGCCGCTTCATGGTCCGCCATATTGTGTAGAGGTGGTGCATGTCTCGTGCTCCCCGCGTGTATTTTCCGCTGTTTCGCCCGTAAGTTGAATTATCCGCGACTCGTCGTTGAATTTGCCGGTGCTTGCAGGACCCGTCGGAGCGTGCCCTCGGCAGCAGACGTCGCTTCAGGTACGTGCGACTGCCGTCTTGTGGGCCCCGAGGACGCTTATCTCAAACGCCGGCCAGGCGGACGGGCATGGCGACCCAAAACTTCGCTCAAACTGCTCGATTTGGCGACGACATTGCTCGGCAACGTTTCGTTGGCACGGTTTCCGAACGCTCATGTTCACTGGCGCTGTGAGGAGGTACTTGTTCAGCCCGTCTCGCCTCTTGACGCTCGCACTTTACAGTGTGGGAAAGCCTCGGGCGCCTCGGCGGGGCGGACAGGCGGGTGAAGCCCTTCTCATGGCCCCGTCCACCCTCGCAATGGTCGCAATAGCAGTCAGCCAGCTCTCCCTCTACTTTGCCGCAGAGCCAGCTCTAAACTTAACCTCAACTCACTTCGTAGCCGCCTTGGGTCCCGAGTCGTTACGCTCGCTTTGTTTTTAACCCGACTTTAGGCCTACGTTCGTCTGAAGGCCTCTCCCCCTCTCTCTCGCACCCAGTCGATTGTGATTATCATCTGCAGAGGAAGATATTTTTTTTCGCTATCTTTCGACGTGGCTTCCCTCTGGGGCTTAACCCTTTGCATTGTGAGTGTCCAGTGTTTTATTTAAAGTTATGTCCCGGAAATTTGGCAACCCTCCCATGTTTACCATTGCCCCCATCTGTATTGGTTTGTTTTTGCTTGCGTTGACACAAGATCTCAATGTCTATTGGCTTAATTACATTGCTGTAATTTGTGTCCTTTCAATATGTTCTCTCTCCTATGTTTAAGAAAATTGGTGCTGTTCCAATGTTGTGCAACCGTTTCTTGTGAATGAATGCCACCTGCTGTCCATTGTTTTGTTGTGGTTTTATGACATCAGGGCTTCCATTTCCCAGTGAATTCTTTTCTATTCATATTTGAGGCTATGTATTAGTTATTTTGCATTTTCAGTCTTGAATGGATAAAATTTTACAGTGTACTGGCTGCTAGTTTAAACTTGTCAATTGTGTATATTTTCAGGCATTTGGATTTAAATTAATTGATGTCAATAGGAGAATTTATGCTTATTTTCTACCACTTTTCTCGCAGCCAAGCACATTGTGTGAGTTGACAGCTAGACTACTTTATTGCGCAGTGCGGGTTGTCAGGTTGACAGTTTGGTCGCTCATTTGCTGTGACCATGAAGGAAACGTGTAGGTAGTGGGGACTGAACAGGGGATGGGCTAAGGGAGGGGCAGGCATCTTGCCTCTGACAACATCGCCGAAGTGATGTGTGTCTGGAACCTTGCCAAAGGGAAGGAAGTTTGTGAGTTGAAACAATTAGGTGTGTAAGTAGTTAGGTGTGGGCACAGGTTTCCCACCATGAGATGTGACACATGAAATGTGTCACAATTCATACACAATTCATACACAATTCATACAGTGCTGGTTGCTACATAACACTGAAAGCACTGGATCTATGAGTCCATGTTTTTGGTGCACTCCCCCTGTGTTGCCCATCAACCTCACTAAGTAACAGTGAGAGGCTCATGCTTGACAGAGCCGTTCGTTGAGCGTCCAACCTTAAACCTTAAAACCTATCCGGACTAGGGTCCCCCAACATCTGGACATAAGGAGGGCCCAATCAAAAAATGCTACGGGGTTGGTTTGGCATATTGTTGGCCTTCTCCTGTCCGCGCCGCACTATGGCAGGTATTTATTTGCGAGTGGCGTGAGTTGGGCCAGGCAGGCCGGGCATTGCCTGCCTCCGTGCTGGTCGTCGCGTGCTTTTGTTGACTGGCTCTATGGTCAGCAGGCTGTTTCCGAGAGTCGTTTTCGTCGCTTTCTCTCTCGCACTCACGGAGCGTCCCGTATAGGTGCGAGAGAGACGGGGCGACGAAAACGACGCTCGGAATCAGTCGTGGCAGGTTTCCCGACCAAAACACCGTTCGTACCTCGTGCACCTCGTGCCTCGACGCGTGACCGCATGAATGCACTGCACAGGTGCCAATTTTTCTCTCAAACTGTCTTCCCATAGTATGTCTTCGTCTGTCTAAAATTGAAACTTGCCTGGTTAGAGCTCCTCTGATCTAGCCCTGGCCACAGCACAGGGCGCAGAGCCGCGTAGCCTCATAGCACATAGGTCAGCCAACTTTGTTGGCACAGGCCCGGCAAGACACAACAAAAAAAAAAAAAAAATAGAAAAAAAGAAGTGTCAGGAGTTTGAGGGTGCCCTACTACTCGATACGCAGTAACGGTGACTGTATAAATGTATTGTATCAGTCGTAGTATTCCAATGCGCAGTTGAAATGGCCCGGGCCCGGCTTCACCCTTTGTATTTATTATTTTTTATTGCGAAGCAGCGTACCCGTTTCTGTTTGCCAACCAGCAATTTAGTGACCTTTTTTTGTTTTTGTTTTTTCCTTTTGGGGCCGAACTTTGCAGACTTTGGCTGCCTTCACGGCTTGCGTCAATCTATACTTCCCGTTGAATCAGACGACCAGCAACGGGTCGCGCACGTGGACGACCCAGCGGGAGTCCTTTTTTTTTCTCCCCTTTCTCGGTTTTCCTGTCGAGTTTCTTGCGCGCGCTTGTGCGAGTCCGTCGTGCTGTACTCGCTGTACGGCGCGCGGGGCGCGGAGTCGGTCATTCCCTCTCTCTCGCACACTGATTCAGAGTCGTCGTCGCTCTGCCTCCCTCGCACCTGTTCGTGGCGCGCCGTGCGTGCGAGAGAGACAGAGCGACGAAACCGACTCTCTGAATCAGTCTCCTGCGGGGGACCGGGCCTAAACTGGGTCCCTCGCGTGTCCGCGTCAGCGCGTCTATGACGGTGACTTCGGCGTCCCGGCGACACCATAGTGGGAGCGCAGTGGGCGCCGGCGGCCAAAACTCTAGACGCGTTTTGAGCCCCAGAGTCGCTGGACAGGACTCGAACCAGACATGTGACCCCATCAATGGATTCCTCATTCGGAGAGCAATCCATTGGTGGGGTCACACGTTCGGTTCGAGTCCCATTTAGCGACTCTGGAGCTCGAAAGGGGTCCGGGATTTAGACCGCCTCCACCGGTCTTCTGCCCCACTGTGGGGCGGTCGCTCGGGCGCGGCCCCTATTTGCAAGTCCGCTGGGATACACGGCCCTGCTGTTTGTCGCGGTGACTCGTTCCCTTCCTCGTTAGAGTTTGTTGCGTAATTTCCCCCTCCCCTCCCCGAGTCCCTTCGGTCCAGTCGCGGTTGCCTCTTGAACGTCGGACTCCTAATCTAATCCGGCCGAAATAGAGCTGCCCTTCGCGAAGCCCGTCGAGGTGCGTGCCCGGCGTTCCAGCGCCGCGTCGCCGACGCCGTCCTCACCTTCCCGGGGTCTTCCTCCGCGCTTGGCTGGCGCTGACCCATTTAGCGTGTAGTGTTTTCGACACCGCGAGCCACGTCGCCAGCGCCTCAGCTGCCTGGGCTGCGGGGCCTTGGCCGGCCTTGGCGCTGCCAAAGTCCAGGGGCGTCCTAGGGCCGCTCGGCGGCGAGGCGAGGCGTCCGCAAGGCCCCGGGGCCTCCATTCATTGCGACCGCCTCGCAGTGTAGTCCGGGCCGGCTTCCCTGGGAGACGCTCACACTCTGGCTGGGCGAACTTCTTCGCGGCCGGCCGCCCCGCTGCCTGAAAACGGTGGGATCGCGACCTGTCCGTCGGTCGAATGTGACCGCGCCCCGGCGCCTTGCCCACGGCGGCGCCTCGCCTCGCGGGCCTTCGCGGCCTCCTGCAGGCTCCATTCCGAACCGTGCTTTCCGTCTCTCTCGCACTCGCGGGCCGGGCCGCACCGGCTGGCGGGGCCGTATCGGCCCGGTGCGGTTCGAAACGGGTTGAGCTGCACTCGATTTGCGCAACGCGGTGCAAGGCGGTGCAGCGCGGCGCACAGGACCTAGCCACCTAGCGCAACGACCGGCCGCGCAGTGGGCCAGAAGACCGGCGGCGGCGGCCAAAACTCTAGACGCGTTTTGAGCTCCAGCGTCGCTAGACAGGACTCGCAGCGAACGTGTGACCCCACCAATGGATTGCTCTCCGAACGAGGAATCCATTGGTGGGGTCACACGCTCGGTTCAAAGCCCGTCTAGCGACTCTGGTGCTCAAAACGCGTCTAGAGTTTCGGCCGCCGCCGCCGGTCTTCTGGCCCACTGTGTTTCGTCCGTCTTTGTCTGGCGCGCCGTCGCCCTCTGCGCTCCGGCCGTGGAGGAAGGAATGGCTGCTGCCAGCCGGTTTGGCCTGAATTTGATCGAGTCGGCGCTTTTTATCGCACAGTGGCGGCGGCGGTGTCGCGACTCTTGGTGGACGTAGAGGCCCTTAGGGAGCGGGGTATCGGCTCACACACACCAACACTCACTCACACTCGCTCTTCGGCGAGCGTTGCACCTTGGCGTTGACGTCACCGGCCGTAATACCTGGTGCGCTGCCAATGTGCCGGCCGAGCCTGGCGCGGCCTGGCCATAGGCCTGGCCATAGGCCTGGCGCGTACGCATTCCTGCGAGTTACTTAACAGTGGCGTAGCGGCGGGCTTAAGGCCCGAAGGCGCTCCCTCTGCTTGTCTACGGCCGGACCGGTCTACGCGCTGCGGGCCCGCAGACTGATTCCGAGAGTCGTCGCTCTGTCTCTCTCGCACCTTGACGGGACGCCCCACGAGTGCGAGAGAGACAGACTGCGGGGTGGACGGGGTGGTTGTGCTCGCGATTCAAGTCCTCGGCGTGAGGAGGTTGGCCTTTCTTCGCTGCGCGGCACACTGGCCGGCACTGCCCCCTTTCGGCCGCTTGGCCGCGAGCCACGCGTCGTTAAGTTACATATGGGTGACGCCTTTTTTCGCCCGGTCTCTGCTTATTTTTATTCCCCGACTGGATCCGTTTTGGTGACGCAACGCCGACGGGCGGTCGACGGCGGCCCCGTGCGCGCCGCCGTGCTGGCCGACGGACTGGTCGAGGTTGGGCGCGGTTCGAGTCGTTAAATCTGGCGAAAAGGGCGCTGCTCCGAGTTTTGGCTGACGGCTCGCCTCGGGTGCCGTCGCCGCCGTCGTCACTGTCCCCAAGTGCCTGACGGCCTGACGCTCGGCGGAGGCGGCCAAAGCTCTAGACGCGTTTTGAGCTCCAGAGTCGCTGAACAGGACTCGAACCGAACGTGTGACCCCACCAATGGATTCCCCGTCCGGAGAGCAATCCATTGGTGGGGTCACACGTTCGGCCCGAGTCCCATTCAGCGACTCTGGAGCTCAAAACGCGTCTAGTGTTTCGGCCGCCCCCAGCGGTCTTCTGGCCCACTGTGCGTCGGGCCGGTGCGTCGCCACCCGCGTGTGTGACTGACTGCACTCGGCGGAAACGGAGCCGCGGGCGCCGCAGCGCGCAGCGAAGGCGTGACCGCACAGCCACTTTCACTAGAGCGCGACTCTGCCGATACCCCTGGCGCCAGAGACTCCGCGGTCGCGGCCCCGGCCGCGGCTCTACCCCGCGGGGCAGCGTCTCCGCGCGGGGCGCCGTGAGCCCTCTAGCCGCGCCCTGCCTTGCCTTGCGTGACGCCGTGACGTGGTTAGCGCTGTTAATCGAAAGGCGATACTCCAATTAGCAGTGGGTGGTGCTTTCCATTACACCACACTGTAACCACCAAAACAGTCCGGCCTTTCTCCGCTTGGCGGCCCGGACAAGTGGTCGCCATTTTTCGACATTTTTTTTGCCAAGCGGGTGCTGTTGAGAAAACGCGCCCGATAGATAGGTGCGCGCGGCGTTTCTCAGAATTGACCGCCATCGGCGCACCATTAGGACTCTGTTTCAAATAATTTGCCACATTTGATGGTTATTTTGGGGGGGTTAAAAAAAATTGTTCTCAAGCGCAGGCGCGCTTGGGCGTGGTCCGAATTCTTTCTCTCGGCAGGTGTTTTTATTATGCGCGAAACAGTCGAAGGTGTCCTCGCCGTCCCAATCCTCTGTCTCTCTTAATCGCGCTAGCACGCACACATACACGCACGCTCGCTCGCCCTCGTACGCTCTCCATTGTTTAATGCGTCTAACCGTTATGACAAAATAGACGTGAAAGTCACGAGGTCGTCAAGGTGTGCCGTGCTCGGCCATGCTTGTGCAGCTGTCACGGCGGCGCCCTGTGTTTGCCCGACGCCGTGCCAATTCAAATTGAGGAAAAAGGAAAAATTGTGCCCGACTTGGGAACGGCACCCTTCACGGTGTTCTTTTATGAAATGCGCTTTATGAAAATCAACGAGCGCCTCTACATATTTTTTTTTTTATCAGGTTAGATAAAATGTAGCGGCCGGGTCGTGTCCGGCGCTGCTCGCCAAGGCGCTGCCGCGGGTGCGAGGGAAAGACAAGGCGGCGTCGCGTGTGGCTCAATGCGTTGCAAGATAAATTTTTTTTCTCGTCTAGTGTGGTGGCAGCCCTGGAGCTTTGCCTTTCGCTCAGGCTTGCCATCTTCCCGCCCTGAATGATAACTCATCCGGAAACGGTCCGCGCGTGCCGCTTATCTGGCCGTCATTGGGGAAGGACGGCGCTCCTTGTGCTTTTTTTTTTTTTTTTTTTTTTTTTTTTTTTTTTTTTTTTTTTTTTGAAAAGTTGGCAACGGGGGCGTGGGCGGCGCCATTGATATTCGGGCCGTGCGAACTTCCGGTCCGCCTTGTACCGGAAGCGGTGCATTAGGGAGTTATTGCCATTACGTGACGGGCCGCGCGCGCCCACCGGCCCGCCACGTGAGCGTGGACACACCAATCGGACGGACTGACAACCCCAAATATCGATTCGGCGCGTCCAAAAAAAAAAAAATTAAATAAAATTTTTCTTACCCTAGTTATTTTCTTAAATTAAGCAAAATCTGTTTCGTTTTTTTCTCAGAAATTTTATTGTGATGTGTCTGTCCTTTTCCGTTTTGGAAATTTGTTGTCAGTCCTCTGAAGCCGTTCTGTAAACGTTGGTGGTTGCAAAAAATAAAAAAAGCAGAAAGAAAAGCGCGAAAGAAGAGGCTCTTGAAAGAATGAGGTGTCGCGCTGAAGGTAGTCAGGCATCACCCCGGCCTAATTGCTCCTTCGAGTGTCCCGATGGCGTGCAATTGATTCGCAGTATCTGCCGTGATTGTATCACAGCAATCGATTTGGTGTTGGAGAGGGCGCGGACGTCACGGTGTTTGTGTGGCTGCGGTTCGAGTGCCCCGTCGTCGATTTGCCAGAAGAGCGGCGCAGGCGGCCGAAACTCTGGACGCGTTTTGAGCCCCAGAGTCGCTAAATGGGACTCGAAGCGAACGTGTGACCCCCAATGGATTGCTCGTTCGGAGAGCAATCCATTGGTGGGGTCACACGTTCGGTTCGAGTACCATTTAGCGACTCTGGGGCTCAAAACGCGTCCGGGATTCGGGCCGCCTCCGCCGGTCCTCCGGCCCACTGTGCGACGGCCCGGACGGGGACTCTGTTCCCACCCCACTGCTTTCCACATCCAACCCCCCGGGGCCCGCCAGGACCCGCGACGCTGCCTTGACCTTTGCCGGCCCGGACTAGAGGCTGATTTCGAGCGCTCCCTTCGCCGCTCCGTCTCTGTCGCACTCCTGGGGCGTGCCGCAGCGGAGCGAGAGAGAGGGACTACGGGGACAGCCTGCCGGAGTCTGAACTAGCGCGGCCGGTCCACTGCTGGCGGCCTTTGGCGGCGTGTCGCCACCACTGCTAAATCCAGTGTCGCGGCACGACCGTACGTCGACCCTTCGCCTAGTCCAGCCGCGTAGATGAGGTGCTAATCTCGTTTGTAACCTCGCTAGTTGCTGGCGCCCCCTTTCGGCTGGAAGCCCCCTGATAAGGGGCCACGGGTTCTTCCACCGGCGCAGCAGTGGGCCCGGGTTCGAACACGCGGCGTCAATGAACCCTTGGCAAACCCAAGTCATGATCGGCCAAGTGGAGCACTGTACTGAATGCCGCTCGCTGGAGAATGACGCCGGCCAGCCCTCTCGCACTCGCCCGGCGTCCCCGACGGGTGCGAGAGAGACAGAGCGACGAAAACGACTCTCGGAATGAGTCCGCTGAGGCGGCCCAGGGCGGCCGCCCCGGAGGCCGGAACCGGTTCTGCCAAACTTGACAAAGGCGGCGTGCGGAGCAGTGCGGAGTCGTGGCTCTTTTGTTTATTGGTCCGCACTTGTTGGCGCCACCTTCAAATGTTGCACTATTGTTCCTTTCCCCGCCGAGTCCGCACGTAGTCCGCACCGCGACCCTCGGTCTGTCTGTCTCACTCGCACCCTTTTATTCGCGGCAGAGAAAGGCGTGCGGGTGACACGTTGCTTTTCCCGGGTTGGCTGCCGGCAGCATCTTGCGGCTATTTCGGGCGCCGCGGCCCTGTTGTCTGCCCTCGTCGCTCTGTCTCTGTCGCACTCGCGGGGCTGTCCGTGAGCTGAGACGGTTTGGAGGTGCTCGGCCCTTCCCACAGTGGGCCAGAAGACCGGTGGAGGCGTCCAAAACTCTAGACGCGTTTTGAGCTCCAGAGTCGCTGAACAGAACTCGAACCGAACGTGTGACCCCGCACCGATGGATTCCTCGTTCGGAGAGCAATCCATTGGTGGGGTCACACGTTCGGTTCGGGTGCCATTCAGCGACTGGAGCTCAACCCGTCCGGGATTTTGGCCGCCTCCACCAGTCTTCTGGCCCACTGTGCTTGGCCTAACGGGCCGAGGCCTGGTGTCCGCGGCCGTGCCGCCGTGCGGGTGGAAGTGGAAAAGCACGAGCGTGCCCAAGGTTTCCACACGTGATTCGACGGCCAATCATGCGTTCCGATCTGAATCTCGGCCCGGGCACATGTCCTACACCGAAAAACAAGTTTTTAATGTCGTTTGTTTTACTCTCGCTGCTGGCGCTTTCCGCGAGGGGTTCGATAGGGGTTTTGTTTTGGATGTTTGTAACGTAATGCCTTTATCGGCAGCCGCCGCCCCCGCGAGCCATTGATGGAATTTGGGCGGGAGGAAGGGTTACACTAGGAAAAAAGTACGAAGAAAGCTAAAATTTTAACTTCTTAATAACGCCTTTTTAAACTGTCAATTTTTTTGGTAGCCATTTTTTTTGTTTTGCAGCTATGTATATTTTGTGGCCATAATTTATTTTGGAAACTCGTAATTTTTAGTGTTCAATTTTTTAAAACCCGGGCGTGCTTTTCCTTTCCGCGTGTATTTCGAAAGTGGTCGCGTTGTGCGTCTAGAATGCCACGCCTGCCGATTCCATTGAGACCGTGTTACCAAACGCCGCGCCGCGCTGCCGGCGTGGTGATCGCCCGCCTGGACGTTTACCCGGAATGGTCGAGCCTTCTCGATCGGATTTCGCGGCGTGCGGTCTTTACAGTGGAGTCGCGGATCGAGCTCTAGCTAGCGAGGTCTCATTTCATTTAACCACGCCGGGTGCCATTGACATCATGGCCCGTCCTGGGCCCGTCCCTTCCCCCATTTTCATAACTAATTGCAAACTTTCTGCATAAATTGAGTTTTGTTTTGTTTTTTTCCTGGTTCATTTTTGATGGTGTGTGGCGAAAAAACGTCGCAGTTTGGTGGTGCTGGTTTAGCAGTGCACTCGTCTGCGAGGCGCGAGGGGACAGCGGAATGCTTGTCTAGCTGTCGCGGTCAAAGTTTTTTTTTTTTTTTTTTTTGCCCTGCAAGGCGCTGAGGAGGTGATTCCTTGCATGATGCTTTCGACGCGTCGCTTTCGTATACGTACAACGCAGTTCGGGCAGTTCAAAAGAGGCGAGTGTGTACTGTAGTAACATTGGTAGACTTGGTGTCAGTCGACTCTGTTGTTGTTGTTGACACCTGCCGGTGTAGGCCCCGGTCATCGCCACGCCCCCGCGCCCGGCGGCCCGGCGGGCGGGCTTGTCCGCCACACTGTAGTCCCGTTGAGGTCTGCGCGGCTCGGCGTTCCGGAGCGTGGCCGCCGTGCCGCGGTATTCGTTAATTGGGCCCGGTAAAGGGCTCGCGCTTCCCTGGCAACAACTTTTCGCCGACATGATCTTCATTTTCTTTGTTTTTGTTGTTTTTGTTTCGATTATCGCGCGCGACTGTATAGTACTGTGGTTGTACGGCGCGCGGCGCGGCGTTGTGCCTTCCCTCGGTTCGGTTCGGTCAGCACGCGCGAGTCCCGTGCGGAGGCCCCCGCCGCCCCGCCACGCTGTTTGGGCTCGGCAAAGACATTACGGATTGTTACAGCAGTTGCATCACGGTCGCCTGATAATTTCAAGTCCGCCGACCGCCGTTTATTTTTATTCTTCGACTGTTTGCAACTTTGTGGTGGACTCGGACTTGATCCCTGTGCTTTGCTTTGTTTGTTTTCAGGGATCCTCGTGCGTGTGTGTGTGTGTGACGCGAGCGTCGTCTACTTCGCGGATCTGGCGTCAGACTTCAGGTAAGCCTTTCCACCTGCTTGTTTTATAAACGAATCATCCGTTCCATTTTCTTTTTCGTTTGAGTTCGTTCGCTCGCCCCCTCTGGGGACACGCAGTGTCTCTCGCTCAGATTGGAAAGGGGGGGGGGAGTGTCAAGGTCACGGCGAGTTGATTGGGGCCTTAAGTGGATTTGGATTTCAAGAAGGGTACAAAGTGGGGGCGCAGGTTCCTTTCTCTCTCCCGGCTTCCTCGTGATGCCGAGAGTCGTGTTCGTCGGTCTGTCTCTCTCGCACCCACACGGGACGCCCCACGAGTGCGAGAGAGACAGAGCGACGAAAGCGGCTCTCAGTCTGCCGCTGCCTGATAACCCCTCCGAGTCGTTACACGGGCCGCGCTGCATTTTGCGACTTAGTCGGCCCATGGCATGGCGGCCCATCGGCCCATGGCATGGCGAAACCCATCGATCGACGCGAGCCGGACGTGAGTGGCGTGTGTGGCGGCGGGGGCGCGTCTCTCTCGCACTCACGGCGCGCCCCGCCCGGGCGCGACGGAGACGACACGAGAACGCGCGCTCCGTTCGGAACTCACCTCTCTGGCCAGTGCAGTACACTGTCTCTCGCGAACGGCAGGGGGAGTCTGCATTGTTTTGATTGGCCGTCATTCCCGGATTTGGCTTTCGGATTCCTGGGGCGCGCCGCTCCTGTCCTGCTGCAGCACACAGTCTGGCTGTGCTGCATGGCGATGCCCGCGCCACTGTAGGGCGTGACTTTGAGTTGGAAGAGTGCAGTTTGTTTTCGTTTTTGCCGAGAGAGTGTTCCTGGCGCGAGCCGCGAGCTACAGGGAATTCCACTGTCACATGCCGCAGCCGTCTCTCTCGCACCTACTTCGGGACGCCCCATGAGTGCGAGAGAGACAGAGCGACGAAAACCACTCGCAGAATCGGTCTGCCGGCTGAACCGCTTTTGCGAGGGGGTGGTTCCGCCCAGTCGGGAAGCGCGCGCGTGGAGTGGGCAGCGACCAGCGGGGCAAATCGAAATGTGGTTCGATTTTGATTTGGGGAGGGGGGCTAAGTGGCGGTTTGGTTCAGGGCCGTCTGGTGTGCGCGACGACCAATGACTCACGGGGGCGGCCCCGCTGGGCCCCGCTGGGGGCGGCTTAGGGGGGCGGGGGTTGTTTGGTAAATGATGACTACGGCCATCCAGGCGGTCTAAGGTCGTGTCTGTGCTGCAGACTGATTCCGAGAGTCGTGCTCGTCGCTGTCTCTCTCGCACTTATTCGAGGTGCCTCACGAGTGCGAGAGAGACAGAGCGACGAAACCGACTCTCGGAATCAGTGTGCTGGGCTATTGGATTGCGCGAAGCCACCCCCTGGACTGGAAGCCCCGACGAACGTCGTCCTCGTTTTCTGCGACCGCCTGGAAATTCCACCGAGCGTTCTAGACTTCCTGTCGCTGTTGGCACGATTGGGAAAAGTCCTTTAGCTTGACACCGGACGGACGCACCGACAGGGATTTCCCATGCGTTTGCGGCCATGCAAATTTTATTTTTATTTTTTTCTCGTCTGCCGATTTTTTTTTCCTTTCCCCGAGGGTCCGCCGCCTGAACGCTTGTTGACGTGTTCGGCCCTATCGGCCGGCGTCGCGGCGCTGCTGGCGGGCCGATGCGGAACGCGGTCGCTCTGTCTCTCTCGCACCCGCACGGCCCGCAGGGGCAGCCCCACGAGTGCGAGAGAGACAGCGCGCCGTTCGGAGCGAGCCCGCCGGCCGTGCCGCGGGCCCCAGGCTGCGACGTCGCGACGCCGCGTCCAAGTGTTTTTTGACATTTTATCAGCGCAGGCGTGCAGCCCACTGTGAGGGGCGCCCAGTGTACAGTGTACTCTACCTGCTCCGCGGCGCGAGGCGCGCGAGGCCCGCCGGTTGAACGTTGCTTCTTGGTTTGGAAATGGCTTCGCGGTGCCGGCCTGGGTGCGAGAGAGACGGAGCGACAGTGTGGTGGCGGGCCGTGCGGCGTGACTAGCGCAGCGGTTCTCAACCTTTCTCGGCTCGCGACCCCAAATTTGAAGCCAAAAATTTCCGCGACCCCCCGGAAAAATTTCGCGACCCCACGGGACCCCTCCTTTAACATGCCACGGCGTCTGATCCGAGGCGGGCAGTTTGCTCCCTTAACAGGCAACTGGTCTTTGGACCTTCCTTTAGCATGCCTTTGTTACGGAGTGCAATTATCAGTCTTAGTTTGGGAGCAGTATTGTCTCAAAGTTGGCCAAAACCCTCAGAAATGTATATGAAAAATCGTGTTTTGGGCTGATTTTAAGCAGCCACAGCGTCTGATCCGAGGCGGGCATTTTGCTCCCTCAACGGGCAGTTGGTCTTTGGACCTTCCTTTAGCATGCCTCTGTTACGGAATGCGATTATCAGTCTTAGTTTGGGAGCAGTATTGTCTCAAAGTTGGCCAAAACGCTCAGAAATGTCTATGAAAAATCGTGTTTTGGGCCGATTTTAAGCAGCCACTGCGTCTGATCCGAGGCGGGCATTTTGCTCCCTCAACGGGCAGTTGGTCTTTGGATCTTCCTTTAGCATGCCTCTGTTACGGAGTGCGATTATCAGTCTTAGTTTGGGAGCAGTATTGTCTCAAAGTTGGCCGAAACGGTCAGCAGTGTCTTTGAAAAATCGTGTTTTGGGCCGATTTTAAGCAGCCACTGCATCTGATCCGAGGCGGGCATTTTGCTCCCTCAACGGGCAATTGGTCTTTGGACCTTCCTTTAGCATGCCTCTGTTACGGAGTGCGATTATCAGTCTTAGTTTGGGAGCAGTATTGTCTCAAAGTTGGCCGAAACGGTCAGCAGTGTCTTTGAAAAATCGTGTTTTGGGCCGATTTTAAGCAGCCACTGCGTCTGATCCGAGGCGGGCATTTTGCTCCCTCAACGGGCAGTTGGTCTTTGGACCTTCCTTTAGCATGACTTTGTTACGGAGTGCAATTATCAGTCTTAGTTTGGGAGCAGTATTGTCTCAAAGTTGGCCGAAACGCTCAGAAATGTCTATGAAAAATCGTGTTTTGGGCCGATTTTAAGCAGCCACTGCGTCTGATCCGAGGCGGGCATTTTGCTCCCTCAACGGGCAATTGGTCTTTGGACCTTCCTTTAGCATGCCTTTGTTACGGAGTGCGATTATCAGTCTTAGTTTGGGAGCAGTATTGTCTCAAAGTTGACCAAAATAGTCACAACGATTTTTCAAAGACACTTGCGACCGTTTTGATCGACTTTGAGACAATACTGCTCCCAAACTAAGACTGACAATCGCACTCCGTAACAAAGGCATGCTAAAGGAAGGTCCAAAGACCAATTGCCCGTCGAGGGAGCAAAATGCCCGCCTCGGATCAGACGCAGTGGCTGCTTAAAATCGGCCCAAAACACGATTTTTCGTAGACATTTCTGAGCGTTTCGGCCAACTTTGAGACAATACTGCTCCCAAACTAAGACTGATAATTGCACTCCGTAACAAAGTCATGCTAAAGGAAGGTCCAAAGACCGATTGCCCGTTGAGGGAGCAAAATGCCCGCCTCGGATCAGACGCAGTGGCTGCTTAAAATCGGCCTAAAACACGACCCCAGCATCGCCGCGACCCCTTAAAAAAATTTCGCGACCCCGCTTGGGGTCGCGACCCTAAGGTTGAGAACCACTGGACTAGCGTGACTGGCCGGGCTTCGACTCGCTCCACCCTTCAGCTCACCCGCCTTGCCGCCCCGCGCCTCGCAGTGCACTGGACAGGGCTTACCGCGGGCTTGCCCCGGCTTACCGTTCCGTTCGCCGGGCTTATTTACTACTGTAGGCCCTCGTAACGAGGCTTGCGTTCCGCCCGCTGTTCCTCCCAGTGGCGCAGCCGGCCGGGAAGGCGCACTCACTTTTGGCAGTTCGCGCACAGTGGGCCAGAAGACCAGTGGAGGCGGCCCAAAGTCTGGACGCGTTTTGAGCTCCAGAGTCGCTAAATGGGACTCGAACCGAACGTGTGACCCCACCAATGGATTCCTCGTTCGGAGAGCGATCCATTGGTGGGGTCATTCTTTGGCCCGCTGTGTCGCGGTGTAAAGTTTCGCCCAAGTTTCTTTCCGCCCTAAAAATTTAAAAGTGCCTTTCTTTTCCAAACCGAGTTTCTTTGCGTCTTTTTGAGCGTTTTTAAGTTTGCCAAGTTGCGGCCAGTTCATTTTTCGCCAAGTTGGCATTTGGTGATGCGGTCGCCAAGGGGTTGTCGTTTGGTCGGCAGGGGGCCTCGGGGCCTTGGGAGACTGCGTGCAGCAGACTGAATCCGAGAGTCGTTTTCGTCGCTCTGTCTCTCTCGCACCCACGCGGGACGCCCCATGGGTGCGAGAGAGACGGAGCGACGAAAACGACTCTCAGTGTGCTGGGTGCGGCGGGGTGCCCGGAGAGGCACATCTGCTGCGGCTAGGTCCGGTGCCGGCCGGTGCCGGGCTGTCCGGTTTGTGACCCCGCGACCTCGGCTCGGTACACCGCGCCGCGTATGCCGGCCCTCCGCGTACAGTACCCCACCATTCACTACGGCACTACGAAAAATATTTATAGCTTTGAAACGCGAAACACTCGTCTCGTTTGTTGACATTATTAAAATAGTAGTTGTTGGGCCTTTTTTTTTTCAAATTTTTGCCGCAGCATGTTGCTGCAATGAGAGGTGATTGGGAACGTGTATCGGCTGGTTGCAATTGGTCGCATGACCTATCGGTGCCACCCATTAAGACTGTGCGTGTGTGTGTGTGTGTGTGTGGCACGTACGTAGCCGGGCGCGTTAGATACGTCGCAGATTGGCATACTAGGTGAGATAGGGGTGGGTTGGTGGGTTCGATCGCCTTGCTAGATATGTAGAGTAGACTAGTCGCACTTGCGGAGTATGTCAGTGTGTGCGGTTAGAGGTTCGTGCGACGGGCGGGGCAGAAACGAGTGTGTAATTAGCTCAGTAATATTTGAACTCGAACGCAGTGATCAACAACGCTTTGCGTTTCACTTGTGTTGCTCAAGGCGCGCAACTGAGGCAAGGACCTTACGGAGCGCAGTGGGCCAAAGACCCACCAATGATTCCTCGTTCGCTCCGAGTCCTGTTCGGCGACCCTGGAGCTCAAAACGCGTCTAGAGTTTGGGCCGGCTCCACCGGTCTTCTGGCCCACTGTGCGGGGGTGGGTTTTCAAATTGGCGGAATGCAAGGGAAGTGTGCCTGTTTTCCATCCTTGGCCGTGTTGGCTCAGCTGCGCCCGGCCGGCGCCTCGCAGTGTATGCCCTTCCGTTGACGCAGGTGTCGCCGCGACGCCATCGAGCAGTCTGTCTCTCTCGCACTCATGGGGCGTTCCGGGTCGGTGCGAGAGAGACAGACCGATGAAACGACTTTTCGGAATCGAGGGGCCGCGTGGTTGGCGGCAAATTGATAATCGGAAAGCGAGGTGTCATGGCGGCGGCACTGCGCCGCCGAATTCTATCTGCCCCTCTATCCGCGTCTATCATCTTGTAGCCGCGTCTATCGCCGTCTTCTATCCTCGTCTGGCCTAGACAGCCTCGCATAGCAACGCCCCGCGTCCGCGTCCGCTCATTAGTGGGAGGAAGCGGTTTTACGGCGGGAGTTTTAAAATTTAAAAAACAGCTGGAACGAAAACAAACCTACCGGCCAACGCGTGTGCGTGCGTGTGTGTGTGTGTGTGAGGGGGTAATTTAATGTAACTTAGTTCAAAGCAAACTCGCCAAAGTCCGAGCAATGTTGTGACCATTCTCAAACGGGATTTATTTTGTTCTTTTTTTTGTTTCGCGTGTAGGCGTGGTGCGTACTGGAGCAATCTGGTCGGAATGAACGAACGTCCCGTATTGCACATCACGGCGTTTAGCGCGCACTCGGCTCACGCGCCCGGTGCCGGCCTGGCCTGCCGGCTCGCGGGCTGGCTCCCCGCGGCACCGCGGCCCGCTGCCAGTGTGTGTGTGTGTGTGTGTGTGTGTGTGGCTGCGCGACCGCTTGGTGCGGCTGGTCACGGCGCGGCCGGTACGCGCATGCGCGCTGCCTCCCGGGCCCCCTTTGGCTGGCTTTGGAGGCAGCAGGCTGCTCGCCAGCCAGCCCAGCCAGCCCAGCAGGCAGTAGTCAGTCGCCGCCACGTGGTGCACCGTGCCGCACGGGGTCTCTGCCGCGAGTCGCGAAAGCCCAGCTCGTGTCTGTCTGTCTGTGTGTGTGTGTCTGTGAGTGAGTGTCGGTGTGCGCACGTTGTGCCCCCGTCGGGGTGGATCGTTTTGTAGAGTACGGTGGAGTGGTTGTCAGCCTGCCATTGGATTGCCGTCGCCCAGGACTGGCTTACCGTTCCTCATGGCGCCCTGTCAACAGGATGAGGTGAGTGTGGTGTCCGTGCCCGCGGCGTGTTCTGTCTGCTCTTCGCGGCCGTGCCGTGCCGCGCCGCGTGCCGACGGGGCGTGTGCCGCGGCGTGCTGGCCGCCACGGCGCGCCCATATGGCGCCCACAGGTGCCACAGGGCGTGAGCGGACGGAGCGTGGCGTCGACGGCGACCTGGTGGTCCCGGTGGTCGGCGCGCCGCCGCCCCTGTTGCGCGCCGTGCGCGACGTCCTTGCCGGCCTCGAAGGACACGCGGCCGCCGGTTGAGGCAGGGACTTCCTGGCGCGACGCGGACCGCCGGGCGGTGCCGAAGATCGCTCTGTCTCTCTCGCGCCCGTGGGGCTCTCCGTGAGGGTGCGAGAGAGACGGAGCGACAAAGTTCTGGATCGCTCGGCAGGCTCGCGCTCTAGTTCGGGGTGTCCTGGTTGTCAGTGCCGTCTGGAAGGAGCTGGCCCCGCGTGGTTCCGCGGCCCCCCTGTGGCCGTCGCGTGGCCCCAACCCTCCCCCACCCCCTGCGCCGGAGCCGGGCCCGCCGGGCCGCCCCCTTATGTAACAATTTGCGAATGGCGCTTCTGGTGTCGCACCCGGTTTATCTCTGCGAATTGGTTTATTTTTTTTCCGTCTGGCCTGTTTGGCGCCCGTCGCTGCGCGGCGCTGCCCGGCCGGCCGCGGGAGGGGAGATGGAGTTGACGTTTCCGGACCGAGGACGCTAGAGAAGCCATCGGAGTGTGAATGAAATCACGTTGACGTGCACTGCAGCGTTTATTTATCTTTTTTTGCGCTTTGCCAGTATTAACTCGTTGGCCGTCGGCCGGGAATGTGGCGCGGAATGTGAAATGCTGCCAAATTGGAGGCGGCGCGGCGTTGTGTGGCTGGGCTTTGCGCTGGAAGCGGGCTCACCGCCGCCATGCCGCCCCGCCCGTCGGAGCCCTCTCCAGTTCCAGCCGGTGCCTTGCCCCTTCTCCAGCGGCGGGCCCCTCTCTTCCCTCTCTCTCCTCCGGCCCCTCCAGGCGTCCGGGCGGCCACTCAGTCACTCATACGGACATGCCTGCGTGTGCGCGCCAACGGCGCAAACAGTGCCGTGCCGGCTGGGAGTGACTGGGGCGACGCAAAGTGGATTTGTCAGGAGACCGGCGCCGGCTGCCAAAATTCAAGACGCGTCTTGAGCTCCAGAGTCGCTATAAACGACTCGAACCGAACGTGTGACCCCACCAATGGATTGCTCTCCGAGCGAGGAATCCATTGGTGGGGTCATACGCTCGGTTCGAGTCCTGTTTAGCGACTCGGGAGCTCAAAACGCGTTAAGAATTTTGGCCGCCTCCGCCGGTCTTCTGGCAAATCCACTGTGCGGCCGGCCAGCCCGCGCAGCGTGTCGCCCTGCGGTGCTGTTTTGGCGGCCGCCGCACCGTGAAAAGTTAGCCTGTCACTTGACGGACAGTGTGGTGGCTAATTTTCCGAGTAGCCATCAAACTCGTTGACGACGTTGTTGTGACAAGTTTCGGAGCTTTGATGAAATTGTCATCGTTTTCGAGCGATGAAAATGGCATCCGCGCTTCCAGGCGCGATCTTCCGTCCGCCTTGAAAGTAAAAGTGTTTTTGGCGGGCCTCGCCGCGAGCCTGGCCCGGCAGGCCCGGCAGGCCCGGCCTGTCCCGCTGGCCGCGGCGGCGTGTCCTCAAGGATGCGTCCGGCAGGCGTCCTTGGGCCCCACTCTGCCGCGCTCCGCGTGGCGGCTAGGCTAGGCTAGGCCGGGGCCCGGCCGGTGACTGGGCGGAAACGGGTTGGTTGAGTGCTGTTGTTTGAATTGACCGCCCCCCGGCCGACAGAGACGCGCGGCGTGGGTGTTTTTGTTTTTATCGCACGTCGCTGTCGCGGGGGTAACGCCTGTCTGCCTGTCCGCCCGTCTGTCCGCCTGACTGATGAGAATTTGGCGGGCGGCCAGTGCCTTTGGCCCCGCACACTGCTACTGTGCACCGAGGAGTATGTACGTACATAGCACCTCACGTTGTTCGCCCCCTGGCGTCCACTGCTCTCCTTGTGGCGCTGCGCTAAAATTGGCTGGAACTTTTCAACACTAGGAACGCAAGTGCGTTTCTGGAACTGAAAAGAAATGACAGTGTATCCCCGCTGCAACACGCAAATTTTATTTTACTATCGCCTGTTTTTCTTGGCTGTGTCGGCCCTTGTTTTGCGGGGGTCTTACCGCACGTGAGGTAACTGTGATGTTTGTGCTGGCTGTTGCGGTGGGCTTGGTGGCACACTGCTCCGGCCGGCTGGCTGTGCTGCACAGTGGGCCAGAAGACCGGTGTAGGCAGTCAAAATCCAGTACGCGTTTTGAGCTGCAGAGTCGCTGAATGGGACTCGAACCGAACGTGTGACCCCACCAATGGATTCCTCGTTCGGAGAGCAATCCATTGGTGGGGTCACACGCTCGGTTCGAGTCCCGGTTTGCGACACTGGAGTTCAAAACGCGTCTAGGGTTGGCTGGCGCGCTGGGTTTGGCTGCTACAATGTATTGGCCGGCCTTGCGGTGGGCTGACGGCAGGCTGACGGGCTCAGGTGCTGAGACGCAGTGGCGCGTCGATTACCATGTGGCTATCTGGGCGTCCCAATTAGTGCGAGTGGTCTGGCCGGAGAGAGGGAGAGAGAGAGATGGACGGTGGCAGGCAGGGCGGGCACTACTGCGCCGCGAGACGAGACGGTCGGCCGGCCGCCGGGTTGACACGTTGACACCGGGTTATGGAAATGTTGCCATAAAACGGGGCTGTGTGTTCCGGGACGTTCCAGCCGACGTTCCGGGCTTTGCGGTGGAGCCGTTCTCCTTGGGGCGGGCCTGGCCGACGGGCTGGCCGAGGGCCTTGCGGTGCCCCGCGGACTCATCGAGTTGGGTTCGGGATGAGCCTGGCGGCAGTGGCGGCCCCGCCACCTGTTCGAGCGCGCGCGGGGGGCGGGCGGTCGCGACGTTAGGCTACTGGTCTTCCCTCGTGTCTGGCCGACCACGGTCTGACGGGCTGCCATCGGGCGACCGCCAGCGACCGCCCCGGACCGCCCCCCGTCGGACGCGTTGGACGCACGCTTTGCCGTGGGAACGTCTCAGCCGCGTCCACCGCACGCGGCTGCAGCCCTGTCCGCCAGTGTGCACACACACAGTGCACCGCCCGCCGCCTTGATCGCGATGCAAGGTCACTGTGTGGCCGCAAAATGTCCGCAGTGTCTGTGTGTCGTGGTCTCGGAGCCTGTGGTGCTTTGCAGGACCGTGCACACGCCCTTTGCGCGTTCGTCCGTCCGTCCTGCTCGCTGCCATGCAAATGTCAAGGAGCCCCCCTTGATTGACACGCCGTGTGACCCCTTTTCTCCAGTCGCGCCGCGGTCGATTTCTTGGCCGAAAAGCTCCTCCTCCTCGTGCCGGTGGTTCGATTCCCACCGGGGTGAGCACATGTTCCCCCGCCCACTTCGTGTGTGCGTGCGTGTGTGTGTGTGTGATGTGTCACACGAATCCGCGGCCCCCCTTCGACGTGACGCGATGCAGCTCGCGGTGTGTGAGTCACTTGCACTCGCCCCCCCCCCCCCTCTCTGTCCATTTCTCCGTACTGAGCCCCCTCCCCTGGCCTTTTGCCCTTTCGTGGCCTCACTGCGAAAGACGCAGCCGCTTCCGAGAACGACGGGACTTGCTGGGTTGGCAATTACCTGCCGATGTCGCGTCGGGGTTTTGGTTGGTTTCCTCGGTTTTGCGAAACGTGGCTCCGGCCGGGGGAAGGCGCGTGGCGGCGGTGCGTGCCCGCAGTTCGCGACGCAGGGTCGTCGTCGTGGTGGTCAGGCCGTGAGACGTGTGCCCCTGGGCCCCCCTGGGCCCGCCCCCTCCTTCTAATTCGAGCGCCGGCCGTGTTGCCAGACAAGCGGAAGGCACCGCGAGGGTCTACGAGGGTCCCGCCAGCCAGGGGGACGCGGTGGGGCCCGCCAGGGGGGCCGAGGACTCGCCGAGGACTCGGTGGACTGGGCAGGTGCGGGCGGGCACGTGTGTCGAGCGTCCTGGGACGTCCCGGGGGTGGCTGGCCGCCTTGCTGCCGGCGGCGCTGGGGAAGCAGGCGAAGCTGTGCGTCTCCTCGAGGTTCGAGGCAAACGCTGCAAATGCGGGAGTTTCCGCGCACCGAGCGTCTTGACGAAACGCGTCCTTGGCGTGATCGCGAAGGGCCCTCGGCAGGTAGCCGGCATCCTCCTCTCCTCTCCCCCCTCTCCCTCCTCCACCTCCTCGGACGAGGCGAGTCCCTTGTCCTGGCTGGCTGCGCGTCTGACCGGCTCGGTCGGAGACCGGCGGCCTGCCGGGCTGCCTGATCGTCTGTGCGGCATGCTGACCCAAATATACCCCCCCTCTGCCTGCCTCCCGGCGGAGCCTACCACCAGCTTTGTTCTTCTCTCTCACTCGCCCATTTCGAAATAAAATGACGAAGAGGGAAGCGGGTGCTGCAGGAGCCGGTGGATACACACGCCACTTGGGCACCTGGATCCCCCCTCCTTTTTCCTCCAAATCGCACCTTCGCGCAGACGTCCCTTTCTTGCGTGCTAGGTAGCGAGGCCTCCTTTATCTCCTTCCTTGTAGAGCGGGGATTCACCTGCACTGCTTGCACTGAGCCGCCATCGCCCTACCCTGTAGGAAACTGCCTGTATGGCTGGTTTGTTTTTCGCGATGGTCGAAGATGCTCTGTTACTCTGGAACTGGGGAGGGGACTTTCCGCATGATGATGCTGTGACCTTGAGGTCTTCGTGATTTCGGTCCTGCAGTGCTGATGGTTTGATAAATGGTTAATTTAAGATATTTTAAGATAATTTTTAATATATTTAAGATATGAGCCCTGGTTCACCATATGATGATGCTGTGACCTTGATGTCTTCGTGATTTTGGTCCTGCAGTGCTGATGGTTTCATGTATAATTTAAGATATGTTATTGAGCTGTTGGTTTTAAGTGCAGCTTGGAATGGTTCGCCATATGATGATGATGTGACCTTGATGTCTTCGTGATTTCGGTCCTGCAGTGCTGATGGTTTGATAAACGAAATAAAGAAATAAGCCCTGAAGTGGTTCACCATATGATGATGTTGTGACCTTGATGTCTTCGTGATTTCGGTCCTGCAGTGCTGATGGTTTGATAAACGAAATAAAGAAATAAGCCCTGAAGTGGTTCTCACCGGTTGGTTCACCATATGATGATAATGCGACCTTGATGTCTTCGTGATTTTGGTCCTGCAGTGCTGATGGTGTACATTTAATAAATAAACCCTCAAGTGGTTCACCATATGTTGTGACCGTGATGTCTTCCTGATTTCGGTCGTGCAGTACGTACTGTCTGTTCGCGCTAGCTGTACCACCAGCATGTTCACTGGTTGTTTGCTCGACGGAAAACATCAACTGATTAGGAACGTTTGCTCAAGCCGTTCCTTTTAACTGCCTTCTAAGACCAGTACATTTTCCTGGTACCCATTTCTGGGGTTGAAGGGATGCCGTCGGGAGCACTCAGCTCATTGTCCCTACATCGGGATTTTGTTTACGGTGTGCCCAGGTTGGATTTCCAAAATGTAGTAACTTGCAAAGGAAGGTTAGGTTCCACAAGGGTCGTTCCATCTGTCAAAACGGCCGCGGGCTGCTCGCCGTGCGAGAGGCTACGCGAAGGCTGGGCTTGCCAGGTTGTTGGGGCGGCATTCCAGCGTTGCCCCTTTCACCCCGTGCAGTACACTGTCTCGCCTGTTTTTGCCCTTGGTGCGTAGACACGAACACACACACAGTGGCGCACATTGGGCAGAGTTGGCCCCCCTGGCGCGCCCTGGCGTGCGATCGAACTCATGAACTGCGCAGTGAAACGGGCTGGCAGTCACGCCAAGCTCGTGTCCGTGTGCGCCCGCCCACACTCACACATGCACAGGCTGGCCTAGCGGCCTAGCAAAAGGATGCCGGCGGCCCCCGGTCGGTTTACACGCGTGGTTGTTTTGGTTTATTTTTGCGCGCCGCTGCCGGTGTTCGAACCTCGGCTCCTCGTGAATGGGTGGGCGGCGCACACGCTCGCACGCCCGTGCGTCCCAAGGACGGCGCCCCGCCGCGCTGTCTCTCTCGCACCCGATAGGGAGGCGACGGTTTTGTGGGTGTCTGGCCAAAACGTCAAGGGGTCGTCATCGGCTCCAGTCTGAGCCGACCCGCGAGGAAAGGTGCTGAACTGTCACGTCGCGTCCATTACCACGAAAGTCTCTCTAGTTGATCGTTTTGTCGCCACTGGTGTAGTGGCGAATGGCAGGGGACTGCCCGGAAGTGTTGATGACCTACCGCCAGTGCGGCTAGCGCGCCCAGGCGTGGGGGGACTGACTGACATTGGTGGAGGTCGCGCCGGGTGTCGTGCAGTGTCACTACACTGGCAGCGCCCTGCAGTGCTGCACGCGGCTCGCGGTGCACGCCAACTACCGCTGCGTTTTGGAGAGGCGCCACTGGCTGCTCTTGCAGGCCGCCCCGGGGCGTGTGCCCTTGCGGTACGCCTGCGCCCAGTGGGCCAGAAGACCGGTGGAGGCGGCCTAAACTCTAGACGCGTTTTGAGCTCCAGAGTCGCTAACAGGACTCGAACCGAACCTGTGATCCCACCAATTCGAAGAGCAGCCAAGAAAGTTGGCTTGTTGCGGTTCCCGTCATGACAGCGGCCTAATGTTTTTGTTTGTTTGTGTGTTCTTTAGGTGAGGCTTCGCTCGCGCGGTTCGAGGAGGACTGCTTGTCGTCGCTGGATGGCGTAACTAGGGGTGAAATGGACCTCGGGTCTGCCTCTGTTTTGAGCTCCAGAGTGTGGAATTTGGGCCGCCTGCGCCGGTCTTCTGGCAAATCGACCGTGCCCGGGGGAGGCTCTTTAGTGGCGACACGTGGCGACTTTGTTTTTGTTGTTTTGATATTTTGATCTGGCGCTGACCCGCTACTCCCCCTCCCCCCTCACTCTGCGTCTTCGGCTTCCGTGTCAAGGTCCTGAAGGCCCTACACCGCGACGCGCGCTTCGCGTCCGCCTCGCCGTGCCCTCGATTGTGTTTGTGTGTAGCCGGGCTGCCCCCCCCCCCCCGCGCCTGTCTAGTGCGAGGCAGAGTCGCCATCGATGTTTTAGTTCGACCCCGTTTCGACACACATGCGGAAAATGCACACGCGGTCGATGATAGCGGGGTCGTCTACGTGGTGGCGTTACGCCGCGTTTCGCGTGCGGCCCGATGGCGCACAGTGGGCCAGAAGGCCGGTGGAGGCGGCCGAAATTCCAGACGCGCTTCGAGCTCCAGAGTCGCTCAATGAGACTTGAGCCGAACGTGTGACCCCACCAATGGATTCCTCGTTCGGAGAGCAATCCCGTTGGTGGGGTCACACGTTCGGTTCGAGTCTCATGGAGCGACTCTGGAGCTCAAAACGCGTCTAGAGTTTTGTCCGCCTCCACCGGTCTTCTGGCCCACTGTCCGCGGCCCTCGAAAATGAATGGCAGCGGAGCCACTCTTTCCATCGCGGTGAAAATACTCGACGGAGGGTTTATCTAATCGAGAGCGTCTCCTGCCCGACGCGCGGCGCCCGCGACTCTGGCCGCGCGGCTCGCAGGGCAAAATAAAGCCCCGCGTTGTGGCGCCGCTAGATTTGGGCGTTTACTCTTGGCGGTGTGTGTACGCGGTGAACGAACCGCGCCCCGCGTCTGCAGTGTGGTGGCCACGGTGCACCGCAGTGCCACGCCACGGAGGCGGCCGGCCTAGGCTGGCCGGGGCGTCGCGACGTTGTCACGTGTGTGCCGGCACTGCAAGGCACTGCAAGGCACTGTGCCCCCCACCCCGTGTTCTATCCCCGTGCAACGACTGCACCGCACGCATCTATCCCCCCTCCCCCTCTCTCTCTATCGGGCTCGTCGATAGATGGGCCCGCTGCTGCACCGCCGCGCTGCGCTGAAACTGCGACGGCTCAAGTGTCTGCAAAGCGGCCCCGCGATTTCACCCGCGAGTGTGACGTCAATCCGAAATGGGCCAATCGCTTTCCTGCACTCCGGCCGGGGTCCAGCCAGGACTCCAGCGTACAGAGCCTCCAGACTCCAGACACAAGGGCCAGTCAGTGGACCGGTCCGGCCCCGCCCCTGCCCGAGGAACTCCGGCAGCCCGCCCAGCCCGCCCAGCCCGCCCAGCCGGGGCAGATACGCGGCCCGATAGTGTAGTGGCGCTGGAGGTTGACGGACTGTCCGAATCGCGGATCCTGCACAGTGGGCCAGAAGACCGGTGGAGGCGGCCAAAACTCTAGACGCGTTTTGAGCTCCAGAGTCGCTCAACAGGACTCGAACCAAACGTGTGACCCCACCAATGGATTCCTCGATCGGAGAGCAATCCATTGGTGGGGTATCACGGTCGGTTCGAGTCCCATTTAGTGACTCTGGAGCTCAAAACGCGTCTGGGATTCTGACCGCCTCCACTGGTCTTCTGGCCCACTGTGCGGTGTGGCCACGGCTGTTGGCCCGGTGACGTCCTCGATGCCCTCGTGCGTGTCGAGTAGGACGCCGAGGACGCGGCGGGACCTCGACGCCCCCGCCAAGCCTCGCCGCCCTGCTGTCCTTGGGGGAAGTCCTTGACCCCCCCCCCACCCCTTTGTCCCGCAGCTTGAAAACCCCCGCCGCCTTTTTGATCGCGCTCCTGTTTCTTCTGGTGGTGTGGGGCAATGTGTGTTTACGAGCAGAGCAAAGTTTTGGACTTGGCCGCGCCGCGCAGCGCGCTGTGCCCCGCCCGCCGAGTCCCGTCGCCCGCCACACTTTCCGATCGGCTGACACACTTTTCCAGATCGGAGCATTGCCTCATGCCCGTCAAGCTCCACCCCAGGCCCAGGCCGCCCGCCGCCCCAGGCTCCGGGCCCAGCTCCGGGCCACTCGGTCGGGCCAAGCCCGCGTCGCGGCGTTTGGGGATTTCGATTAAAATTGGATCGTTTTGGGACGGTGGCCTGCAGCCGCGTCCTGCCGGCCCGAGCGCTGCGCCTCGCGCCTCGGACGCACCGCAAAGGAGATGCGGCTCAAGGTGCAACGAGCTCGCATTTGCATGCCGTACCGCCGCGTCTCTCAAAAAGACTTTCCCATTTTAACCATTTATAAACTTTTTGAAGAGTTTTTTTTTTTTTTTTTTTTGGAATGAGTGGTTGCGACGCAAAGGGCCTGCCTCCGGACTGAAGGCGCACCTAACCGGAGGCCTGCCGCCCGCCAGAACTGGTTCTGTGCTCTCGCCCCCCCCCCCCTCACTCCTCTCCCCTTTCCATTCCCCTTCAAATCCAAGGCGGGTGGCTATGCCCTGGCTACGCCTGCCGCGCCTCGGCCCGTCTACGTTTGCCTTCATCGGGCCGCGGCGCCGAGGCGAGCCTTGACGCCGCACAGTGGGCCAGAAGACCGGTGGAGGCGGCCAAAACTCTAGACGCGCGTTTTGGGCTCCAGAGTCGCTAAATGGGACTCGAACCGAACGTGTGACCCCACCAATGGATTCCTCGTTCGGAGAGCCATTCATTGGTGGGGTCACACGTTCGGTTCGAGGCCCATCTAGCGAAGCTGGAGCTCAAAACGCGTCTAGAGTTTTGGCCGCCTCCGCCAGCCTTCTGGCCCACTGTGCGCCGAGCCCGGGCTTCGGGGCGCGTGGCTGCGCGTGGAGTGGACACGGCCCGCGGCGTCCATCAGGCCGTCGACTTGGCGCTTGAGTGCGCCTTGCGCGTGCAGTCGGCGGGTCTGGCGGCGCTGCGGACTGATTCTGTCTCTCTCGCACCTCCAGGGGAAGCCCCATGCCCCAGCCTCGCGACTCGCGGTGGGCTCGCGGAAGCGTTTGACACATGCCGGCCGGCGCACGCCGCTCGCGCGTTCGTTTATTCGCGGCCCGTCCGGTTTTGTGTTATTTCGGGGGCGCCGTCGCCCTCCCCTCCCCCTCCTCGTGGGCCGCGGCGTCGCGACGCCAGGGCGCGACTCTTCGCCGCGATGTGGGCCTGGACGGCGGCGGTGTGGATGGCCGATTGTCTGGGCTGACCGGGTCGACCGCCACGCCGACTGATCCCGTCGCGCTGTCTCTCTCGCGCCTACAGGGGACGCCCCGTGAGTGCGACGGAGACGGAGCGACGAAAGCGACTCTCGGAGTCAGTCTGCGGCGGGGCCAGGCGGGGCAGGACGTCGTGGACACCGGAAGGCGTGGCGCACCTTCTCGGCCGCGTGTCCGACGTGGACGTTCCGCCGTCGCCGTCGTCCTCTGGGCGTATGGCCCAGGCCGGGCCCAAACCGCGGTGCACGCAGGGCGGCGGGCGGCCGGGCCGGGTCGAGACGGTCTGGACGGGACGGTCGGGCACCTTGTGGGAACCGCGGGGAACCGAACCGGACATAGCCGATTATGGCGAGTCGGTGTCGTTTTTCCTGGAGTCGCGCTGCTTGCCTCTGCTTTATGCTGGCGTGCTGCCGCCGTGCTGCCGCGGGCGACAGGCGACTTGGCGGTGCCGGTGCCGTCCGCGGCCATCGGCCACCCTACCCTTTTGCTGAGGTGGCGGCGGCGGCGCGGCCAACTGCAGGCTCTAGAGGCGCTAAATGGGACTCAAACCGATCGTGTGATCCCTCCAACGGATTGCTCTCCGAACGAGGAATCCATTGGTGGAGTCACACGTTCGGTTGGAGTCCTGTTTAGCGACTCTGGAGCTCTGTTTTGGCCGCCTGTACCGGTCTTCTAGCCCACTGTGTTGGGTGTTGAGGCATTTTTAGGGGAAACAAACTGACACTTCCTGATCTGTGGTCTTAACGCCTGCCTGCTCTTGTCTGTTTCAGGTCCACCATTTCCGCGGTAACTTCCGCTGTGGATGTCAAGAATGGCTCCAGCCAGCACTCCTCGACAACTGTGGGTGTGGTCTTTGCCGTCACTAGTGATCCTGCTGAGTCTTGTGTGGTACAAGCGGAAAAGGAACACTCTTCGCTCTGACCCAGGAGGCACTTCAAAACTCTTGCCGGACACTGCAGAGGCGGGACATCAAGATATTGAAGAGGAGGACGAGATCCCCCTTGGTTTGCAACAGAGTGACTTGACTTGCGAGCCAGACTCGACAGTTGACCACAGGCAATTAAGTTCCGCAGACATTGCCGATTTGTTAAAAGGTGTTGAAACAACCAAGAGTGAGGACGTGGAAATAAGCGCTGTCGCTACTCCAGTTGAGGCAGTAAATCCCATTCAGGTTGCTAAGCCTCCCAAGTGTGACAACACTCTTTCATTGTCTCCTACTGGGGAGACACTATCTGTGAAGTCTTTAGAGTGTGATAATACTCTACCCTCTCCTGTTGAGGAGAAACTAGTTGCTTTGAATTGTGAGCCGTTACTCTCTGCACCTCAAGAGGTCAAGTGTGCGGAAATTATTCATCAAGAGAACAAGTCTCCTCCAGAGACAGCTCAGAAAGCTTCATCTCCCGACAAAATGAAGGATACGAAAGAAGTTGAAGCTGCGATGGCTCCTCCCAAAGAAGCTAAGGATGAGAGTAGTAAAGTATGTGCCCTGGAAGGCAAACTTGCATCCTTGGCTCTTGGATCAAGTGAGGAGCAGAGGCGTGGTGCGGAGAGGGATTCTGCCAACCACAGCCCTGTCGATGCCATGCTGGCCAGCCCATCTATGAGCAGCTATTCAGATGAGCATAGTGAGGTAAGCCTGCACTGTTAGACTAGTCACATTCCATCCGTCTTTGTTATTCTGGATCATACGGACTGTTTTTTATGCTCCTTTTTCAGGGCTCCAGCGACAGTGGCAAGGGGTGCAGTGACGTAGCGTCTCCGCCATCAAGGACTCCTGTGGGCAGTGGTTCTCTGGCTGGTGACGCTGAAGTAGACAACAGTGTAGAATCAACCAGCAACTATTCCGTGTATGATTTCTTGCTTCCTCAGGTGCTAGTGGGACGTCTCATTGGTCGCCATGGGTCATTTGTACATGAAATAAAGTCAAAGACTAATGCTTCTGTAACAATTAAGAGACACCCAGAATCGACCAAGCAAAAGATTTGTACAATTGAAGGTGAGATTCCGCCACACTATTGGAATATTGTGCTTATTGTCATAACATGAAGTACTAATTGTTTTTTCTCTAATTTTAGGAACTACAGCAGACATAGACAATGCTTTAACTATGATCCGACAACGGTTTCCGATTAACAAGTACCCCAATATTACATTAGATCAGATTTCCCTAGCACCAACACCAACAACGTTTCCCTTGGTTCCAGATTTCTGTCAAGTAGGTCCTTGGTCTATTCAGAATCTTTTGAATTACAATTGTATGTCAGAAGCTTATGTCACTGTTTCTTTATTCAGCTGCATCTCGTTGAGGGTGTGAACAATGAGGTGATGATCTCAAGCTTGGTGTCACCTGCACACATGTTCGTACAGCAGCCATACCATCCATCATATCAATTCCTTCAGCGACTTAATCATATGATGAATTCTATTTATGCCAATGTGGACGCTCCAAATCTTCCAGATCCTATTGAAGGTATTATTGGTTGCATGTCTGCTTTAATTTTGTCATCTTACAAACATTTTTTTATAGCAGTTCTTTATTTTTACTTTTCTCTAGCTGGCAATATTTGTGTGGCACCTGCTGTTGACGGCTGGTACAGAGCCCAAGTAGTTTCAACCAATGAAGAATCCCAGACTAGTGAAATTAAATTTGTAGATTATGGTGGCTATATGCCAGTGGGCAATTCAGTCTTAAGACAAATCCGGCAAGACTTTATGACACTTCCCTTCCAAGCTACTGAATGCTACCTTGCTAACATCAAACCATCAGGTAAGTTATGTATTCATTAACATGCTGCTCTGCTGCCTCCCTTTCTCCTGATGGATTCTGTTTTATTGTTATTTTTAATCAATTTCAGGTGAATCAGGGGAGTGGAGTCTGGAAGCACTTAGGATAGTTGAAGAACTTACAAGAGGACAGATGCTGCTTGCACAAGTGTACGACTATGCAGCAGACGGTGTCCCATTAATTTATCTCTACTCTTCTGTAAATTCACAGGTAAATATGGCAGCACATCTGACTTCATGTTATCCTCTGCAAATATAGTAAAATGGTGCCAATGACAGATTTTAGCATTTCTTCATATTTGTCAAGTCTACTTCAGTACCAAATAATCTAAGATACTGACTTCCAGTTTCTCAAAATTTAAGGCTCTTATACCATTTTTATCCAATTATTCATTAAAACTGTTTCACTTTCATTTTTGCTGTTATGCTGTAAGAAGTTATTGAGCTTAAGCTAAGAGTTGAAGTTCCGAATGCCCTGAGGCTTTTCAAGAGACTGGGTTGTTTCCTATCAAACCTCTGAAACTAGAACAAGTGGCCATGTCTGTTCCTTTTTTTTGTTTTCCCCGAGGCTTGCCATTTAGCTTTTTTCATTGCTGCTAAAAAATACATTTCATTCTGGAGCACTTAATTGCTTTTACAAAATTTGAATCATTTACTATGCAAGTCATATTTTGAGTTGTGTTCTTGTCCCTTGCAGCCATGGATGTATGACCCAGAGGTGAGTCATCCTGGCTTTGGAATAATTGTGATGAGGCGCATGCTTTGTTCATAACACAGCAGTTCCTTACATTTAGTTCTAAAACTGTACAATATGTATGCCATGCTTCACTAATGCTTTAGGTTATGTGTTTTTGAGAGAGACATCCTGGTTGTATGGCTCTCAAGAATTTTAACTGTTGAAAGGAATCATCACAGCTGTACACACACGTTGCATCAAATATTACAGCTTTGTCTTTCACCTTTTTCTTGCAAAATTAGTTGCTCTTTCATTTTGTTCATATAGTTGCATCTTAAAGAGCTTCTATACATCCTCCAGTCAAATTTGGCTTGCTATCTTAAAAAGGTGGAACTGCACTAGTGCTCTGGTTGCACTGAAGAATAAATTCTCTAGTTTAAGGAAACTCTTGATCCAGAAGGGTTATGGCCATGACTAGTACTCCTATTGGTGCACTTTTTTCCTCTAAACATGCTTCGACTTTCTGTATCATAATTGACTTTTGGGAAGTTCCGTAACTTTTGTACAAGCTTTGTCTTAGGGTAACTGTCTTTTTTCTGTTGCCAGGTTGTTCTCATCAATCAAGAATTGGTTGCTCGAGGAATGGCCGACTTAGACGATTCTGCAGTTCTTTCACCATCTTCTGAGGCGGCTTCTCTTGTGGTGGCCGCTAAAGCATTAGCAGCTGCTGCAGCTGGTGAACCATCCAACAGTGCCGTCAAATCTGAATCGATGGTGTCAAGTGCAACAGCAGTATGTGAAGACAAGCCAAAAGCAGTGGAATCTACATCTGAATTGGCTGCAAACTAATCATCAGCTGCTAATCTTCAGCTACTTCTTTGGCTTTACGCCTTTATGCATTGTGATTTGGTTACCTCTGCTGTGATGGCAGAGTGAACTTGTGAGCTGCATCTTGCTTGAGATATTGGAATGTTATAGTGTTATGAAGTGCCAAAATGATGCCATCGTGCTCAAGTGTAAATATTGTTAAATTACGCGAACTGATGTCATCCCATCTAAGTGCTAGGATTTATTTTGTTGTACAATTTACATGTATACATGTACAAGTCGCAAGGATCTCATCCGTGCTGGACAGACCTCCAAGATTCCAATAAAGGACAAAAGACATGTTTCCTTGCCTACTACTAAGAATATTTAGATTGTAACTTTGTTGTTGTAGTGGCTAAGATAATGTTAAGTGTGTTGGTTATGTTGTCACAATGTAGATTAGTCATTGTTCGCTCCTGTAAATTTGTGTTGATTCCTTCCGTTTTCCTTCCTCCCCTGCCCCCTTTTTCTGTATCGAACTCTGTTCCTTTGTGACTGGAGCATTAAGGACAGATGCAGATTGCTGTTAATTTATTTCTATATTGGGTTTTTACTTGCTGACATGTATAATTGTAGTTTTTCTGTTGTTTTTTTTTGTGCAACCATTGTATTTACTTGTGTGTGATGGGCGGGTTTAAAATATTTTATTGTCTTAAGATCAATCATTCACATTGTTTTGTTTTTCTTTTGTGAAAACACTTGTTAATCATGATAGAAACATATCTAGCAGCTCATTCTTGCTCTGGTACAACCTCAATTCTTAAACTCTTGCCTAATGATTTGTATTTGAGCTTACCGGCTCCATGCAACCATCTTATTGCATGCTATTTTGCTTGGTCCATGTATCATCTATCAATATCAAAGGTGTTCTTGTTTTATTTAAAAATTAAATAAAAATAGGATTTAAAAAAATTCTTTAATTAAGAATAAACATTTGTTTTTTGAGGTTTGTTTTTTAATGGATTTTTAATCTTTGGTGCCAAAGTGGTTTCAATAGCTGCTTTGGCTGAAGCTTTGGGGTGTTGCATTGTCACCGACTTCACACCATGTGTTTGCACCTTTTTTCGGTTATTGATGCACGGCTATGTATGTTCCGTAGCATTTGTTAAAAGTTTATTTCAAAAATCTAGTTTTGTAATGCTATAGTTTTGTAAATCAATGTTTCAATCCTGTCTAAATTTCTCATCTTTCTATGAATGAATTTCTACTTATGATTTTCTGTCGCTTCCATGTGTGGGTTGATTGTTCTCCCTCATTCTGAGTGTTTTCTTTTGATTGCATAATGACAGCAACTTAATTTTAAACAATCTATTAATCTTGGCTGCATTGTTTTATAGAATCTTGTGGAATTTAAAAATTACCATCAAGCTTGTTAGAATCCTAAATTCATTTTAAATGAGAGCCATCAGCACACTAGTAAAACTTTATTTTGTAAATATGAAATGTGAAAATATATTTGAACTCAGTTTCCAACGGTCTTGCTTTTAACTGTCCTTTTACCCCTTCCATCCAACCATTTTTCATTTGGATACAAGACTCCTGACACACTAGATCAATTTTTTTTTACTGTAAATGATCACTACAATCATTAACTAAACAAAAAACTTGTGGTTGCTGCTTTAGTATTTTTCCACGGAAGTAACATGAAGGCGCCCGGAACGGATTCGATCCGAATCTTCCCGCCAGCGGAAGCCGAGCTGGCTGAGCTGCGCGCCTGCGCTCCCGCGATCTGGTGGCGTGGGTCCGAACTACATCAGCGACGGCGGCGTCGCTTTCTGACGGTACCCACAATGCAAATGCCCACCAATCACGTCGTTTCTTTTTAAGTACCACAATGTGGTTGCTGTGTGGTGTGGGGGTTTTAAACGAGTGCCGTGTTATTTTCTTCTAGTCTGAGTAGTTATGTTTCTGCTACCCTTCAAGATAAAATAATTGCATCTTGTTGGTGCATAAGTGCATCATGGCTCTGAAGGAAGATTCGCTGTGTCTGGAGGGCCACGGAAGTTTGTTTGGGAATTGTTTCTCCTTCGACGCGGAGGATTCGTTTCAAAGAAAGAAGGTTTGTAGGCCATGTTGCGGAAGGTCAAATTTATGCTATAACTATGTCGCATTCAATGAAATCCATAAAAATATACCGTTGTAGTCGATTCATGTTTCTTCTATTGAGAATGCGTAATTTTGGGATGCCAGAGTGGATTGTTTATTGTCACGGAACATTGGCGACTAACCTCAAAAGAACAACAAGTGGTCGGAGGCCGGCCGGTGTAACCTTAACCCTATGTGGAAGCTGAAGCCCCATTCTTTTCAGAGTCGTATTGATTTAGTTGCGAGGTATTCCGTTCCGCGATATACATGAATCGTTTGTTGTTGTTGTTGTTGGCAGGATGTGGAGACAACAACAAAGACCCCCGTCCCTCCGAAGACGCCGGTGAAATTCTCCCCTTGGTTCAGAGTTCCAAGAGAGGCCTCTCTTGTTACTTTTAAACAAGATCGATCTAAGTGTATCCTTTTTTGTCGCCACCAGTTTTGCTTTTAACTTCTTGCTTTACATTCATAGGGATCTGGAATTTCTGCCCTTGATTTCAATGACAGCTGTTTCCTTAAATGTAAACATAAATATCAACAAACAAGGGAATAAGAAGCAGTAGGTGGGGTTTTTCTGCTGATTTTCTGTGCTTCCTATTCAAATTATTCTTGTGCTATGTACTGCCTTGATTAGAGACTGTTGTGACTTGTCTGGAACATCTGGTATTGACCCAATTAAGGCTCTAGGCTCATTTCCCATTTATGACTACCAGTAAATTTTAATGTTAAAAAAACCCTAAAAAAAACAACTAAATTTTGTAAACTTTGGTGATGTGTTGTATTTGTTTTTATGGTCATTTCACATGGTTTTCCACTAGGTTTTTCCTTAACCAGATTTGCAGGTTTGCCATTGAGTAGCTTGTATGACAGACATCGTAGGGACGTAAACTATATGCATCAGGTTTTCAAAGATGTGACTCAAGTGGGTGAAGGTCACTTTGGAAAAGTTTACAGAGTTATAAGCAAAGAAGATAACAAAGTGTATGCAGTTAAGGTTTCTAAAGAAATCTTTCACAACGAGGCTGAAAGGTAGGTCTTTTAATAAATTGGTGAGTTCTTTAACTTGCATCATATTTATAATTCTGACCCATGATTCTTGTCGGTTTAGACTTAAACGCTCTGAAGAAGTACGCAAACATGAAATGATTCCTGTGCATCAAAATTGCGTAAGACTTTACAATGCATGGGAGGAACAGGGCAGACTATTTCTATGGTTAGAGTTTTGCCAGACATCACTGGAAGCATATGCTGGTACTAATCATGAAATTAATGAAAGTAAAGTCTGGGAGATTCTCCTTGACCTCCTGTTGGTGAGTAAAAACAGTTTGATTTGAATTTATGGTGAAATGAACAAGTACCCTCTTAATTATTTTTGTGCTTTATTCAGGGTCTCAAAAATCTCCATGACAACAGGCTGGTCCATGTAGATGTTAAATTAGAGAACATCTTAATGACAGCAGAGGGTGTCTGTAAACTTGCAGACTTTGGTCTTCTTGTTGATATGAGTCAGGTAAGCTCTGCCTGTTTCTTCTCGTTCCTTCTCCTCTCTTCAATTTCTATATATTTTAAAGTTTTATTAATATGTGTGACTTTTTTAAATATTTGTAGGATGCCTTGCCACCCAAAAATGTTGTGGAAGGTGATGGGAGGTACCTTGCCCCAGAATTGTTAGATGGAGGGCCATGCACTCCAGCAGTTGATGTTTTTAGTTTAGGACTTTGTATTTTGGAACTTGCTGCTGACATTGTGATGCCTGGAGGTGGTGAAGATTGGCAAAGTCTTAGAAGAGGAGAAATACCTCTAACTAAAACAACTCGTATGTTGAACTTGACGAATAAAATTTATCCTTACCCTTTCTTCTTTGCATATAACTGCACAATTTTGTGATTCTCCACAGACCTATCAGAAGAACTTAAAAATATTATTCGAGAAATGCTGATTCCAAATCACCTGGAAAGGCCCAATGTGGACAAACTTTTGAAACAACCTCGGCTTCAACAAATGTGGTGTGAACGGCGCAAGAGGAATCCCACTGCCCAAGACCTCAAAGCTCCGGTAAGTTAGTTTCTTAATTTTTGTGTCACCCAATTTCCCCATCTCACCCCTTCAAAACTTGTACCTAGAGGGCTAGTTATGCAATGCCTTGATGTAGTCTAGTATCCTTGTATCAGTAACAGCTTTTCATAGCATTCTGGGTAATCACTTCATCAGATTTACCTTGAAGTCATTTAAAATTTTATTCATTTGTTCTCCTAATTCTTTTTATGCCAACCAATGCTTTTCATCATTTATTCTATTAGTAGCAATGCTTCCACTGTCTTGTGTATAAAGTAGAATAGCTGTTTCCCTTGATATTCTGCCAAAGAAAGTTAGTTGCTTTTGGAAATTACCCTAAGTTGATAGGGGTGGTTGTATTTTTTGAATTGGGCTTCCACTCCATTACCCCTTGATCCTTGGTGCATGCGCATTAACTGCCCCCCTTTTCATCACTAAACTTTCCCCACCCCTCGCTGTTGCACAGCACATGGCCTTGACTGGTCTTATGGCCATCCTCAACTTGCTCATCTTCCTCTTGTCTGTGCCACTGAAGATGACTGAGGTTCTTCGGAGGAAGTGTGGTCGGCCTGACAGAGTCCTGCGACGCCCCGTAGTGTCTTCCCTCTTTGGCTCCAAATCAATCATGAAGAGGCGATTGATCAATACTTCTGCTCCGAGGCCACTGTCTGGTACATGGAACATGCAAGTCTCTGATGGTGAGTCAATGCTGATAAGTCTCACAAACCTCTGATATTGTACCTGTCCCAATACCCAATAGGTAAACTTCTATTCTAATTTTTTCTAGATGAACTTGAAGTAGCAACTATCTTAAACGAAGGAAAGTTGGACATTCTTGCTAGTTCAACTCCATTCAAGCCTCCAACACCAACCAGGTCCAGAGCAATAGGGAGCCTCCTCTCCAGCCAACGCACCCTGAAGTAAGTGTGGCCACTCATTTCTCACAAGTAGAATTGATGTGTGTGACAAATACAGTTCCAAATATTATTCATTCTCTCTGGGTTTTACAGCTTTGCTTTGAACGATTCTGCATCATCAAGCTCTCCAACAAGTAGTCCCCCAACATCCCCCACATCATCAAGGTTTTTCCCGCAACTCCGCTCCACAAGCCCCTTGAACTCAGTTGGTGAGAACCCTCCTGCTTCTCCAGTGTCGATGGATGAAAGTCCTTGTGCTTCCCCAGACTTCAGTCTTCTACATCACTCCAACAGTTCCAAAGAGAGTAAAATGAACAATTCTATGCCTCATGACCTTCCAGCACACAAATCCCTCAATGGATCTGTTGCGTCACTTGGAAGAATGGGGAGAAATCTTCTTCACTCTTTCAACACATCTGAAGATTCAGATGATGAAAAAGTACAGAAGAAAAAAGAGAAAAAAAGAAAAGAGAAAAAGCGCAGATAATCACTCAAACTTGTTTCTCTTTCACTTGTTTCAGTTTTGTTAAAAATCAAGTTTTCTTTTCTTGAAAAAAGTTGTTAAATTTATAACTCAAAAGATTCTTTTAATTGGTGTTACAAAGTAACTCTATGAAGCAAATGCTCATGGTTTAAAATTTCTATTGTCCTTCAGCCCAAGCAATGCTTGGAAAATTGATTCCTTGTTTTTCTGTGCCTTAGATTCTTTTGTCCCTTACATTTTCTGTCATTATGTCTCTATCCTGAGTTAAATTAACTGCATGTACAGAGGATAGTGTTTTTTATCATTTAATTTTGTGACTATATTTATGCTTATGCATCATGATTTGGATATATTTGTATTTACAAGTATGTAAAACTTTCCACCACTGCTCACAATCAGAAGTGAGCGAGTGTGTGTGTTAATTCTGTTCTTTCTATTCTGTTTTGTTGGGAGGGGGGAGGGGGGGACATGTATTCAGCACTGGAGCAGTTAGTGGTGAAGCTGTAAAAATGTTTTGTATCATAATCAGAATTCTTTCTATATTGTTCTTCAAAGAATTAAATTAATATAGAATGGTGTTAAATTATCTGTGACATATTTTTGTACTATATGTTAAATTTATTTTTACGGCTGTTATATCTGCTCTGTCTGCAGCAATAGTGATAAACTTTTCGGCTGTGATGGTGCTCCATTTAATTTCGATGATGCAGACCTTAGTGTTTGATTCAAGTCTGAACATCAAATTTGGGAACCTGGAGCAAAGAAAAGAAACTACTAGCTATGGAGGTTTCACACTGTTGCCTCTCTTGAATTCTTTGTTCAAGATTAAACCAAAACCTCTGGATTTGTTTTTATTCTCTTTATTATTATCTAATTAAATTGACTGGGGGAACAGGAGATTGCATCTACAGATTGTCTTACTTTGATAACATTGAAGATTCTGTGATTTAAGATAAATTAAAATTTATTTGTATTTCCATACCTTTGCTACATCAAATATGGACATTAATTTTTGGACTGTTCCTGGCCAGAGACGCAGGCAAGTAACCAGGCCTTTTTCAGCCAACAGTCACAGATCTCCCATCTTTCATCAGTTTTGAATCTCCCATTTTGTCCCTAGTCATTGAGGGTTGAGCATCTTTTGTAAACTTAGCACACACAAGTGGTGTTCCTTAACATTAAAGTTAACTATTCAAAGCAAGTGGTTGATGGTGAACAGTATTTTTAAATAGTTCTGTACATTATATTGTATTATTTTGTATTATTTTCTTCTGTACTAACTGTTGTATATGCATGTTTATGTACATATGTGTCTGTAGAGTTGTTTATTGGAAATTTTATTGTTTCGAGTGTTATCTGCAATGTGTTTGCTGGAGAAAATGTAAGGGCCACCAAGACCATCATAATCACTTCACTGCAACGTAAATTAAAAGGAATGATATGAATACTGATTCACTTTCATTTTGACCTTTTTGTGAGGGCCGTGAAGAAATGTAGGTTGTGACTGCAAATTTTGTTAAAGAACAAAATTTCTGCTGTTTTCTGCCATTGTTCTTTTTGAGAATGTGATTTTTAGTTGGAATGGTTTTTTCAACAAGTGTGATTTAGGTAACATGTGACACTTTGTTGTCGTACTTAGTCTTCATTCTCACCCCTTTCTTAAAACCTTTTTTTTTCCTCAATCAATTGAAGGTTTGTAAGGTAATTATTCTACCTTTTAGCTTATACAATTTTTGTTTTCTTTCTAGAATTGTATTGTGATCTCATTAAAATCCATTGCAAAAGAGAACACTGATAGTTTCTCCTCTCTCTCCCTCTTTTTCTCCCCTCTTACAAGAAGAATATTATTTAAAGAAATAAACAAAGATGGAATTTGGTGAAAAAATAATACACGTGCATAAACAAATCATAATACTATATTACAAATAATTAGTCTTCATCACTGCTCCAAACATCGTGAGTCACTTCATTACTGGGTCGGGATGTTCCTTTACTATAAGTCCTTTGCGTATTCAGGCTCTCCTTGTAGGCCGCTTCTTGCAAAACATCAGGAGTCCATATTAAAATGCTGCGATCATTTGCTGCGCTATACAGTTCTTGATACAGAGTATTATACTTGCATGAATTAACTTGGTTATAATGTCCTTGTAATGTTTTTACTAGTTGCCCAGATTGCACCTCATATACAAGGATTTTACCATCGGATGGGATGTATACAATTTCTTTACTAGAACTGCCTGAAACATCAAACTGGATGCTTTTACGCTTCTCAGAAGGGACAGAACCATACTCTACAGTTTCTCTCTTGCCAGAAGTCATATTCCATAGCTTTGCTTTAGCATCCCATCCAAGAGAGATTAAATAGAGTCCATTTTCAGTGAAACATAGTCCATTAACAGCACCATCATGAGACTTAAGTTTAAATTTATTATTATAGGTAACCTGACCATTATTTTGATCTAGAATTCGAAGAGCAGTATTGGCAGACCTAGCATCCCACAAGATTATTCTTCCATCACAGCCTCCTGTAACTAGTAGATACTCTTGATTAGGTGACCAGCGACATGTCAGCACTGCACTCTCATGTCCACGTAGCTCATGTGAGTATGAACCAGACTTTAAATCGACAAGTCTCACTATGCTCTCAGTACCAGCAACTGCAAAACGAAATTGCACATCAGGCCCAACCATTCATCATGCTCGTAAAGTAATCATCACTGAACAACCCATACCTGCAATTAAACATTTGGATCCTGTATTAGTTGACATGTGTATTTGAAAAATGCGACCTTCAAATTTTACTTTTTCTACAGGACGCATGTAATTGCTATCCCACACTTGTATGGTTTTATCCATACTTGCAGTAACAAAGAGACCAGAGTCTCGAGGATACCATTGGACACACTCCGTACTAAATTTGTGTGCAAATTTGTGGGTTCGCTCGATAATATGCTCAGCACTTGCTGTGAAACTTGGGGTTCCGGTAAAGTTATAAAGATCATGTATGTAAATACTACCATCGGAGCAACCAGATAGGAGGCTGCAATGAAACAAAGAGTCAGTAGCAGCAACAAGAGTTTAAAGTAAAGGCAAAATTACAATGAGAGCACACTCACTAACGACCATCCACATCCAGATCTAAGGACAAAACCCCTGAGGTGTGAATATTTTCCACATCACGATAATTGCTTAGAGTCAGATTTCGAGCCCTTCTTCCACACTCTTCAGCCATGAACTCGAGGTGTTCAATGGCACCGATTCGAATCTTTTCTAACTGACGTATCATACTGAATTAGATAATAAACACTGAAAATAAAAGTGCTTTCATTCACCTATTGACATCAGTGTCGACCATAAAGTGTCAGACAAAGACCAGACATACAAGCAGTTTTTAAGTGCGACCCAAAGGACTGAAACTAGGATCGGGTTACACAGAACAAAACAACATCATTTAAAAATGAAATAAACATCTTGTCTTGTTTACGTTTTGTTTCGTAGCGTACGTTGGCAACATGTGTTGTGGAACAGGGTTGGTCTCCGGGGAGGAAGAGACCTGCTCCCACCACGCGCCCGCGCACTACTGACAGCCGCTCCCTTCCTCCCCGGAAACAGACCCCAATGCATGTAGGTTGGCACAGTAACTTTGGTCGCGTCCGAAACTCTTAAGTTCTTCTGTTGTCTTTTGTCTTTGTTTGCTTACGGCAGGCTTATGGGAGCGACAAAGACAGAGGCCGCCGATGCAGCAGGGTTTCCGAACGCGCCTGGGAGAGGTTAAGGGTTACTGCGGTTCAATGAAACACATGTTTCGACAGTCACGCCTGTTGTTTACTCGTTGTCGTTAAGTGCCACGAACAGTCTCTGGTTTTGGTGTTAACATTTTCCTTGAAGTTCAGGACCGCCATGCTCAAAGTAACTCCCTTTGCTTTCATTCATACCGTGTTAATTTTATGTGCTTTTTTCCAATGTTTCAAATAAAATTTGAATTAAACTTGAAATTTTCCCCCATTTTTAGGGTGTCAGTGCATTTGTTACTGGGGGTGCCTCAGGTTTGGGTAGAGCAACTGTTGAACGGCTCTCAAAACAAGGTGCAAATGTCGTGTTGGCCGATCTACCAAATTCGGATGGGCCAAATGCTGCTAAAGGCTTGAAAAATGTGATTTTTGCGCCCATAGATGTAAGTGTTGACCTGTACTGACTGACCTGTACAGTTTTTCCGTCTAGTGCTCATTGATATTCTTTGTACACTCAGGTAACGCAAGAAAAAGATGTACAACAGGCTCTCGGAACGGCTGTGAATAAATTCAAAAGGCTGGATCTGGTTGTCAATTGTGCTGGCATTGGTTATGCCCAAAGAACGGTGAACTTAAAGAAGAAATCCCCTCACACCCTTAAAGATTTCCAAAGAGTCCTTGAGGTACTTATTTTATTTTTTAAAATTTAAGTTTTTGAATGTTAGTTTCTTTTTTGTAATTTCTCACAAATTTGAAAATCCTACTTATTGAAGGTGAATACACTGGGAACATTCAATGTGATAAGATTAGCAGCTGTGCACTTCCAAGCAAATGAGCCCAAAGAAGATGGAAGTCGTGGTGTGTTCGTGAACACAGCAAGCATTGCTGCGTTTGATGGCCAGGTTGGTCAGAGTGCATATTCCGCTAGTAAAGGAGCCATCACTGCCATGACCCTACCGATTGCCAGAGATTTGGGCCCAATAGGTGTAAGGGTTGTTACCATAGCTCCAGGTATGAAATTTTGTCTCCAATTTTTTGTACTTTTATTCCTAAAAAATTTACCCCATGCCTTAATCCTTTCAATGTGCTTACAGGGTTATTTGAAACACCACTACTACAAGGACTACCAGCCCCAGCCATCAACAATTTAGTCCAATATGCAGCATTCCCAGAACGCTTAGGAAAACCTGATGAATTCGCACATTTGGTGGAACATATTTTCCAAAACAGCATGCTGAACGGATGTGTCATTAGATTAGACGCAGCCATGCGAATGCCTGCTTAGGGTTTGGTATGGGGTAATTAGTGGTTTGAGGGTGGATTCGAATCTACTTGTGGCGTGTCAAAGTTTTACCAGTTTTCTTATGTAGTTTATTGATGAATTTATACGTTTTTTTTTCTGCTTACACAACTATGGTATATATGACTTTTATATTGTATACAAGAATTTGGTAATAAAATATTTTCAAACTATGTTTTGCAGTGTTCAATTAAATTTCACACGAGTGAGAGCTTGTCAAAAGGGAAATGCATGACACTTCATCAATTTCGAAATTGATTTATTAAATCGTAAAAGAGCTTTACTTTGCTAAGATTATAAAGTTACATCATTAGTTTCTACGAGATCAAGATATGAGATGAAAAGGCTCAAGCATCCGTGAATTGGTACTCGGAAACAATGTAATAATTTCATGTTACAATTAAAACAACTAGAATCACAGGCGCATAAAAGACTACAGGTAAAATCAATGAAACATATCTGGAAGGGACACAAAATTGCTCAGGGTCACATTAAAGGGGGACAGCTTATCCAGAAGATTTCTCATGCCATCCGGTATGAGTGCACTTGGGTCTACGTGCTCGTGCTCTTTTGTGCATAGAGCAAAGCCTGAATCCTGGAACTCTGGGCGGGCCATCCTCACGCAAGTCTCGCACAGGCACATTGCCCGTAGCGTCCCTAGCGCACATCATGGCTTCTATACGATGCCAGTCGCCATTCTTAAACTGTAAACAAAGTGAAAAATAACAACAATTTTTTTTGTCATAAAGGAAAGAGGTTTGATGGGAACAAAGTGAAAGTACAAACCAGAGCGGGGCATTCGTTAGGCCAGTAGATACCCTTTTGGTCGGAGAACTCATTACAGGCCTCTGGAAACCAAAAAAAAGGGAACAGTTCAAAATTCTTGCCAACAGTGAGGATTAGAAATCCCCTCCCTTTGGACAATAACACGGAGCAGAATGGTTAAAGAATAATTAAGCCTCTAGCGGGAACCTCTGCGCTGTACGCTGCAACGAGCGGGAGGCCCTGCGCGGCCTAGCCATGGCCCACATGGCCGCCACGGGGAACTCAGGGACCCGCCAACATCGGCACCGCGGCGCGTCGCCATCCCAACGGAACCATTCCCTTGATTGCATGCCAGGATCCCTTCGCTGCAATAAATACCTTGCGCACTAATGTTTCCATCGTAGAGATGCTGATCAACCAGATCATACTTCTTCCCGAAAAATAAGAACTCCATAGCCTGCAAGGAGAGGAGGCGCTCCATGCGCAGGTCTTGAATCTCTTCGAGGAAGCGCGTCTGCATCTTCTCCTCCTCCAACACGACGACCAAGTCCAACGCGGCACGGTCGTGGTTGTATTCGTCGTAGTCGTCGTCAGTGTCGTCACCCGCACCGGCATTATGGGCTGCAAAAATATACATACTAGACTGACACACGCCGCTCACGCACGACGCGTGGAGGCGGCCAAAATTCTAGACGAGTTTTGAGCTCCAGTCGTCAAATGGGACTCGAACTGAGCTTGTGACGCTACCAATGGCAGAGAGCAATCCATTGATAGGGTCACACGTCTGGTTCGAGCCCTGTTTAGCGACTCTGGAGCTCAAAACTCGTCTAGAATTTCTGCCGCCTCCACCGGCCTTCTGGCCCACTGTGCGACGGCGCGCGGCTACGACAACAACAACACAGTCAACGTGGTTCGCCACACTCACCTGAGTAACCTGTGTTTCCTCTTGAGCTGCCCGGGACCGCCCGCGGACGGGTTGCGGCCGGTGGATGAGTTGAAGCCGGGGCCCTAGTTGAAGGAGCCGGCGGAAAGGTTGAAGCAGCCGGTGGACAACGTGAAGCAGCCGGGGGACGAGTCGAATCCAGCCTCGAAGGCCTCGAAGCACAAAGATTCAACAAATGTGCAATACTTGCAGCCGAGGGATCGGTTGAGGCCGAGGGAAGGGTTGACGCCGAGGGAAGGGTTGAAGCCGAGGGAAGAGTTGAAGCCGAGGGAAGAGTTGAAGCCGAGGGAAGGGTTGACGCCAAGGGATAAGTTGACGCCGAGGGAAGGGTTGACGCCAAGGGATAAGTTGACGCCGAGGGAAGAGTTGACGCCAAGGGATAAGTCGACGCCAAGGGATAAGTCGACGCCAAGGGATAAGTCGACGCCAAGGGATAAGTTGACGCCATGGCTGCACGGGCTGCGGCTACACACTGACGGACCTGAACGACGCGAGACGAGACTGTTGAGTGCGGTGCGCGCCTCGTGCGGCTCTGTGACGCTCTGTGGCTCCGGTGGCTCCGCTGGGCTGCTGGGCACTGCCGCCTGCCGCTCATTGGCTGCCTGGCTGCTGCCTAGCCTGGCCGGCTCGCTCCCGCAGCCAGCAGTTGGCCAGCAGCGCCAGCAGACCGATCCCGAGAGTGATTAGCGTCGCTCTGTCTCTGTCGCACCTCCCTACGGGATGCCGCATGAGTGCGAGAGAGACAGAGCGACGAAAGAAAACGACGTTCGGGGTCAGTTTGCAGATCCGTTCAGATCGCAAGAAGTGCACCAAGTCGCCGCTAGTTGCTGTATTTGGCGCTCGGCTCGCGGGGGCCCGAGGAGTAGAATTGTTTCTACTCTTTCATGGGGTAGTTTACTGGAGAGTTGAAGTGGGAGGGGGCGGGAATATAAGCCAGCCACTCGAGTAGTAATTTCCGCATTCAATTTATTATCAAAAAAATATTTTTTTAACGAATAACTGAAAGGAACGGATGGTAAGAGAGTTGTTCCTTTCCACTTCACATAAATCTAAGGGGGAAAAAAATCAGTCATTGTAGGCAAACCACTCGAGGTACATGTTCATATTTTCGGAGCAAATTCTCTTGGAAAACTCTGCATTGTGGTTCTTGTGGATTTGGCAACAGCTCCAGAGTCGCAGCATCGTGAGCTCGTTCTCCGCGTCCAAGACCTGGTGCACTAGCTGCGGGGACACGCCGTGGCAGTGGTCCAGGGTCAGGTGTGACAGCTTTTTCATTGGGTTGTCCTGAAAAAAAAAAATTAGTAAAGATCGGCGTGGAAGTGCCAGATTTCTTCAACTGCAAAATCCCTCCGCCTTACCCGCCAGATTTCCGCAAACAGGCGGTCGGTGAGCGTCCCGCACGCCGTGAACAGGAGGTTCTTGATGTTCCTGGACACCAGGAGCTGGCGCAGCAGGCAGGGGCTGACGACCTGCTCGTGGACGGGGGCGTGCGCCTGGGAGGTGTCGCACCACACCTCCAGCGCGTTGAGCCGCGAGAACCAGGCGGGGTTCACGGAGTTGATGGGGTCGAAGTGGCCGATGGCGGACAGCGCCAGGTTCAGCAGTCCCGGGCAGGTCCGTCCGATGCCTGGCAGGGAAGCGAGCAAAGTAAGCCTCCGTCCACTCCGCCCGCGGGTTCAACCACCACTCCCTGTCACTTTTCGTTCTCCCCGACCTGCGATGTCTATCTCCGTGAAGCTGGCCAGGATGAGGTTCTGCAGGCGTTCGCCGCAGGCGGACAGCAATGGCAAGACTCCCTCCTGGAAGTCCAGCGTCAGGCCCTCGCCGTTGGTGAGCGACAGCGCCGTCAGGTTCTCCAGCACCATGAACTGGAACAACGAAAACGAGTTCCAAAAATGACGAAGAGTGCCGGGGCGCGAACCCGCGACCCTCACCTTGTACAACACCTCGCTCGGCAGCCAGGAGCCGCTGATGGTGACGGACGTGGTGAAGGGGCACATCTTGACGGCCGAGTCCACCCAGTCCATGCTGACGAACTCGGCGTTGGAGGTGAGCGCGCGCAGCTGCAGCAGGTCGGGTGGGGCCACCGGCTGCTCGGACAGGCGCACCCCGGCCGGCGTCAGGAGGCGCGCCTCCAGCACGCGGTCCCACTGCTCCACCAGGTCGGCGGCCTGGAGCCAAAGGGAAGGCAGGGCGCTGCAGTGTACCTGCCACCTGGCAGAGTGTGCCTTGAGGCGGCACACTCTTGGCTTTCCAGAGTGGATGGCGCTCCACGCTCCGCCGCCCATGAAGCGCCTGTGAACGGCGGGGTAGGCAACACGCCGGCCGACCTGGCGTACGCCGTGCCTACCTGCCGGGCGCTAGGCGCGCCACAGTCGCCACAGGGCCAGAAGACCGGTGGAGGTGGCCACAGTTCTAGACACGTTTTGAGCCCCAGAGTCACAAAATGGGACTCGAAACGAACGTGTGACCCCACCAATGGATTGCCCACCGAAGGAGCCACTCGCTCGGTTCGAGTCCCATTTACTCTGGGGCTCAAAACGCGTTTAGAACAAGGACCGCTTCCAGCAGTCTTCTGGCCCGCGCTGGCGCCGCTGGCCGCTGTACCTCGAAGATGTGGTCGAAGTCGAAGTCGGTGAGGTTGGGCAGCGACTGCAGCACGACGGCGGCCCCGGACACGGAGACGCAGGTGTCGGCCACGACGAGCTTCTGCAGGCGCTGGCACTGGCGGCGGCCCTCCGCCGAGATGCAGAGCTGCACCAGCCCCCTGTCCGTGATGGGCGTGCCGAACAGGTTCAGCTCCCGCAGCACGGGGCAGTGCCGCCCGATCTGCGCCAGCAGCTGCAACCGGCAGTACCAACTTTCAAAAACAAATTTAAAACAAAAGGAATTTTTTTTTGAAAAAAAAAAAAGTTAAAAGTTTTTTTTTTTTTTTAAATTAGCGAACCTGGTCAACCGTGAGCGTCATACGCAGGTTGAGGGTGACGATGGTGGTGAAGGAAGGCAAGAGACTGGACAGCACGTTGGGGTTGATGTGCCGCAGGTACGACAGGTTGAGGTGTTTCAAATTCTGAAACACGGACAGTGAGTGGTTTAGCCAGTCGTCTCGACCTCCGCTTCCATTCCCGTTTCGTTCTCAGTGCATCAGCGGAAATCGACAGAAACCAAAGCGAACTATAAAACAGACGCATGCAACACGTCAAAACTAGTCACACGTTGATGATGGGGTGTGGCGGAGTCGACGGTGATGTCGCCTTAGTGAAGCCGAGCTCTCTAGAGCAGCGCGGGGGGGAGATGCATGGGGCAAGCGAGGGTGATAGTGGAGTGAAGCGCGAACCGACGGGCGGGCTGAAAAAGGAGAGACAGCGAGAACGGCACGGCGCGGCCCCCTCTGGCAGCGCGAGGGGCTCCTCGATGCACTGTAAAACCAAAACCACAGGCAGCTGGCCGGCGCGGCGCGTAGCGGTGCGAGACGGATAGGACTTACTTTGCAGCGGCTCGCCAGGAAGTCCAGGCCGGCGCGCTGGTCCGCCACGCCGTGCAGCGACCAGCAGGCCACCCTGGGCGTGGTCAGCAGGTGCAGGTGGTGCCTCCGCAGGTGCGTCAGGTGCTTCAGCTCGTCGCTCATCTCCTCCACCAGCAGCGGCGCTGCGCACCATCTTGCATTGTATCTCTGTCCCTCCCCCTCGCTCCCCGCCTTCCTCTCTCTCTCTCTCTCTCTCGCCTCAGCCGTTCCTTTGTTTCCCCCTCCCCCCACCCCCCACCCCGTCATCCCTGAAATTCACCCACCCATCTATCGAATCAAGACAAAAGGAATCCTCTGTTCCAGGTGGAGTGCTGCAGCCCGGCGGCCCCGCGGCCCCGCGGCCCGGTCGGGGAGGGAGGGAAAGTAGTCGGAGTAAAAGGCTGGTTGCTGGTGCCTGCCCTAGCTTCCTTTTCTGCCACTGTTTGGTCCCCGAGCCGAGGGTAACTACACTGCAAACCAAAGGTTACGATAACTACAACCGGGGTTCTACCAAACCATGAAAGCTACGCCGCTACGTCGTCTGAAACTACGTCAAACTCGCTACAAAACACACACTGGAAAAAGAGGGGGAGAAGAAATGGCGTTGTGTGGGAGTCGAAACGAAGTCGCTTCGTGGAATCGCGGGAGGAGCGCATGAGGGGGAACGTTTTATGGCGATTCGCCGGCGTGTTGCCTCCAATATAGTCGGATGCTTCCGCGAACTCGGACACCATTCGTTTTGGGATTCGCGGAGTGGAGAGCGAAGGGGGATTTGGCTCGGCGCTGTCCAGTCTGGAACCGAGCAGAGTCCAGTGGAGGAGCCTGGAGGGCATGCAGGTGGGCCTCGTCCGCTCGCGCGCGGCTTTGACAGTGGAGGGGTGCAGTGGGGCACTCGACGTGCAGGCTCTCAGTTCGTGGAAGCTTTCATGGCGTGGTGGCATGGAGGTGCGGGGGTTGTTCATGGAGTCGATCCGGATGATTCGATGATGTGCGCGGGGGCTGCCGAAATGAAGGTCGCCATGACTTTGGAGAGGGGGAGGTGCGGGGGGCGGGGCCCCCCTTGGGGTTACCTTGCAGCGCTGCCCTACGAACATAATGCCGTGGAATCCGTCCGCGTCCCCGAAAGACAGGTTCAGCCGAGGCAGCTGGGGCTGCACCAGGATGTGCAGGTGCTTGCGGTGCAGCGCCCGCCGCTCGGAGATGGTCTCCGCCACCCCCGCCAGCACCGGCCCCGCTAGAACACGCAAGGCACACAGCGCGTCACAGCGCGTCACACACACACAGACAGCGATACCCCGCGCCCTCGGCCGCGCACGGGGTAGGGACGGCGCAGGGACGGCGATACCCCGCGTATTCGGAGCGGGAGGGTGCGGCGGGGGCGGCCAGGCTCGGGGTGCAGCCGCCCTGCCGTGTCGCCGGGGTGCCGAGCAATATCACGCCGTTCTATCAGGCTTGCTACGCTGCTATACGCCGCTAAGGCCCCGGGCAGGCGGGTGGGTCCTCCGGGTCCTCCCCCTCCCCCCGCCGCCCCGTCTAATGTGATTCCCCCGGCCTGCCGTGGGCATGCTTCCTGCAGGCAGCCAATCTGACGGGCCGGAAGGGTCATGCTGCCATCAGGCTGCCATGCGCGGCCCCGCCACTCCACTGGAAGGGTCATGCTGCCATCAGGCTGCCATGCGCGGCCCCGCCACTCCACTGGAAGGGTCATGCTGCCATCAGGCTGCCATGCGCGGCCCCGCCACTCCACTGGAAGGGTCATGCTGCCATCAGGCTGCCATGCGCGGCCCCGCCACTCCACTGGAAGGGTCATGCTGCCATCAGGCTGCCATGCGCGGCCCCGCCACTCACTGGAAGGGTCATGCTGCCATCAGGCTGCCATGCGCGGCCCCGCCACTCCACTGGAAGGGTCATGCTGCCATCAGGCTGCCATGCGCGGCCCCGCCACTCCACTGGAAGGGTCATGCTGCCATCAGGCTGCCATGCGCGGCCCCGCCACTCCACTGGAAGGGTCATGCTGCCATCAGGCTGCCATGCGCGGCCCCGCCACTCACTGGAAGGGTCATGCTGCCATCAGGCTGCCATGCGCGGCCCCGCCACTCCACTGGAACTACTGGAATGCAGCCGCATCGACATGAAGGCCGCCCTCCTTGGCGACAAGGCCTTTCCGTCTCTCTCACTCTCACGGGGCGGCCCGCGGGGTGCGAGGGAGACGGGGCGACGGGGCGCTGCTCGGCATCAGCCTGCGGGTCTTCTCCGTGACAAAGTAGCGCCACTCCGGATTATTACTCCGAGTCGTCTACCGCCTGCTCGGCCTGCCCGCCCATTTCTCCCATTTCGCGCGGCCGGCGCGGCGAGCAGCCTTTGTCGCGCTCTCTCTCGGAAGAACCGACACCGCAAAAAAATGGTTAAAACACAAACCCTGGAAGGCATGCAATCTCTCTCGGGCCGAGGGGCCAAGCCGCCCGAGCGTGTCTAGCGTGATCGCGTGGGACAGTGGATCCGCGGTCCCGATTTGCCGTCCTCGGGTCCTAGGCTTGCTTGCCCTGCTCGCGGCCCTCGGGGCGGCCCTCGGCGGCGGAATCGAATCAGGAATAACCACAAAATCGCATCGACTTTCCCTCATGTCGTGATGGCATGGGCAAATCCGGCCCCCTGGCGGTGCGGGTCGGTGCGCCCCCTCGCACCTCCCCTCCTGGAAGCAGGCCTTCTTGGCGGTATCATCGTGCAGGTGGGATGGAACGCGGAGCACCCGCCCCGCTCCGCCGCGCCCCGCCGCGCCCCACTGCACCCCCGGGGGGCTCACTAATCCTCGTCCCGCCAGCGCCATGCTCGCCATGCTCGCCGTGCTAGCGCCCCCCGGGGCCCCGTGAGGGCAGGCGGCGCGAAGCGTGAAGGCGGCCGCAAGAGTGTTTGTCTGTGGCTTATTTTGCAATGAATTATTTGCCATCTGTAGGGGGTGGGGCGAGTGAGCCATCGGCATGCCGAGTGGAGATGGCGGTGGATGCTGGGCGCGCCGCACGGCCCCACGGCCTCATGGCTCGCTTCATGGCCTCCTCCAGGAATGCAGGGTGGCGGGGCGGCCGGGCGGCACACTGGAGTAGAGCCCCGACGCCCGGCGCAGCTCGGCTCGCTTACGCGTCACACAGATACACCGCAAAAAGAAATTATCGTACCGAGGTGGCAGAAACTGGGACACCGAGGCCGTGGCCAGCCGGGAGAACGCCGGCTGCTCACGGCACACAACATCAGGGTTAATTTTTCATCAGCCATGAGAAGGCAGTTTGACTTCCTCAAACCTCAAAACCACGAGAGTAAATATTTTAAGAGACCCAGGAACGAAACACTGTCCGTTGAAAGTTTCTCCCTCTTTCTCTCTCCGTGCGGCTCGGCTTTGGCACCAAAGTAGCTTTCCATATGCGCGGACTGTTTTTTGCCTGCTGTTGTTCGACTAATTCAGTTTTAAACCAGAGTGCCCGTCACACTCCGCGGAACATCCCCCTTTGGGTGGCCACTGTGTCCAAGCTAGTCACCGTAAAAGGCCTCCCTCGACGTCCTAGTATTCTTAAGACCCTACTCTTTCATGCCCTGTATCGGGAAGACGTTGACCACAACGATTTTGGCTTTGACCGCAACGATTTTGGGACCAAAGTTGGTCAAAAAGTGGTTGAATCTCGGAAATTTGCTGATTTTGCTTACTTTGGGTGGCCACTGTGTCTAATCTAGGTGCCGTAAAAGGCCACCCTCGACGTCCTAGTATTCTTAAGACCCTACTCTTTCGTGCCCTGTATCGGGCGGACGTTGACCACAACGATTTTGCCTTTGACCGCAACGATTTTGGGACCAAAGTTGGTCAAAAAGTGGTCGAATCGCGGAAATTTGCTGATTTTGCTGACTTTGGGTGGCCACTGTGTCCAATCTAGGTGCCGTAAAAGGCCTCCCTTGACGTCCTAGTAGACAGGCAGACAGACAGACAGACAGACAGACAATGGCAGGAGCGGGAATGGGGTGCGCCCCCAACCGACGGCGCCAAACCTCGACAAGTACTTGGTTCTAATTGCCGTGTGGCAGTGTGGCAGCACCGAGCCCTCCGCCACGCTTTCGCTTTGTTGCTCTACTCAGTCCGACGGCACGCCCCCAACCCTTTCCGCCCAGCAAGCGCGCAAAAAAAAAAAACAAAAAAAAACGCCTGCCCACACACAAGTTTGCTTTCGAATTGTTTACGTTGTTCCACAACAATACAGCATGTACAGCACGAATGCGCGCTAAAGAGGCGTTCGGTGAAAATTTCTTTTTTTTTGTTGAAAATGGTGTGGAAATGCCGCGGCGGTTGCCTGGAAAATTCCTCCGGTGTGAACTTCCCCGGCGGCAACCAATATTCCTGGTATGCATGCTGCCCTCCCCATCCCCCCACACACCCCGCCCCCTGAGCCGCGCTGGAGAGTTAGTCAGTTTATAATTAACGACGCCCCTCCGCGGGGACACAAAACGTTCAAAGGAAAACCTTTCTCCTTTCCGTCGTTACCGCGTGCGTGTACACACCAGCGAACAATCTCCCCTTCCCCCTCCCCCTCCCCCGCCACCACCGCGCGAACGCACCCAAGCGCACTCTGGCAGTGCAACGCGGAAAGAGCGTGCAATTTAATGACTGGGACCGAAATAGAGGAGGGGGCAACGCCTTGCTAGCCTTGCAGTGGGGGCGCCGCGAGTCAAGGGCGGATCCAGAGAGTGCTCTCGGGACGACAAAAGTTGCCTTCTTACAGTAGCGACTCTTTGCCTACCTTAAGGCGGCTTCAGGGGAGGCCCCCTCCTGGCTGGAGTGCCCGGAGGTAACCTTTGTGATCCGGAAGGCGGAGGCACGGCGACGGGGCCAGCGGGGGCGCAGGCATAGAGTGGCCCCGCTGAGAAATCCAAACGCGGGACCGCAATTCCCACTGTGGTGGCAGCGCAGCCGTTGCGTTTTTCTGTTTTCTTTTTACGTCACGCGGCACCCTCAGGCTGAGCCTCGGCCAGCCTCGGCCTCCCCAAACAATCGCCGAAACGGCATTGCGCAAGTCGCCACTCTTTGGCAGCCTCTGTTTAGGGGAAAGCCTGGCGATGTTTGTTTACTTCTAATTTTAGCCGAGCCGTCGCCTAGTCGTCGCTAAGATGCACCGACGAAGTGAGCGGGCAACGAAGGGAGCGGGTAACGAGGTAGGACAGCAAGGGGTGACTGGACAGGGTAACTGGACCTACCCCACGCAATGCGCAAGTCCCAACAGTCAAGGATTTTCATATTCATCGCGGATAAAGGTTCACGAATAAAAGGAAGTTACCCCGCGGGGTAACTGGCTCTAACTGGCTCCAGCCCGGTACACGACACTGTTTGCCCCGCGGGATGACAGAGCTACCCGGAGGGTGGTCCCCGCCTTTCGACTCACGCATGTCCACGAAGGGGCCCTTGACGGCGAGGTACTCCTCGTTGTCGATCATGGCGGCCACCTCCTCCGGCGAGGCGCCGTAGCACAGCGGCTCAAAGTTCTCGCCGATGACCGTCATGGCGGCCTTCCGGAGCGAGGGGGGCTCGTGCCGCAGTGGCATGGCGGCGGTCTTTGTCTGCTATCTTCTCGCCCTTCAGGTCTTCAGGCGCGCCCCATGCCGCACACACTACTGGCGGCCTCGACGGCCTCCTCGACGGCGTCCTCGACGGTGGCCTCGAAGGCGTTCCGACGGTGTCCTCGACGGTGTCCTCGACGGCGACCTCGCAGCGCCGCGGCGGCAGTCCAGGTGCAGCCAAGGTAGTCAGCGAGTAGCCGGTGGAGAGTCGCACGTCGCAACCGCGGTACTGTGCCGTGGCCGCCCTGGCCGCCCTGGCCGGCCCGGCCGGCCCATCAGGGCTACCAACCTGCGGCCGCCAGCGGCCCAAACAGACAGACTAGAGGCGCACGCCGCACGCTCAAAGGGGGCGTATTTTTAGCGGCGCTGCGTCCGCGGTGACCACGCCACCCGCAGCGGGACGGCGTGGCGGGGGTTGACTCGGACGCGCCCCGCCAGCCCCGCCCGGCCGCAACGATGAAAAATGCGTGCGTGCGCGGCGTGCAAAGTGTACAAAGGAGCGGCGTGTCCTTGTCTAGCGCGGTCCGTAACTCGGCCGCCTCGCAGCCCGGGGAGGCGGCCACGGCGGCACCCCTAAGTGGGCCCCTCGCGGAGTCCCTCCTTTCCCTTTCTTTGCTTTCCCTGAGCGGCACGCTCGCATTTTGAAGCCTGGAACAGCGCCACCGAAGCCAGCCGGAGAGCAAGGCATCGAAAAGCGAGAAGCCCGTCGGATGGCCGCGGTGCCGCCTTCAGTTTCACGGAGGTGAGGAAGCCTGGCTTCCTTGCCTCACAGAAGCTGGAGCCGCGCAGGGAGGTCTCTCTCGCTCTCTCAGGGCACCCCGTAGGAACGAGAGAGGCAGGCTGACGGGACCTCCCCCTCCCCTTCGGCATCAGCCTGCTGGGCCGGTGGGCCGCGGCGGTCAGCCCCGACTTACAACGAGCTTTGGCTTCGCTGATCGGAACACGGTGTTGCGGAGAGGGGTCCTCCCCCTCCCCTCCCCCTGCCGCCGCCTCACGGGGAGCGCCTGCGAGGTAGGCAGCCCAACCGACGCGTCTGCGGCACGGAGCGGCCCACCCGCCGGGGGCTTGCCGCCGACTCACCCCGCCCGGGCCGCCAACCACTGCCGTCCCGCCTGCGTCGTCTTCGTCTCGTCTGTCGTCTGCTCGGCTGCTCGGCCTGTTTTACGCCGAGCCGACCCGGCCCGGCCACATCCCTCCAAGTTTGTTTAATTGCTTGTTGAAGCACGCCGCCCTGAAATCACTGCGCCCAACACCCGACCCGTTTGCCGCCAGTGCGCGAGTGTGAGTGTGTGCGTGAGCGTCTGTGCGAACGTGTGATGTGTGTATGGAGACGTGCGGTGTAATGAGGAAATTAGTGCCCCTCCCCCCTCCCCCTCCCCGCCGCCGAAATACGCCCGTCGCTTGTGATCCACCTCGGGCCCTATCCTTCCGGCTCCTTTAATGAAATTTGTTTGTCGGATGATGTCGGTGCGGCCCTGTCACCCCCCCCCCCTTTCCTCTCCCCCGTCCTCCCGGGAGCTCGCTTCATTTTAAACAAGGCGCAGATGCGTCGTTCGATGCGCACTTGTTTTTATGGTTGTGTTTCCACATGGTTTCCAGGCAGTGGCGGAGCTTGCGCTGTTGCCTCTCTCTTTTATTCACGCGCAGCGCGCAGCCACGGCGCAGCCCCACACGAGCATTTACATAGTCGATATGTTGTCTGGCCGGGCATTTCAAGAAAGCGTTTCCACCACTGCTGCGGCGCCACAGTCCATGGGCTGACTGAACATGTTCAAATAGTGGGGGCGGTACACCGAAAATATCATAACAAACCTGCAGAACGTGCTACAAGCATGAAAATTTAGAGCGTTGGTCCCACGATCATTTAAAACGCTCACTGCACTGTAAAACCTGGTTGCCACTTTATGGCAAAAAATTTCATTCAACGAACGTTAATGAAAGCAGATGATCCATCGCGTTTCAACTGCTGTGATAGCCGAGAGGTTAGAGACGTGGGATCGAGTTACCGCAGGCCGGCGTTCGAATACCAGCATCACAAAAGTTTTTTTCGACTTGCTATCCGAAGGGTGGTGGTTCGAGGCCATGAGAGCGGAGCCGTGTGCAACAGGCCCACATGCCGGAGGTTCGAGTCCTAACAAATATTTCCATTTAATTTTACTGCCTCACCCAGTGCGGTTCAAACCCGTAAACGTGAGCCCATTCCGAGCATGGGACGTGGTGGTCCAGGGAGTAGAGGCGTCGGCTCTCAGTGCTAGGGTCGGCGGTTCGACTCCCCCAACTTCTTGCGAAATTTTGACCGGGTCGGTCGAGTCCTGTTGCGTCAAGAACCCACCTCACGCCGGTCCCCTCATCACGGGCCGTGGTGGCCGAGAGCGTAAAGACGTGTGACCCCGATTGCGGGGTCCGGGGATCGAATCCCATCATTTCATTACATTTTTCGACCGCCTTCCTCCCAGTGCAACTCAAACCCGTCGTCCAACACGCTGCCAGACGTACAAGCGTGATAGCGTAGTGGTCAGAGTCACATTCACCTGGCCACTCCGCTGTGGGTGTCTAAAAAGCAATCCGCTTCGGCGGGTTGGCCTCGGCACTGGAGCGATGGAGTATTTGATCCATCAATCCAGACCATCCGGTGTGTGGTTGCGGGTGGTGCCTCCTTGATTCGTCGGGGAGGCGATGATAAGTCCTTTGAAGCTGGCCTAAAACGCTGTATGTTCGGTACGGGAGCGCCGGACAGTGGGGGTACCATGGGGTACACAACCAACCCTACGAAAACAAGAAGCTCCCACCAAACCTCTTCTCTGTCTGAGTCTCTCTCTGTCTCTCTGTCGTCTCACTCTACGTCCCGCCCCTCAAAGAGCTTCGTACTGGGTGCTCTCACCCTACTGCCTGAGCTTTGGGGTCCTACTGGGTCCCCCGGCGAACGCTTGGGTCGCTGACGGGATTAACCCCAGGTACCTGATAGCACCGGTTCCCATCCCGAACACCGAAGTAAAGCAGGAGGCCTCCCCATTAAGACTGGGGAGGGGGTGTAGAGTTCAAATTTTTTCTTTTCCCTTCCAAATTTCTTGGTTAATACTCGTTTGGTTTCCTTATACGGGGTAGTATGCGGGCTCATTCCAAAGATAGTAATTAAAATTGTGTATGAAACAAAATATGTAGACCCGAGCGAGGTGGCCGGTGTTGGTACTAGCCGTGCCGAGCTGTGGCAGGGGGAGCGGGGAGTGCAGCACGACCACGAAAGGGTTTGCTTTTCTTTTGGCTTCCCTTCCCCGCTTTGTTGTGGGGGTGGGCGCAGAGTTTCCCGCACGCACCGCTTTGATCGACAATGCAAAACAAAGTAAAACAAGGTCATCAATTGAATTCCTCACAGTAAATCCAAAACCCAGTTTCTGGGGCATCAAAACGTAGAAAAAACCCAGAAATCGGGGTATAAAGATACCGGTAACTTTTCAAACAGAAGCCGTGCGCCTTTGCCACCAAATCATGCAGGTTTGCCGCAGAACTAGGAGTGGACGCCCCAGTTTCTGGTAGGATGGCTGTTCAATAACTGTCACGGTGCTTTCGGAGGCTGCGACACGCGCCCCGAGGGCTGTGGCACCTTGGAACAGATTCATTTCTCCCCGGATTTTGGTCAAAAACGCCCCAGAAACTGGGTTTTGGATTTACTGTGCTGAAATTCCGATGTCCGAGAGGGGGCAAAAAGGGCGTGCGATGGCTGGGAGTGCGTCGATGAGGTTGGCTTTGTTTTCGCTCTGGTCCATTCTGCTTTCGTTGGAATAAATAGGGCACTCCGAAGGGCCTTCGGTCCAGGGGAGGGAGAACCTAGTCAGAAACGACAGCTTACGCGGTGGGCGAGGTCCGGCGAGGTCAGGAGCTAAAGCTAGAGCCCAAGGGGCATGAAGGACTCTACCAGGAGCTCATCCGCAGCGTATATTTCTCATAGAAACTGAGGCGTCTTTGCAGTCTTTGCCTGTCCTCAAGGCACATTACTTTTATATCCGGCGCCGGGGCCGGGATTCGAACCTGAGGCCGCTGCCAGCGCAGCGATGACGGCTGATGGCTGGCTGATGGCTCGGGCGGTAGTTTGCGGCCGGTCAGCGTTGGGGTCGCTTGCCGTCCCGTCCGCCACCGTCCTGCGCCGCTCCTTCCCTATCCTTCCCCTTCCCCTTCCCGGCAACAGGACGACCGCGCCGTGCCGCGCCGCGCTCCCCCTCCCCCTCTCCCTCTCCGCCGCCGCGCGAGTCAGTGTTTCGGTTGCTCCGGTCCGGTACGCACGCACGCCGACGCCGTGCCGTCGATGCCCAGCGGGCCCACGTTCGCCGGCTTGCCGCGCTAGCCGCCAGCGGCCCAGGCTTTGAACCCGGCACCTTGGACGCCTTGGACGGCCGCGTTGCGACCCGCGCGACGAGCGCCACAGTTCAAACAGCCATGGCGGCCAGCTCCACCGAGTCCTTCGGGACGGGCTGCTTCAACGGCGGCCTGCTCAAGCCGGCGCAGGACAAGTTCTGGGCGACGGAGGTGATGGCCACGGCCTCCACCGAGGGCTTCTGGGAGGACGAGCCCGAGGAGCAGGTCAAGAAGAAGGTGCTGGAGCTCAAGACCAAGTTCCACATGGGGCGCCAGCTGCAGATCAAGCATCTGCCCCGCGACGTCACCGAGGAGGTGAGTTTGAATGAGTGCACCGCGGCCAGGCCTGGGATGCCTCTGGGGGCTAGAGGCTTGCCGCGAGCCGGGCTGCCTGCCTGCCCGCCTGTCTGCCTGCCTGCCTAGTGCTAACGGTTATTTGACCGCTCCGCGGAGTTCGTTGCACGGGCCGCCGCTGCAGCCGCCGTTTTGCCAAGCCAGGATCCCTCCCCCCTCTCTAGAAGGGACGGGCCGGGATGTGCAGATCCCCTTCCAGTGTCAATTCCCGAGGCCCGGCGAGGATCCTCTGTGGCGCGCTGCGTCCCGCCCAGGACACGGCCAGGACACGGCCAGGACACGGCCAGGACACTCCCAGGACGGCGGGATCAACAAGTGTGCGCGTTCCAGCGCTGCGCTGCAGGGCGGCACCACTGTCTGAGATGGCCAACGAGGCCAACGGGGATGCAGTGCGATCAGCGTTCAGTTTTTCATGGCGCCTTAACCACCACCGAGGGTCAATGCATTTTTCATACACGCCTCCCGCTTCTCCCCCCTTTTCGCGCCGCAAATCCCCGCCCCGGTCATGCCGCGTTTGAAGCGACCAGTCTGTCATTTTCAGCCCCAACTATTTTTAAACGTGAACAGGAAATTCAGTAGACTCTGGTGGTGTCGCGCGGTTAACCACGGCACTTCCCTGCATTAGGCATTACGCGCGGATTAGGTTTTGTATTATTAATCGCATGATTAGCATGAGCCTAACTGGCGTTAGGACCCTAACGTCTCCCCGGGGGCAGCCGCCGGGGCGCGCTACGCCACGCCACGACCTTGTTCGCCAAAATTAAGCCACAATCGGCTCACTATCAAAGCAAATGTTTGAGTTTTGAGTCCGAGGCTGCGAGTCAGGCAAGCGTGAGCCGCTCGGCTGGAGCAGGCTGTGAGACTTGTTGTCTAGGGTTTGCTCTTCGGGCACCCCTATCGTGGCCCTGCGGGTTGGTGTCCAACTCCGACGCGCCCTACACTGCGAGGATGAGGGACGATCAAGACGGACGTCGTGTTTTCCTCTCTTCTCCCTGCAGCCGAGCACAGCCGCCTCCCTGATAGGCCAGGCTGATAGAGGGCGCCGCTGCCTTGCTGCTCTGCTCCCCCACACCTCACCTGATTGCCTCACCGGAAATGGGCCCCGTCGTCGCCGTCGTGGACAGGCGTTGACTTTTCCACCCCAGCCACCTGGTTGGTTCAGGAGGATCGTTTCGTCTCTCTCGCGCCCCTTCGGGACTCCCTGTGAGTGCGACAGAGTGACGAGACGATTCTTCGGAGCCAGACGGCAGAAATGGGCAGTCTCGGCCCCCGGTCCAGTGGGCAGTGCGACGTCGCTGTCGAATCGCCACTTAGACGTCCGGGAGTCTGCCGGCTGATTTAGAACCGAACGGCGTCTGTCTCTCTCGCACCCCCACGGGCCGTCCTGCGAGTGCGAGAGAGACAGAGCGACGAAAGTGCTTCACCCGATGGGATTGCCCAGAGGGAGAGGTGACAGTCGGGCCGCTCCGGCGCAGCATCGAGACCCGCATCGCCTGCCCTTGCCCTGCCTGCCCCCATCGTGCGGCACCCTCGCCCTGTCGCCGACACACTGTGCAGTCTGCTCTGTGTTTCAACTGACGAGTCTGATTCCGAGGAGTCACTTCGCCTTATCACCAGGTCGCTCTGTCTCTGTCGCACTCACAGCGCGTTCCGGGTGGTAGAGGGTCAGAGCGGTCTGCTGGTTCTGCAGCCGGCTTCGAATGCTTCGAATGGGTGAACCGCGGTCGTTCCCCGGTTGTTCGGGTCGAGGGCGTCTCAGTGATTGTGTTTGGATGGCGGCCCGGCGAGCCCGGCGGCCACGCAACACTTGTAACTCGCTTACGGCGCGGTGGTCGAGGTGGTCGGCCCGCCGGCCGCTGTAAGTGTGGCCAACCCGTTCCCGGTCAGGCCCGTCAGGCCGCCGTATTGGTGGGCCATGATGAGACCCCTGTGGGCCCTCAGGCGGGCTGGGCCCTCGGTGGTCCTGGTGGGCCGGCCCGCCTTGACGTTGCACTGCGCTGCGCTAAGTTGGCAACGCTGGAGGCTTGTGTGGCTCGGCTGGGATGGGCGGTGCGTGTTGCCGGCCCGGCGGGGAAGGGGAGGGGGAAGGGGGGCGAAGGAGCCCAGCCAGCTGTGGTGGAGAGGAGGGGGCGGCTCCGGACGGCACCGGCCGGCTTCTTTGTCTAAAAAGAAGCCAACACCACGTCTCGGCCGAGCCGAGCCGAGCCGAGCCGGGCCGAGCCGGGCATTCCGAACCTCCTCCCGGACTCCAGCGAGCGGCGGGCCGGCGGGGCGCGTCCGAGGTGGCCGTCGAGGGGCCCGGCCAACGTCGTCACGGCCAAGGCCTGGCCGGCCAAGACGGTCGCGACGCCCCGGACGCGTCCCGGGTACCGTCAGCCAGCCAATGAACCTTGCGCCCTGGAGGCCAGGAAGCCTGGAGCTGGAGTCACACTGGAAGTCCTTCTGGAGGCTGTGCCGGCCGCGCTGCCCTACAACCAATTCCAATTTGTTTGAGTCGCTGCCGCCAATTGTTGCGTGTCTTGTCAGTCTCCCTCGCACCCTCGCGGCACGCCCGGCACGCCCCACGAGTGCGACAGAGAGAGACGCGCCCCCGCGGAATCAGTCCGCTGCAACCTGTTGCGAGGGTGCTGGGTACACGTCTAACTTTGTGGGGTGCGCCCAGCCCAACCCTTTGTCTTGTGTGTGGGGGGCCGTCCTGGAAACAGGCGGGGAGGCGAGCACGTCAGCGCGGCCGACACGCAAATGACTTCGGGGCGTTATGGACGGTCCCCTGGAGTGGAGCCCACCGCCGCACCTCACTTTGAACAACGGCAACCTGCTGGCGACCTGCTTCGCGGCCTGCGAGTACACAGGCACCGAGTCCTTCTGCGAACGCGTGGAAGCGGGAGCTCGGGAAAGTAATTAAAATTTGGGCAAAAGTAGTGTGGCGGTCGGAGGGAAGCCCGCTGGGCCGCTGGATTACGCGTGCGGCCCGCGCGGCGCCCCGGCGGAAAGCCTGGAAAGCCCACGCGACGTCCCTGGAAGTCTGGAAGTCCGGGAGTGATGGCTGAGATTCCGGGATTCCAAGGCGAGGCTGCGCGCCAGTGCGCGCCAGTGCGCGGCTCAGGGACGGGTAGCAGGGTAGCAGGCGTAGCAGGTAGGGTCTTTGGACTGCCTGGCCGCGCCGCACGGGGTCGCTGTCCTAGCGCGGCAGCGCGGCCGTGCCATGCGGGTACTCTGCGGTACGTACTCGCCGGTACAGCGGCCTGCAAAATACGATTGCGGTGGCCGCGCGCGGATGACGGCAGCCACGATGACGGCGGTCACGATGACGGTCACGAACATGAAGGGTTCTGATTCGCGTGACTGGCGCGCGCGTGTGTGAATGCGCGCATGTGCATCTGTGTGTGCATGTGTGCGAGGAACGGGTGCGGCGCTGCAGGGCCACTGCGACTCGGAGCCCCCACCCTCGAAGGAATTGCCGCTCGCTTTGCCCTGGGCCTTGGTCTGGGCCTTGGTGGCCTTCCAGCGGGGCCGCCATGCGAGGGGGATGAGTTGGTCGTCTGGGAAATGGAAGGGTTGTGGGAGGGGATGGCATATTGCGCGCGCCAGGCCGAAGGCAGTCCCGAGCACGACAGGCTGCACACGGGCCCCGCTGGCCCCGCCGGCCCCGCTGGCCCCGCTGGGGGTCGCTTCGCTAGCTTCGCTGGGCCGCCTGCTGCCGCCCCCAGGGCCCCCGGGGCCGAAAAGAACCGGAGGGAAAGTTATCGGTTCGCGCGTGAAATCTCGTCTCGTCCGGGGGGTGGGATATTCTGGATTTTAGCGCGTGCGATACTCGATATACTCGCTGGGCATATGATCCTCTCGAGGGGCCGGCCTGGGGGTTGCACGGCGCTGCCGCGGCCTGCAGCCCCCCCCCCCTTTTTCCACCACACGTGTAGTGCGTACAGTGCACACGTCGCCTGTTGCCAAGGAAAGCAGTTTGCCTTTCGTCGGCGTGGTGGCCCGTAAATCGCACCTCGCGGCCCGCGAACGAGGCCCGCCAGGCCCACAAGGTCTAGGTGTAGGTCACTGAATCTCTGAAAGTTGCAGACCTCTCCGCGTTCCGTTCTTGTCGGCGATTGTTCGGAAAGCAGACGGCGGCGCTAACGAAAGTAATTGCAGGCACGAGCGGCTCGGCGATGGCCGTCATGATGTAGAGCAGACCCCGCCGAGGGCCGGCCGGCCAGGGCCCCACCAGGGCCCCGCCAGGGCCCCGCCAGGGCCCCGCCAGGGCCCCGCGGTTGACTCGCTGGCGCGGAACAAGTGGCAGGCGTGCCGCGTCGCTGACGGTTCCCAGCAGGCTGATTCCGAAGCCCTCTCTCTCCCTCTCGCACCCCTGCCGAACGCCCCATGAGTGAGACGGAGCGCTGTCGAGCAGCTCAGGGCGGCTTTCGGGGTTATTTCTCCTCTCCATGCTTCATGCTTTGGAATCTGGCTGGGTTCATGTTCCAAGTCTGGTGCGTGGGGCGGACGGAAGCCCCGAGCAGGGGGTCGGGGAAGCGGTAGGTGTTGAACCAATAAAAGTGGAGCACCCAACTTACCCCCTCCCCGTGAATCCGTGCGTCCCCTACAACGCGTCCTTGCGGGATGCAGGTCACGCCCGCCGTGCCCCGCCGTGGCCCCACACTGCCCGGGATGGCCTGGCCGAGAATGAGGGCGGGGGAAGGGAAAAAGATGAAAAGGAAGGGAAAAACGACCCTGAGATAAAGGGAGCCCGGGAGCCTGGCCTGGCTGGCCTGCAACAAGTGGCGCCATCTTGGAAAAGGGCGGCCGCTTTTCGAGCCCACCGCCGCCCCTGTGTGCCGCGAGTCGTTTCCGTCGTCTCTCTCGCTCCCATGGGGCGCGGCGTGCAGGTGCGAGAGAGACGGCGCGACACTGCTAGGCACTGCGCTGCTGCCGTGGTGCTGCCCGCAGTGCGATGCAAAGCGCGCACAAACTTTGTGCCCCGAGACTTTGTTGATTTTGCCGTCCGGCCGTCCGCCCTCGGAGCGCGGCGTGGACGTGGACATGGACGTGCCGGCCAGGGTCAGCCTTATCTTATTTGGCGAGGGAACACGGGGCCCCTTTGAGGTGGTCGCTGCGTCGCTGCACCGCCCCGCCGCCCGAGTGTCACGTCTCTCTCTCTCGCACTCGAGCGGCGTCCCCGTGTGGGTGCGAGAGAGACAGCGACCGCCCTGGCGCGTCCTAGCCTCCCCTCGGGGACGTGGAAGATAGCGTCCTTGGCGTCCTTGCCGGTCCTTGCATGTGTTACTCAATAGGGCGCATTACCTCACACGGCGTCTGCCTGAAGCCCTCCGGCCTGACTGGCCTGACGCTCCAGAGGTCCCTTCCCCTTCCCCTTCCCCTCGCCGGCCACGCGGCCACACCTCCACAGGTTCATCCTGAGTCATTGCCAGGGCCGCGTCGCGGCGTCGCGGCGGAGAGGGCCGGCCTGGCATAGCCTGCCCGCGGCCGCACGCACTCTGTCAGGAAGGTGGAACCAGCCCAGCGCCGAGCCAGCCTAGTGCCTCCAGTGCCGTGGCCGCCCATCGGGTGGACCCACCTCTACCTGTGGAATCCAGCCCCATTCGGTCGCTGGCGTCCAGCAGCGTCCAGTCGTTGGACGTGAGCGCGCCCAGGCCGCAGCGCAGCGGGCAGTCGGACGGGGTCAAGCGATGTTCAGCTGGATGCACAGGCAGGCAGACAGACAGACAGACAGACAGACAGACAGACAGACAGACAGACAGACAGACAGACAGACAGACAGACAGACAGACAGACAGACAGACAGGCGAGTCTTGTAGGGCCCACGCCCCCTAGATAGCTGTTACAGTAAAGGTGGGCCATCCGTGATGTAACTTGGAGGACCGCGCGGTGTAAGCACCGGAACCGTGAAAGGAACGAAAAAGACGACGACGACGACGAAGAAAAAAAGAAAATGACGTGGGTTTTTGAACCCGAGCCGTGGGCATGAGGGTCCTCCTCTTTGGCGACGCGACGACGACTCGGCACGCTCCGCTGGTTTTGTATCGAATCGAAAGAGAGGGGAGAGAGGGAGGGAGCTAGAGCGGAGGGCGTAATGATCCAGTGGAAGGAAGGAGGAGGAAAAAGGTGGATTATTTTTTGGTGGCGAGGTAGCGCGGCAGTAAAATTGGTGGTTTGCGCGGCCGACCATTGTGCGCGGGGGGGCAGAGCAGGCAGAGCACGTCAGAGCACTGTGGAGCGCGGCATGATAACCCCCCCCCCTCCTTCCCCTCCCCCAGTGTAGCCAAAGTAGGGTACAGTCCTGTATTGAAGCAACTTGACTCAAGTATTCGCCTCTCGATATGCTATTTCGTTACGAATATTTCCTTCCCCGAGTTCAACTTCTTTTCTTGTCGGCCCGTCCGTCCCTCTCCGGGGGCTTTTTCGCCATTGGGTCGCGCCGCCGCGCCTCGCCGGACTTACGTCTTGTTAGGCAACCCGCCGGGCGCTGGGCCGTGTGGGCCCTAGGCGCCCTAGGCCCTGCGTAGGGCGGCCCAGAGGCGGTCCCCGCTTGGCACCTAGGGGGGCCGACCGGCCGACCAAAGGGCCCCGAAGGGCTGCCGGCCAATAAGGTTGCCCCCCGTCTTGGTCAGCGCGGCAGGGCGCGGCAGGGCGCTCAAGGGCGCAGCTACCCCGCCCAGCGCCCGTGTCGCCGGCACGGATTTCCAGTGGTCTGGCCACGCCTCGGTCCGCCCCAGAAATAAAATGAATCCGACAAGAAGCGGAAGCGGGTGCAAAAAGAAGTGGATTTTGTTTCCGTCGTGTGAATGCGTGGGTTGCGTTGTGAGTGAGTGAGAGGAGTTTTGACAGTTGATCAGGTTGCCGCCCGTCTGGGACGCGATGTGTGCTGTATACAATGGCATGCAAAGCTCAATGTCCAGATCCCTATCCGACCCTCGGCGACACGAGAAAGGGGCTGAGGGTCCGCGGCCGTGCCTCCAACCAAGTCCTGCCCCAAGCCCTGCCCCAAGCCCTGACGAAGGTCTTGGCCGGCCCTGGAGTGAGCCCGACGCGAGGCTAGGCGCAGCGGACTCACTCCGAGATTCGATTTGGTCGCTCCGTCTCTCTCGCACTCGTGCGCAACGCCGCGTGGTGCGAGCGAGACGGGGCGACGAACACGGCTCTGGGAATGAGTCGGCGCGGGCTCCCTCTGGAGGCGCCTCGTCTCCGAGACAGTTTAGTCCCCCTGTCACCGTCCTCTCCTCGGCGGGGCCATGGCGAGGCAAACCCCCCGGCGCCCGAATCCAACATTCATTTTCTGGGTTTACAAACAATGAGCTGCGTTTACAGCACAGCGGCTCACAAAGGCCCCCGAAAACGAGTCCGGTGCCGCCATGCCGCGCTAGCCGCGCCGCTGCCTTGATGTAATTAAAAACGCCATGGCGGAATCGCACACCGCCAAAAACGGCGACCAAGTGGCGCTTGCCGCGGCTTGCCGGCACCACGTGTGCGTACAGGCGCAGGCCGCAGCGACGGCGCTGGCGCTGGGGCCGGCGCTGGCACTCCGGCCGTCGCGGTGGCGTGGCTGTACGACTGTACGCGCGAAGGTCGCTGACCCACCGCGCCGCCACGCCGCCACGCCGCGATCCGGCCAGGAGGCAGCCTGCCCGGCCCAGGTAGGTAGGCCCCTGCCTGCCCCTGCCAGGCTCACCAAATAACGGACATCGGATCAGACGAGATCGCCTCGCTGGAACTCGTTTGACGCCCCGGAGGCTCCCAAGGCGCCCGAGTGCTGCCTGGTGCTGCCGCTGGCTGCCGCTGCAGCAGCGCGGTGCAGCGGCGAGAAGGGCCTCTTCGTCGGGAAGGGCTCGCGGCGAAGCGGCGACGTGTGAGGCCGGCAGGCTGGCCGCCGGCACGCCGTCGGCACGCCGTCGGCGGCGCGGACTCGTTGATGCGCTCCAGCAAAGCAGGAATGGCGGCCGCGCTGCGCCGCGCCGCCCGGGGCCTTGGGAAGGAAGGTGCGTGGCGAGGCGACGGCGGCTGCTGCCCAGCGGCCAAGCTTGGCCAAGGCGGCGGAGGCCCCCTCTACCCCTTCCCCCCCCTCGCCGCCGGCCCTCGGGGCGCTGGCCCATGACTGCGGACTGCGGCGGCCCGCGCGCCTGCCTGCCTTGCTGCCTTGCCGCGGCTGGACGCCCTTGACACTGGCGCGGCTTGCTGTCCTTGGCGGAGAGCTTTGCGCCGGACTGACGGACGCCGCGCTTGACGGGGACGATGTGCTTGGCGGACACCGGGTACTTGGCGGGCCACAGTGGGCCAGGCGGCCAAAACTCTAGACGCGTTTTGAGCTCCAGAGTCGCTAAGTGGGACTCGAACCGAACGTGTGACCCCACCAATGGATTCCTCGTCCGGAGAGCAGTCCATTGGTGGGGTCACACGTTCGGTTCGAGTCCCGTTTAGCGACTCTGGAGCTCAAAACGCGCTTAGAATTTTGGCCGTCTTCTGGCCCACTGTGCGGACGCCCTGGCGGGCTCAGCCAATGGCTCAGCCCGGCGGGCTGCGTGTCTGAGGCGTATGCAAAGCCAGTCGGAAAATTGGCGTCGGAGCGATCCAGGCAGGCGCGGCTGGCGCAGGGATGCAGTCTAATGAAGAGACGGCCTAGTCGGCCCCGCCAGTGTGCCCGCCAGCGTGCCCCCGCTGCCGCTGCGCCGCGCCTGTGACAATAAGTACGTCGGCTAGGTTTTGCATAATTGACGAAGGGCGTTGCAGCAGCCGGTCCAGAACGGCGAGCACGGCCCAACCCCCTCCCCCTCCCCCTCCCCCTCCCGCCGTGCCGTACCCTCGCCCCTGTGGAGTCGTTTTCAAGCGTCGCTCTAATTCGCGGACCATTCAGCAGACTGGTTCCGAGCAAAGCGTTATTTCGTCGCGCCGTCTCTCTCTCCCTCTCTCTCGCGCCCGAAGGGGGGCGAGAGTGCGAGAGCGACAGCGCGACGAAAGCCCTCTTGGCGGCGCGGCGCGAGGGGCGTGGGGGAATGAACGCGACTCCTTTCCGACGCCGCTCCGCGACCGCCCCTCATAACCAAAACAATTCACATCCACGGAACGTGCAAGCAGAAGCCTCGGCGGCGGGGCGACGGGCACGGCGTGGCACGGCACGGCACGGCACGGCAAGGCGCGGCGGCAGGCACGCAGGCCTTGCCGGGGCGTGGCCGCCTGGTGGCCGCGCGGCCGCGGCGTGGCGGGGCTCAAGTGTCCAGACGCATCACATTCAAGACGCGACGCGACGCAGGAAGTGGGCGCGGGGGACGGCGGCGGCGAGGCCCCCGACGACGGGAAGGAAAGAAAAGGAGAGAAAAGAATAAACGCAACGTCAACAACAAGTTTAATTGCCGGCATGTCTTTTCCAAAGTTGGTGCGGCGGCCGGCGAATTTGAACCAAGGTGTAAACGCGGGGAAACTCGGCGCAACTCACTGGGGGGGAGTCTAATTGGCTTTTCCGGAAGCGGCGCGGAGGCCGAGGAAAAACGCAAAACCGGAAATGGACTTGGACTTGTAAATTTGGGGGGGCGGGATTGAGTTATTCCGTCGGCGGCGCGCGCGTTCAGAGACAACAACAACAACATCGACGAGGACGATGGCAGCCGAAACAACAACAAAGGGCCGAGAAAAACGCTCCGCTGTGCAGGGCGCCCATTCATGACGACGGGAATCGGAGTGGAATTAGCCAGGGCCCGCGTCGTGTGGGATCATCCTCTCCACTCAACCCACGCACACACACACACACACACACCATTCTCTGATTTTCTGGAGGCGATTCCGCGACTGGCCCGTGCGCGGCGGGCGTGGCGCGCTTGGTGTCCCGAGAGTGTCATGTAGGCGGCCACGTCACACGGTCACAGTCGCACTCGCGGGAAGGGGGGGGGGAGAGAAATGTGTCTTCATCATGTGTGTACACTACGAGCTACGCGCCCTGTGGTGCCAGGGCTGCAGTTAGAGTTTTCAAGGCAGGGCCCCTTCCTCGTCCCGCGCTGGTGTTTCTGCCTCTCTCTCGCACTCGTGGGGCGTCCCATGTGGGCGGCATGAGAGAGACCGATCGCCGGAAAGACTCTGAATCGGACTGCTGGCTGTGGCCGGCCGGCGGACCGTCGCCGGAGGGCTGCCCACTGGAAACGCCCCTGAGTCGCCCGGAGGGAGTTGGCCTGTTGACAGTGTGGGGCTGGTCTGTGTGTGTGCGAGCCATCCCGTGGGTGGGGATCAAGCTTCCCTTGAAATTGTTGGAGCTAACACACACACACCTGCTAAAACACACCCACACGCTTACCTCCAAACTCTCTCGACACACACTCAGAGCGGAGCCGGTGGCCACGGTCCATCCATCCGTCCATCCGCGCGGCACGGCGAGGTTTGCCGGTCGTTTTGGCGCTGGTTTCCGCTGGCGGCTCCCCGCTTCTCGCTCTGTTGACATCGGCCCGCGCCGTCAGCTCGCGGCGCTCGCGGGCAGTGGCGGGCCGCCGCGGTAGTGGAGCGCGACTTCTGAAAGGTAAGCAGCGAGGACTTTGTTTCCCACTTTGTTGGTTTACGAGTCCGGGTCAGGGAGCCGGGCTCCTAGTCCACCATTTCACGGGCCGGTGACTGGCCCTGGCCGTCCTGGCCTGCCGTCGGCGTGGCGATGGTGGCAGCCCTGCCCCGCGGCTTTGCCCTTAACGGCGCGTTATTTTAAACTTGGGTTTGTGTTGGCGCCGTTGGCGCGCCCGCCGGGTCCTCGAGGGCGCCGCGAGATGGCGCTGTGGCCGCGTCGCGGCGTCGCGGCGTCGCGGCGTCGCGTCCTCGCTCGCGGGGACGTCCGCGTCCGCGCGGCATTAATATGGAACGGGCCGCTCTGAATGCGACGGTGGAATTGATGCAATGGCATGGCATCGGGAATGGAACCGTTTTCGTCTGTCTGCTCTTGGTAGGGACACAAGGGCACTGCGCGCCGAGGCGACGCCGACGCCGCCGTCCCCAGGATCCTCTCGGCGTCCTTGAGGAATCTCTCGGCGTCCTTGAGAAACCTCCCCTGGCGGGGCTGCGCGGGTAGGGGTTGGACGTCGGCGAAATGCACGAGGTGAACGGAGAACGGCGCCTCACTCTCGCGGTCTATGGTACAGATCGCCGCCGCAGGAGCGAGGTTGTCCCTCGGGTCGTCCTGGGCCCAGGACTGGAGGGTCTTGTTGAGGAAACCGAACCGTCTCCCTCCGCGGAGGGCTTGGCCACAATGTCACGGGGCATCGGGCCCCTCACGTCGTCGGCCACGGACCTGTCTCAAACTGATCCTTCCCCCGGCGGGCACACACACACGCACACACACACACACACACACGTGCGCTTCTAGTTCCTTTCAATCCCCCTTCCAATCGGTTGGAGTGCAGGCAGCAGGCACTACACCGCCGCCGCCCCGTTGTGTTTCATTCCGATATACTGCAGACTGATTCCGAGAGGCGTTTTCGTCGCTGCGCGGGTCTCCGTCGCTCCCATGGGGCGTCCCGTGTAGGCGCGAGAGAGACGGAAACGACTCTCGGCATCAGTGTGCGGTACATGGCCGGCGGGCCCGGCACGCCGTGTCCGTTTGGATGGTCTGGACCGCGGTGCTTGTCCGCCCCGTCAGCCGGGCGGGCCGTCAGCCCGTCAATGGGCGCTCTGTGCGCGGGCCGAGCGGGGCGAGCGGGGCCTGTTCTGCGTCAGGCTGTGCATCATGCTGGCTGGGCAGGACGTGCTCGCCGTGGTGGTGCAGCGGGACGCCGCGGGCGTGCTGGCGTGGGTGTGGCGCGGGGGTTTGTGCGCGCAGTGGGGCATCCGTTTATCACGTGACGCGTGTCTTTAGTGCCGCGTGAACCTTGACCCCGCGAGGCTGTGGGGAGGGGAGGCGAGGTTCCCAGTGTGGCGGCGGGTGGTGGGTGGTTTCTCCCGATTGGTCCTTCGGCGAATCGCCCTCGGGTTGCGCTTTCCCGTGGCTTTCCTTTCTCTTTGCCGGTGCTTGCCCGGCGCTGCCTCGCCGCCTGGCTTCCCGATAACCGCAGACTCGCCCTCGGAACGCGGTGCCGCCGTGATGCTGCCGTTTACAAGTTGGCGCTCCGCGCAGGACATTGCAGGACCCGGCAGGACCCGCAAGGACCCTCCAGACGCCGGGAATGGAGCGGGACGCGTTGCGGTCGCCCCGGGTCGCCTTGGGGTCGCTGGTGCACTCGAAGGGGCGGCGCCGCGCAGTGGATTTGCCAGAAGACCGGTGGAGGTCGGTTCGAGTCCCATTTAGAGACTCGGGAGCTCAAAACGCGTCTAGGGGTTTGGCCGCTTCACCGGTCCTCTGGCAAATCCGCCCCGTCGTCCTCAGGGCTACGAAGGGTGGCTCGTCGCCTCGCAGTGCAGGGACTACCCGGTCGGCGGGCTACCCAGTCAGCGGGCTCGCGAGCGAGCTCTTTCACGGATCAGAAATTAATTCAATTAAAAAGTTGGTCCGGCGGAGTGGTGCGCTGCGTCGCGTCGGCGCGTCGCGAGGACGTCGTCGGCTCGTCGCGTCGCCGTTGGGAGTGCCAACTCAATGGCGTGCTTGTCCGTCAGGGCTGGCGGGCCTCGGCCGCCCTGCCGGGCTCATCGTAGGGCCGTGAATGAGTCGCTTTTAAAGTTTTAATCATACGGCTCGCGACTCCGCTCCGCCCCCGAGCTCCCGTGCCCTGGCTAGCAGCCTTTCGCGTCCACGGCGTCGGCCCGGCGCCCCGACCCGGAAATAGCGTCCTCGTTGGCGGGCCTTGGCCGGCCCTGCAGGTGTCGGGTCCGGCTCTCCAGGCCACTCCAGCCGGCGGACAATCGCGCCACGTAATTTATAAATGGGACAGCGAGGCGTCGGGGTGGATCGCTTCTGTGCGGGTCCGCCGGGGGTCTGGCTGGAGGGGCTGGAGCCATGGCTGGAGCTCGCGCTGAGTTCCAGCTTGGTTCCAGCTTCCAGCGCGAAGGGCGGGTCGCGCTCAAGTGTGTTGCCATCATCATCATCATCATCAACGCTGTTGGGGTCGGGTTAGTTCTGTAGTGCGCTCCAGCCCGCTCCACTCTGCAAGGGGTTTGCTGTTCCAGGGGGCTCCAGGCCCGGCTCCAGGCTGCAGGGTGCCTGGAAAGAAATCCGATAGCGGGTGGCTGCTCTGCCCGCTGCCAGACGGGCGGGGGAACACCGTCCAGAAGTTGATTCGCTAAGCGGCTTTGTTTATGGATCGTGCGGGGCAGCTGAGCGGAACGGTTAAAATCTTGCGAAATCCGACGAAATTTTTACCCTGAAGAAATCTTGTGTCCCCAAACATCCAATGTGGTTGCCCCCTCGGATGGAACGGGGTGATCCACAGTCGCTCTCTCTCTCGCACCCGTGCGGGACGCCGCATAGTGCCAGCAGTGCGAGGGAGACGGAGCGACCGGGCCGCTGCCATATTGACGGCGGCTGCTCTTCGCCACGCCGCCACGCTCTAGCACAGCACACGCCCACGCTGCGGCACCGTAAATTAAGCCCCCTTGGCTACCAGTGTAGTAGCAGGCAGGGCACAACCCGAGAGGCACCGCAGCCTCGCACAAACACACACACACACACACACACACACACACACGCGCTGATTTGATTAATATCGCCGCCGATACGATCTACTCCGCCCCTCGCCGCCGGGAGGGACACCTGCTTGTTTGACGTTGGCATGCCGCCCGGCAAACCATGGTGGGCCCCGTGGGGCAGGCCTGGAGTGGAGGGTCCTGGAGAGCCTCAGAGGGTCCTGGAAGGGTCCTGCAAGGACCTGGAAGGGGCGGGCGAACCCGAGCAAACCCCGCTTTCGCGCACAGGGGCCTCGGACAAGGACGTGCGCCCGTTTGCGTTTGTCGTGAGTTTCGAGTGTATCGGATTGTTGGCGGCGCGGCGCTGCCTGTGCGTGCTTCTGTGTGTGTTTGTCCCTCTCTCCCTCCCTCTCCGTCTGCGTGATGTTTGCTGTGGAACACATGCTTCTTGGGGGCGTTGCTCGGGCGCGGCGGGGCGAGGCGGTGCGGCAGCTCGGCTGCGGCTGTACATCTGATGAGAACATTTTGAGAACAAGGAAACCCTTTACGCCCCACCCCACCCCCCGCCCCTTCCGCCGGTCCCAGCAGTGCGCGGTGGCTGGGATTGGCTGAGGCTGTCTCCGAGTCTGTCTGTGCGTCTGTCTGCCTGTTTGCACACACACACACACGCACACACACACTGACAGAAATTTGACTATCGCAGTATACGCGGCACGGTATTGTCTGAGGCCACCTGCCGCGTGCTGCGTATAGTACGAGGGGAGTGCGATGCTGTCGCGCTGTGTGTTTCTGAATGCTAAACTGTCAATACGCTTGTCGCGCCCGTATTTGCACGTCGTGTCGTCGACATGTCGTCGCGGGGGCGGCACACACACACACACACACACAGAGAGAGAGAGAGAGAGAGAGAGAGAGAGAGAGAGAGAGAGAGAGAGAGAGAGAGAGAGACAGAGGGCGTTGTTTGCGCTCACCTCCGCGACCTGGCTCAAATTGCGGCCGCGATGCTTTCTAGGTCATCCCTTGGTGGCGGCCGCGGTGGTTGAGGTTCGGCTCTGGGCGTCTCGAGGGAGGCCTCGGATTTACTATTCTGTGTATGGACTCCTTTGAGCCCCTTTGTAGGTGGCGGTTTGCTGCTAAGGGCGCCTCTGTGTGTGTGGTGTGTGTGTGTGGGGGGGGGGTGTCCGTGTCGCCCCTTGCAAGGGCCCGCCGCTGCAGAGCCGGGCCCTTTCCGCGCGAGGGACTGGCGGGAACATGAGACGCGGAGAAACATGACGAGCTGACGGAGCGGCAAAAAGTCGCGGGCGACGGACAGGGATGAGAAATGGAAGAAGGCGAGGGTGGATGCTACTTTTCATATTTGAGCCGGGATGGCTGGCTGGTGCGTGTGATGTAGCCAGTGCCGCCCCACACGGCCTAACCCGCCCTTATCTCGCCGCCATGGCGTGCCACGCGTGGCCGTTGGAGGAGCCGTAAAGAGCGCAGGTGTAAATCGGGCTCCAGGCCAGCGCCCCGGGGGGCCACCAAGACGCCGGCCCACCAGGCAGGCCCACCAGGCAGGCCCACCACCACCCCGTCAGCAACAAGTCAAGCGAGTCGGGCGGCCGGGGTGGAGGTCGTTGGGTCTATAAATAGGGCGCGGTGCATTCTGGGTGGGCGGCGCGGGGCGAGCCTCGCAGTCTCGCCAAAATGTCGAACGGTTCCCCATAAATCAGGCAACGACGTCGTCCTGGTGGCGGTTTAGAGCCTCACGCCCCGCCGCCTTGCGAGCTTCTTCTGTCTCTCTCGCGCCGCCGCGACGCCACCTTGAGCGCGACGGAGACGGAGCGACGCGGCGCTCGGAGGCAGCCGCCGGCTGCGCCCTCGCGGCCCACTTTACGGTGGTTTGAATCTCGCGCGCCTCTAACCAGGTTCCAGGCGGGATTCAGACGCCGCCTCGCCAACAACAAGGACACCAACAAGGAGCCCGTGTCCTCGGCGGGGCGGGACGGGGCGGGGCGGCGTTAACAGCTGCGCGACGCGCGTTGCCCCACGAGCGTGGTGTGTTGACGCAGTGACCCGAGCCACGGGCCCACGGGGCGCGCGGCCCAGAGGGAGGGGAGGGGGGGGGGGAGGGGGTTCCGCTTGACTTTCCACCGCGCTACACGGCGTCACGTCGCTTAGTGGGATCAGCCCCCCGGAGGACGGGTAGGTAATTAATGGACGCTCCCGGAAGAGAGAGAGAGAGAGAGAGAGAGAGAGAGAGAGAGAGAGAGAGCGACGACGGGCAGCCGGTCCGTCCCGAGGGGGGCGGCGGCGGCGCAGTTGACGTGCGACCTGTCGTGCCGGAAATTGAAGAGAGACAGAAAAAAGGGAGGAAAAAGTGACAGAAAATGTTGTGATAAGGGCCGGCTTGCAGTTTGACAGGTTGTCGAGTGCACCGCCGTGCCGAGCGCCGAGCAGGGCAGAGCAAAGGTGGGGCGGGCTTCAATCCCATTTGGCGGGGGCGGAGAGCGACTGAAGGCGACTTCCGGTCCGCACCGTCGTGTTGTAAGCGCACGCCCCGCCACGCCAAGCCTCGCCCCTGGAGGAGCCGGTGCAGGCACTTCCCTCGACTGCCGACTGCTTTTCGTTATTTATCGACTTCTTTCTTGCCTCGTCTTCACTTTTACATCAAAGCGAACGGTCGGACGCAGTGTGTGAATTTGAGAGGAGCCCTCGAAGTAGCGTAGCGCGTCGCGGGGCCGTGGCGGGGCAGGGCAGGGCGGCCCAGCTGCCGCCGTCCGTCAGGTCGCGGGGCCGTGGGGCCGTGGGGGCCGTCCGGGGCGGAAGGGGCCTACTCCGCCACCGGCGCCACCGCGCGGCTTGAAATCTTTAGGCATTTATTTAACATCCCGTGACAGACGCGGGCGCTCGGATCATCCATCAGGGGCGTCACACACACACACACACACACACACACACACACACACAGAGAGTCACACGAGTGCACAGGCGGTCAGACACACTCACACGCGCTCCCTCCCTCACAGACACACACAGACACACGCCTCGCTGCGCGCAGTATGTATGAATGGCGGCCGATTGGCCGTCCGTGCACACACGTCCGTGCTGCAGTCGCAAAGTTCCTCGAAGGTCGCTTTGTCACCAGCCGGGGGTCCGGCCGCCCCTCCACGGTCCGCGTCCGCCCTGGTCCGCCCCGGGGCCCGCGCGGTCCGCCCCGTCCGCCCGCACGCGAGCGGAATGCCTCGCTGAAAGCACTGAAAGCGCACGGCCACAAGCCAGCGCAGCCAGCGAAAGCCCCAAGCTTTCAGCCGCTTTCAGCGCTGCTCTGCCAGTGTGGTATCGGGCCGGGGGCGGGGCGGGGCGCGGCGGGGCGCGGCGGGGCGCGCTTTTAGACTGCAGTGTCGCATGGAGCGCCGCTCAATGCGACCGCCCCGCCCCGGGACTGCTGCCTGGTTGTTTTGCCCCGTTTTTTCCAGTGGCGTCTCTTTGACTAGTTTTATTGTGTGGCTTCGGCCAGCTCGTGGCGTACGTGGTGACGTGCCCCCAGCTCACCACAGTGGGCAAGAAGACCGGTGGAGGCGGCCAAAATTCTGAACGCGTGCGAGAGAGACAGAGACAGACGGTTCTCGGAATGAGTCTGCGAATAATGCAGCGAGTGGCAAAGGGTTGCGGAACGAGTGGAGCGAGAGAGACTGAGAGTGGCCCTGTGCGGCGAGAGCGAGGGGGATGGCTGCACTGTGTGGCGTGTGTTCGACGTGTGTGCGCGCCCTGTGTGTATTCAGCTCTGGCTCACCCGCGTTCTGTCTGCTTGTGTGTTCCAGGTGAGTTGAGTGTCAGCGCCAGGTCCGCTCGTCACCTTCAGCAGCTACAGCCTCCGGTCGCAGTACGCAGCCTCCCCCCTCCCCCTTCTCCTCCCCCTCCCTTCCCTCTCCCCTCCAAGCTCCCCTCCGCCCCCGCTTCTGGTCGTTCACCGATGCCCCTCGCGTGTAAGTAAGCCCTGATCAGACTGCTCGGCGTTGTTGTTGTTGTTTGACTGCCTCATTGTCCGGGGATTTGTTTCGCGCTGCCCCGTCCCCGCTCGGTCCATTCGGCCCATTCGGTCCATTCGACCGCCCGCACCGGCCGTCCCGTTCGTAAATTCGTTTCGTCGAACATCTATCGCGGCGGATATGCAATTTGCATAAAGCTGCTGCACGCTGGGCCCCGTTCGCCCTGCTGTGGTCGCGAGGGGGGGGGGGGTAATTTGTGCGGTTTGCTCGCCGAGCTGGACAAGGGGCGGCAGGGATGACGGGGGGGGGGGTGAAATGAGGGTAGGAGTGAGTGTAAAGGAGACGGGCGAGAAAGGGGATGAAAGGAGAGGCGGTAGCGGGTGAAGAAGGGGGGGGGGGGGTGAAGGGTGCGGGGCTGAAGCATGAATGCCTTGCGGAGGAATGGGGGAGTGTGAGAGGGTTGAGGTAGTCATGGAGCCACCTGCGCGGCGAGCAGAACACTGTAAAAACAAATCAGAGCCCGGTAACTCCAAGTTATTTTTTCTTGTTTTATAACAGTGAAGTTGCACTTGTTTTTGTCAAGCTAGGCTTGCCTAGCGAGGCTTCGCTAGATTCGGGCCTGGATTATCTGCACGCTATTGCTTCAAGGTGGGTTAAAAAAATTTTCAGATTTTTTTTTTTGGTTTATTTTCCAACTATAAAAGGCTGGCGGTGCAAAGGACTCGGTGGCCTTTGAAGCAGCCATATTTTGGCGAGAGCCACCTGGCCTGTGGCGCACAGTGGCGGGCCGCCGGGTGCCGCCCGGTCTCTAGAGCGTCCTGCCTCACAGGAGCCTCTAGCAGCCTGCGGGCGAGCGGAGCCCAGGCCCTGGCCGAGGCGCACGGGCGGCGAGGCTCCGTCATAGTTCCTGGCAGCCCCACCGCGTGCGTGCGCGTGTTTTTGCACGCGCGTCCAAAGTTATTCTTCGCCCCGACACTGTGCGCGCGCTTCGGCCGGGGCTTCGCGCGGGGCTTGGGGCGCGGCGGCGTCTCGCGAGACTCGGCCGCGACTTTGGAGGGCGGTTGGCGGTGCGCGGTGTTGCGTTCGCCTCGGGCGGGGGAGCCGCCAGCCACCCGAGCTGCTTGTGGAGCTTTCGCGCGCTCGCGTTTTCCAGCGCCGCCGGCCGAAGGAATTCGCAGCGTGCCGCCGTTAACCCTGTACGTGCTGCAGGGAAGAGGGGGCCGCCTGCTGCTCGCTCTGTCTCTCTCGCACCCACACGGCACGCGGCATGAGTGCGAGGGAGACAGAGCGACGACTCTCGGAGTCAGTCTGCTGGACGCGGAATGCGCCGAGAAGGACGCCGTCGACGTCAGTCAGCGGGGCGCCACCAGCAGACCGATTCCGAGAGTCGTTCTCGTCGCTGTGTCTTTCTCGCTCTCCTGGGGCGCCCTGTGAGTGCGAGAGAGACAGAACGACGAGAACGAACGACTGTGGGCGCGTCGCCGCGTTCGAACAGTGATCTATTTCGAGCGTTTGTGAACATTGACGGGCCGCCCCTCCCCCGCGGGGCACGCCCCGTCCAGCTGTCGACACTGCATGGAGGAGCCCGCCGCGTGCCAGCGCCCCGTCGCCCCGTCGTCGCGGTGGAGTCGTCTTCGTCGCTCTGTCTCTCTCGCACTCGCGGGGCGCTCCGTACAGGTGCGAGAGAGACAGAGCGGCCAAGGCGACTCTCGGAGTCGTGTCTGCTGGTCGTGATGGACGACGCCGTGCCGCTGGCCGTGTAGCAGTTTTGCAGGGCGGCTGAGGCCGAGGGCGGTGGTGATGGTGGTGCAACTCTTTGTGCCCCGTTAACGACCCCAAAATGAATCGGAATCGCCCCCGCCCCCTTAACTCCCCCCTCCCCCCCCCCCCCCCCCCGCACTCGGCGTCGCGCTGCTGGGCCTTTTGAAAACGCTCACTGCAGTCGACTGCCTCGTTCGCCCACTTGTATGTCCGTCCGTCTGTCTGTCCGTCCGTCTGTCCGCTGCTCGGCCCGGGGTTGTTTTCAATGAGCGGGAGCGAGAGGCACAGCCAGGGCACTGTCAGGACACAGCCTTCCGAATGAACGCGGCCTTTGGGCCTTTGGGCAGCGTTCGTCCTGCGAGGCAATTAAGGCCCCTTTGCCGTGGTGGTGGTGGTGGTGGTGGTGGGGGGGGGGGGGGGGTAGGGTAGTATTTGCCAAATGGCGCAGAGGGAAGGCCGCCGATGCAGCTGCGGCCGATGCGGTCGCTCTGGGAGCTGCTGCCGCGTTTCGGGGGCTGCAGGCTGCGTGGCTCGCCGCTGTCGGGTGCATCCGCGTCAGTCGCGGTGCTTTGGAACAGTGGAGGGGGCTTCACCGAGCACACTGATCCCGAGGGTTGTTTTCGTCGCTCTGTCTCCCTCTCGCACTGATAGGGCGTCCCAGGTGCGAGAGAGGCACAGCGACGAAAACGACTCTCGGAATCAGCCTACTGTAAAAGAGACCACGGCGGGAAGGGATGAGTGCGTACGCACTGTGGGGGTGGAGTGAGAGGGGGTGGGAGGTGGAGACGGGTCGGGGTTGAGACCATCAATATTTGCACTCCGAAGGCGCGGTGCGGTACGGCGACACACTGTGTGTGTGTGAGTGAGTGTGTGTGTCGGTGACACGGTCGGTGTGTTTAGCAGGGCACTCCGCGACTCGTCGAGTCGTGTCGCGCTCGCGGTAAATCCACCCCCCCCCCCCACCCCCCCTCGCCCCGGCCAGCCCCGGCCGGCCCTGCTCCCGTCCGTGGGCCACTGAATTTGTCATAACTTTCCGGCTTGCCCTTCGCTCCCTCCCTGTCCCGTCCTGCCCTGCCGCCTCGGCCGGCCGGTCGTGAGAACGCCAGCGTCTGGTGTCGGTCGGATTGCCGCCCCTTCAGCGAGGGGCCGTCCGGGGCGGGGCGGGGCGGGGCGGGGCGGGGCGGGGCGGGGCGTCCTCGGGGCCGCCACGCCACTGTGCAGCAGTGACATTAGTCACCCTCGCGACGAGTAAGCTCCGCTCTTTCTCCGGGTTCCCCATTTCGCCGCTGGCGGCGCTGCGGACTGAGAGTCGTTTTCGTCGCTCTGTCTCTCTCGCACTCATGAGGCGTTCTCACGAGTGCGAGAGAGACAGAGCGACGGAGGACGACTCTCGGAATGGGTCTGCTGGCGCCGCTCGCACCGCCCTGCTTAACCTGACCGGATTACCGCCGTCCGTCGCGATGCGCCGCCCCGGTGGCCCGCTGCTCTCCGCTGCTCTCCTCCCTCTAAGCGCCGAGCAGCCGAGCAGTCTGGAGTCTGGCCCGATGCAAATGCAATTTGCGCCGTGCGCCCCTCTCCTGCTCGGCCTGCTTGGCGGCGCTGGGAAAAAAGTTGGGTTTGACTCGTCGTCGCCGCCTCACCCTGCCTGCCAGTCCGCCACCGCCGTGGCGCCGCCCCGCCCCGCCCCGCCCCGCCCGCCCCGCCCCGCCCCGCCCCGCCCCGCCCCGCCCCGCCCCGCCCCGCCCCGCCCCGCCCCGCCAGCGACTTGGCCGCCGCCCCGCCGCCTTCCCGGTCTTGGCGCCCCTTTCTGCAGCTGCCGAGCCCGGCCGGCCTGGCTGGCCTGGCGAGCCTCGATCATTTTTCTTCGTTTTCATTCGTTAATTTCATTTCCGCCTCGGCCCCCGCCTTTCCCCGCCCCGCCCCCGTTCCGCGTGTTGCGGCGATGCGGCGCACAGTGGGCCAGAATACCGGCGGGGGCGGCCAGTTCTAGACGCGTTTTGAGGTCCAAAGTAGCTAAACAGGACTCGAACCGAACGTGTGACCCTACCGATGGATTCCTCGTTCGGAGAGCAATCCATTGGTGGGGTCACACGTTCTGTCCGAGCTCCATTTCGCGACTCTGGAGCTCAAAACGCGTCGTGAATTTTGGCCGCCTCGGCCGGTCTTCTGGCCCACTGTGCGGCGTGGCGGGGTCGGCTGACGTGGCGCATTTCCGCCCCGTAAGGCGAGAGGCTGGGGCTGCGCCGTGCCGCGGCCTCGGCCCCAGGGGCGGATCCAGGTCACGGTGTAGTGGCCTCGCCGCGACCTCGGCCCTCTCGGTCCACCGCGGTGGCGCTGCGACGCGCTGCGACGCGCTGAGAGGCACATAGGCACGAGGAAGTCCGGAGCCCGTCCGCAACCAACGCCAAGGCGCCAAGGAGCTTTGAAGTACTTGTCGCTCGCAAGCAGGCAGCTTTTGGGTGTGTTGCCACGCCACTGATACCTGTAAGACCCCCGCCCGGGAGCGTTATCAAAACATGACTGTGGGGGTGGGCTGACAACGGCGCGCGGGGTAATCCCACTTGAGCCTCTCGTCGCCGCGGTGTCGGTGCTCCTCCCCCCGATGAGTGGCCGGGGGAGGAAGGGGGGGCCTTTTTGCGTCCGTGATTTTCATTCTCGGCCGTGATCGAATTTGCCCCCTGAGCGATGGTCGCGCCGACGGCTAAATGAATTACCGCGCCCGGATTGGCCGGAAAGGGGGGGGGGCGTGATGGTGCGATTCGCGGCGGCACCGGAATTTCGTCGTCGGCGACGTCGTGTGAGGAGAGGCTGTAGGGTGGCCACCCGGCACGGCCGGCGTGGGGGTGGCCGCGGTGCGGCGGGCTGACCATCCGGGCCTGACGGCGTGACGGGTGGCGCCCCTACCAATTGAATTAATTATGCTATCAGCCCGTTGGCACGGCTGACCGCGGACCGCCCCCCCCCCCCTTTTCCGCCCCTAGAGACGCCTCGCGTTTGAAAGCGTCGCGCGGGGGGGGAGGGGGGGAGGCGGCCAGGGACTGGCAGGGACGGCCGGGGGCAAGCGGCGCGTCGCGGCGTGACGATCCGTGCGCTCTGACCCACTCGCGTAGTCCATCTCCTCCCCGACGCGACGCGGGATCCCCCCTCCACCGCGCGTACCACCACGCGATTAAAAAGATGGAAACGGAACGTGCAGAGGAGAAACGAATTTAATGTGGTTTGCCGTGTTTTTTGTTGTTTTTATTTTTTTCGCGAAAGGCCGTTGGGGCGTGTCGTTTGTTCGCCGGGCTGCGGCCGCGCGGCCGCGGGGCGTGGCATAGTGCATCGGGGGAAAAGGGTGCTTTTGTGGCCGTTTTTGTTTCGGTTTTTGTTTTTGTTTGTTCGCGCTGCTCTTTCACTAATGAGGCGACGGCGGCCTAGAGAGAATTCCCGGCGGGTGCATCACGTCGTTGTTGTTGATGTTGTTGTTGCTGCCTTTCCCCGTCACATGTTGTTGTTGTTGTTGGGCGCGGACCTCGCGCAAGGGAAGGGTCGCCTCGGGCTCGCCGTTTCAGTGTCTGACACACTTGTTGCTCGGGCCGCGAGGCCGCGAGAGAGGTGTCCACGCTTGAAAGAGGATGCAACACCTGACGGGACGGGACGGGCTCGGGGCGCGGGAAACAAAGACCTCCGCCCCAGCGCGTCTTTTACTTCGTTTCTGTCGAGTGGGTACGCTGTCGTTGCCGAGACGTTTCCCGGAGTGCACGGCGGATGCCCTGGGGGCGGCCCCGCGTCTGTCGCCGCGTTTTTGCTTTCTGCTCTCTCGCCGTGACGGCGTGATGGGATTGGCTGGCCGGGGTGACGACACCTCTCACACCTCAGGAAGCGGAGTAGGATCCGAGGCGAAGTTGGCAGCCGCACGGGCCGCGACACTCGCTGTTTTTCTCTGTTCTCTGTGTCCCGTTGGCGGCGCTGGACTCAGTGCGACTCAGTCTCGCTGTGTCGCTGTCTCGCTTGCTCCCGGCGCCGTGACTGCGGGCAGAGCGCGCGCACGGATGCGCGTCGCGTGGCCTACGCCGCGGGGGCCTGTCTCCGCGCCGACTGTGCCCCGTCTCGCCGCGGCCCGCCCCGCCCCGCCCCGCCCCGCGCGTCCTTGGCGCCCTCTTTCTGCGCACAGCCGGCCGGACCCGCTGCCGTAGTTTGTTGTTGTTTGGCAGGCAGACTGATCATTGGTTTATCCGATGGACCTTTAGAGCCCCCCCCCCCTTCCCCCCATCCCACACTTCCACCCCCTCCCCCCGGACCGGCAACAACTGAGTGAAGGGAAAAGGGATGCTGTTTCCTTGTTTTCTAATGACAGCCTCTCCGGGGGGCTGCTGGCTGATTCCGAGAGTCGTTTTCGTCGCTCTGTCTCTCTCGCGCCTACGCGGGACGCCCCACGAGTGCGAGAGAGACAGAGCGACTCTCGGAATCAGTCTGCTGGCCGGCTCCGGCTCCCCTTCATTACTTTCACGTTGCCGTTTGGTTTTCCCCCCGCGTGGTGCGGAGAAGCTTTTGTGTGTAACTTTGAAAAGCATGTCGGGGGGTTGTAGCCCCCCGGGGCGCGGCGCCGAGAGGGTGGGGGCGGCCTGGGCGTCGCAGCACGTCGCCGGGGAGGTGTGGGCCCGCGTTGTTCCACGACACTGCTCGGGGGCCCACAGTGGGCCAGGAGACCCGTGGAGGCGGTCAAAATCCCAGGCGCGTTTTGAGCTCCAGAGTCGCTGAACAGGACTCGAACCGAACGTGTGACCCCACCAATGGATTGCTCTTCGAACGAGGAATCCATTGGTGGGGTCACACGTTCGGTTCGAGTCCCATTTAGCGACTCGGAAGCTCGAAACGCGTCTTGAGTTTTGGCCGCCTGCCCCGGTCTTCTGGCCCACTGTGCGGGGTGGCTCGGTGGCGTCTTCCGTCTGGCTGACGCCGTGCTTGGTCTGTTTCTGTTCCGCGGAGCACGGCGGCAAGGCCGCGAGGCTCGTGCCGCTCGACGACAACAACGCCGTCATTTGGCACCGTCGCTCTTCCGTCTCCGTCGCACTCGCGGGGCGGCACCGCGCGGCCTGGGGGTGCGAGAGAGACGATGGCGAGAGAGACCATGGCGCGCGGCGACACGGTTCGCAACGCGTTTTTAATTAGCAGGAGGGTCGCGATCGGTGGCGCTACGCGTTGGGGTGGCAATCGGAAAGCTGCCGAGGGACGCGCTGTCTCTGTCGCACTCGTGGGCCGCTCCGTAGGGGTGCGAGAGAGACAGAGCGACTGGCCCGGCCGGCCAATCAAGGTGGCTGTGTCCGAAAGTGGGTCACGGTTCGGGGAGGGGGAGGGCGGATGATAGCGCCTGTCGCGGCGGCGGCGGGAAAATAAAAATAAAAGTTGTTTCCTCGCAGATTGGGCGGCTGTCCGCGTTGTTTGCGGACGAGGAAAATAGAAAAATAGTCGCTCTGGCCGGGTCTCCGGATTTCCGCTCTCGGCCGGGCGGGGCAGCCAACTCCCCGGCAACTCTACCGCCCTTGTCCATTATCGCCTTTCGCCCTTTCGGCCCTCGGCCTTCGCAATTAGCGCCAAAGCGGCTTAATCAAATGGACGTGTGCAGGAAGCGCCTTGTTGCGCCCCTTTTTTCGCGTGGGAAAGGGAAAAGGGGGGGGGGGGGCAGGCCGGGTCACACGCTCGGTTCGAGTCCCATTCAGCGACTCTGGAGCTCAAAACGCGCGTAGAACTTTGACCGCCTCCCCCGGTCTTCTGGCCCACTGCGCGACGGCTCGCCTGTCCGCAGTGTCGTTGCGTCCCCTCCCCTCCCCTCCTGGACGACACAATTTACAGCCCCCGGAGCGACAGGTAATTGGCCCAGCCTATCATCGCACGTGTACGCTCGGTGCCGGCAGTATAAATTTTACGCGCGGTGCGGGGCTGCGTCCGCCGCGTCCGCCGCGCCGGCCAGCGAGGCTGATTCCGAACAGAGTCCGTCTCTGTCGCTCTCGGCGGCGCGACGCGGCGCGAGAGAGGCAGAGCGCGCGACCGCGGGGATGAGATTTATGAAAGGGTGGCCTCCGCGTGCTGCGCGTGCTTACACACCACATCCATCATCCGCCGGGTGGACTTGTCTTGCTCGCGGTGTGGCCGGCGCGAAGCGGGCCGCGACAGCGCGGTCGCGTCGTGTCGCCGCTGCGAAGTCAATTGCAGGCGGGGATAATCAGGACCATCGACTGAGGCAGACTTCAGGCCGCCGTCGCCGTGCGGCGAGGCTGCGACGACCAACGAGCCACCCTGTCAGACTGCCCCCTGAAAGCAGTCACTGTGTCACAGCGCTGTCAAAGCACCCCGTCAACCACAACCCTTCAAACCACCACCTCATCACTACCCTCTTCGACCCACAGCTTCAACCCCCAACGTCAACCCCCCAGCATCAAGCCCCAGTTTCAACTCACAAACTTCAACTCCGCAGCTTCAACCCCCAGCTAACCCACTCAAAACCCCACTTGAGTGACCGCCACCGCATCATCCCGCTCCACTCCGCCGGACGCAACAACCTTCGGCCACCCTCGGCGAGCGCGCTGTGCCTGGCTGTGCCATGCCGAGGCCATGCAGTGTGCTGTCGCGCTGGCCGTTGGCTGGCCTGCCTTGTGATTCAATTAAGCGCGCCTGCGTGGACACATTCGGATACTCATTGGGGCGTACGAGGCTCGGCCGCGCTCGGCCCGGCGCCCCGCCAATGCGGCCAATAGCGCGTCAGATTTACGGGCGCCGCCCATACTGCCCTCGTCGACTAGCACACCGTAATTTAGTTTCGTCATTATCACCCTTGCAGACGGCCCGCCCCGCCAGGGTCTGCCGCGGATTGTCTGCGAGAGTCGTTTTCGTCGCTCTGTGTTTCTCTCTCGCGCTCACGCGGCGCCCCGTGTAGGTGCGACAGAGTGCGACGACAATGACTCTCGGACACAGTCTGCTGGCAGTGTAGTGGAGATCACAGGGCTGGCCGCGAGAGGCGGCGGGGAGTACTCTGGCAGGCAGGGCCCAGGGCAGGGCCCAGGGCAGGGCCCAGGGCAGGGCCCAGGGCAGGGCCCAGGGCAGGGCCCAGGGCAGGGCAGTGCCGAGCGGGTCGAATCCCGATTCCCTTGAACCTTGCTCGCAGTGCCCGCCTTGGCAGCGTCCCTGCAACACGGACCCGTCAACCCTCGCCCGCGCCGTTTACAGCATCCATCAGCGTCGGCCTCGGAACACATTCGGCCAGCCTGGCTGTCTCAGCCTCTTTCGGCGACGTTCAACGTGAAGGCTTCCCTGCCTTGGAATGTTTAGCAACCCTTCAGGCGCACTTTGACTACCCTTAAGGTAGCCTTAAGCTACCCTTAAACTAGCCTTAAGCTCTGCGCTTAAGCTACCCTTAAGCCACCCTTAAGCCACCCTTAAGCTACCCTTAAGCTACCCTTGAGCCACCCTTAAGCCACCCTTAAGCTACCCTTAAGCCACCCTTAAGCCAACAGAGCTATGAATCATCCTACAGGCCCCGTCGCTGTTCTCTCCCAGAATTAATCTCTGGCCGCGGTTGAAGGAAATGAGATTTGCGTCACCCCACGGCGTCGCCGTCGCCCTGGCCGCGGCTGGCTGACTCGCCCCGGGCCAAGCCGCAGGGCGGCAGGACACAACAGATGAGCGCACACCTGCTCCTGCAGACTGAGAGTCGTTTTCGTCGCTCTGTCTCTCTCGCACCTATGCGGCACTCCCGGTGAGTGCGAGAGAGACAGAGCGACGAAGACGACTCTCGGAATCAGTCTGCTGTCCGGCCTGTCGGAGACCGCGTCCGCCGAGCAGGGCAGGGGCTGGCCCGGCTGGCCCACTGGCCGGGGGAAGGGCGTCGAGCACCCTGCAAGGGCGGCCCGCAAAAGTTGCAACGGGCAATAACGGTATTTGTATGACTGAGGGGCGTGGTTCTTGGGAGCGAGGCTGCCTGGCGCGACACGGCGCGGCACGGCACGGCACGGCGCAAACTTGCAATTATTAAAGTTGGCGGCTCGGCGGGTGCTTCGCGGTGCGGCCCGCGCCCCCCAACGTTTGTGTGCCGAAGTGGGACGCCCGGCGCTCTCTGCAAATATTCATCCCTGCTTCTTACCGCGCCAGCTCCGGCTGCCAGGGGGAGGGGGGGGGAGAGAGAGAGAGAGAGAGAGAGAGAGTTTATCGCGTTAGTCTGTGCGTTACCGAGTGACGATAAAAAGGATGCCCTTAGGGACCGTCCCGCCCCGCCGCGCCCCGCCCCCGACTGAGGCCCCGACAGTGTATCGCCGTGTTGCGCGGGCACGGACACGGCCTCGGACAAGGCACGGGGCCGCCAGCCCGCGCCAGCTGTGCCAACAGTCTAATGCGAGCAAATTCGGGGCGTCAACAGAGTCGCTTTTGTTTGACACGGCGAGGTTTCGTTTTTGTTGCCGCTTATTTGATTTCGCTTATTTTGACGTAATTGGTCCGTGGGCGCGGTTCGCTGTGCTTGGCCCTCGTCTTCGCGGGGACAACGACAACCAAGCGAGCGGAACAAAAGGGAGCTTTCGAGGCTCTCTCTCGCACTGACGGGGCGTCCCGTGAGGGTGCGAGAGAGACAGGCAGGTGTGGGGTTGGTGGCGCTCCGTCCAAGAGACGCGGCGACTATTTCTCGCTGGGCTTCGGCTTTGGCTGCCTGGCTGCCTGTCTGCCAGGTTCGCCGCACTCCGCTGATCCCTCCGAATGAACCCAACCCGTCTGCGCACTAGTCCGCTATCCGTCGCTCCAACCGGAAGCTCATCTAAAAGCCACCCCGTCGACATTTCGCTATGTTTGTCTACTGCTGTGCTGTTCTTTCCATCCGTTTTGATGGCACTCCTCTCCCAGACTGAGAGAGAGAGGAAGAGAGAGAGTGGGTGGGTGGGTGTGGGTGTCTGCCTGTGTGTCTAACCCATCCTCATCCTGGCTCTCTATGCCTCCCTTCAGACCTGCCTGTGCTCGTTCCATACGAGCGGCGCATATTGCGCGGCGGTCCCAGGGCATGCCGGGGCGTGCCAGGGCGTGCCAGGGCGTCCCAGGGCCGGCCACACAGTCACACAGCCCGGCGGCGCGTGTAGTAAAAGGGTCGGCCCCGCCCCGCCCCATCCCGCCCCAACCGGCCAGTCGAACTGCAATATGAATGCGCATGCTGGACCGGCGAGCGCGCTCCTCCGCATCGCTTGTGTGCGCCGTATCGTTCGGATTCCCCGCCCCGCAGCCCGCCGGACTCGCTCTGTCTCCCTCGCACCCCCGCGGCCTTGCGTCCCGCCCCCGCGCCCCCGCGAGTGCGACAAGGACGGATGCCTTCCTCGCGGACGAGATGAGACGCTCAAACGCGTTATTGCTCCGGGCCTTTTTATTATTGTTTTTATTTTACTATCATCATTTTTTTCCGCTTCGCGCGTGCCGTGGCGTCCGCCGCGTCCGCGGGGAGTCGTGTGGCGTATGTTGATTGCCCGACCCTCTTAGCCTCGCGCGGGGCGTTCCGTCGGGGCGTTCCGTCGGGGCGTTCCGTCGGGGCGTTCCGTCGGGGCGTTCCGTCGGGGCGTTCCGTCGGGGCGTTCCGTCGAGGCGTTCCGTCGGGGCGTTCCGCCGGGGGTGGGACGGTCAAGGTTGCCTTACTTATTCACAGCGTACCAGCTTCGCGGAAATGAATACGAAGCTCTCTGCCTGATTAGGGCGAGGCGCGGCCAGAGAAACAACAACAACAAAAAAGTTAGCGAATTATTCGTATCGACTCAATCAAAACCAATTCCGCGCGCGTAAGCCGCGGTGTTTTTTTTTTCGCTGACGCTTTTTTTCTTCTCGTGAGGGTTTTGTTTTGTTGTTGTTGTTGTTTTGTGGCGAGCGGAACAGTCGGTCGGATTGTTAAGAGCGGCGGTGGTTGGTGTAGCTGGCGTAGCTGTGCTGTAGCCGGCCGCCCCATGTTGGCAGGCTGTCACGGGGGGCGGCAGGCCAACGGCAGGCGATGGCAACCGAAGCGTGTTGTGTTTTAGCGCTGCAGCCCGACGCGGCATTAATTATTGTTTCGCGTCGTTGGCTTTATTTGTGCCACACCGTAAAAGAAAACTGCTGTACTATGCATGTCGAGGGGTTGTTTTGTTTCCCCCTTATCTCCTTCATGCTGCACGTGGAGTGTCCTCGGGGCTGCTCATTATAGAACTCGTCCTCTGAAAAATCAATGAAACGACTAGTATTAGAAACACAGATGACATGTATTTTTAATTGGTTGATGTTCGACTCTGCTCTAATTTTTGCCTTTTCTCCGTGTTGCGCAGGTGAGACTTCGATAATGGACGGCACTTGGTTCGGCTTCCCCGGCTCCCTCGGCTCCCTTCGGAAGCCCGCGCAAGTACTTTGGGCTTCTCTGCCGCGCCGTGCCCCGCTTCGCTCCCCGACGGCAAATCCCCCATGGAAACTCGCCGGCGCCTCCTCCGTCCATCCCCTACCGAAACCCCGGGCGACAAATATCTTATCAATAATTTTGCGACGAAACTAATTTCCGTCCCTCAAGTCACGCCGCCCCAGTCGGCCGTCGTGAATGCCGCTCTCTTCAGTGTCCGTCTCATTCCGTCGCTCTGTCTCTCTCGCACCCTCACGGGCCGCCCCTGCAGTGCGAGAGAGACAGGGCGAATCAGGAATGAGGCGCCTGTCCGCCCCCATCCCCGGGCCGGCCCCGAGATCGGCCCTGATTAGAATGACGCTGTCTCTCGCACCCCTCCGGGCCGCCCCGTGAGTGCGACGGAGACGGAGTGACTCGTCGGCATCGGATCGGCTTGCTGGCTGGCGGGGCTCTGGCGGGGCCGAGTGATACCGGTCGACAGGGTGGCCACTTTGACGAGGCTAATCAAATCAAAATAAGGCGACGTGGAGGTGGGGGAGGTGGGGGGCGGACTGGGGCTCAGCGACAGCCGGATATTGCCCAGCGGACCGTCCGCGAGCGCTTCCCTCTGCGTCTGTCCCTCCCCCTCCCCCAGGCACGCTTCCGCGAGGCGGTCACGCCCCTTTGAGCGGATGCCGGGCGCCCTGGCGTGTCACAACGCTTGTTTATTAACGTAATGCGTCCTGTCGTCTGCTGGCGACGCGTCTACCTGTCTCTCTCTCTCCCTCGCTCCGACGCCGCGAAGAAGCACCAGGGTGAAGGCCTCTTCCTGCCGTCGGTTTGCTCGGCGAGTTTGATTGGCCCCGTACAAGAAGTCGTCTCAAAGTTGCCTCACTTATTCGACGCAGGGATGGAGATACTTCTCTCCCTTTTTTATTTTTCTCGTCGCCCTTGTCTCGGCTTTTACTTTTGGGTTCGGCGCGTTTTTTTATTTTCTTGCCGCGGAATTCACGGGATCGGGACGAAGGGATTCATATTGGCGGTGGCAGTCCGCATTTCGAGTCGCGACTCTGTCAGACCATTTATAATTTTTAGGTAGGGGGTGGAATATTTTCCAAATAAAAAATAAATGCATACCATTGCATGTTTTTAAATTCTAAAATAGAAGTGGAATTTTTGTTGTTGTCATGGCAGCTTTCTTGATAAGGATGAAAATTGCCCCTGTAGAAATTTGTGCACCGCTTGGCGAACCCTGATTTGGGATTGACTCAGCGCCCTGGATTCGAAAACAGCCCCCCCCCCCCGTCCCCACCACACAACTTGCGGCTAATGGACCCCCCGATTCTGCAAGTCAAGGCACTAAAACACACCGTCACAGTGTCAGCGGGAAATAAGTAAGCGTTCCGCGTGACTGTCTGCTCATCCGGGGCGTAAGTGGCTCTCTGTGTGTGTGTGTGTGTGTGTGTGAGTGAGTGTCTTTGTGCGCTCTCCGACACAGAGGGCAGTAATGCAATCTACACTTCAGTGCCCCCATTACCAGCCCTCTGCGAATAATGCACGAGGTGTTTCCCTGCTGCCCGGGGCCAGCCTGGCGGCGGCTGGCGGGCCGGCCGCGCGTTTGGGGGGTCGTTCTGCGCATAATGCTTTATAGTGTGTCGCGCGACCCGCGCGTTGCCGCTGCGCTGCTATTCTACTATCGCTGCTGCCGCCGCTCGGCGCCAAATCTCGAAAGGTGCGCCGCACAGTGGGCCAGAAGACCGGTCTTCTGGCCCACTGTGTGCGCCCAGTGCGTGTGGGTTGGTGCCCCGACCGGACAATGTCTCGCGTTTGGCACGACTGTGTGCCGAAGGGACCGCCACTAGTTAATTACTCTGGTGAAATTTTGACTCCCCTTCCCCCCATCCCCCTCCCACAGCCGCACTCCCTTCCGGGGGCGGCGGCGGCGGCGGCGGGCGGCCAGAACCGCTTTAGCTTGAGTTGCACTAGGTCAACAACGAGGCCTGAACGAAGTTCTGCCTCATCCCGCCGCCTGTCTTTGTCGCCTACACTGCCGGCCGAAACTCGCAGCTGTCTCCCTCGCACTCGAGAGCGGCGCTTCGTATTCGTGCGGGGTGCGAGAGAGACAGAGCGACGAATCGGCGTGCGTGCAGTCGGCGGCAGCAGAGCCTTTTCAAAGGATCGGCTCGTCGCTGTCTCTCTCTGTCCCCCTGCGGGACGCTCCACGAGTGCGACAGAGACGGCCGTCGCTGCATTATGCAGCGGTGGCGCCGCTTTTAACGGATCGGGGGGCCAACTTGCCGCTAATGCACTGCGAGTCAATCTTTTAGCGCATTGAGGCTTTGCGGTGTTCCCGCGCGTGTTCCCGGCGTGTCCGGTCGGCGTTTCGCGTTTCATTTCCGAGCGGCCCGTTTGTTTTTGGTTCACACTGGCGCGGTGTCCATTGGCCTGAATATTGCAGCGCTCGCGTCGCTCCGCCCTTGACGCCACACGTCCATCCACCGCAACGGGCACCATCACGCCAGCTTGGCGTCCACCGGGACTGCAAGCAATTTTACCGGGACGCCCTTTTCTTTTCCACTTCGTTTTTTTTGTGAGTGCCGTTTTTAAACTCGGGTGGCTGCACTGCTCTCCGTAAGGGCGGGAGAGAGACAGGGCGACAAACCGATCTTCTGAACCGCTTGGCAGACTGTTGGAAACTGCAAAGTCGCTGACGCTTTTCTTTCAGAACACGCTTCCTCGACTGACTGTGCCGCTCTAGCTCCGCCTATCTCCCGAACACACTCTCTCACACACACACACACACTTACTCAGACTGACTCCCAAATCTGAGCGCGGCAGCGCGGCCCCACAAAGACAGTGGTGGGTGGGAAGGCTGTCAGGGCCCCATCACCTGCAGCCCAGACTGCCGTGAGCTCCGGCCCCACCTCGCCTCGCCAGCGCCGAGGAGGCCCAGGCCTCGACCACCCCGTGCCCTCCTGCCGTCTGCGCGCGACCCCAAACGGGGCCCTGTGCTGGGCCTCCTCGCAGCTTGCCGGGAAAACGCTTGGAAGAGGGCACTCTCTGCGACAAACCGAAACTCTGAAGGCCACAGCTGGAATGCATTTTCGGGGCTGACCGACTGATACTGACTGCTCGACTTACTATGACACTGACTGCTCGACTTACTATGACACTGACTGCTCGACTTACTATGACACTGACTCAATGTTGGCCGTGGGGAAACGAATTTTAGCCGCTTGGTCGCGGTTGAAAACCGCTGGCCCAACTCGACTTGGGCAGCTCCAGCGCCACAAACCCTCTGCTCTCTGCTCGCGTGAAGACGCCGTGGCTGAAGTGGAGGAGGCTCCACAAGCCGACGTCTCTTTTTCGCGCGCCTGGCGGCTAAAGCGGGTCCTGCGGGACCGCCGCTAAATAAGCGAAATGCGCTCCCTCTCCCTCTCCCTGGGCCGGGAGGTGCGGCTGGCGCTCACCTGCTGCCGACGAGGGGTACCGAGAGCGTGCCAGAGATTCTCCCCCCGACCCTCTCTTGAAATGAGGTGAATTATGAATGCCCCCTTGGCGAGTCGGGCGGCCAACGGGGCCAACCGGGTGACACGGAAAGGGGGGGGGGGGTGTATTGTGCGGGATGTGATAGTCATGGCCGCGTGGCGTCCTTTTGCTCTGTGTCTGTGTGTGTATGTTTTTTTATGGCAGTCGCTCGGGATGAAAATCCGGTCGGATGACGCGGACCTTCAGAGGAATGTGCGGGAATGCGTCTCCGCCTCCGCTCCGCCTCCAACCAACCCCCTAATTCGCCCTCGCTTCGCCTCCCCCCAGTGTGCACCCTGCTCGCCCTACCCCCTCCCGTTTTTACGGCGGGCGGCGTGCGGACGGACCGAGTCCCTTCGTTGTCACTAGCGACAAAACCCCCGGAGAGAGCAAAAAAAAAAAACGAATAAAATGAAAAAGTGATTGGTCCGCGACATTCCAATCGAGGAGCGTCGCGCGCTCGTTCATGCAGTTTTCGCCGCGGAACGTGTCGCGCGGTTAATTAGAATCTCGCTGCGTCGCGATACGCCGAGCACAAGGGGCTTTGGGGGAAGGGGGGAAAGGGGGGTTAACCTCGTGTAACATCGTTTATGCGGGGCGCAGGCTGGAAGGCCGTGGGGTAATATGATGAACGCGGTGCTTTTCTTTGATTAACGTCGCCATTTCCGATTCAGTAGGCCGGAGGCTTTGCCTGGGCGCCCCGCCCCGCTTCGTCTTTGACGCAACCGGCCTTTGCAAGGTGCGCGCGCCCTCGGCGAACGGTTTCAATCTACGGCAGCCGAATTTGATTTCGACGGGCCTGTCTGCCTACCTGACCGCCCCACAGTGGGCCAGAAGACCGGTGGAGGCGGTAAAAACTGGCTCACTGTGCGCCGGCCCGTGCACCAGGCTTTTGTTGTTGATCCAGGTCATCTGCATGCTGCGGTGCCGCGGCGCTGCGCGCGTGCGTTTGTTTTGCACGTCAAAGGGGATGCAAAAATAGCGCCATTGATTGTGGAGCCGCCCCTCTCATCCATAGGCCAGAGGCCAGAGGCCGCCACGACGCGAGCGGACGGGAGGCGCGCCCACCGCAGTGTGCCACCGCAACGAATCAACCGTGATAACGAATCAACCAAAAGAACAAGTCAACCACGAGAACGACTCAACTGACACCTTCCACATTTAAACCCTCCTGTCTCTCAACCACGCCGAGTTCCCTTCAAGCAAGGCCTTATCAAGTCTCCCCGCCCTCTGAACCCAGAGGCCTTTCCGACGCCCTGAACCGCGAGCTCGCCTCAACCGGCCTCCACGCCTCCACCAAGAGGTCCGTCGGATCGGCCAAATTCGCCCTGCCCTGCCGGTCCCTGTTCGCCCCCGGGACGGGAAATGACTCCGCCAGGCGAAGGCAGTCAGGTGGGCTCGTCCTGCTCGTCGTCCTGCTCGTCGTCCTGGCCGCCCCCTCGCCGTGCTGTCGCGCCTAATTGTCATTTAAGCGTCTCGTCGCTGGCGAGCGAGCCCTGCCATCCTGGCCGTGCCGGCCGTGCTGGCAGGCAGGCCGGTCCAGGGGGATGAAGAAAAGCTCAGTGATTGGAGCATCGCCCCCCCCCCCTCCCCTCTGGCCCTCATTATTCCCTTCCATGTGGCCGCCCCGTGGAAGGCAGTGGCGGGGGTGGTTCGCGGCAACGCGGCGGCAGAAGGAGCGGTGTTCTTTCTAATTTGCATCTAGTTGGCCCCCGCGGGACGAAGGCAAGGCAGCGCCCAATCCTCGTTTTTGTTGTTTCGTTTTTGTGCGTGTCGGTGATGGTTTCCCGCCGCTTGCGCTGAAATGCATGTTGAAAGTCCCTTCCGCCACCCTCGCGTACATATTTTTTTGTCATTTTATTCCGGTCTCGTCTGTGGAAATGCTCGCGGCCGACAGGTTGTCGAACACGGTATTGGAACGCCGTCAACTTTTCATGCCGCGCGCTTCACCGGAGGGACGGGGGTGGAGGGGGAAGCGCGTTCTGCTGCGCTCCCCCTGTCTTGATCAAATTGACAAGTGGATGGATATTATTTGTGATCTTCTTTGTCTGGCCCTGGGGGTGGCGGTGGCGGCGCAGGCGTCAGCGGCGGGCCCGGCCAAAGGCACGCCGTCATCGTCGTCGTCCTCGTCGTGGCTCCGGTGGCCGGATATTAAACATCGCCCGGTCGGCGCGCTTCCGGGCGGCCGGCGGCGTCGGACACGCCGGACAGGGCGTCGGTGTCGACAAGCAGGACGGATTGCCCGCCGGGGGGAAAAACTTCGTGTGGAGTGGATTGCGGTCGGGACGGCCGTGCCGGGGAAGAACCGGCGGGCGGAAGGCAGCGGCGGATTGTTTGTTGGAGAGGGTGGCTTCGTGGACGAGAGCGCCGTGGCGGTAGGCAACCCGCCGCGGCTGGCTGCTCGACGGGCGGGCCTACCCGGCACGGCGCCCTGGCGGTAGGCAACCCGCCGCGGCTGGCTGCTCGACGGGCGGGCCTACCCAGCACGGCGCTCCTGCCTCCTCTTTGCCGTGTTTCCGCCTCGCTGCGCGGCCGGAGTCGCGCTCCACGGCTGCGCGTTGCCGTGTAGCGGCCCAGGCTGTTCCAATATTTGCGATCCTGCCCGCGGCCAAGCACGCCGCTGCCTTGTCCCCGGCATGCTCGGCGCGGCCGGTCCACTCATTTGATTGCGCCAGCGGGGTGCGTTCCAGAGCAACACCGCGAGCCGCGCCCACCGCGCCCAGGCGTCGCCCCGTCGCCGAGCACCCCGCGGGGCGCAACAGGCGGCCCTGTGGCTCTGGCACACTGGCGTCGGCCGTCCGCGCTAGGCAGCATGGGCGTAGGTCGCGTCGGCCCAGCCAGCCCGGCGCAGCGCGCAGCCCGCCCCGAGGCGGCGCTCCGTTGGATTTACTTTTTGCGCGTAGCGGGGGCGTGGCACGACGGTCCGCATGCAGCCGCAGTGGCGCCCGTCTGTCTGTCTGTCTGTCTGTCCGACCGGCAGTGACGCGCCCTGCCGGCCGCCATGACTGGGCGTCCAGCAGGCCGGGTCCTAGCGGTGCAGTGCCGCGCGTCTCTCTCGCACCCCGGCGGCTCGGCCGGCTCGGTCCGCGCGTGCGAGAGAGACGGATGATACAAAGCAGCGTGCAGGGCCATTGGCCCGTTACCCGCGCGTCATTAGTCTCCCGGTCATCAGGGGCGTCGCGGTGTCGGGCAGGCTGTCTCTCTCGCACCGCCACGGCGCGCCCCGCGAGTGCGAGAGAGACAGGCGCTGTTCGGAAGCGGCCGCCCGGAGGCCCAGCCCGCTAAGGGGCAGCGCTGACAAGCCAAGCCAAGTAGGCCGGCTGGCGCGAATCGCCCCAATTCGGGTCCTGCCTGGTCCTGCTAGGTTTTAGCCACGCGTCTGTCGGCGAGGCAGGCGCTGCTTCGGCCCAGCCGTCGAGGTTCGTTGTGCTTGTCTCTAGGCAACGCCGGGACCCGCGACACCTCCTGCAGGCTAGGACACTGGGCGAAGAAAAAAGTCACCGAGCGGTCCGCCCTGATTGGCCAACGGTTTCGGGACGCCGAGGCGACCTGACTAATGTTCCTCGTGGAAAAGGGTCTAGTGGGACTCGGCCTGCGGTCCTCGCCGTGCGAGCAGTCTCGGCTCGGATCCGGTCGTCGGCCGAGCGCGGTCCTAAATCCTGTGCCGGCCGGGGAAGTCCCTGTGCGTGTTGGCGTGTCGTCGCGCGCGGCGGCGTGGCCGTTGACGGCGTGGTCCTGGCGGTCGGCATTCCAGCCGTGACGCCGCGCCGCCTCGCGAGCTGCAGGCAGGACTGCCATGCCGCGCCTAGCTTTGGCCTGCCTAGCAGGAGGACTCGGCTCCGCACAGGTTGGCTGCTGCTGCTTCGGGTTGTTCACCTCGCGGTCGTCCACAGCCCCCCTCCCCCTCCCCCGCGGCGCTCCGTGGCTCCGTGGGACCGCGGCCTCAGCGACGCCCGTCCGCGGAGTAGTGTCCCTGCCCGTCCGCCCGCCCGTCCGTCCGTCCACGCCGAAAGGAATGATAATTAAAACAAATTGCACGCTCCAAATTTGCCGCGTTGGCGTCGTGGTGCGTGATATGCAAAATTGTGACCGCGGCGGCAACGCGGAGTGGCGTCCGCACTTGTGGCTGTCGAAGGCGTCCGAGACTCACTTATTTGCCAATTTGTGTGTGCGTTCAGAGGTGCTGCCCGCGCGGGCCGGCCCGTAAACCAGCCCTCTCTCTCTCTCGCACTCATGGCGCGTCCCGTGGGGGTGCGAGAGAGACAGAGCGACGACGGCACTGTCGAGCCTGGTGGCTGACTGACGCTGGCTGAGCCGCGGCCGCGGGGCCAGCAGCGGGCAGCGAGGCGGGCACGGCGCGCGGCCAGCAGGTCGAAGACCTCGTCCTCGTCCCAGACCCCTCATCTTGCTTCGGCACGGCGAGGCGGCCGCGGTGCGCGCTGCCGGGCCGGACGTCAATGCCGGCAGCGAAGAGTCGCTCTGTCTCTCTCGCACCCCTGCGGGCCTACGGGACGCCCCCGAGTGCGACAGAGACAGAGCGACGACACTGTAGGCCTCCGGATCCTCCAGGTGGCGCCGCGGCGAATCGGACCGAAAAAAAAACTAAGCTAATGATGGCGCTGGTTTGGGAGCGCGCCCCTCCCCCCTCCCCTCCCACGGGCCGGCGGTCAAGCTGTTATGGCACTGCGGCCGGTGGGTTCGGTTTTACGCAGATGACATGGAGTCGCGGCACGACGGCGATGACATGTGCCATTCACCTCTCGTCGCTCCTTTTTTATTATTTTGCGTCGACAATCCTTTTTCCTTCTTTTTTTCCCCTGTGGGTCCTGCTTTGCACACGCGCCGCATGCTGCACTGCCAACTCGTTTTTGTCCGGTCCGGGCCTTTTCGGCGCGCCTGCATCATCGCGCTCTGCAGGTACACTGCGTCGCACGGCGTGGAGGCGGTGGCAATGGCCGTGACCGTGGCATTGCGGTGGCGCGAAGGCGCGGAGGCATTGCTCGCCTAGAACCGGCCCGGCTCGCCGCGGCCCGGCCCGCCAGGCAGGCCTAGGACCGCGGGCCCCGTGCACGCCACGCCATGCCACGCCACGCCCCTCGCGGGGAAGGGAAGGGAAGGGGGAGCAGCAGGAGATTTGCTCGCGTATTCTTCCTCCGCTCCTCTCTCGCGTCTCTCTCCCTCTCTCTCGTCCATCGCTCAAGCACCGCCTTTGTGGCGCGTCATATTACAGGGCAATACCACAGTCCGCAAAAAAAAGAGAGGGAAAAAATCCTTGTTTTTTCTTTTTTTCATTTTTTGAGGTCTAGTTGGTGTTGGTGAGATTGTGCGGCTGTTCCCGTCCGCTGCATGCCGGTGTTGCTGGCGCGGCCGCCCGCTTCCCGCTTCGCCGATGGCGCAAAATCGGCGGCGGTCGGTCGCGCTTCGGAACGCTAAGTCTCTCCGTCTCTCTCGCACCCGTGCGGCCACGGGGCCTGCGATGCGGGACGCCCCATGAGTGCGAGAGAGACAGCGCGACGAAGCACTTTTCGGAGTGGCTCTGACTTTGCAGTGCAGGGTGATATAAATTACTCGGCTGGCTGCCCTCCGTCGCGACAGCCAGGACGCTTCACGTCGTCGGCGTGCTCGACGGCGTGCTCGACGTACAGAGGGCTAACTAGCGAACGGCCGGCCCGCGCGCCTTGGCCGCCATGCTGCAGCCACGCCCGACTGCCGCCGTCCTGGCGGTGCCTGGCGTCTTCATCTACGCGTGACGAGTCTGACGAGTGGACCCAAGGCGTCGCGTCGCGTCGGGGTCAGCCCAGGGCCCACGCAGCGGCCGGCCAACTCGTCGCTGTCTCTCTCGCTCCCGCACGGAACGCCCCGCGAGTGCGAGAGAGACGCAGACTTGTTCGGAATGAGCCAGCAGGCCGCTTCCTACGTCACCGTCACTGTCACACCCCCACGGAACGCCCCGCCCCGCCCCGCCCCGCGAGTGCGAGGGAGACGGATAGCGACGGAGTCTGGCGCGGCAGGGCGGGGCGGCCAGCTTGATCCGGAAATAGAATTATTATTTCCTCCATCCAATCTGCGATGCGCACCTCACCGTCCGCGTTGTCTATGCTGCGCCTCGTTGTGCCTCGTTGTGCCGCTCGCATTCACCGCATTGCCCTGGCATTGCCAGTCGGCTAATGAGCAGCGCGATGCGGGCGTGGCGCCCCGCCCGCAGGAACGCCCCGCAGGAACGCCCCGCAGGAACGCCCCGCAGGAACGCCCCGTAGGAACGCCCCGCAGGAACGCCTCAGTGGTGTCGGTAGGTCCTCGGCTTTTCTCAGTACAGTCACGTCGGAAACGCTCTTTCGTTATTGCTATCCATCCTATCGCCTGCACTGCACATATCGCCATGATGCGATTGCTGGCATGGTCGGCGCGACGTCGTCTTGGAGCGAGCAGGCCGTATGGGGTTGAAAGGATTGGGTCGGGCTGCAAGGGGCGCATGTACACACACACACACACACTTTTAATTGCGAACGCGTGCTTTGTGTTTTCGTGGACTCGCGCCTCCTCACCTCTGCACCCGCAGCCCCTCCCTCCTCCTCCTGCTCCTTTCTCTTTCTTTTCCGATTGTTGTTTCTTTTTTCCCTGGGCCGTGAAAACAGGAAAATATGGCTGTTTGAAAGGATCTTACAAAGGTGGAGAGAGAGGTTCACCCCCAAAGAAAAACGACGGGAGCGCGTGGAGTTTGGCAAACGGGGCGGCAAAAGCGGCAAGGGCAGGTCGGTGTATGAATGCATGCATGCCGGGCAAAGCAGGTGGAAGAGGGGGGGGGGTAAAATAATTGGCACAGATGGATGCACGCGCCTGCCATTCCAGCCACACCGACTTCATCAATTTTTCGCGGCTCTGCCCGAGAGCGCCCCGCGGGCCTCGCGGGCCCAGTGTGCGTGCGTCGGCGGCGTCCCGTCGGCCGTGGAGCTTGTCGGTCGCCCTGTCTCTCTCGCACGGCCCCCGAGAGCGAGAGAGACGACCCGCGGGCCGCGCCGGGACGCCGCCGTGGCAATACACGTTAGTGCGCGGCGGACGCCCGTTTTTGGGACGGCGCCCTGCGTGGCCCTGCGTGGCCCTGCGTGGCCCTGCGTGGCCCTGCGTGGCCCTGCGTGGCCCTGCGTGGCCCTGCGTGGCCTGCGTGCCCTGCGTGGCCTGCGTGGCCTGCGTGGCCCTGCGTGGCCCTGCGTGGCCCTGCGTGGCCCTGCGTGGCCCTGCGTGGCCCTGCGTGGCCCTGCGTGGCCCTGCGTGGCCCTGCGTGGCCCTGCGTGGCCCTGCGTGGCCCTGCGTGGCCCTGCGTGGCCCTGCGTGCTGTTTGCGGGGGGAGGGCAGGGAGGGGCGTATTGGATATAGACTCGGCTCGGCTCGGCTCGGCCGGCTCAGGTGTGGCGCGTGGCTCGGCCGGGCTCGGCTCGGCGCGGTCCTCCTCCAGTGGCAAGTTTGATGGAATGGGATGATGCGTTGGCGGCCTTCGCGGCCTTCGCCTCGAGTCCCTCGGCCAACTTCGCCGGCGGCAACTTCTGGCGGGACATCGCGGCGCTGCCGGGGAAGGACGAAGGACGGCCGCCGGCCGCGTCGCCGAGCCCTTCAAGTCCGTCACTGTCTCGGCAGAGGACTAGAGTGGCGGGCGAACCGCGCCGCACCGCTGAGCGATTCGCTGTCTCTCTCGCTCCCTTACGGAGAGCCCCGTGAGTGCGACGGAGACAGAGCGACGATAAGCGACTCTCCCGGATGGCTCGACCGCATCGTCGCATGACGACGGCCGACTATTTCGGCTGATGGCGCTCCGCCGGGCTCCACTCACAGTGGCGGTATTGTAGCGAGCGACACCTGCCAGGGCGGCTAGGCCACTACACTACAGTGGCGGAGCTAGAGCCGCAGCTGCCAGCGTGCCCGATAAATGGCGGGGCGAGGCGTGGCGTGGCGTGCATTCCTTCCGCCTTATGATTTCGCTCGTGTCATTAAGACGGCACGGCCCCTTCCCGAGTAGTTCCATTTGCTGGCTGTCGCGGCCATGGCCCGGCCGGCACAGTGGGGACCCATCCTTCTCGCGTCTCCGCGCCGCCAGGCCGCCAGGCCAGGCCGTGAGCCACCAGGTCTTAGTTTGTACATCAAAAAAGTTTGGTTTTGAGGGTGTTTTTGCGTGGTTCTAACGTCGCTGTTTCTCCCTCCGTCTGTCCGCAGGAGATCCGCGAGCTGCTGTCGGACTTCCCCGTCATGTCGGTGCAGCTGCAGTGCGGGTCGGGCACGGGCGCCGGCGTGGCGCGCGCCTCCCTGGAGGACCCCGAGATGCTGGAGGAGTGGGACCGCGACCGGCTGTTCCTGCTGCGCGGCCAGCGCGTGCCCGTGGCGCCCACCCCCACCGACATGCTGCTGTGCGTGGCGCGGCTGCCGCTGCACTACACCGAGTCCCAGTTCATGGGGCTGGTGCGCTCGTACGGCGAGGTGCGCCGCTGCTTCCTCATGATCTCGGAGAAGACAGGTAACGCGCCCGGGCTGGAAAAGAACGGAAAATGCATGGTCCATCATCACAGCTTTTTCACGCTGAGTTTTCTGCTTTCTGTTTCCGGCCAGGCGAGAGCAAGGGCTACGGCTTCGTGGAGTACGTGAGCAAGGAGATGGCCCTGCACGCCAAGAACATCCTGGACCGCAAGGTGGTGGACGACCTGGTGCTGTGCTGCGACTGGCTGGACTCGAACCACGTGACGCTCGAGTCGCTGCACTCCAAGTGCCTGTTCGTGGACCACCTGCCCAAGGACTTCCGCGACATGGGCCAGTTCCGGAAGGTGTTCAGCGCCGTCGTCAGCCCCCCGTACTGCCAGGTGAGCCTCGCCACCACCACTGCAAAACTCGACCGCCTGGATCACGCCACTGTCGGCTAGGGCCGTTTTGGTAGTGGCGACCCTGGCGGCCAAGTTTTACATCGGTCGTCGTGTTAGTGTCGATGGACTGTCGGTTTGACTTGGGTTTGGCCCTCAGATTGCCCTGAAGAACGGCTGCCCGCAAGACTGGGGCCTGGTGGAGTACAGTACTGCCGAGGACGCGGAGGCGGCCCAGGCCACCCTCAACGGCTACTCGCTGTGCGGCCACCCCATCAGAGTGTCGTTCTACATGCCCGGCGTGCGCGCCATCAACCTCTACCTCAAGCTGCTCAACGAATCGGTAAGCACGGCCACCCGGTGCGGGTGGCGTGGGTTCGAGTACTGGTTAATTTAACGCGCCACGTGTGTCTCTAATCGGTTGTGTTTCCCGCAGAACAACAAGAAGAGCTGCGGGCTGCTCCCGGACCCCACCGCGCCGGCTGTGTTCCAGCAGCTGCAAACTCTGGCCAAGCAGAACCCCGTCTGTACGTATCTCCGATGTGGAGCATGTTCGCGGACCAGTAAAGCCCCTAGCAACCCCTCGCCGCCACGCCTCGCCACGCCTCGCCACGTGCTCCAAAGGCACCGAAGCCTCTGGCCGTGGGAAGGCTCGCGATCCACAAGCCTGTCGCTGACACCTGACACGCTCCTGACACACTTTGGCAAGGTCCGGGTGGGGCCTTCTCGGGGAGAGCCTCTAGGTCACCCCGCAAGGGCCTCCGCTACAGAAGCCCCGCATCCACCCCTAGTTCCAGTCCAGTCGGGAGAAACCTGGAACAAATTCGTGAATATTGGCGCGTGTGAGACTAACGAGTTCGATTGTGTCCGTTACAGTCGCGCAGAACCTGCAGAACATCATCATGACGCAAATCCAGAGCCTGCAGTCCGAGGGCAAGCAGCGCTCGCCGACGCCGCCAGGCAGCCAACCAGCCGCCCCGAAGCAGGCCAAGCCCACGCCCACGCCCCCCAACGGCCTCATCGACAGTGCTCAGGTACGCGTCCCACCCTCTAACCGGGTCCAACTGTCCGAAGGGCAGGCCTTTTGCTTTCGGACGGTTTCAGTCTCAAATGACGTCCCGCAGTCCCATCACTTGACGCCTTGTTCGCGCCCCCTGCAGATGCAGCAACTCAAGAACCAGCTGACCAACACGCACCCGATGCTGATGACCAACCCCCAGATGCTGGCGTCACTGCAGTCGCTGCTGAAGCAGCAGCAGGCGCAGGGCCAGGGCCAGCAGGGCGGCCAGGCCGGCCAGCCCGGCCAGCAGGGCGGCAACGGCCAGGGGCAGGGCGGCCAGGGAGGCCCCAAAGTCGGCGACGCCGCGCTCAACGGGTTTGGCAAGCACAACCACGCCAAGAACGGCTTCCTCAAGCCCAGCCAGCCGCAGAAGGTGAGTCGCGAGATCCATTTCGGGGAAGCAAAATCCATTTCGGGAGTGGGGTTCGGGCGGCGTGCCTCGCAGGCCTCGCATCCGCGTCTCGTGGCGAGACAGCTTTTCGTCCACGCCGTAGTGGGTGGGGGATTGGAAGCCGCGATTCTAGCTCTGCCCTGTCCCCCAGGTGCCGCTGCTGCCCAACCCCGGAGCCCACGGCCTGAGCTCGCCGCCGTTGGCGCCGCAGCCCCCCGTGAGTGTGAGTGCGCCCGTGAGCGTGGCGCTGTCGCCTACGTCCGACGTGTCGGCCTGGGCCCACGGCCAGCCCCACGGCCAGCCCCACGGCCACGGCGGCCTCATGCGCCTGCCCAGGCACCACACGGCCTCGCCGCCGTCCGGCCCGGCCGGGGGCATGCCCTTGATGATGGGCCTCGAGGGCAACGGCATGCCCAACGGCATGCCCAACGGCATGGCCTTCCCGCCGCCCGCAGGCGACCCGCTGCAGATGGCGGGCGGGCCCGGCGACTTGCAGACCACCATCAACAGCATCCTCAACAACCAGCAGAACCTGCGGCAGCTCATGGCCACGCTGTCGTCCGCCATCCAGAGCAACGGGCCCCTCGCCGGGCCGCCCCCCGTGGCCCCCGCGCCGCCAGTGCCGCCCCCGGGCGCGGCGTGCTTCCCCTTCGTGGGCCGGCCGCCCCCAGGCGCCGCCCCCGGGCCCGAGGCGGCGTGGGCGGGGCAGGCGTCCCGCTCGCTCATGAGCAGCCCGATCCAGAACATGCAGATGCAGCCCAAGCCCATGAGCTTCCTGGACATCAAGACGGGCACCCCCGGGCCACTGTTCGCGCAGGTGCCCGGCACCCAGTGGCCCGCCGCCAGCGGCTTCATGCCGTCGCCCGTGGGCATGTTCTCGCCCTACTCCGGGGGGCTGGTGCCCGGGCTGTGGTCGCCGACACCGTCACCCTCCCCCACCCTCAACACCATGATGACCCCCGTCGGCCACAAGCGCAAGTACAACCACATCCTCCCCTCGCCAGAGCCGTCACCCGAGGGCAACTACATCGGCCAGCACTCGCAGGGCCTCGGCGGCCACTACGCCGACTCGTACTTCAAGCGCAAGAAGAAGAACTAATGAGAATCGGGTGCAGCCGGGTGGCGAGGCAGGCGAGGCAGGCGAGGCCTCGCCAGGCTTCTACCAAAGCATTCCTGTTGTCGAGGTGGCATGTCCCTTCTCCAGCTGCCCTCGAGGCAAGCCGCAGAGCAGCTCGTCTTTATCCTCTTTAATGTTTGTCATCCACATGCTTGTAGCTATAGTGTATGTACATTTGTTGACACGTTGTTCAAACAATAGCCTGTTCCAAAAGTGTGTGGCGTTTTGTAGTTTTAATTTGGCTTTTTTTTTGTGCTATGGCTTTGGCTATGGTGTGTACCATTTTATGACAATGTATAGGTGCAGTATCTTGTGATCGGTTTCAGTTTTAAATTATTATTTTTATAGTAAGCCAATCATGACAGCTGGTTGTTTACATTGTTGTAAAATAGTGACCAAACTGATTAGACTTTTTGTGTTACTTTTTATGTTGACAGACTTGTATTAGTTAGGGTGCTATTAACAAGGACCAACTGTACACTATGAACTTTATCTAGAAACTTAGTACCTATGGTACCATTAGGCTAAGAGAATTCTTTGCTCCTAAGATCTCTTAAACTTTTATCCAATGAACTTCTTTCCTATTGGGGAAAGACAATGATTACTTGATTATACAAGTCGCAATAATTGTGACATTCGTGCTCACTTGAGTTATAGTAAATTATTACATCACGTTATTGTTAATAGTTATATCAAAGTAGAAAATTATTATGATTCATGCTTATATTTAATGTTTTTAGAAAGAATCAACTATTGTGATTTTTATTAAGACTATTGTTTAGAGTTTTTTTATGACAATCGCAAGGTTCTGTAATATTATTGCAGTAACTGATGTTATCTTTATACTATTTGAATCTTCTTGAATATCTGTCAACTTATTAGATCTCTTGACCACTAGGGTGAAGCCAAACATTGTTTGTTTGTTTTTTTTTTCCTTCACTTTCTTTTTTTTCTTCATTCACTTTATTGTGTTGCCTCTTCAATATTCTTCTTCTGTCCTGTGTGCTGTGTTTTTTTTAGTATTGATGTTTTTATCATTGACTTTTTCATTTCTTAGAATTGAAGACATGATTCTTGTATTAGTTATTTTTTTACTATATACTGTATCAAGGGTACGTGGTCTTTGCCTGAACTGTATTAGAGCTCCGTATTTGTTCTTACTGAACATTTTATGGGTGATTTCAAAAATTTGTGGGACATACCTTTTTGTCTTCTTGAACTTGTTTCTCTGTCTATCCTAGTTTAGATTTTACTTCATGTGCTATCATTCATGTTAATGTATATCTGTTATTCTGAAACAAATGTAAAAGCTGCTAACAGCATTTTGTTTCTCTTTCTTTCTGAAGTTGTTCCTTAGCAGTGTTTGGTGTCATGCACTTCTGCTCTGCTGGCCTTTGAATGTGTATTCAATAATTATCTCTATTTTCATTTATGAATGACATTTGTAACAATGTCATGCTTTAAATTACAGGTGAGGGTTGGGAATGGTTGGGCATTCATTTTTTATAAGATTATGTGCTATTTCCTCAAGCATGCCTTTATGCTCATGGTATTTCATAGATATTATCGATGTTTATGTCTCAATATGTCTGTATGCAATTGCGTGGATGAGTGTCAGTGAGTGCCAGTTTGTTTGCAAAACAGTGGCGTATTTGTGTGCCTGAGTTCTAAGTTGTGATAACAATACTTTGCAGTATTTGTACCTTAATGGATTGAGATCTGCCTTGATTGTTTAAATGAAGGGGCTTGACTCCTATTGCCCGAGTGATTAGTAATGTGTCACAAGTATTATATTTCATTAGGTCACGATTTCTAGTTTTTGAAATGAATTATCTCTACCATTTATTCTTTCCGCTTTTGTTTTGTTGTATTCATTTTCTTATTGCCGTACTCTATACCACCGCCATTATATGTTGTTTTATTTGTACTGCTGTGAAAAGTGTTTTCCAGCTGGTTTATGTGTGAAATGAAGTGAAATACCCTTTCTGTGGAGTTCCTTGATGATGCATGCCAGTATTAACCGACAAGATTTATATTCTCTGAACTCCACTGCAGGCTTTGCCCACTGCTTTCCATTTTGTGATGCTCTTCTTTCACACAGTACCCTACCAGTAGATAAATACTAGCTACCAGTAATTTTGTTGTATTTTTGTAGTTGTCTGTTGGAATGTCTCATCAGTATTTCTTCCATTTGTCTTTTACTACTTCATTTATTCTGTTCTTTTGTTTATAGAGTCCTCTCTTCTTTTTTTTTATGATTTTAAGTTGACTGTTAGTACAGTCTATGAACTGAATAAAAGTATCAGTAATCACTTTGCAAGTGATCCCTTACGTTTAGTCTTTGTATTTCTTGTGTTCTGTCTACTGCATCGGGCAGAAATAAATGGCAACTTCACAACAACATGATTGCATTTATTCAAACATAGGTGACATTTGTCATCTCCTTCCTTACCGCTTTCCCAAGTGTATTTAACATTTGCCGGTTTTGTATTGGCTTGGTCCTTAAAATTTTCCTTCTCAACAAGTAGCTGTTTTTGAATCTTTCCAATCTTTACACCTTTATTTCAAAATGTTATTGCTTATTCTGAGTGAGGAAACTCGTCTCTTGGATGTGTGTGTTTCCACTATATTCTAGACTGTATCTGGTTTATCTCCACTGGCAGGTGTGGTGGTCAATTTTTTCACAGGCCGGAAAATAATAACTGTGGCATCTGCTGTAGCATGTATTGATGCCTGCCTGCCCGTGGAGCTGAGCTAGCTTACAGCTTCATTCCGGGAAAAAAATGGTAAGTATGTCTTGACTAAGCCTTTCATCCTTTCAAGACGTGTGTTAGTGGTTAGTGGCCCAGGGTCCGAATTGCTCATTGGTTCGAGACTCATATGTGGTACTAACTCAATTGCTGTAGTGGTAGGCTTAACGTTTCACTCAAATTTTTTTTTTTCTGTAGTGTCACTCTGCAAATTTTGAAGTTACTAAGTTAGCATGATGTAAGCTGAGATAAATAATGGGGATGCTCTTGTGAATGCAACCATTGGCTGTGAACATAATTGTGTTTTGTATCCTAAAACACACTAAGTGTTAAGAGGAGAAATTAAATTAAATGTGATTTTATACATTTCATTCATAATATATAATCAACTATTATCTAGCAGAGATTGTTAAAATGAAACTATAATCGTTACTTCTGATAAATGGATTGTTTTATTGAGATCAGGGGAAATATTTTCATTTGTTACTTAATTATCCTGTATCGAAGTTGGTACTTTTCCACACACTCACACATACGCACACACCCACATATAACAGGAATAATAGTTCAAGAATTCCTGTAGACTGTGGTATCATCAGACAACACACTTGCTATTGTTTGTTGGTATGTTGGCTCATTTTTCAATACCAATACCCATCCCATGATCTAAAGGTGATTGGAGCAGTGGTTCAAAGGGAAGAAATTCTTAATGCTAATAATACAGAACTTACCAATATTTACATGATTTACACAACTTCAACAACAAAACTGTACTTGCAGTGAGCACTAAAAACATTGGAACTACTCCAATGCACACCTCCATAAGACATTATATTGAAATATGGTATTGAAAATCAAATAAAGGACATTACAAATGATAAATGTCAGTAAAAGAATTGGCAGGAACCTAAGGTATGAATCAAGTCAGCTTCAATCAAGCAGGATGAATAAAAGCCAATGTAAAAAGTATAAAACGCGGGCTGCTTCAATCAATAATATATTCACACACGGTAAGTCTTATTATTAAGTATCACATAAAGATAATAGGTTGCAATGTCACAAGACAAATTATCACATATCATTCAATGGAAGTTTTGGTCCAGCATTTTGGTTGCTTTGACTGATAAAATGTTCAGAGGCTGTGATGTACAGAGCTACAGCAAGCCCAATACCATATGCTACCTTCTGGTTGTTTTGAAATATAATGCAAGTTGCCACCGTTAATCCAGCATACACTGCATATCGGGCTACCACAACATGACGGTCTCTTGAATACTGTGCTTCATCTGGAAGGGAAACAGTCGATGGTGAAATGTGAAGCTACTAATAAACAGGTGACATTAAAATGTGACTCACCCTGACACATGTTGTCATTCAAGAAGTACCCTTTGGCACATGCAAAACAATTATCAGGACCGTCACCATCACAACCATTGCAGGCTCGGTCGCAATCTGAAATATTAAAAAAATGTTTTTGTTGTTGTTGTTGTTTTAAGAGGTGGGCAGACAATATCAAAATAAGTGAGATTGGCGCCAAAAATTTAAAAAAGAAATCGGTACAATAATGACATACCAAGGCAGGAGAAGGAGCCTTCATTATTTACGCAGAACTGGTTAGTGCCACAGGGTTCCCTGTCTTCCGCAACACATTCATTGATGTCCACACAGCCTTGCTCCACGTCCATTGAATAGCCTGCTTTGCAAGCTAGACAACCTGCAAAAATGTAAATAAGAAGTATAGTCCACAGACGAAATATGGTCTAAAACTTTCAAATTCAAAAGAATTAAAGGTTAAAAAATTACCTTTGGAACCTGCTTGTGTGCACGACCCTTGACAGGATACATGACAGGGTGAACAAAGTACAACTTTCTCGTCTTTGTAGGCTTGATAATAACCATTGGCACATGAACCACACTCAGGCCCAGTATAACCAGCATCGCAGGCACAAGCACCATTACCTTTACGAGTCCCATTACCCTGCAACAATCACTTCCATTGTAAACAAAAGGCTCAAAAATAAAAGAAAGATTAATTGTTTTTCAAATGATGAGAACTTCTAAAAGAATTAGAAATGTTACCTTGCATCTTCCATTGTTACTACAAACTCTATCTGGATAGCCTGGGCAGGGCGTACACTCCGGCCCATAATGGTCACTAGGACAACAGCTCTTGAGTGACTCTATGCATAAATAATCATGCAAGTCTGTGTCTTGCTGCATTTTGAACCACCATTCTTCAATGTAAGTTTCTGCCTCTTCAACCAATTTATGACACTGTGTTACAGAGAATTGATAAAAGTATTACATTATCTGAATGAAAAGACAATCCTAGCATTACACAAACAAATGTATTTAGTGACTTACTTGATCTTCCCCCTTCTCCAGTTCTTGGCATAATTTTTCTTGAATCTCTACCAATCTGACTTCACTGTTGCGATAGGAGCCCATGTTCTGTTCTTCCCAAGCAGTGTCCCCTCCATCAAACTTATTGCGAGCAGTTCGATCCATACCCTACAAGCATACGGTAAATTGGACTTACAAAATAATAGAGGAGAAATGGAAACTAATAAAGTCTGAGCAAAAGCTTCGGAGGAAGTAAAATAAACTTGCCTTTGTAAATGATCCAACAAGCGCTTTGCAGGCTTGGCATGGGGGCAGAATTGTGGATTTTGAAATTTGCTTTTCCACATATTTGTCAGTAACTTTTTTGCTGATCTTCTCCACATCTACTTCAGCAGTTGTCAGCAAAGGAAGAATGCAAACTATTATAAAAATACATCCTGTGGCTTCCTTCATGTCTTCGAGTATAAGGTTTGTTTGAAAGAAACTCTGCAACAATACAAAATTCTCAAATCAATTTATCTTTTAATGCAACATTTAATTCATAATTTCCTCAAAATTAAACATGCACAGCAACGCAGAAATTTCACACCCAACTTCATTTATGTAAGTTGAAAGAAAAACAAGGACCTTGCCAATGCAAGTCAGATTTTAAATATCTAAAAAATATTAATTTAGAACAAAGTCGTCCGAATGAATCTTTTAAATAGTATTATTTGGAACTGCTGTGAAAGAAGCTCAGAACAAAATAACCTCTTGTACGATCAGAGATATGCAAAAGAGAGGGAAGCAAAACACTTTGAGGCGCTGAAAATACTTTCAAAACTTCTAGATTACCTTAAGATATCCTAGCAAAGACTTTTTCTTCGTTGAACCTTGTTAAAAGTGCAAATCTAGATACTTCCACCTTTTCGCATCGTCTGCTGTTCCGGTACACGCCGTCATGCGATCCGATTGGTCCAATTGGACCAATGAGCTTCACCTTCGTTATTTGCAGTCATACCGACATCCTGTAAATAGTCGTGTGGTGCCGGTGGAAAAACGAAAAGCGACGCAAGGGTTCAAATCGGTTCCATCAAACTTAATTGTTTAGATAGCTTAGATTGTTTACGTTTCAGGAGAAATCATGGTTGACCGTTTAATATACAATACGGTGCTTTCGCAAGCATTTTCTCCTTGTGGAAATTATTTGGCTGCATCTAATACTTATGGCGATATTGCAGTTTTTAGGTACGCTGGAGGTGGTGCTAGAGAAGTGGATGAGGGTGGTCTTGTTTGAGTGAAATGTATAGTTAATTAGTCAATTTGCTGTTGGCATTAAGTTAAATTTTGGATCGGCTTTTTTTGTTTATGTTTATTTTAAGTGATATGGTCTATCACAAAATACATTCATCGCTGTGACCCTCACTAAATTTTCGTTTTCTTCGCCTGTAATTGTTTAATTCTTTCTCTTTTCAGTCTGAATAATGTTTCAAATCCATCAGAAGACATTAAAGCAACAAATGGAGTACAGCATCCCTTACATCACATCAGTGGTATGGAGGGTGGAAATGTATGCTCTCTTGTGGCTACTCCAGATTTTCTTATTGTTGGAGGCATTGGAGAAATTAGAGGTTTCGAATGGAAAACCATCATTTCTGGAAAAAGTGAGCAGAGTTTTAAAATACAAGTTCCTCTTTACAGGTAATGATGTTCTTGCTTTGTTTCAATAATATGCCCTTGCCAATGCATGTTGTTAATATCTTCCATTTTCTATTACAGAGATAGATCAGAGCCAACCGATGTTAACTGTTTAGTCTACAATTCATTGGAAAATCACCTCTATGCTGGTTGTGGAGATAACAACATTTATGTATTCAATTTGGAAGATGGAAAATTAATCAGAACTCTCAAGGGTCACACTAACTACATACACAGTATTCATATGAGGTAAATTAATATTTTGAACATAAACCCTTCTTATTTTATCTTCCAGCCTTTCAGCTCCTTTAACATAATTTTCCTTTTTAGCGACAATCAGCTAGTGTCAGCAAGTGAAGATGGTACAGTGAGACTTTGGGAAGCAAGGAAGTCCTCTCAAACAGGTGTTATCAAGCCGTACACAAATGGCCGACTAGCACGTCCAGAATTAGGTAATTGGATTGGTGCTGCTGCCATTAATGATGACTGGCTGGTAAGTAGATCCCCCTATTGCTGCATCACAAACACAAATGTTGATGAAATTCACTTAAAGCTGTTCCCCCTTTTTCGATAGGTGTGTGGTGGAGGACCAAGACTCGCACTATGGCACCTGCGATCAATGGAGGTCACAACCGTCTTTCCTGTTAATGATTTGAAGGGTGTCCATGTTGCGAAATTTCATGAGGACCGTGTGTTTGCTGGTGGAGCTGGTCCTAATTTTTATCAGCTCAGCTTGAATGGACAAATCTATGGTCAAATTCCGACATCAGCGTCCACTGTTTATTCTGCTGAGTTTCAAGAGAGTCCTCAAAAGGTATGCTCTTTGGGTTACAGTTTAAAAAGGTTAATGAAAAGTATTTGTTCACAAATTTACTATGTTATTTTTCTGTTTAGATTCTTGCCATTGCTGGTTCCAGTACATATGTGGATATCTGCACTAATTTCAACTACCTGGACCAAAAGCTTACTTTTGCCCTGTCCTCGAATATTAAATAACTTCTATAACTTTTGCAGCATAACATTTTACTACAATTTATGTACACAGTTTTTATGTTATCAGTGCAATAAAGTAAAATTGTGTTTTGATGGTTATCTGTTCTGTAACTTCTTTCTCTGTTTTTTACCCTGTGGAGAGGCAAAATAGCCCCGGTGCCCCCCGTCGAGGTGTATGGGTGAAAAATAAATAGATGAGAAATGGAATAAATTTTACATATTTAATGCCTAGGTTTACAAAAATATCAGATTTGACAATACAACTTATACAAAGCATAATTCTGAAACAATAATTAGTATGAATTCATAGCAAATAACTTAAAATGTTCATATGAACACCTTAAAGTGTAGAGGGCCAAGGACAATACATGGATCGGGAGGATGTGACAAAGTCAGCAGAAAATAGTCCCTTCAATGGAAACTGGGCAAGAAAACTTTAACTCCATTCCGTTGATGGAAACGCAGTAAGATTCGATAATTGGCTGAAGGAGATAACAACTTACCCTGGTCCCTCTCAAAGAAAATTAAAAATACAAAAATTAACGAAGCAAACATTGCAACAGCGTATTAAAATTGCAGGAAAACCTAAAGTAACATTAATATCACTCAAAAGTAGTATCATGCTTAAAAAGAAACCATTGGCAATTGAATGCAAATAGAATGAGAAGTAGCTTAATCAGCTGAAAATCAAATAGTTAAAAAAAAATCTAGCAATGGAGGTCATAAACAAGAAAAAGGAAACTGAAAAGGAGGAGAGGAAAACAAGGTTTCTCTTTGGGGTCGAACAAAATCGATTTCGGGAGGGTTTTTTCCCACTATGAAGAGACTTTTAGGAAGATCTCAAGGCATGTAAGTCTATCAACAACATTATCGCTAGGACTTTGGTCAAGCTTTTTCTTAAATGCAAGCTTGTACATTTTCTCCAAGAAGGGAGGATTGCAAATCATAAAGGGACCAGAAGCAAACAAAATCTGTTCACAAGACAATGCTATTTATGATCCTTCATCAAAGATTATGCAGAGCAATGACTGATGTGCCTCTCAGTTCGTTACCAAGGAAAACTCCACAGACATTTTACAGAATGTCAAGGTAGGGTGCTCCAAGGCAACAGGCACAGGGGAACTCAGCAAATTTAGGTGGTGATCATCAATTGAATTCACCAAATTGGTCCAAACATGGATAACATGAACTATGATCCAATTACTCAGAGAGCTTCAACATCAAATAAAGACAAGGGTAAATCGCTTTACTTGAGATAATTAGGCCTTGCTGAGAGATGGACAGTAGGCTTAGATCAAGACCATAACAGTAAATAATAAAATAGTAACACAATGAAGAAAAAAATAACCTTTTTCAAAATTTAAAAACTGCCCCCTTCCGAAATGTGCCAGTTCTGTATGACAGACAAAACCTACATTCCAGTTGTGATGTTATCAGTCTGTTGTAAGCACTCATGCATACAATATTTGACCAAACAAAAACTTACAAAGATCTACTGAGACAACTCTGCATCCCACACAGTTACAAGATGCATAAGACCAAATAAAAAAAGAAAAGAAAGTGAAAACTGGCTAGCAAAATAAATTATGAAAAGACACCATAGATAGAATAAATTATGTGTAGCTATCCAAGAAGGCAACTGAAACAAAGTCCTGGCTAAAAGAAAGTCACATGGAAAAACTGATTTAAATTCATTGAGCTACAAAGTTAGTTCCTGGGGGGAAATGGGGGCAAATAAACTAGGTCAAATACTATTCAAAGAACAAACAGTACAAATGTTCAATTCATCTCAGAACGGCTCTAACATAGCTTGTCTTTGATGGAATTACAAGTTTAGGCAGCACTTAAGTGGTCATAAGAACTTAAGGATACAACATACAGGTACCCCGTTCAAGTTCATCTGTGGGATATTACCTATTCCAAAATCACAAAATGTCATGACCAGATGGTAAGTAAACTAGACTGTTAAATGAAAGTTCTCAGTAGGCTGAACCTGCATCTAAAATCATGGACAGGCAAACATCAGCATGAATACAAGAATTTAAAAAAAAAGTGCATTACATCTAAATAAATCTCTGGACTTAAATCTAATATATTCACTTCTGTACAAGTAACTTTCTAAAGTAGTCAGTATTAGCCTTTCCTTTAATATCACAAATATATGACAAAAAAAAGATGCTCCAAGTGCAAGGAGGCATACATAACATAGAATATAATTTAGAGGAAACTTAATAGTTCTTAATGCAGCACTAACCATAGTTTAAATTGAAAAGCGATGTGATATAACACAAACAGTTCATTAATGCGATGCATAAATGTAGCCAATAAAATGAAATTGTTGTCATGTAAAAACACTCCTTCAACAAAATCTCAAAAATGGTCCTAGATATCTAACATTTTAAAAGTGCCAAAAAGGTGCACTTGATTACAGAGCTCCTGGCAGCAGGGATTATCAATCACATTACAAGAGATACCAAACAATTCCAAAACCTAGACCTGGAGTCATTTCAAGGGTGTATTCACGCTCAGTGATGCCTCGGTGGTGTACAGTTAAGGACTGGATCTGGACCTTACCAATATTGCTCCAGGGCCACCTCGGCATCAACCAGCGTGAATGAAGCCTAACTGAAGACAGACCATTCCAAAAGCCACAGTTAGATGATGATTACTGAGTCCAGAAAGAATACTCTCACCCAATATAAAAGTCAAGTCAATAAAGCTCCTAATAAACAACCTATTTTCAACACCACATGATGTATGATGATAGTTTCCAGTAATGTAGATCATGTAGTATTTCATTACGCTTCCTAACATAACAGAGGTTTTTGATTGTCTAGACTGTGAAAATAGATATTGTCATCTTTTAACATATTTAATTAAAATTGCTCATCTCCAAGGGTTTTGTTTATCTAGAAAAAATAGAGAGTAATTCGAGTAGAAAGGCAATGATCATCCAAGTTTAACTACAATACTTCTTTCGCTAATTCTCACTACCAAGTATAGTGTGATATGATTCACGCAACTGCTCTAAACAACAACAGTTGAAGTCAACATATTGATAGAGATTCAACAAATAAAATATAACCAGGGTACAAATTAAGTTCATGTACCATAGTTTCATGTAAACAATTCTTCAATGGCTGAATGGACAAAAGTCTGATTCAAGACATACAAGACCTATATTTTAAGGCATCTTCAGACATCTAAATTATGCTAAATTTAGCCACAGAGAAAATTAATAACCCTTTCCCCAATCTGTGTGAGACAATAAATAAATTTCATCAACCTGTACTCACGTGTATCAGAACAGCTGGCTTTTAGACTTTCCTTTTCATATTTTTCAACAAACACAAAAATCACAAGTGATAAAAATATTGCAATATTAAGTATGTTCAACTAAAAACCATCTTCAGCTTGTTTGATACTTTTTCTGATGAGGCAAATAATTGATTGGGTAGAATCAGAAAAGCAAACCAATAAAACATGTATTGTCTACATACGCAACATCAAATGTAACTCACAAATCAAATTAGTACCTTCCTTCTACTCTTTCCTAATTGGGCAAAGTTTTTCCTCGCTATCTACCACCCAACAGGTACTAATACTGAAAAATATCTCAATTAGAGAAGTAACACAACTAAATGATGACTTGTGCACCACATTACCCACTAATGACGGTATTGATAAGCGAGGATTTTTCTATTTAGTCAAGATATAGTAACATTAAATAGTTACACAATCACATTGATTTCATAGCTATACAAAAAGGACAAAAATTTCAGAAGAAACTACAAAATATTTTAAAGTCTTCAATGGGTACAGAGGTTGATTTTCCCATTTTTCAAGTTTGATAAAAAATAGTTACAACAAAAATTATACACATCAAATTGCAAAAGATTGCCTGACCCTGTACATCTTGGTGTTTTGGTTTACTTACATCAATTCATAAATGACAAGCCGACAACATAACACAGTTCATTAGGTGAAATTTGTCTAAGTTCAATGGTGATTTTCATAAGAAAGGATTATTTGAATGGCTTCCAGAATTGGAATTGGGTCCCAACTGAAAAGAGATAAGCTTGTTGTGATTGACAGGCGCACATTCTGACTTGTACTGCAGTTTTATACTTACTACAAATGGATTTCCAGTTTGCTCCGTATTCCAACTTTTAGTTGGGAATGTGAGCGATTGACTAGTAGGAAAGGCTGAAGAATTGACGTGGAAGCCATTGACTGATGATGCACCATTCATTCCAACAGCTGCACTGGACCCATTCCATGCAAATGGCATTGGTTGGTCTGAGCAAAAACGGGGAGCATGAGATAATTTTATTGATTATTATTAATATACATAAGCAACATTTGATGGCAACAGACCTGACTGCCTAGTTTGACCAGACAAAAAAGGGTTGGCTACTGCACCTTCAGAAACGTTCCAGGGACTCGAGACTGGATCTTAATTTGCAAAGAGAGAAGCGCAAAACAATTTAAAAAATGTACATAAGTTTAAACATACATAACACTACTGTAAAATGCGAAATATAAGATAATGACACTTACTGGTGAAGGGGTTGGAAGTACTGCCTCCACTATTGCTGTCTGGTGGAAAACCAGATGAAGAAAATCCTCCTGGCTGGGGTGAGGTTCCAAAAGCTGCCCATGAGGGTGAGGGTGCAGGTTGTGCTAGCAATAGAAAATATATTAATGAGAGAAGTTTTCAAAACATTTTAAAAATGCTACACATATACTGACTAGGCTTACTTTGTGTCCAGTCAGGTTGAGCACTGCTAACAGTAGGGTTTTGATCAGGCTGTTGGGATTTCATTAGACTATCCAAGTCCTTGAGGGCAGCATAGCGGTCCTCTGCAGGAGGTTGTTGGAACATGGTGCCACCACCACTTGAAGATTTCCTTGCGTTGACGCCAGGAAAACTTTGAGATGTTGACAACGAATTTCCCGAGGGCATACCTGCAGGAAGTTAACAAAGACAGTTACAGACTTGATCAAGACATGTTTTCAATCACTCTCACAAAAAAAAAACTAGAAACATGTTATTGCTTTGATCGGAGTAGTTCAGGAATGTTTCCATGAAGAAATAAAACTTTTCTGAGCAAAGTTGTGGGATTAGAGCTACACAAAATAGCAAATTTTCAAAAACAAAAAAAAAAAAAAAAGAAAAGAGGTTAAATTAAAAGTATTATTAGCACCACTTAGTACAAAACGCAAGTTGAATAAGTGGTCCCTACTCCCTACAAAATGTTTAACACAGGTCTACAAGCAGTCTATAAATTTCCCTGCAGAACTAAAAGCCTTGGGAATAGTGAGACTTTGTGATATCCAGCTAGTTGAACACATTTTACCTAGGATGTAGTTAACACCAAGACAGAAAATTTTTAAAGAGGATATTATTTTATGCAAACTAGCAGCTGGATTGAGATTTAAAAAAATAAAATAGAACAACATGCAGTGACAGGTGTTGATGATTTTGTGGCTATGATCATGAAGTGAGGGTAAAACAAAGCCACACACGAGCCCTTTACAAAAATAAAAAAGTGGTTCAGGCAGAGGGGCAATTACTTGCACTCACTCCAGCGATTGGGGTTGAATTTAGATGAAAAACTGAAAGCATCCCCATTCAAAGACAGAGCGGGAAAAGTAGAGGTTTGACCTGATGCCGCTTCAAAGCTTGACAGAGGAAAACTTCCAAAGAAGTCTGTTTCTGAAATAAAGGTAGAATTTGAACATGTACATGGTGTGAACTCCATTAAAACATCATATAAAAACAACATTTGGTTTGGAGAATGTCTGCAGACAACATTTTAAGGTTGCAGAAGCATGCATTCAAAGTTTATAAAAACTGGGTAACCCGTACAGTTGAAATTAACACATTTAAACTTACAACTGAAACAGAGAAGTTTGATATACACAAAACCCTGTTGAAACTCACCATTGGAAGCCCCAAATATGGGATTATTATCAAAATCAGCAAAATTCATATTAGAACTGGTGTTGTTGGAAGGGGATACTGATGGCATGCCAAATGGATCAATTTTATTTCCAGAAGCACTGTTGGTATTGGAAGCACCTAAACTTCCAAAGTCAACAAGAAATCCTGATGACGTATCATCTGGAGTAAAAGTACTTGGAGCTGGTGGTATCTGGAATGATTGTTAAAAAAAAACTTTCATTAGAACACTATGGAGCCAAATTAAAGTACCAAAATAATGCTGATGGAGTAAGACACATACAGGATGACTAACAGTACTAAGTGATGGCAGAGTAATACTGCCCACTAAACTTGAGAGTGGTTTCACGGGTGACATGGCACTTGCAGTATTAGATGAGTTTAAAGCTGATGTTGAAGATGAACTAGATATGCCTGCTTGGGACATTGTTGAGGCACCATTCAAATTAGCCATGGAAGGGTCTATGTAGTACCTGAAAATTAATTGGCAAATTTTAAAGTCAGTCCATAATTAAGTGAAAAGTTTGTTAGTTAAAAGAAAGTACCACAATCTCACCTTTTCTTTTCATATTTTGCAATCATGAAATCCTTAATTCCTTGCTCATCTCTGGCATCATTTGTACGTCCTGGTTCATACAATCCAAGCCATATTCTGCGGCAGTACTGAGAGAATGGGAAAACACTGGTTATAGAAGTCATCTGACTGGTACATGCTGAATGTGTCAGCACGCCCAGGCTTATCATGAGTGAGATAAAACAGCCAGATGGGGAACACACCCCCAGGAATGGTCATGCTAACCAGATATGCAGCTCAAGGCTACAAAAGGCAGCTATTTATATAACATTGGCCTGCTTTAATTGATGCGATAAAAACATACCTCATTTCCTTTGGATGATATAATATCAATTTCATCTGGAGTAAAAGTAGCCATTGATATGGACTTCACTCGATGAGGTGGAGTGAGCCCTCTCCTGCAAAATTGAAAACATTAGGACATGGTGAGAAATAAGATTAAATAAGTTGCGAGGCACAGTTAACAAAGGAAGTGAGCAGACTTCATTGTCAAAGACATAATAAAAATAAAGATTGATAAAATGATGAAGCTTTGGTAAAAAATAATGAAAAGCCGAGACAGAGCTTGGAATTAGTGCAAAGAACAAGTAACATTTGCTAGAACATTCCTTTGACAATAAAATATAATGTTAAAAAATTTGATGGATTTACACTTACGTAAAGTATGTCAATAAATTTAAAAATAAAGGATGGGCGAGGGGCTTACGCGAATAGAAGGGATTGGTATATTACTTTTTACCATCAAAAAACATTGAGTTTGCAATTTCAACCTATGAGTCATAGCTCTCCAACCACTTCAACAGTTATTTGGTTAAGGAAACACGAGACGTTCTACGGTTCGTGGTTCGAGGAAACAGAGAGAAAATGAACGATGACAACTTATAAAAAAATGAAACAGGAGACAGCAAAATGAATAAAATTGGGCAAACGAGATAGAGAAATGTCATAGCAGAGAGAGAGTTGGATAGTTGGATAGGCCCAACGCTTCTGCTGGAGGTACTTACAGAAGCCCTGAGCAGGAAGTGCAAACAAAGGACCCTATTGTCATGTTCACATAAGTAGGTCCTCTTTGATGACAGTCGAAACATTGTCGATTTGGAGGATTTGACACTAAATCACGTAAAATTTTGAGGTGTTTTTCGTCCTGTTTCTTCCTAGCGGAAGCCATGTTGAAACTATTGCAAGATGGGAAACATTACTACACTTTAGAGAGGGAGGAAAATGCAGGGGCACAAGAGTTGTTGCCAGATGCAGCACAATTGTTAATGCTCACTCGTCGTCCCGCTTCAACTATTTGCTAATGGCACATTTCCCTGGATGCGTTACAGAGAGGAGCCTTCTCTCTTTCAAAATAGTTCACCTTGAATTTGAGTCTCTCGGGGTCACCATAGATGGGCCCATTCCCCATCCCTCATAACTCATCAACTTCACCGCATTCAAGGATTTCTATCGTTTTTCTCTTTTAATTATGCCTTGTCTCTAACGGATTCTAATACGGGAGAGAAAGACGTAGTTCTTGTTCTGAACCTAGCTGAACCTGCTGTCAAAAATTTGGCGTCGGCAGTGTGGTACCCATCGCGCGCGCGACGTAAACACTACAATGGCGGGATTTTTGCCCATCTGTCAAAGTGCCGATTATGCATTGTCGATTTTGGTAAGTTGAACATACGTGCTGTTTTTTATTGATTTATTCTTTAGGTTTGTACTCGACCATATTTCGTATCAGTTCTTCAACTATGTCTTCAAATATGTGGCCTACCATATGTCTCATGTATCCCTTAACCTCAACTCCTTGCCATATACTTGTTCCTTCTGCTTCTAGCTTGTCTCCGACATTGAAAGCCAGCTGAAAAACTTTTCGACAGTGCTCAATGACACAGGAAATGGAGAAAGAGAAGGTTCGGTCAAAGTGTACACTTGTGAATCAGTCTCTCAGATCGTACATTTGAAGGACAAGCCACAGTGTGACTTTGTAGCCTTGTTTGTCAATGAAAAACGTTTCAACGCTATACATGAGGTATTGACTTTAGCTACTTAGACATTTTTCGTACTTGATATGTTCATACACTGTGATGTCATTTTGGATATTCATTTATTTCGGCTATACATTCATTCATTGAAACACACTTGGGGTCTAGTCATGATACATCCATTCCTTTTTTCAGGTTGAGCAGAATCTACTGAAATTGGATCAGGCTTTCATGTTTGACCGTGTATGTTTAATTTGTGACAACGTTCAAACAAGTGGTGGGTTCATGCCAAAAATCCTTCACCTGAAACACAAATATCAATTACACGCTCTATGGGGAAATCTAGAGGTACGTAAATACCATGAAACCCAAAGACACTGTTACTGTAGCCCAAAATTTGAACTGGAACATTATATTTCAAACCCACAGGGTCTAGACTAAAAGGCGCCTTCGATTGTTTCTTCAATTTATTTTTATGGTGTTTTATTTTTTTAGGAGGAGTTTGTAGGTGTCTGCAAACGCCTTCTGAACCTTGCATCAGCTGTGTGTGGCGCTACCACAGGCTTCCCTCTCGTTACTCATAAAGTATGGCATGGAAGATCAGGCTCGCCCCATGAATTCTCCACCTATGAGTCTACGCAAGACCGAACATTTTGATTTCTGTACTTTGTTGTATCTACTTATAATTATTTTATTTAACAAACATTGTGTGATTTAGATGTCTTTAAAACTTTTATTTTAAGTAAATGTGTTATTTCTGTAGAGAATCGCTTGCTTCATCTTCCTTTTCACGAGCATATTGTTCATTATTCTCGTCCGACGATTCACCTCTTTTGAAAGTCCGCGCCTCGCGGCCTTCACATCCCTTCCCCTTTCCCATCCCCCCCCCCCTCCTTGCCACTAAAGAAGTTAACCTAGGTTAGTTCCGATGGATCAATATAAACAGTCAATCAACAGGTAGTTTGGATTATGAAGTGAGTATCCTGGGTTGTTATAAATCTATGATGGGTCATATGCAAAGCCCTCTCATAGCTGATCATTTTAACCGAAATCGCTCGCTCCCTTTCATTTTAAGTTAATTTAGTCTTTCATTAGACCATTGTGTGACTTGTAGTGCAGCAATATAGCAAAGAGGTAAGGTGGCTTTACGTCTGCTGACTAACAGTAAATTTCATGAAATAAAATGTCTGTTTTGATAGTTTAGTGTAGAAAGCAAAACCTTCCTTCAGTCAACTATAACCTGAACTCCACACTACGAGAGTGCAATTTGGATTTGTTTGTTTTGAGTTTCTGGTTTTGAAGTCTTGATCCTCAATTTGTTTCAGGATCAGAATTTGAAGTTTTTACTCAGAGGATGTATGACGGAGAACATGAACGTATCATTCATCATGATGGCTTTTCGTGGCATCATCAGGAAACTTGGATTGCGGCGGCTTCTTTTTCTATTATTTGCTTCCTTTTTTCTTATGCTGGTTCTGCACAGTTCTATGAAACCAAATGTTAGAGATATGTTAGAGCTTAACAAGTGTCCCGCATGTTATGGAGTCTCTCTTTGTAACGATATACTGCAAGGGCCTGATGAGGTGAGTCACATTATGTTTGGCATTAAGGTATTAGGATCATCATGATGCTAGATTTTGTTGCTAGTGGCCTTCTCATGAAAGGGATTTGACTGTTTGCTTCAAATGTACTTGTATTTGCTTTTCAGATTTCTATCAAATTTGATTTTTGGGGGCGTCTGGGACTACTTGCAAACACTTTTGCTACGAAGAATGTTTATTCTGGCTGGTTTAACCATCAAAGAGTGATAATTAAACGTCTTGGCCATGATTTTGAATTACAAAATATGGACAGTTCTATTTGTCAAGCCATGAAAATTGATAACAGTTGTAATGATCAAGTGAGTAAACCTGCTCTGAAAGCTATTTCAAGAATACGAATGGTAAAGCCAACATCATTTTAAGTCTGCTTCTTTTATTCTAACTTGTAGATGAAGTCAGTTGTGTTTAAAGTTATAAGTATGCGCAACTCTGTGGAGAGACTTTTAAATGAGTCAGCGAATTTAAACGATTATCGTCTCAGACTGTGCCCATCAACAGAACATGTTGACACCCTATTCAGCCCTATACTGCCAAAAACTAATGGTACAAATTCAGTCAAACTTGGTAATGATCCAATTACAGCCAATATTTGGACTTTGCTTCTAATCAACCCAGAGCCTCTTCTACTGCAAGTAAGTAGTAGTCCTTAAGCTTTGTTCTATATTTTTGTTCTGAATAGTGTGTGATTTAAATCTTCATTGCAGATCATGAGAGCGGAAGATGGCTGGCCTGTGCCTCACTACTTGGGTGCTTGTGGGCGTATTGCTGTTGCCTTAAATGCAGGTGAACCATTGATTGATTACCACAGGAAATCGTGGCCGGAAAGAGCTGGGTAAAGTTTAGTTCCTTCTAATAAATTATTTGTGAATAATTGAAAAAGTTCATGTGTGTTTCTACTTTCAGATTAGCCCTTCAGCTCCTTTTAGCAGCAGACCGCTTCACATACTCTCATCCTAGATTTGCATTCTATTTATTGGATGCATCTGCAGATAATGTAGTTGTGAATGATCAGGGAAAACTTTCCTTCATAGATCTGGAACATTTTGTGGTTGTTGATCGTCATCCATCAAGTAAGTAATTGTATGGGTTATATAGAAGAATTCCTCTGAGTGCCTGTACATTAGTCTATGTTTTAAGTGAACTGAATTTTCAGGTGTTCCTGATATGTGGAATGAGACTCATTTCAGTGAGTTATACATGGACTGTCCTGGTTGCAACACATTCTCTCCATATAATATATGCAATCACCACATTAGTGATCACAACCATTTTATGATCTGCCAGGTAGTTATGGTTCCTTTCCTGGCATATTTTTTTTCTTGATGTCTTATGTTACTTTAAAAAAATTAATGTAACCCTTTTTTGTAGCAACTTCTTGCTCCAGGTGTGGGTAGCAATGATAACTACTTACCAGGTGGTCTGTTGCATTCGTTTCCACCTGAAATACAAAAGGAATATCCACAAATGGAGCATTTTTTGAATGAATGTTCAACAGGAGCGTCAACTGATCACATTAAAAGTGCCCGACGCCTAAGAGATATTTTAAATATTGCTTCCAAAGAAAGTCCTCTGTAAGTCCCTTTAATTAAATCAGCATGATTGTATCTACTGTTGAGAATTGCATTAGCTCCAAACTGAACTTGGTTTTCTATTTCTGCAGGTTTGGAGATAGTACTTTGGTAAACACATGGAAATATTTCTAAATTATTTTTATATTTAGGTTTAAGGTATGCAAAGCACCATTTAATGCATTGTTTTCCAGTTTGTGATAATAATTTATCAAGTACTGTGTATTTTAACTGTTACCATTAAGTTTTAGTGATCTCATTTTAATTGGAAATATTACTGTAACTAGTGTCAAGATATTTATGCTCTCTCACTCTCATTGTTCTCTCGACATTAAGTGTACTGTCAATTCATCTTTATTCTCTTATTGTTTGTAGTAGCTCCTTGAAAATTACCAAGGAGGGGCATTTTACCCTATATTTTTCTTCCCCAACTTACCCCCTAAGGTTGCCCAGTGGGCCCAGACTGACAAGTCTTTGACAACCAGGCTGCCAAATAAATAAAACGTAAGAGGAAAATATTTCATTTATTCCTACATCACAATTTACATACTTGATTTCAAGTCTCTGACAGCCTTATTTTGCATCCCAAGCTAAGTTGATCTTGATATTTCATTAATTCATATTTCATTCTTTAATAGATCTTTAAAAAAATTGTTATCTCTACCATGAAATTCATGTCTGGTTAGCCAAACCAATGACTTCCCATGCAATCTCTGGTCCACTCTGTTTGACAAACCCAACACCAATGGAAACCGCATTGAGGCCTGGTGCATATCATATGCATGCAGCCCCCTGGAAACATCCAATGAATCTCAACTACTGAACCATAAAAAAGATTGAGGAAAAATGTGTATTCCTACTCACCACTCCTCTCAGTTGGTGTGCGACACTTAGGACAAGGCTTAGTGGTAACACGAATAGCTGCTTTGGTTGCCTCATCCCACCTGGCCTAAAAAAATCAACACCACACTGACTGATGGTTTTCAGTTAAAATAGAAATCTGCACCCAAATTACTCACTTGACTGGCACGAACGGGGTCTACATTGTACTGACAATTAGAGCCAAGCTGTCCTGTATCATCTGTCTCAACATCAGAACATTCTCCAAGATGATAACCTTGCCGACATTGCCGACAAAACACGAACTGGAAGGAAGAATGATCAGAGAGATACAGACAGTCTTTTCTTGTAATATCTTAAATGCATCACATGCAACAATACCTCACATCCATGAGCACAATGGATTTTTCGGCAACCTTCTGGGGCCAAAATCCCCATGCCACACCCTGGTTGTGGGCACAAAACACCGCCGGCTTGGAGTACAAACTCTTCAGCTCCAAATCGCTGATACATGGCATACTGAAATTGGGAGACAAATGGAAAATGTCAACACAAAGATCCAAAAAGTTACCTCAAAACCAGATCTTTTCCAATATTACTTGCTCATCAGTGAGTAAGTGGAAGTGATGCACTTCCTGGATGAGGGAATCTGCACAGCCAGCAGGGCATGGAAGGGTGTATCCTAATTCTGGATGTGACCAGAACTGTCTGTCTCTGAGGCGAGAAATGCAGTACGCCTGGAAACAGTCCAGGCATGTCACATGCCCTTCATGGCACGGAAAAACAAGAACAGGGTTCCTGCAGAAAAACAAACACAGATTTTTAAAATTTTTAAGAAGTCTTGAAAAACACAACTTTCAGTAACTATGATCATACTTAATTTCGGTGCACGCAAGACACGGAACGTCTCTAATATTTGTTTTTACCAAATCCAGAGGCACAGTTTCTTCATGTTCTCCCTGAGAAGCGTGCTCTGAGCATTTAAAGAAAAATTTAGCAAACTGGGGTGCGCCTTCTTCTGGACATTCCTGAATACAAATGAAATCAATAAGACATTTTACATCTTCAAGTAAGCACTAACAATGAAAAATTCTTCAACATACCTCACATGTTCCTGAGATTTTCTGCTCTTTCAATACATCATCCCAGCACTGTGGATCCCTGTCAACTGTGAATGCACCACTAGAACAAGTTGCACATCTTACTCGCAACTTCCCGGGCCTCAATTTCTTACATGGATGTGAGCAGTATACATAAAAGTGAGCTCTTCCATGTTCAGGGTCTGAAAAAAAAAATTTAAAGTAAAACTAAAATTCAAATAAAATTAACTGAGGGGCACAATAAATAAATAAAACGCACCATTGTTCTTCTCTAAATTGTTCCGTTCATTGGCAGTGAGCTGCCAATCAACAAGTGTTTCATTCATTGGACGAGAACCTTCTACATCACTCTCGTCCCCATTTTGTTGTTTCTTATCAATGTGACGAATTTTAACTGCGTGTAAAATGCTTTGTTGGCCTAAATCACATTCCTTTCAAAAATAAAATTAAAGGGGTTACGTGACTAAAATGTAAAACCATCATAGGATATGTATTTTGACTGACAGTAACAAAACTATATTTTAAAAATTACTTTACCTCAATCACAATACAATCCATAAGTTCTTTCCCAGCAAATATTATTTTAACATCATCTGGAGATAAACCTAACTTTGGTGCAATCTTTTCTTTCAAATTTCGTATGTCCCATTTCGGGTCCAACTCGACTGACAGAGTGTTACCAACACTGGATTTAATGTAGACGCTCAACGAATTTGACATCTTAATTTTGGGAGTAAATATCAAATGTAACAATACTTGAATTAAATACCGAAAAAAATCTAGCATTCTGTTGCCTCATCCTTTTGTTGACCTTTGTAGTTCCACCTATCGCCACGGCGGCGCTGCGGGCGGGGAATTCTTCCGCACCCGGTTCCGCTTGGCCAGTGGCGGGAACGGGGGATACTGGCCAGGCCCGAAATCGAAACTGTCGAAACGCGGCGCGCTCGTCGTTACAGTGGCAGCGTGGCAGCGACAGCGAGAGTCAACATTTGCCCACTCTCGATGGGGGACGCGGATTGAGCCCCGCGACGTCCGGACGGGAGGGAGACCTTGAAGCTTGGAGTCCGCGGAGAGACCGCCCTGAATAAGGCACGAGGCGCGAGGCACGCGACGAGGTTCCGCGTTTGAAGCCCGCCATGTGTGTTTGCCTCCCACGAGGACCGAATGCCGAATACCCAGGGCCCGTTCCATGACGCCCGACAGGTGTCCTCTGGGGCGGCAGGGTGTGGGGTGACCTTAGCGATCCCTCACTCTCGCATGCGCCCTCTCGAACGCGGACATGGTCAGGAAGTCCCTGGCGGTCATGGTGGTGCTCATGGTGACGGCGGCCGGCGACTCCGCCGAGGACATGGCCTCACCCTTCTCCGCGGCCACCGAGGTCGCCGTCCAGGAGGTGTCGCGCAGGGGCCTGCACCGCGCCATGGCCTACGTGTGCTGGGGCCTGGGTGAGTGCGGGTGGGAGCGCGCTGCGTCCACTTTCACCAACCCCGACCGTCACCACGATGTCCGTGTGCTGCAGCCGCCGAGAGGCGCCTTATCCTCGCGTTGTCCTCGGCGGGCGTGGCGGCGAGCCTGTTCCGCGGCCGAGTCCACACGACGGCCGCCGCGGTGGAGGCCGCGCTGCGCGAGGGCGGCGGCCAGACCGCCATCCTGGTGGACTTGGACTGCCCCGCCGCCTCGCGGCTCCTCGTCATGGTGATCGACTCTCTGGCTTTCACCCGTTTGTACAATGCTTTGGGGCTTCCTGTTGAACTTGCGCCTCAACTCGCAGGCGTCGCGGCTCCGTTTGTTCGACCAAGCCAACTACTGGGTCGTCCTGGACAACGGACGCCTGGAGTCGCCGAGTCAGCTCACGCCCACGGACCGCACCGTGAGCTGGTCGGACGGCGCGGGGGTGAGCACGAGTGTTCGGCAGCCTACTCGGCCGCAGCGTGCACTGGAACACGTTCACCGTGTCCTTGTCCCCAGGAGGAGTTCCCGAACCCCGAGCTGGTGCCGACGGGGCGGTACGGCGCGCAGAACCTGGAGGACGCCCTGCTCCCCGACGAGAAGGTCCTCCTGCAGGTGGTGCCGCCGTCGTCCAGGCCGAGGCCCGCGGGGGAGCCACCCCTGCACTCGCAGGTCAGTCATTCCAGCAATCGGCCTTCCGGTGTGGCGGTGCCGGGCGGTGCTGAGCGCGCACCCCACTGCGAAAAGGCCAAGTACTGACGTTCCCTCCGCCAGGTGTCGCTGCTGCCGCCCTCGGCGCTGCGCGTGCTGGAGACCCTCGTGGTGCTGAGCGACAGCGACGTGCTCTTCGTGCAGGCCGCGCGGGGCCGGCCGCACAGCGACACCGGCGGCACGGCCCCCGACGACGCCGTCCTCGACCCCTGCGGCCCGGGCCGCCAGCTGCAGGCCTTCGTCGTGTTCCGCAGCAGCATGGCGCGACCCCTGCAGGTGAAAAAGGCCCCACGGTGGGACTCGAACCCGCAGCCGCGACGTGTAGTGTCCGCAGTGTGCCCTTGCCGCAGGCGTACCTGGCGGCCGAGGGCTGCGCGGCGGACGCGAGCAACGACACCTCGTGGCGGTGGCTCTTGTCCTCGGCCGAGGAGCGGGCGATCCAGCGCAGACGCAGCGACCTGGAGAACGCCACGCTCCGCTCCCCCATCATCGTGAGGGCGACGCCGAGACGAGTGGCGTAGCGTCAGCGTCGCAGCGGCCCAGCCAGGCCCAGCCTGACTCGATTCTCATTTCTCTTCCAGATCAACTTCCCCCAGTTCTACACCTTCATCGACGACCTGCGCGAGCGGAAGCGCGACTACCGGCCGAAGACCAACTTCCCCGTCGTCAGGAACATGGCGGAGCAGGCCAACTCCCAGTGCGCTCACTAACCTTCATAGACGGTGGCTTTGCAAGCCTTTCGTCGTTTTGAGACATTTTCTTTCCAGTATGTTGGTGTTTGAGCGGACGGACTACGGGTACAACAAGGACGCCAACGGCATGTTCGACGGGCTGATGGGCGAGCTGCAGCGCTTCGAGTGCGACCTGCTCTCCACGGCCGTGTACGTCACCGACGAGCGCCTCTACATCCTGGACTCGGTGGGCGAGACGTTCCCGCTGCGGACGGGCGTGGTGTACCGCCTGTCGTCGTCCTCGCGCTCCGCGGCCAACCTCTACCTGCAGCCCTTCTCGCGCGGGCTGTGGCTCGCCGTGCTGGCCCTCATGGCGCTGTGCGTGCTGCAGCTCGTGGCCACCACGCGCTCCTGGACCCAGCCCAAGCACGTGGGGGCCTCCTGGACCACGGCGCCGTACAGCGTGGCGGACTGCTTCTTGGCCGTGATGGGCGCGCTGTGCCAGCAGGGTGAGCCTTGCGTCCTCTGCACGGTGGGCTAGAAGACCGGTGGAGGGCGGCCAAAACTCTAGACGCGTTTTGAGCTCCAGAGTCGCTAAGTGGGACTCAAAGCGAACGTGTGGCCACCAATGGTTTGCTCTCCGAACGCGGTCGGCCGGGGCCCAGGTTCGAATCCCCGCGGCAATATTGTTGTTTTAGGCGCGGACAGGACGCCGGACTCGGTGTCGGGCCGTACCGTCATGGTCATGTTCCTGTTCACGAGCTTCTTCCTCTTCACGGCCTTCTCGGCCTTCATCGTGGCGCTGCTGCAGGCGCCGCCGACGCCGCTGCGCACGCCGCAGGAGCTTCTCGCGTCGCACATGAAGATCGGCGCCATGGACGTGGCCTTCATCCACGCCTGGTTCAGGGTAGGCCACCACGCCCAGGGTGCTGCTGCAGGGCCTGCAGGGCCTGCACTGGAAGTGTCTCGCTCACTAACAGCGCGTCTCCGCAGGGCGAGGTGGACAAGGCGGTGAGGGGCGTCGTGGGCGACATCTTCGTCAAGAAGATCAAGACCCACGAGAGGCCGGCCTTCCTGCCGGTCTGGGAGGGCATTGAGTTCGTCCGTCGGGGCGACTACGGTTACCAGGTCAGAGTCGCGCTCCTTCTCAGAACGGGATCGCCTTTTGACCCAAACCCTCGCCGCCGGCTTCGACCTGCCTGCCTCTGCCGCCAGGCCGAGATGAACGAGGCGTACCACGAGATCCAGGAGAAGTTCACCGAGGGCGAGAAGTGCGACCTGTTCGAGATGGAGCTGTTCCCGAGCGAGGCCCAGATCATCGTCACGGTGGAGAAGTCTCCGTACCGCGAGGCCTTCTCCAGATTGTAGGTGTCGCAGTGTAGCGGCTTGGGCCTTGCCCGGCCTTGCCCGGGCCTCCCCTAACTCCCTGGCAGTGTTCGGTGGCAGCGCGAGACGGGGCTGGTGGACCGCATCGCGAGGCGCTGGTACGCGTCCAAGCCGCGCTGCGAGTCCGGCGGCCGCGGCTTCATGGCCATCGGCGTCCGGGAGGTGGTGCCGCTGCTGCTGCTGCTGTCGTACGGCTGCGTCATCTCCCTGCTGCTGCTGGCCGCCGAGATCCTGTCCGTCCGCCACCGGCCGACGCCGTGCTCGAGGCGCCGTACGGCCAACCACCCCGTGGCCGAGAAGGCCGCCGTGCCCCACAAGGCTCTGGGGCCGGCCAGGACGGTGTGGGTGGCGGAGGGACCCGCGCAGAACAGGCCCGCGGCCGGTGTCCGCGACCCGGGTGCGCTGCGGAGGCGGAACCTCGCTTGGCAGACGCGCGGCCTCGCCGTGGCGCAGTTCGCGGCCAGCCTCGAGAAGCAGCACAGTTTCGACTTCTCGTGATGCCGCAATGCCATGGACATTTGCTCCTACCATACAGGCTGCTGCTTCAGAGGCGTGTAGCGCCTGCGAGGTAGGCCACTGGTCCGTCCCGCAACGCATCGGCGTGGAGACGGTGGCCTACCTTGCCCCTGCCGTCGCCACGGCGCGAGATAGGCCACCGTCTCCACGCCGATGCGTAGCGGGACGGATTAGTGGGCCTAGCCAGACCCAGCAGCGTATCTGAATCCATCCATGTTTGTGTTTGCTGCACTATGTACCCATCGAGTGCGCACGCCAGGGAAAAAAAATCCTTCTACTTCTAATAAAACAAGAAAAACAAAAACAACCTGTGTCCCTGGACCAATCTTGAGGCCTCTAGACCAATCACACCGCAGCCTTTCCATGCCACAATTTTCTCGACCAATCAAGCGCTGTATGAGAATTTCGAAACGGCCGCCGGCCCAACCTTTGGCCCCACACAACAACAAAAACAAAGTGCTCGGAGTCCACGTAAGTTGACGGGTGTCTAATTTGTAAGATACTCCGTCTTCCGCACTTTTACCCATCGTCAACGCGTGGTTCGAAGGTAAGTTAAGGCTAGCTCTGCACTGCATAGCCTTCACTTGTGTAAATCATCTCTTGTTTGTTTTGGAACAAATCGAATCAGTAACTGTCATCATAACCCAACTGTTGCGCATACGATTTCTCATTATTTTACTTGGAAAATTACTTATCTACTACTCATTCATTTAATATATTTCTGAGCTTTTTTGTGTAGAAATGCAGCTGTTAAAAAGTTTCACTGACATAAGTTTATTTTATTCGTCCTTAGGCTCCAACATGACTTTGAAATTCTACTATGATTTGATGTCTCAGCCTTCTCGAGCATTAAAACTGTTCTTGACTGTGACAAAAATTCCGCATGAGGATTGTCCAGTCGCTCTTCGCAAAGGTAGTCATGCTCTGTTCATATTTGTAAACTTACATCTCCTTTACTTTATATTATGACATTGCTCTTACCGAGAAATCTGTTGCAGGTGCCCATAAGCAAGAACCGTTCTTGAGTGTTAATCGTTTTGGTCGTGTACCAGCGATTGATGATGATGGATTCAAGCTATCAGAGAGGTATAGTTGTTAGTTTGTTTCGACTGCAGTGTTGCATATTTAATTTCTTTTAATTAAATTACATCTTATCTCCTTTTGCAGTGTTGCCATTGTAAGATACTTGTCGCAGAAGTACGGTGTCCCAAACAATTTGTATCCCAAGGAGTTAAAAGCTCAAGCTGCTGTAGATGAGTTCTTGGAGTGGCAGCACCTTGATTTGCGTCTTGGTTGTGCCATGTATTTTCAAACAAAGGTACGCAAGCAAAAGATTGTTAACAATATATTACTACACTCTAAAAGCATTCTATGTGTTCCTATTGCCATCCTGATTTCAGATGCTGAGACCAATGTTCACTGGAAAGCCGCCAAATGAAAAAACTTTGGCTTTGTATCTAGACAGAATGAACACCTCCCTGGACAATGTTGAAAACATATGGCTTGGGTCTGGCAACCCCTACCTTGTTGGTTCACAGCTAAGTGTAGCAGACATTTTTGCAGCTTGTGAAATAGAACAAGTTGGTAGGTGGCAGTGGTTTTCTTGTTAGTTCTTTAAAAAATATTGACATTTGTACCACTATAAATTTATATTATTTTCTTTCAACAGACATTGATGTCACCAAGGAGAGACCAAAGCTTGGAGCATGGCTGGAGCGCGTTCGCAGGGATTTGCATCCTCACTATGCCGAATACCACAAGCTTATCAAAAAATTACACACAGCAACCCAATCAAAGATGTGATATTGTTGAATTGCATGAGTTTACCTTTGTTATTTTCTAATTGTTTAATTGTAATCATTCATCACATATGCTCTGTTTTGTATACTTTCTTATTGTGTTTTTGTGAATAAATCATCTTAGCAAGTGAAAATGATGTTCTGATTGATTTACTTACACTTTATTATTAACAATTACATTACAATTAAAGCTCGGCAGTGATCAATTGGCTTACTTTAAACCCTGTTTTAGCTTCAGAATAAATAAAGCAACAATAAAAGGTCCATTATAAAAAAACAAAAATGTTCTTGGATATAAAATAACACAGCACTTTAATTCACTTATTTTGACCAACAATCGATTGGCGCTCTGATAAAATTTTGGAAATAGAATTAGGAACATTTATTCATCCACTTTAGCCTTGCAGCTCTTACATTTGGAATATTATACCCTAGACTTATCCTGTAACATAAAAACAATAATTGCCGTACACTCTTATCTTTTGCGATCATTTTCTCTTAATTTAAGAGGTAAATTTTGCACCTTTCCGATATGGTTGCATCTTACGATTTGACTAGTCTATGGAACTTTAGAGTTGCCAGCCAACATTTTCTTAATGTACAAATAAAAATATATATATTTATAATATTTAACTACATTTTTGGCAACACTTAATTGAACACTGAGGGCAGTTTTCCATGCTTGGTTCAAAGGCAGTCATCTTCTTAGAAGAATCATAAATAGTTGTACGTCACCAGAGAAAAAAGATAAAGTTGATTATTGAAAGAGGGTTGATATTTTGAGTGACCACTTTGATGCAGCCTGTCTTTGGCAATGTCAAGAGTTACTATCAGTACTGTACAAAACATTCACTCTCGAAAGGCAGCATTTTTGTACATGGATTGGTGTCAAATCAATTTACAACAACACAGAGCAAGTGAAATTATTTGTTACCTTATTTTTGGACACAGCTCTCGATTCTCCCAGCAGTACCAGAGACTCCCCTCCCCTCCCCTCCCCACCCCTCCCTCCCGGCCCCTATAGTGTATCTGTCCGCCCCGGTCCGCGCTCTGGCGCGCCCCGCCCCTTGGACTAGGGGCTGGGGAAGTCCAGTCGCGCCCGGAGGCCTGCCAGAGGCCTTCCAGAGGCCTGCCGGTGGGCGTCCATGTCCAAGGCGCGGGCTGCGGGCGGCCAGTCGGTTGATGGCACACAGAACTACTCTATCGATCACATGTTCCTCTCCAGCGCCGAGTGCGGCCTGCGCTCAGCCGAACCAGCTCTGCTGCTGCGGCGGCCGTCGGAACTCGGCGACCGGCGGGGGCAGGGCAGAGTCGCCGTTCGGCCTGGGCGACGACGGGTACCTCTGCTTGAGGCAGACCGCGCACCGCGACACTCGCGAGTAGAGCGCGCCGTCGCGGCCCTTGAGCGTCTGCTGCCGCGGCTTCCTGAACATGAGGCTGTCCTCGATGGTGGCCAGCCAGTACGAGAAGGCGGATGTGAACAGGTTGCACTGGCCGCGGCCCGTGCACTCGATGAAGGGCGTGGGCTGGAACCGCTCCAGGCAGGACCCTGGCGACACCAGGGACTGGCCAGCACCCTCCGCGCCCGAGTCCGTGTGCTGCAAGGGGAAGACACAGTGGTTAGAGTGGGTTGGTGCGTCCGGTACGTCACTCGGCCAGCAGCCAGCACGCAGTACGCACCATGAGGAAGCTGTACCCGGACCAGAGCTGGGTCCAGTCCGCGGGGCACGCGGGGATGTCCATGCTCTGGCTGTGCACGGCGATGACGCGCGTGGGAGCCTCGCACACCGAGCACTTGGAGATGTACTTCTTGACCTCCTCGGCGGGAATGGGCGCCATGGTCATGGGCAGGGGCTCCGGCGTGCTGAGCCAGTAGCTGTAGTCGTTGCGGTTGGAGTAGTCGCACACGTCGTTGATGTTGCACATCATGAAGGGCATGGTGGAGAAGCGCTGCAGGCAGGAGCCCGGCGCGCCCAGGTCCTGGCCGTGGGCCTTCTCGTCGCCCATGAAGTGCAGCAGCGAGTAGCCGCTCCACATCCTGGACGTCCCGACCGGGCAGTCGGGCTCGCCGTCGAGCTGCGAGTGCCTGGTGAAGAAGAAGCCCCGGCTAGCGGGCGACGGGCCGGGCGGGGCGGGCTCTCCGGCCAGCCCGGGGGTGCCTGTCGATGAAACAAAACATGTCCAAATACTCGCGCGTTGGCATCATTGCAACCCGAGGCCTCTGCACAAATACACGCACCTGGCACTCCTCTTCGTCCGGGAGGTCCAGGTCGTCCCGGGGACCCGGGCATACCCCGTTGACCCTTGACGCCAGGGTAGCCCGGGCGGCCGCGGTCACCCTCGTCGCCGGGGAGTCCCGGAAGGCCGTCCTCGCCAGGCTTGCCCATGAGGCCGTTCAGTCCGGGAGGTCCTGTGAAACGAGAGCGTGAGGTCAGTAGTGCACCTTGCTGTGGTGCTGAGATGATGTCCAGTGTGACGCACCATCGAATCCGGGCAGGCCGCGGTCGCCCTGCTCGCCCTTGGTGAAGTAAAGCGGCATGTCCCCAGGCTCTCCCTTCCGACCAGGCAGGCCGGGCATGCCCGGTAAGCCCGCTGGCCCGGACAGCCCGGGGGCGCCGGCGAAGCCCTTGGGGCCCGCGGGCCCAGGGCCGCCCGAGTAGCCGTCGACGCCCCGCTCGCCCTTGGTGCCGTTGGCGCCGGGCAGGCCGGGGATGCCGTCCACACCGCGCTCGCCCTTGAAGCTGAGTGCCGCGGGGCCGGGGTCGCCGATGAGGCCCTTGAGGCCAGGCTGGCCCTGCAGGCCGTCGAATCCAGGAGGCCCGCGCGGCCCGCGTCTGCCCTGAAGCCCGGGGTAGCCTGCAGGACACAGGAAATGGCTGGGTTGCAGAGACTACAGAGAGGGGCAACCAAGGACCTGTGGAGCGAAGCGTACCGTTCTCGCCGACGTCACCCTTCTCGCCCTGTATGGAGATGCCGGGGGTGCCGGGGGCGCCGGGCTGGCCCTCGAGGCCGAAGTCGCCGGGGGCGCCCTTCTGGCCGGGGCGTCCGGGCATGCCGGGCAAGCCAGGGAAGCCGTCACGGCCTCGGTCGCCAGGCTCGGGGTTCTGGCCGGGCAGCCCGGGCAGACCCTGGGGACCGGTGTCTCCAGGAAGTCCAGGGCGGCCGAACTCGCCGATGTCGCCAGGCTCGCCGTCGCGACCCTGGTCACCGCGTTGTCCCTGCAAGAGGAGGTGGTTAGTGAACCGCGCACTGCGTGTAAGGACGCGGGGCGACGTGACGTCCCACCGCACCTTGGCGCCGCGGTATCCAGTGTAGCCGGGCTCTCCGCGAAGGCCCGTGAGTCCGCGCTGGCCGGGGTGTCCTTCGTCGCCCTCGTCGCCCTTGGTGCCCGGGAGGAGTGCCCTGTTGACGCCGGGGTCGCCCTGGAAGCCCTTCGGACCAGGCCCACCCTGCGGGCCCACTGGGCCCCACGGGCCTGGGTCGCCGGGAATACCTGCAAACGACACGTGCTGTGAGAAGGAAAAGAAAATGATGGCTGCTGCTGGGATTCGAACCCGCTACCAACCAGGTCTGCCGATCCAGCCGGGCAGGCCGTCCATGCCTGTCTCGCCCTTGATGCCCTCGGGACCTTGCGGTCCACGAAGGCCTCTGGCGCCGCTCAGCCCGTCGAATCCGGTGCGGCCCTTTTGGCCGGGGAAGCCGGGCAGGCCGTTGTCGCCGGCAATGCCCTTCTGTCCGAACGCGCCCAGGTCGCCCTTGTCGCCCTGCGCAGAGAACCACGGCGTCAGAAAGTCCCTGCACCAGAAAGTTTTCTAAAGTCGTTTTGTCGCTCCGCCTTACCTTCCTGCCGTTGTACCCGGGCAGCCCATCGCGTCCAGGCTCTCCAGGCTCTCCCTGCAGGGCCTCCGTCACGTTGCCGTCCTCTCCCATCTGGCCCTTGAGCCCGGGCAGGCCCGGTTGCCCAGGGAAGCCGATGTCGCCGGGCAGGCCGGGGTCACCGTAGTCTCCCTGCGCGCCACTGAAGCTGCCGTCGCCGGGGGCTCCGGACAAACCGGGTCGACCCGCGTCTCCGGTTTGGCCCTAGAGGACACGACACACTGTCACCGCCAGATTTCGGTACAAACGCCGCGCGCAGTCTGAGGGTCTGAAACTGGCTGCGGACTAGAGGGTAAAGTGAACGGTGCACACCTTGAACCCGGGCAGGCCGTCGCGGCCAGGATCACCCTGGAAGCCGAGGTCGCCTTGGAGTCCTTTGGGGCCGGGCAGGCCAGGGTAGCCAGTGCGGCCAGGCATGCCGGGGGGACCTGCGAACATCGCAAGGGGTTAGCTCCCAAGAGTAAAGTCTAAACCTGCAACTCCAACCCCTTAACATACCTTCCAGACCGAATGGCCCGCGGTCGCCGTCCAGGCCAGGTGGTCCAGGAACGCCCATGAGCCCGGGCATGCCGGGGAAACCTGGGACGCCGATGTCGCCCTCCGGGCCCGGGCGGCCGGGGAAGCCGATGTTGCCCTTGGGACCGGGGCCGCCGGGGTAGCCAGGCTCGCCGTCCGGCCCTGGAGAATGGTCAGTCAGTCACAGGAACAAGTACAACACACGCACACACACACGCGTACTCACCCTGCAGACCCCGTTCACCGAACATCCCCGGCAGCCCCGGCAAACCAGGGCTTCCGGGAGCCCCAGGGAAGCCCGGCCGTGCGTCGCCCTGCCACCCCTTGACGCCCTGCGGCCCTCGCAGCCCAAACTGGCCCTGGTCGCCCCGCTCTCCCTTGCTGCCGCGGTCGCCCATGATGCCGGGCCTGCCGTCCTGGCCTGGCGGCCCCTCGTCGCCCTGGTCGCCGCGCTCTCCGGCCACGCCGAAGAGACCCATCGGTCCCCCCAGGACAGCCTGTCCGGGGTTGCCGGCGTCTCCCTTGGCACCGTCCGGGCCGCTGACGCCGGGGATGCCGTCAAGGCCGGGCTGGCCGCGGGGCCCGCGAGGCCCCTGGTCGCCGGGCATGCCTTGGTAGCCGGGCGTGCCGGGGGCGCCCTGGGGGCTGATGCCGGGGGCGCCGCGACGTCCTGTCAGACCGGGCAGACCCACCTCGCCGCGCTCGCCGGCGATGCCAGGGGGGCCGCGCTGACCTGCGGGGGAAGCACGACTGTGAGACTTCGGAAGACTTAGCAGCCGCCAGCAGTCACCAGCACCACCGCAGTACCTTTGTCTCCAGGCAGTCCAGGAGCTCCAGGGTCGCCCTTCAGGTTCCAGGTGTATTGGGCCGAATCGCCGGACACACCTCTCTCTCCCTTTTCACCCTGGTCTCCCTTTTGGCCACTGCAAAAAAACAAAGGCACTGTAAAATTCGTTTTGCAGGAGAACGGAGAATGCGGGGAGCCACGCGTACTCACGGCGCTCCGTTCCAGCCGGGGTCTCCCTGCAGCGAAATGGGCCTGCCCCACTGGTCCACGGCGCTGGCGGGGTCTCCCTTCGGCCCCGGCCAGCCGTCCGGGCCGGGCAGGCGGTCCAGTCCGGGCCTTCCGGGGATGCCGGGCTCGCCCTGCACAGAAAAAATGTTTGACATGGTTCAGATGAGCTCACGGCGACCGAGTCACTGCCACTGCGCGCGTACCTTGGCGCCCTTGAAGCCGCTGATGCCGTCGTCGCCCAGGGCGCCCTTGAAGCCTCGCAAGCCTGGCAGTCCGGGTCTGCCGGGGAAGCCCTTAGGACCCGTGGGGCCGCGGTCACCGGCCAAGATCTGCGAGAAGGCGTAGATGACCCTGCCGTCGGTGCCGGGCCTGCCGGGCTCGCCCTGGACGCCCGGCTTGCCCACCAGGCCGTCCAGGCCCATGGGGCCGGGCTTGCCGTCCAGGCCGTCCGCGCCTTTGGGGCCGGGCTCGCCCTCGCGGCCCGGGTAGCCGAAAGCGCCCCTGGAGCCGTTGCGTCCGTGCTCGCCCTTGACTCCCTTCAGCCCGGGCCGTCCTGCGGGAGAGAGCCAAGTCGGTCACCTCGACTCTTGCAGCACTGAGCCGTTCTTCCCCCACGCGTAGTGGTGACTTACCCGACGGGCACAGGCCGCAGTCGTCGCCGCGGTAGCCCTTGTAGCCTTCGGCGCCGGGCAGGCCGGGCAGGCCGGGGCTTCCCTCGTCGCCGACGACGCCCTTGGGGCCGCGCTCGCCCGTCGGCCCGATGATGCTGCGTCCGATGCCGGGCATGCCTTTCTGACCTGCGGACGAGCGAGGCGGTGAACAACGAGCCGGGAATGCGGAAAACCCAAGTCGGCGCATCTCAACCCACCTCTTAAACCGGGTTCTCCGAGGTCGCCGCGCGGCCCGGGGATGCCGTCAATGCCCGCTCTGCCGTCCTCGCCGGGCGGCCCGTAGATGGTGAGGCCCGGGTTGCCCTTCTCTCCAGGCGGGCCGACGATGCCGACGGACCCCAAAGGACCGGGCGGACCGGGAGCGCCAGGGAAGCCTGCGCACGTATGACATTCCACCACACCGCAAAAACAAACAACAGCAAAAGCGTGGCGGTGGTTTCGAACACGTACCGTCAGATCCTTGCTCGCCCTTCACCGAGCTGCCTTTGGGTCCGGGCTCGCCCATGCGTCCTGGGGGGCCGGGCTCGCCCGGGGGTCCGATGTGTCCGGACCCGCCTATCCTGCCGGGGATCCCGTCAGGCCCCCTCGGCCCCTCCGGTCCTGGAAGAGAGAGGCACCAGTCAGAGCCAGGCTTGTCCCGCTGGAGCGACACAGTGTGGGCGGGTTTGACTTACCCGGGAGTCCCTGGATGCCCACCACGCCGTCGAGGCCGCCCTGGTCCAGTGTGGGGTCGTACACGCCGGGACTTCCCTCGGGGCCCTGCGGCCCTGGCGGTCCATCGCGCCCCGGCTCACCGCGTTCGCCCTGCAAGCCGCCAGAGCCAGGGGTCAGACACACTGTGGCGCCGCCTTCGCTGGAATCGCCGAACAGAGACTTGCCTTGTTGCCGTCCAGGCCGGGCAGCCCCTCCTTGCCGGGCGCGCCCTTCTGTCCCTTGGGTCCGAGGTCGCCGTCGCGGCCCAGCCTGCCCTGCTTGCCGCGCGGGCCCTCGCCGCCGGAGTGGCCCTTGATGCCGGTGTAGCCCTGGCGGCCGGGGTAGCCGCGCGGCCCGTGCGCGCCCTTCTGCCCGGGGAAGCCGCGGTCGCCCTTGTCGCCGGGCCCTCCGCGGAACCCCTTGGGGCCCTTCTGCGGCGGGCCCTCCGTGCCGGGCTGCTCGGCCGCCTCCCTGGCGGGCGGGCCCTTGTCACCGCGGTCGCCGGGGGCGCCCTTGGGGCCGCGCGTGCCGGGCTTGTCGTCGCCGCGGTCGCCCTCGGGGCCCTTCAGCCCGGGCAGTCCTGGGTAGCCCTGCAACCAAGGCACCGCGCGCGGTTAGAGCCAGAGCCACGCGGTCGCTGCCGGCTGCTGCTTGCTACTCACGTCGTCACCGTAGGGTCCTTGGAAGCCGGGGGGTCCTTGGATGCCTTCCAGGCCGGGCAGGCCCTGCAAAGGCAGACAGGGGCGTCAGCGCGCAATGAGAAGACAAGCAACCGACGAGGTGGTGCTCTTCCACTACCTACCGGACTGCCCTCCAGCCCCGGGTCGCCGGCGTCGCCCTTGGTGCCCTTGGAGTTGGCGCCGCCCTCGCCCGGCTCGCCCCTGAGTCCGGGCGGGCCCTCTGCCCCGGGCAGGCCTCTGGTGCCGGGGTAGCCGTGCAGGCCGGGCACACCGACGTTGCCGTCCGTGCCGTTGCAGCCGTCCAGTCCGTCGGGGCCCGTCGTGCCCGCGGGTCCGAAGGCTCCCTTCACACGACAAAAGCAGTCACAAGTCCGCTCCTCATTCTCAAGGGAGCCGTCGTGAGCTGAGTACTCACCGGTGTTCCTGGAGCACCCCTGGTTCCTGGAAGCCCCGTCTCACCCTGGACAAGGAAGCAGCGTTATTTGACTGAGCGAGTCTAGCGAGTCTAGCCAGCTTGAGGTGTCTGCACTTGGTAACTGACCCGGTAGCCCTTCTCACCGACGCCGCCCCTTTCGCCCATGTCGCCCTTCTCGCCGGGACTGCCGAAGGGCCCGTCGGGGCCCACCTCGCCGGGCGGGCCCTCGCTGCCCGGTATGCCGCCCACGCCCTGCACGCCGGGCTTGCCCTTGATGCCGCTGCAGTCGCAGATGAACGGAGGTTTGTCGCATCCCGCGCACGCCTGGAACCAGAAGAGAAGCACTTTGTGAAAAACAACAACAAAAACAGTGGACTCGGAGGTCTCTGAGGATCGTGTTTTGCTGCCGCCGAGCTGGAAGTGGGTCATGTAAAGCGTAGGGATCGGCACCACCGCTGCACATGGCGCGGCACGTGGTTCGCGCAGCCCAGCGCAGCGACGCGCAGCCTGCCCTTCTCCAAGGGTCACCGTCTCGCTATCGCACGCCACTTTCGCCCTCCCGATAATTTGATTCCCTCCTGATTGTTTTTAACGACGATTCCCAGAAGCCTAGACGCCCTCCTCTGGGCCTCTCTGGGTCGTCGTTATCGAAGTGGGGAAATGGAGCGGCCACACAGTGTAGGGAAGGGCGCAGGCAGCTCCAATCGGGAGGCAGCGCGGGCAGTTCAATTCAGTCCTGGCGGCCAGGGCGCACACGGCCTGCATCTCAGCGGGAAGCTTGGCGCCGTAGCGCCCGGAGGGTAGGCCACCCAGCCGCCACCTGCGGGCTGGTGCTGCCGCGCTCCGCTAGCCGGGCGCTGGCTGTAGACCGCCGCCGATTCTCAGCCACGCCGCAGCCGCCGCCGTCGCGTCGCTGTGTCTCTTTCGCACCCCCGCAGGTGCGAGAGAGACGGCGCTGCTCGGAATCCGAGTCGGAGTCGGTCTGCAGCACCGCCAAATTAGTGTTACGTGACGGCCCGGTCCTTTTCTTGATTTTCTTTATCGACTCTGCCGTCTGCCTTATCAAACGACACCAAAGAGCGCGTTACACTAGTCGGTTGCGAAAGTCCGACCGTCCCCGCCTCGGTGCCTGCGAGTCTTTCTCGTCTTGCTCCGATCTCTGCACAGAAAAGCTGCCGCGGACAGGGATGGAGCGCCCCTCCCCCTCCCCTCCCCTCCCTGGGGGCGCTTGCCTCGCTCGGCTTCTTGGCTTCTTGGCTTCTTGCGCGGCCGGAAACGACCGCCGAGTCGAGTTTCTCTTTCTGCCGCGGTCCGTAGTTTCGATTCCGCGAACCGAACCGAGCCGAACCCGGCCGGACTAGGAGCCCCGCGTCAGCGCGTCTGCGCCTCGGTCTGCGCGCCCCGCCGCGTCCAGCCGCGTTCGGCCGCGTTGCCACGCGGACAGTGTCCCCGGGACGAGGCACCCCGACGACGACCGCCAACGCCGGCCGCGTCGAGGACCGCGTCGAGGACCGCGTCGATGCGCGGAAGTGGATCGACCGTCGGGGTGCTCGTTAGCCGAGCCGGATTCGCGGCACGTCGATGATGACGGCGGCGCGGCCGCGTAGGCCGAGGAGGCCGAGGAGGCCCAGCGCCCAGCCCCAGGAGGTTATCGGGCTGCCCCCACGCCGGGCTGGCCGAACACGGCGACGCGCTATCGAAGGGCGGCGAGGGCCGGCCGGGCCGTCGCAGGTCGCCGAAATGGAGTCACATGCCCCACGCGGCCATCGCGCCCGTTCGGCCCGGAACGAGAATCGCCAAGCCTAGGCCAAGCGCGAGGCGCGAAGCGCGAAGCTCGGCTACTTCCCGATGCCCTGCTGGGGCTGCGCGGTGGCTGACGAAGCGCTCCTGCGGCACCGCGGCACCGCGGCAGCACGGCACGGCGGCGAGGTGAAGGTGGCGGCGAAGAAACATGACGACGCCCCCTCCCCCTCCCCTCCTCCTTTCCCTCGATCGTGTCTCCTTGTCGCGCGCTGAAACCGCAGAAATCATGTCCGAGCGGTGCGAGCGCGGAACTTAAATGACAGGTGGCGCCGTGCGCGGCGGCGCGGCAGGAACGCCAAGCTCGACGTGAAGCTCGACGCGAGACGGCCAAACGGGCCAAACGGGCCAAACGGGCCAAACGGGCCCAACAGCAAGACAAGCCGACTCTGATTTCGGAAAAGTTTTTAGCTGGCTGCTCTGGCTGAGCATGCCGGACGGAGGAGACGGGGAGGGGGAGGCGGCGCCCTTTGAACTCGTTCGTCAGAAAGCTAAAGGCGCCGGCGGCGGCCTCTTTTCCGGCGCTAAGGAGGAGGAGGAGAAGAGAGAAGAGTTTTGAAAACGAAAACCGACAACGAAAACAAGCGAAAACGCAGCAACCGATCGGGCTTCCACAGCGTGAGACGAGCTAGAAATAGACCCCGATCGGCTCGCCTCATTACTAGAAATTTATGGACGACCCCCGGTGGTGGACACAATGAGACCGCCTCACAACACACACACACACACGCGCGCGCGCACACTGGTGGAGATCCGAGCAGAGACGTCAGTCAACTCCCCGCAAGTCTTTTGTCAGTGCATGTCATGAAGTCATGAGCTGACCCAACATGGCCATGGATTTACAGTCCGTCTGCCCACACCAGGCGTGCCTGCTGACATCCTGCGGGGGGAGGAGGGAAAGGGGGGCAGAGACACTGGTGCCATTGAAGCGCGGTGCCCCATGGTCTGGGAATGGATGGGCGATGTGTTGCTGGTGCGACACAGACACGACACACGAGCACACCGCCAGCATCGTGGGCCTTGAATCGCGCGGAAACAAGTCGAAATGACTCGGGCACAAAAATTGAAAGTGTCTCTCCTTGACGTCAGAGCGGCCCGCGCGCTTCCCGCCCCGCCAGGCCGGCACGGCCGGCACTCCGAGCTCTGCACATTTTCCGACATGTTTGTAAAAACGCGCGGCCCGCGGAAGTGAGGCGGGCCGAGCAGAAGAAAGCAAGCTCTTTGGGGCGTTTTGGTGTGCAGCCCCCGGCGGCCCCAGCGGCTCTGGCGTCTACGCGAAGAAGGCCCTCGCCCTGGCCGTCGAGGCGGATGGATGGGCGGATGGTTGACCAGTATCCGGAGCGGGTCGGTCCGTCGTCTAAATATTAACGCTACGAATAGAACGCGGCAGCGCGGCGGCGAGGGGAAGGAGGGGCCCGAAAATGCTCCGGCCGACGAAAGGGCCAAGTGGAAGTCGGGCCGAAGGCAAGCCAGGTTCGGTTCGGCCCCGAAATCCGCGCTATGCTACGCTACGCTCCCTTTGGTCGTCTTCGGGATGGAGCCTTCCCCGCGCGGGGACCGAAGGTACCGAAATACGAAGGGGAGGGGGCAGGCGGGCGAAGGGCTCCTGAGTGACTTCTCGAAAGGCCCTCAGCGACCCGCCAACACCCACGCGCTGCTCCGAACGGAATGACTGCTGGGGAAACGCGGATGAGTGGGAAACCAGATGGAGGCAGGGCGCAGCCTGGCGCAGCACGCGGCCCTCTCTGTCTCTCTCTCTCTCTCTCTCTCTCTCTCTCTCTCTCTCTCTCTCTCTCTCTGACGCGGCGTTCCGTTCGGGGTGCGAGTGAGACAGAGCATCCAAATGATTCTTCGGAATCGCTCGGTACGTAGAAGGCATTCCCTTGCGGATGGAGGCAGGAGCGCAGCCAGGGGGCTGATTCTTACCGTCCCCGAGGCCTTCCTTGCACTGCTCCACGCCCCACTCCGCGCGGCCCGCGTGCAAGTGCCCGTCACGCGCGTGTCAAACACGCTCTTCAAGACGCGCTGGCTGCGCTGGCTGCGCTGGGCGAGCATGCAGCCGCGGGGCGCGAAGCGCGAAGGGCGGCGGAGTGCGGCGGCCAAAGTGCTTTACATTCAACGGGACGCTTCCCTCACGCGAGGCTCGCACCGAGTCGATAGCCGAACCGTTCGAGATATCGAAGATCGAAGTGCGCGTGCTGGAAGCGCTGGAAGCTGGAGGTGGCTGCAAGGTGCCGCCGGGGAGCGAGCCGCACCGCGCCGTCGCTCTGTCCCTCTCGCACGCCGCGCCACGGCGCACGAGTGCGAGAGGGACGGAGCGACGCTGAGCCAGCACGCGACAGGCCGCCGCGAGCGTGCGTGTCACGCCCGCGATGAGCACGCCGCCCGCGGCAGGGCCCAGGCCAGGCCGCCACGCGCCCCTTGACTCGGCCGCCGAGGGAAACGATTAATGTCTTGTACATGTGTCGGCCTGGCGGCCTGGCGGCCACGAGGGGGCCTCCCCCCCGGGGTCGGCGTCGTCCTGGGCCTGGCGGCGCGGCGGCCTGGAGACTCCTCGCGCGGAACGTGCGTTCAACTCACCTGCAGGGGCACCCCCGGCGGGGAAGTACCACCTGCCGCTTTCAAAGGGCCATCGCTCTGTCTCTGTCGCACTCGCGGGGCGTTCCGTAGGGGTGCGAGAGAGACAGAATGAGCCTGCTGGACGAAATGCAACTCGGTCGCATCACTGCGTCGCGGACTGCGGACACAGCGCCTGCACTGTGGGGTATGTTGCGCCTGTTGGCAGTGGCGCGGCTGGCGGCGCAGTGCGCTGCAGTGCAATGTCGAGGAGTTCACTGACTGCGGCCAAGCCAGGCCAAGCCAGGCCATGCTCACCCGGGCCGTGCACGACACCGCAGACTCGCAGACGCAATCAAGTTCAAGGTGCGCGGCGCACGCCGCCGACGGGACTTCCCCCTCCCCCTCCCCCCTCACGCCCTCCTCACCGTGTTGCACGGCAGCTGGTGGGGACCACAACACGAGCAATTTGCCATCCATTACATCCGACTGTTGTTGTAATTTAAATCGAGAAGCACGAGGGTCCGTGCCTTACAAGTCACGTGGTAACCTGTGCAGCCTGCAGCACGAGGGGGCCACCACTCTCATTTCAGGCGTACACAAGATTACGGGATTACGGTAAATTTACTAGGGATTACGCGTGAAATTTTCGAAAATTGGTTCAAAAACGTTGAAAAATAGCTCAAAAACGTTGAAAAATGACTAAAAACGTTGAAAAATGACAGAATTTTTTCAAGGATTACGTGATTACGCCATGGATTACCAGAGATTGCCAGCCAATTTGTACACAGGATTACGGGGGTGGTGGCCCCCTCGCTGCAGCAGGTGCTTTCTACAGCAGTGCACTTTGAGGTTTGTGATGAATCAATCGTCTATCAGTGTACCCGTCCATTGCGCGGAAGGACGGACTTGGGCCCTCGTTGCGCGGCTGGCCCGGCGTCCTTGGCCCCGAAAACGCCCCGCCCCCGCCCGTCTGCCTGCCTGCTCGGCCTTTCTCTCTCGCACCTACAGGGGACACAGAGACAGAGCGACGAGAACGACTCTCGGAATCGGGCTGCACTGCAGCCGCGTGCCCCGCGGCGCGCGCTGACGCCGGAAGACGGCGAAGGCGGCGCCGGCATCTGCAGCTGCGCGGCGTCCGATTCGGATTCGGGTTCGGATTCGGCAGAGGCAGCGCATTGCCGCGGCATTGCTGTCTGGGCGGAGCGTTTTAGCGGTGCAGGGGCAGGGCGGCGAGGGCGTCTACGAGGACCAGCGCCGCCATGTCGTTCTGCGAAGCGCGGCCAAAGTCCAGTCGGCTGGGCCGACCATGCCGTGGGAGGGGGAGGGGCACTGGAGGCGATCAGGCAACCAGCAACGCAGCCACTGTAAGCAATCCGCTACTGTAGGTAGGCAATGCCGTCACCCGTTTCCCCGTCCTGCTGGTGCACCCTTAAAACAACCACAGCGACGATGTCCGACGGCCTCGGACGGTGTCCGACTCGGACGATGTCGCAGCGAAACTCGAGCGAACGCCAAAGGGACGTGATTTACGAGGCAGTGGCCAATGCGACGCGCCAGCTTGATGCGCCGCTCTGTCTCTCTCGCACCCACGCGGGACGCTCAACGAGCAGGAGCGAGACAGCGCGACGACAGCGATGTGGCCGCCACTGTGCCGCGACTGTACGGTGCAGTAAAGCGTGATGGATGCGTCCTAGCCTGCAGTCTATGATCACAGCGCGGCGCCGAGCGGAGAGAGGGAGTGAGACAGAGAGAGAGGGAAAACTGGAAAAAGAAACAAAAGTTTGGCGCGAGAAGGATGGCCAATCGTCGTCTGCTGCTCGTCGCTTTCAATCAGCGCAACCAACCTCCGATCATGTACAACGGCGTCGATCACTGCTTTCGTCGCTCTTATCTCTCTCGCACTCGTGGCGCGGCCCGTGGGGGTGCGAGAGAGAAAGAGAGAGGCGGCTATGAAAATGAGCTCGCGCTGCGTCAGCTGGGTGGTGGCAGCGCCCTAGCGCCCTAGCGCCCTGCAGCACCTAACCAGCGACTCGCTCAAACGCTATCGCACAAAGGAGTTTTACGACTCGATATCCCCCCCTCCCCCTCCCCCGCTCGCGCCTTAGCCCCAGTTGCCGTGCCCGGCGTGCCCGATTTCCGTTCTGTTTACAGTGCACCGGCGTAAACAAACTGCTGCAGATGTAGTGGGGCTCGGCTCGCCCGGCTCGGGGGGTATTTCCGGATGCAGGGAGTCCTGTGGGAGTCCTGCGGGAGTCTCGGCAAGGAAGAGAGAGAGAGGGGGGGAGGGGGGGCAGTGCACCAGAAAGGCAGCCGACCGTTTAGCGCCTGAAATGCACGCGTTAAAAGCAGAGCGATTCCGCGCAGTGCAGTGTGAAGGGGCCTATGTGCACGACCTATGCGGGACGTCCCATGTGCGAGGGAGGAGGGGGCCTCCCAGTGGCCCAGAAGACCGGTGGAGGCGGCCAAAACTCTAGACGCGTTTTGAGCTCCAGAGTCGCTGAATGGGACTCGAGCCGAACGTGTGACCCCACCAATGGATTCCTCGTTCGGAGAGACCGCGGTCATCCGGCCCACTGTGGCTTCGGTCCAAAACGTCCGAGGTGTTGAACGTTCAGTGATACTATCAGCACCACCTGCGATGCAAATCACAACCCTGGTTGTCCGAATGTTGCAGGTGCGTGCAACTTTGATCCTCTGGTCGGGCATGAGGGAAAATAATCACGCTCTTCCTGTGTTTACCTTTCGGCAAACTGCGAAGCGGGCCGGCAGCGCGCGGCAACGCAAAGGCTGTGCAGGCAGGTTAGGGCAAATGTCTGGCCGAGTGTTGCCAACTCACCGCTGCATTCCGCGTATTTACTCAAGCACGCCGAAGCACGGCCCAAGCAGCTGGTTTGCGTTTTCAGGGGAAGCCATGTGTTGGCAAGCCTGCCCATCTCCCCCGCACCGCCCCGCACCCCAGAGTTTGTCGTTTGTCGCAGCGAGGCCGAGCTGCTCCGACGAAAGAAAAACAAACCGCATTGTTCCAATTTAAAATCGTCGCGAGTTTTGTTTTTGCTTTTGTTTGGCGCCGCGGATGCGCGTGCCGAGAATCCCATGTCATGGCTGCGGCCGGCTCGAGCGCGCCGTGGCCGAGGTCGTAGAGGCGTCGAGCGGCAGGACGCAGGCCCGCGTTCGAATCCCCGCCCCGGCGGCGTGATGCTCGCGTGCATCCGACGCACTCACACACACACACGCACACGCTCGCGAGCGGCAGCGGAGGGCGCTGTAGGCAGGCACGCCTCCGAAATTAGACACTTTGTCGACATCTTTGTATACTTTCTGCTGAGCGCGCCCCGCCCCGCCCCGCCCCGCCCCGCCCCGCCCCGGCTGCCGCGCTGGTAAAACAAACTATCGACGGCATGGCCGGGCGGGGGGCAGAAATAACGTGAGAATGTGATCGGGGCCGCGTCCGGGGCGGCGCGTCGTCGCGTCGTCCGCACGTCTGCTCACGTTGGCACTTCGAACGCAGCCGCGCTACTACAGTGTAGGGAGTTTGGACGGAGACGGTTGGACCCACGCCGGGCAGACAGCACACTGCATCAGTCGGACCGCGTCAGTCCGAGCGTGTAAGCAAAGCTCGCAAAGTGCGAGTCCACTCTGGCTCCCGCTTCGTCCCGAAGAGTCTTCCTCGTCCTCTGTCTTTGTGGCACTCGCAGGGCGCTCCGAGGGAGCGAGAGAGACAGAGCGACACGGCAGCGCACGGCAGGCGGAGCGTGGCGCGAGCGGCGCGAGCGGAAGGGACATCGTTGCGTTTTCCGCAGCTGCCAGCCTGCCTGGGCGGCTATCGCTGGCTGTCGCGCTGTCGCTAGCGCGGCTAGGCAGAACCAGAGGCTAACGGGCACCATGGGGACCTTGCGCGCAGCCTTGGCTTGCCTTGGCTTGCCTTGGCTACAGCAGGGCGGGCAGCCTTGGCTATGCGCGGCTTATCATAGCTATTCATAGCACCAGGCCTAGCTGCCCGTTACCGAGTGTGTTCTGGAATCCACTGGAAGGGGAAGGGGGCAGGGCGGCCACCTGCCCAACGAGTGTACCTACACTCGCTGCGGTCACAGCGAAGCAGCGCCGCGACCTGGGGGACGCCGCGCGGCGTCTGCGAGGTCCGCGACGACGCGGTGGGCGGCCTCTCCTCTCTGACAGCCGACGGCCGTCCGTCCAGTGCTGCAGGCTGACTCCCAGAGTCGCTCCGCCTCTCTCGCACTCATGGCCCGTGACGTACAGGTGCGAGAGAGACAGCGCGACGCGAAATCGACGGTCAGCCTGCAGTGTCGCAGCTGCGCCAATCAGAAGGCGCCATTATTGGCCAAGGCAAGGGTCTCGGCGGTCCCGGCCTAGTTGGCGGCGCTGCGGCGCGGCCTCCATGGCGTCGACGCGGCGCTCCTCTAGCTCATCAACGAGTGCTGCTAACTGATGGGGTGACAAACTGGGGCCGGCCCGGCCGGGTCGCTTTTTTATTGACGCAGAAATCTCGACGCGATCGGAGAAGACGGCGGCGACGGCGATGCAACGAGGAAGCGCCGCTCAAATATGACATTATGAATAAGAGGAAGCCATTGCCGCCGGACCGCCGGGGGAGGGGGAGGGGGGGCACGTGATATTAATTCTTATGACGGCTGACTGACGGCCCGCCGGGTCACTGCGCCCTCGCCGCCCAGTGCGTCGATGCGCTCGTTCCGTGGTTTCGAGATCTCGATTAAGATCACTGTAAGGCAAGCCGCGCCTGCTTCAACTGTACTATGAAAGGGAGGGGGGGGGGAGAGGGGAGGGGGCTCTCTTTGGTGCCGCCGCCAGCACACGCACGTTTGATAGTTTAAAACGCACCGCCAAAGGTTACAATAAGAATTGGCGCACTGTACGGCGTTCGGTTTTGCAGGGCTAGATTTGGAGCCTGGCGCCTCTGGCGCCTCCGGTGTCTCTAGTGTGTCTACTTCCTCCAAAGCTTCTGGTGCTTCTAGTGCATCTAGTGCTTCTACGTAGTGCATGTAGTGCTATTGCAGTGCGACTAGTGCCTGCAGCGCCCCGAGGTCCTCTAGTGCCTCCCCGACACGTGCCTATCACATCAACAGCGACCTATAAAAAGCGCGGCGGAGTGACGAAGCTGTGAGGCGGGAGCAGGCCAAGCAGGCCAGGCGGGCGGACTGGGTGCCGCGGCGCGTCAAGCTGCTCAAATCCCTGTGGAGCACAGCCTGGGCTTTGATTTGGCGCGGATAGAGGGCGCGGCTCGGCCGATGACCCGGCCAGCATGAGCAGGAGCAAGCAGCGCTGCAGCGGGGGTGGTTATAAATATGGGCCGCTTCTAGACCAAACAAATGCAGTTTTTGTCCGCCCGGGCTCCCCGCTGCCCCCTGCTCCCGCGCACAGAGCGGGCCAGTGTTGTGCGAGTGCGTGCGTGCGTGCGTGCCGGCCGCGAAACACTCACTCCAAGCGCTGCGAAGTGAGCCCTTTTAGAGTCAACGCCGCGGGCCGCTGCCGCCACGCCGCGCCACGCCACGCCACGCCCTGCGCGATGCGCGCGCACTGCCGGCGGCCCAAAGACGAACGGCAAAAGCGACGCCGCCGTCGAGCAGTTCACGCACTCCTAGCCCTTCAGCAGCTGTTCCAGCTCGCGCGGTCCTGGTCCTCACGGCCGCGGCCAGGACGCCTCGCGGACCACGGACTGTCGTCTGTCCAGACCGAGAGCAGGGGGAGGCGAGGGGTAGTGGACGGCCTCAGCACCATGACCGACCGGTTAGGCCCTTTAACTCGATTGTTTCTTTGGCGAGGTGGAGCAGGCCCGCCAGGCCCGCCGGTCAGACTGATTCCGAACAGTCGATCTTTCTCTCTCGCACCCCCGCGGCGCGCCGCTAGAGTGCGAGAGAGACGGAGCGGCCTCCTCGGAATGAGACTGCAGGCTGGTGGGCAGCGAGGCAGCGCAGCGAGTGTCGCCACTCCAGGCTCGCCACTCCAACTTGACAATGCCGGCAAAACGACGAAGACCGCGGACGTCGACGACGACGCCCCTTTCGAGAATCCCGGCGGCGCGGTCCGCTTCGCGCTCCGGCCGCTGGGGGCGCTGCGGTCGCCGCGGTCGCCGCGGAGTGAATGGGACCGCCACCATTGGCGCGCAGTTTGAAATTAGGCCGCGGTCGGGCCGACTAGAGGACGCTCAAGGCCGCCATTGGTTATCGATGCATCGCCTTCCCGATGCGTTGCTCAAGTATCAGCACCCCCCCCCCCCTTCCCCCTGGCCCTCCTCCTTCCCCCTCTCCCCCGGCCGCCCATCGTAAACATGCCCACAAAAGCCTACAAAGTCGCCTCACGCAGAGAGGAGGAGGGGAAGGGGGTCAAAAATAGCCATTTTCCAAAGCGGAAAACTGCAAGCCGCCTCCGCCGCGCGCACAGAATGCTCCCCCTCCTCCTCTCCCCCCCCCCCTCTTCCTCCTCCTCCTTCTGACGAGCGGCCGGCGTTGCTGAGAATTGTTGACGAATCGTCCGTCCCGAACCTGAATGGTCCTGCCGCACACATAAATTATGCATAACACGGACCGCTCCGCTCGTCTGCTCATTTCGGACCGCAAAAACTGTCGCACGGCCGCAGCGCGTCGCCATGGAAACCAGCGGGAGCCGCCCCCCCCCTCCCCCTCCAATCCGCGCGCCAAAGTCGAAACATCAGAACGCGAGTTTCCTGGAAAACGCTAATAGTGCGGGGCAATAAAACTGGGGCTGGAGCCGCTTCCCATGACTGCCTCCCCGGTCGCGATAAGCCACAGGTGTCAAATGGGGCGGCGTCGGGCGGCACAGGATGCTGCGGTGGGCCTACAACAACAGCACATTGCTTTGCTCGCAGTGCCGCCAACCTCGACGATGTTCCCGAAAACACGAGCGGGACGATCTCAAACTGCCGCGAATGCTGTCAATTTGCAACGAAGACGCCGATTCGGTCGCTCGGCAGGCCTGCGGCCGCTTCCGGCGTGAGTTCCGCTTCTGGAGATAAGACGCACGCGCCGCCCCTCCCCTCCCCTCCCCGCTCCGCCCCGCCGCGTCGCGAGCGGCAGCCCACCGCCTTGCAAGCACCGCCCGCGGGGCCTCGGCCGTGCCGGCATGCCGCGGCACGGGGCACAGCCGCTGCTTGCAACATTTGGCAGGCCTTTCGCGAGATTTTCCCGTTTGCGTTCCCCCGTGTGATAGGCCATCATCGAAATCCTCAAATGTGACATTTTCAACAACAGCTCGCCCTCACGAGTGCCTTCCTCGGGTGGCTTTCGCAGAAACCAGACTGGCGGACGCAGTAATTTTGCGAGACGGGTGGATTCGAACCCGCGTCGATTCTCGCTCCCGCTGCCGGATCGCTTTCGGCACCCCATTGACGCGTTCCCACGCCTCGGGCGAAAGAGCGAGCTTCGCGAGCAGCGACATCCTGCGTTCAAGGAATCGCCGCGGCCAGGTCGTCGCTCTGTCTCTCTCGCACTCCTTCGGGACGCCCCACGATTGCGAGAGAGACAGAGCGACGGAGCACCGGCCGGACATCCGACGCGTCGCGGCGTCAGCGTCGGACTCTCTCGGGTTCGGAGTTCGTACGACGGGCCCCTGCCTCATTCCAAATGGTCGCCTCATCGGCCCGTCTCTCTCACACCCCTACAAGACGCCCCATGAGTGCGAGAGAGACAGAGCGACGAGATGAATCTTCGCACGTGATGAGGCGGCGGGCCGGCCGGGCAGGCCGGCGGAGACCTCAACGCCCGTCCGGCCGAAGTGCCCCCACGGCAGCGCGGCAGCGCGCCCGAGTCCATGTTCAACGAGGCAGGTCCACCGCGCAGATTCATGAATGGCCAGCGCGTCATCGGCGCACGGCACTCGTTGAGGACCGAGGCGACGCGGCGGGCGCGCCGAAGACGAACAGCAGGGCCGGCGGGGCCGAAGCCGGCGGGCCCCAAGGGGCGGCGGGGCGGCGGCGACCAAGGCGTGGAAGTTGATTAAAAGAGCCGAAGAGGCTTTCCCGAGATAAGCCCGCCACTGCCGCTTCCCTTCGGGAACGTGAAGGAAATAGGACAACTGCGGGAGGAGGGGGGAGGGGGACGAGGGACAGGGGGAGGGGGCAGTCCGCACGGATGGGACCATGTGTGCGGAAAGGAAAGAAGAGGGGGGGGGGCTGGAGGTAAAGTAAAAGTGACCTTCGTCATCATGTGCGACTGACAAGCGGAACCACCCCCGGCCCTGGCCGAGGTCCAGAGGGGGGCGTCTGTAAACTCTGTCAGCAGTTCTCCTCAAATTGAAAGTGGCTTAATCGCGCGGTCCCCGGCCGGGCCCCGGAAGCAGTAGCCGAGCGTACAGTGTAGGAGAGCCGAAGGGCCGCGCAGCCGCGACGCGAAATGGAACCAACGGACGGCCTCAAAGCAGAAACATGAAACATTCGGCACACTGTACCGGGGCGGTGCGTTGAACTCGGTGCCTGCCGGTTCGCGAACGAGCTGTACAGTCCGCGGCGGTCCGTCACCCGCAGGTGCAGGGGCGGTACAGTGTACACGCGGTGTGATTTGCCGGTCGTTCAGCGGGCAGGCTGGGCGGGCTGAGCGGGTGGGGGCGTGGCTCGGCGCCAGGGGCAGCGCGCCAGCCGCGCCGCCCCGCCGCCCCGCGCAACAAGTGCAACAAGTGGCCTCCCCGTCGCAGTCACCCCGCACGCCGCACGCCGGTGTCGCGGGGCTGTTCCGCGTGACAATGACACTTGTAGGCACTGGTGGTGTGACAGCGGCGTGACCACCCCGCGATGACAGTTCCACAATGACAACTCACCGCCGCGTCGGCCGAGGCGCTCAGCTGCAAGACGACCAGGATGACGGCGGCCACGACGGCCGCGGTGCGCCGCCTGGTGGTGCTGGTGGCGCGCGGCTGGGTGGCGCGGTGCCGCCGGAGGCCATGCCCGGCGTGCGCGGCGTGCGCCTCAGCCGGCACGGCCCCGCTGCCGGCGCTGCATGCGTAGCCTCGCATGCCTGCCGGACGGCGCGGTTACCAGCGTACTGAGGCCCCGAGCCCAGGGCGGCCAGGGCGGCCAGGGCCTCGTAGGGGGGCAGGGCCGGCAGGGCTCAGGGCCCTGGATTCCTCCGCGGGGCCCCCGCTGCCCCCCGGCCGCCCCCCTCGCGCCCGACGGCGTGCCGCGGGGGCTGGGACAGCTGGGACTACGTTCTGCCGCGGATGGCGGGGCGCGTAGGGCCCCAGCAGGGCCGTGTGTGCCGCCGGGGCCCGCGCCGGCAGTCCCGGGGCTCCGCCAGTACTGCTCCGTCTGCTCCAGTGTGGTAGTGGTGTGGTGCAGCCCCGCACGGCCCGCACTGCCCGGCCGTCTCGACGCGGTCGACGCGGTCCCCGGGCTCAGCGCGCCGCGGGCACAGCCGCGCGTACAGCGCGCGCCCCACGGGGCAGCACACAGCAGCCAGGCCGCGGACCGGGCCGCGGACGCAGCGAAATGTGGTGCGTGTGTGCGTGCGTGTGTGTGCGTGTGTGTGCGTCGTGCTGCCTGTGCCCTGTGGATTAAAGGACCTTGTTTCCAGGTTACCCGGAGCCCTGCTCGCGGGGCTGCTTCTCGGCACGACGACAGTGAACGCGGTGAGTGTGGGTCTTCGGCATTTTGGCGATGCGGTGTGGCGGCGTGCGTGCAGGCATGTGTTGGCGGTCGCTTCCCGCCCGGAGGCCCGGAGGCCCGCGGGCCCGGAGGGGGTAGGGGCGGGTCCCGGCCGGAGTCGGAGGCCCCCGCCAAGCCGGCCTCCGCCAAGCCAAAGGCAGCCAAAGGGCCCTACGGCCGCCGCCAAACTCGCATCCGGGCGTGCGGCCCTTCCCAGAAGGCCGAGCGGACGGCCAGCACGGCCAGCACGCCAAGCTCGCGACGGCTGCCGTCAGCGCGGCGACCCGCCCACGCCTTCTGCGCTGCCGCGGGTTCGACTCCCGCCGGCGGCCTTCATTTTCCGCACTTCGGCGGCCACGCCCCGACGGCCAGGGGTCCGCAGGGGGACGTCCCCGCCCACGCCCCCGCCTGGCGCCGCGCCCCGGCACGTCCGACCGCCTTGACGGGGGGCGCCGTGCAGTGTCGTGCACAAAGCGCGCACAGCCTCGCTGTTTCTTTATTTCTTTCTTACTTTTCCCTCGGCTTTTAACGTTCCCGACGACGACTGTAAGTTTCCGACGACGCGACGGCGACTTTGGGGTTTATTCTCGGAAGCGGCGCAACATCGCGACGACTTGTTTTGTGCACATACAGTGCTGCGGCCTGTGGCGCGGGAAGGAAGGGTTGCGCTAGGATTGGTGCGAGCGGCCGCGCTGGCCGTGCTGGCTGCGGTGTCAGGTCTGCGCGCGGTGGAAGGGGTGGAAGGGGAAAAGGGGGGGGGGCTGGCTCGCGGAAGCGGTTTCTGCTTTCCACGCGCCGCCTGTGCGAACTTGGCAAAGGCAAAGACCCGAAAAAGAATAAAATTGCGGCAAAAAATGCAGTTTGGAAAATATAACCGCGACGGCAAGGCAAGTCATCCCCTTCACGTGAACGGGGGAAAGAGAAGGGGGGGGCTCGGCGGGGGGGGGGGTGGTAGGTGTGGTGGGGATGTGCAAGTCGCGATTTGCGGTGCAAGTGATGCTGGTGGTGGTCCGGGGGTTCGGGGAGGGGTGGGGGCAGGAAGTGGCGTGGGGGCTAAGCTCCCGCGGCCGATATCAGGCGTGCTTCCGCTACAGTGTTCCAGCCCCGGCGGCCGGGCAGGGCCTTAGCGGCAGGGCCGAGCGGCCGGGCCGCGCGTGGCGACATGTACCGCCTTTGAGGTCAAACAGGCCGAGTTGCACTGTCAGGCTGTCAGGCGAGCGCGCCGAGGTGCGACCGGCCGAGGCTTCGCTGCCAGCCAATCACGGTGCAGGTCTTCCCTCGCTGTCGACATGGCACTGCGGTGGGGTGTCCGAAAAGGGGAGGGACAACCGCCCCGCCCTCTGCCGGCCAAGCCCGGAACGAGCAACAAGCGTATCGCCTTACTGGCTTCGCGCCGCGGGGAAGGGAGCCGAACTCGAGTTCACTGCCAGTGGCGTGGCGTGGCGGCGCGGCGCGGATAATCGCCAGGATTTACAATCAGGTCCATTCGTTTGTTTTTCTTTTGCTCGAATCTGTAAACGATGCGCCGCTTGTGCCGCCGCCGCCCCGCCAGTGCATAGAGTGAATGGGGAATAGGGAATGGGGGAACGGGGTGGGGCGCTAGAAAACATCAACGCCCCCGTGGCCCGCTCGGCCCGCTCGGCCCGCCACCACCGAAATAGCTCGTGTTGGGCTGGAGCCCGCGCGCCCCGCACACGCACGCGCACCCACGCACACACACACACACACACTCGGCCGCACACGCACGGGCGAAGTGTAGCCATTTGGAGCCCAGGCCGCGCGAGCCGCGCGAGTAGCCATATCACGTGGCAGGGTTATCGAGCCAATTGATAGTGGCATCCAACTACTCACGCGGCGGCTGCGGCGGTCGGGCGGCGGGAGGCAAGGGGAGGGGGAAGGGACGTATTGGGAAATGCAGGCCCGTTGGCAAGTGGGGGAATCAATGGAATGCATTTCTCAGCTCAATACGAATTTCACTCATTTATTTTTCGTATTTTCTTCCTGTGCCGAGGCCGAATCAGTCTCCCTGTTTCACTCTCTCCTCCTCTCTCTCACTCCAGCAGCAATGGTCATCTTGGAACGGCTCGGACCCGCGGCAGAGGGTGGGCCTGTATGACCGGCGGCCCGACACCTACGAGGACCCCAGGCGGTACGAGGACACGCGGCGCTACGAGGACTACGCGCGCAGGGAGCAGGAGGCCCGGCGCTGGGAGTCCGACGAGGAGGCCCGGCGGCGCGCCCCCGCGGGGCTGGAGGCCGCCGGCGGCAGCTATGACCTGGTGAACGCGAGCGGCATCGAGGCGGCACGGAGGAACGGCACCGGGGCGGCGTGCGCGCCCAAGTGCTTCGCCGAGAAGGGCAACAGGGTGAGTACAAGTCGAGCAGGGCGCCTGCGGGGTAGGCAACTTATTCGACGCCTGCCCTGCCCGCTCCTTCAGCCAAGACTTTGCCTTGACTGTGCGGAGGCGGGCGTTCGAATCCCCACCGCTGCTCGCCGTCACACTTTTCAACGACTAACTTTATTTCCTTTCTATTTCTGCATTTCCGCAGGGCCCGCCTGGAGTGCCTGGAGTTCCAGGCCCCAGAGGTCAGCAGGGCTTCCCCGGTCCGGAGGGCTTGCCCGGCTCCAAGGGAGAGAAGGGCGAGTACGGATTGTCGGGCCCCCGAGGACCCCAGGGTGACCGGGTGAGTGACGCCTGAGGCTGCGGACTGCGAGTTGGAAAAACTAACGTCAAGTTGGACTAACTGTTGATTTTGTCGACGTTTTCCAGGGGCGCGGTGGAATCCCCGGCTTCCCCGGTGTTAGCGGATTGCCTGGACAAGTGGGGCCCCCTGGACTTCCAGGCCGGCCCGGTCTGGACGGCTGCAACGGCACAGACGTACGTCCTGGCTTCGCCTCAGTGGAGGCCCTGTAGCTGTTCCCTTTGACCCACTTTGACCCTTTGATGTTCCCGTTTGCAGGGCGCGCCCGGCGGCCCTGGACTGCCCGGCGAGCAAGGGCCGCGCGGTTTCCCGGGAACGGCCGGCCCGAAGGGAGACAAGGGCGAGGCGGCGTACGCGGGGCTGTTCCCCAAGGGCGAGAAGGGCCAGCCCGGCAGGGACGGGCTTCGCGGCCAGCCAGGCCCGCCCGGCATCCAAGGGCCGGCAGGACCGCAAGGCTTCAAGGGAGACCTCGGTCGGGAGGTACACGTCAACCGACCTGCTGCAACGTGTTCCCCGCGAGATCCTTCCAGGCTAACTCTCTTTCTCTTTCTTGTTCGTGCCAGGGCCCGATGGGTCCGCCCGGCCCGAAGGGCGACAAGGGCCCGATGGGGCTCGGCTTCGTCGGCCTGCCCGGAGAGAAGGGAGAGAAGGGACCGCCAGGGCTCCCCGGCGACGGCGGCTACATCCACATTGCGCCGGGCGCCCAGGTCGGGCCGCGCGGCGAGCAGGGCGACAAGGGCGACAGGGTGAGTCTCGGCACCGGTCTCTCTCGCACTCATGGCTTGCCCGCATGGGTGTGCATCGCCACGCTGTTTGCTGTTTCAGGGCGAACGCGGCAACGACGGCGTCAAGGGAGAGGCGGGCGTGCCCGGAGAGCCCGGCGCGCCTGGCGAGTTCGGCAAGCAGGGCGAGAAGGGACTGCCCGGACCACCCGGCCAGCGGGTAAGCGACCAGAGTGGTTTGCAGTGTGGTCGCGATGCGACGCGATGGCGATGGATTCATCAAGGACCCTTCTTTTTCAGGGCCCCACCGGCTTCGCCGGCCTGCCGGGTCCCGAGGGCCTGAAGGGCGACCGCGGCGTCGACGGCCTGTCCGGTCTGCCCGGCCGGCCCGGCCTGAAGGGCGAGCCTGGATTCGACGGCGGCCCCGGCCTGCGCGGTCTCACCGGACCGCCAGGGCCTCCCGGTGGCGGCAAGGGGCGCCCCGGACCCCCTGGACCTCAAGGACCCCGTGGATACCCCGGCCCGGTCGGCCCTAAGGGCGCGGACGGCTACGACGGCCTGCAGGGCCCGCGCGGCCCCATCGGGCCCCAAGGCGGCCCCGGCCTGCCCGGAGCTCCGGGCCGTGAGGGCATCCCTGGCGAGAAGGGCATGAAGGGCGACCCGGGCCTGTCCGGCTTCCCCGGCGAGGTCGGCCCCAAGGGCTACCCCGGACCGCAAGGACCCCCTGGCCTCAGGGGCGCCCCCGGCGAGCGCGGCATCTCCATCCCCGGCAAGAAGGGCCTGGACGGACTCCCCGGACGCGACGGCGAGAAGGGCCAGAAGGGCGACCGAGGTCCGCAGGGCCTGCGCGGCTTCCCCGCCGACTCGCTGGAGGGCATCCCCGGCGCCCCCGGCATGCTTGGACCCAAGGGCGACAAGGGAGTGGCAGGTCGGCCCGGCACCCCAGGCTACCCCGGTAAGCTCTCCTGCACTGTTATTCAACGAATATGCGCCGCTCGGTGGCTACAACAATGTACAGACTCCGAACTCAACCCCTCCCGCCCCACTGCAGGTATTCCGGGTGCCAAGGGCGACATCGGCGGCCGCTGCCAGGACTGCTCGCCCGGCAACCCCGGCGAGAAGGGAGAGCCGGGCCAGGCGGGCTTCGACGGCCCGAGCGGCTTGCCCGGACCCCAGGGACAGCCAGGACGACCCGGACTCATCGGCAACGACGGCAGGCCCGGCCTCCCCGGCCCACCCGGCCTTCCGGTGAGTAGAACGAGCGGGGTTGATCGCCGCCCGGCGCATTGGCCGCCACACCGCAGGCGTGCGTGTTGGGTTGCCTACCCGCCGGTCTGCGGGCGTTGACCGCGCCACTGGTAACCGATTCGCCTGTTCGCCTTCCGCAGGGTAGGGACGGCCCGCCGGGTATCCAGGGCAACCCCGGCCTCCCCGGCAAGGACGCCCAGATCTCGCGCGACCAGATCCAGACGCAGCCAGGGCCCCCCGGCCTGCGCGGAGAAGTGGGGCGCGAAGGCCCCGCCGGCCCGATCGGACCCCCTGGCGAGAAGGGCTCCCCCGGCCAGCCTGGCTTCCCCGGACTGAAGGGCGACAACGGCTTCCCCGGCCTGCCCGGCCTGGACGGCGCGCCCGGAAGGGCCGGCAACCACGGCGCCAAGGGCGAGAAGGGCACCAGCCTCAAGGGCGAGCCAGGCTTCCCCGGCCAGAACGGCTACAAGGGCGACAAGGGCAACGCCGGGCCGCAGGGAGACAAGGGCCCGCCCGGGCAGTGCCCCGCCATGCCGGAGAACATCTCGCAGGGCTACCGCGGCGAGAAGGGCAACGAGGGCAGGAAGGGCGAGTCTGGGCCGATGGGCGAGCCTGGCTTCCCCGGCGAGAAGGGCCTGCAGGGGCTGCGCGGAGAACCAGGCCCCATGGGCTTCAACGGCGAGCCGGGCGCCCCAGGGCCGCGCGGCAGCACCGGACCCCCCGGACTCAAGGGCGACCTCGGCCCCATGGGCTTCCCTGGCGAACCTGGCAGGAACGGAGCGCCTGGAGCCCCTGGACTTCCTGGCTACAAGGGTGAGTGCGAGTGACGAGTCTGCGATGGCTCGGGCTGCTCGGTGACTTACTGCGTGTGCATTGCGTGTGTGTTGCAGGAGCCAAGGGTGACGCCGGCATCTCCGCTGTTGGACCCCCCGGCCCGGCAGGCCCGCCCGGCCTCAAGGGAGAGAAAGGTCTGCCCGGTCTCTCTGGCAAGTTTGGACGCGACGGATCTCCCGGTAAGACGCACAGCATCTTTCTTGTCCGTACCTCCTCCTTGGTCGCTTTGGCGTCTCAACATTCGAACTTCCCGCGCAGGTCTCATCGGCTTCCGGGGCGAGAAGGGCGACCTCGGCATCCCCGGTCTGAACGGCCCTCCCGGCCTGCCGGGCAGCAAGGGCGACCCCGGTCCGTTCGGGCCGCCAGGGCCCGCCGGCACCCCCGGCCGCGTCGGCGTGGACGGCACCAAGGGCGAGCCCGGCCCGGTCGGCCTGCCCGGCAGACACGGAGCCCTCGGCTTCCCCGGACCCAAGGGCGACCCCGGCCCAGCTGGCTTCGACGGCCCCAAGGGCTTCATGGGGCCCCGCGGCGCGCCAGGTACGTCGCGGCAAAGTTGAATCAGAGCCAAAGCAGAGCCGATTCGCACATCTCAGCGGCCTGCTTGGTTCGACACGGACTTGACGAGTGTTGCGTTGCAGGCATTCCCGGCGAACCCGGCAAGGACGGCCTGCCCGGCAAGAAGGGCGAGACGGGCCCCATGGGATTCCGCGGCCAGGCCGGACCTCAGGGCGAGGTCGGCATGACAGGGCTGACCGGTGCTCCAGGCCCCAAGGGCGACGTGGGCTTGCCAGGGCCGCAGGGACTCTCGGGACTTCCAGGCATTCCAGGCAGCAAGGGAGACGCCGGGCCTGAAGGTTTGCCGGTGAGTATCGCACTTTGGGTCGCCCGTTCAATGAGGGAGCGCGCGTCGGATTGGACGCAGTGGCTGCCGGAACTTAACTCAACATTTGTTTCCGTTTTGACGTACACATTTGTTCGCTCCGAGCTGTACTCACGCTCTTGCCCTTCTCTCGTCCGCAGGGCCGCAAGGGCGAGCCTGGCCCCGTGTCCGCCAAGGGCCAGAAGGGCGAACCCGGCATCCCCGGCGTGCGCGGCCCCGTGGGCCCCAAGGGCTACGACGGCCTGCCCGGCCTCAAGGGTGACGCCGGCCGGCCAGGCCTGGGCGTCCCGGGCCAGAAGGGAGAGCAGGGCATGGTCGGCCGCCCCGGCGCGGACGGCTTCCCCGGCGCCAAGGGTGACCGCGGCGACATGGGCTTCCCGGGACAGAAGGGCGATCCCGGACTCCCCGGACTCATCGGCGCCCCCGGCATGCCCGGCGAGGACGGCAGGCCCGGCATTGACGGCCTGGTCGGGCCCGTGGGCCCCGCCGGGTACCCAGGACTCAAGGGAGACGAGGGCAGGCCCGGCATGCCCGGACTCAACGGCACCAAGGGCGACTACGGTCCGCCAGGTGGGTTAACTCCGGCCAGAGTCCAAACCTCCACATTTTCCCATTGAGGAAAAAAAAATCACGATTTTTAAAAATTATTTCTTTTTTACTCAGGACCGCCCGGGCCGCTCGGCATTCCCGGACCTAGAGGCGAGAAGGGCGACAGCGGCCCGCCCGGCCCCATGGTGAACGTGAAGGGCGACAAGGGAGAGCCCGGCAGGCCCGGCGTGCCCGGGCTGCCCGGCGACAAGGGCATCCAGGGCCTGGACGGGCTGCCCGGACAGGCTGGAGACAAGGGCGACGTCGGCTACCCCGGACAGCGAGGACTCCCTGGATTGGCTGGAGCTATTGGACCTAAAGGTGGGGAGTCAATATTTCTAAGGGAGCAAATATTTCTAGGACATCGGAATTTTCTGAGTACGAAGCCTTAATACAACTTCAAATTTTATCGCTTTTCCAGGTGAACCTGGTCTCAGTGGAGCTCCTGGCTTCCCCGGCCTGACCGTGAAGGGCGAGAAGGGTCTGCCCGGCCTGCTGTGCAAGAACGGACTTCCCGGCATGGACGGCTTCCCTGGCGCCAGAGGTGAGTCGCTCGAGCGTGGAGGACGCTGAGAAGCACGCCGCGAGGGACGCTGTCCACCCTGACCGTGCGCTTGTTGCAGGTGACCGCGGTCTGCCCGGCCTGCCCGGACGGTCCGGCGAGCCCGGCCTGCCCGGTCTGCCCGGAGCCAAGGGCGAGCGAGGCAACCCCGGCCTGCCCGGTTTGAACGGCGCCCCAGGAGAGATCGGCGAGCGCGGCTTCCCAGGGAGGGACGGCGCCCCCGGCCTGGTCGGACCCAAGGGCGACCACGGCCCTCCCGGCCTGTACGGCGCGCCCGGCGAGAAGGGCGAGGCTGGCCGACCAGGACTGCCCGGCTACAGCGGCCTGCCCGGCATCAAGGGTACGCGGACTTGCCATGACCCAGCCAGGGAAGCCCAACTGGATAACTCGCCACTCTGCTCGTGCTTGACTCTGACATCGTCTTCCAGGCGACCCTGGTCTCAACGGCTTCCCCGGCACCGTTGGCCCCGTGGGGCCCCCCGGACCCCCCGGCCTCACGGGCCTCCCCGGAACCGCCGGCCTGCCCGGCAGAGACGGCCAGAAGGGCGAGAAGGGCGACTCGCCCTTGTCGCCGCCGGGCCAGAAGGGCGACCGCGGCGTCCCCGGCCTGCCCGGCCGGCCCGGGCCGCGCGGCATGGACGGCCTCAACGGCATGCCCGGCCTGCAGGGCCTCAAGGGCGACAAGGGCCGGCCCGGCCTAGACGGCTCGCCCGGCCTGCCCGGCCTCACCGGCGACCGGGGCAACGACGGCGTCGAGGGCCAGCCGGGTGTGGCCGGCATGGCCGGCGAGCCCGGGCTGCGCGGCGCCCCCGGCGCGTCGTGCCAGGCGCAGGGCGACTACCTCACCGGCATCCTGCTTGTCATGCACAGCCAGAGCGTGCACGTGCCGCAGTGCGAGCCCGGCCACATCAAGCTGTGGGACGGCTACTCGCTGCTCTACATCGAGGGCAACGAGAAGTCGCACAACCAGGACTTAGGTAATGCGCCTCGGCCTTGACCTGAAGCTCAGCGACACAGTAAGCCTTCGTTGTACCGCCATGCTAAACTGACCCCTTCCTCAGGTTTCGCCGGCTCGTGCGTGCGCAAGTTCAACACCATGCCCTTCCTGTTCTGCGACTTCAACAACGTGTGCAACTACGCCAGCAGAAACGACAAGTCCTACTGGCTGTCCACCACCGAGGCCATCCCCATGATGCCCGTGGAGGACCGCGCCATCTCCAAGTACATCTCCAGGTGTACGGTGTGCGAGGTGCCCGCCAACGTCATCGCCGTGCACAGCCAGTCCCTACGGGTGCCCGACTGCCCCAACGGCTGGACCGGCCTGTGGAACGGCTACAGCTTCGTCATGGTGAGTGTGGTCTTGTCCGCATCCAATTTGTGGCCCGGCCAACCAATCGCCGTGGCGGCAGGCAACGCGCGCGCTGCGGAGCGGGCGTGTTGCCTACAGCCACGGCGGCGAGGCGCCCTGCCTGACGGAGCCCTGCTTGTCCTTGCCCACAGCACACCGGCGCGGGCGCGGAGGGCGGCGGCCAGTCGCTGGCCAGCCCCGGCTCCTGCTTGGCGGACTTCCGCGCCAGCCCCTTCATCGAGTGCAACGGCGGCAGAGGGACGTGCCACTACTTCGCCAACAAGCTCAGCTTCTGGCTCGCCACCATCGAGGCCGGCCAGGAGTTCGCCCGGCCCACGTCGCAGACCCTCAAGTCCGGCAACCTCCGCGAGCGAGTGAGCAGGTGCCAAGTCTGCATCAGGAGAACGTGAGCAGGGAGAAGGACGAAGCTCGCCGATCCGCCCCCCTGCTGACGCCGACCTGCGCGGCCTGCGGCCTGTGGCGCCACCTAGTGGGAAAGGACATCAATCGACTGGGAGCCGCGGCTGCTTAGGACAGCTCCAAGGCTGGCGCGGGGAAGCTCCAAGGACGAACAGGGGGCGGCATTCAAATGTGATCCTCCAGATTTTTTTTTAAATTTTGAAAGAGCAATCAACCGACTGTGTTCGTAGCAGCGCTGCGCCGCGCCCACACCCCCGCCACACTCAGCACCACTGCCCGGCACTACCCCGCGCACAAGCTAGAAGCACTGAGCCGCGGGGTAGCGCCAAACCTCGCTCGCTCCGACACTCTCTTGGCAGGCATGGCATGCTGCCAGGCCGTATGAGGTATCAAATACTTCACGTGGACGCCTAGGGAAATTTTGATATTACGTTTATAGAATTGGGCCAATTTTCTATTTTTCTACGAAACATATACTTTCCATTTTGTGGGTTACCGAGAAAGAGAGGAGTTATTGGGAGATGGAGAGTGAAATCGGAAGAGCGAGACCAAATCGTCGTTAACTATTTAATAGACATAAAAATAATATAGGGGCTGGATATTGTATGTAGAATTGTTGCAAGTGTTTGAAGCTGAATTGTGATGGAAGTTGGAATCTTCCCCCTTTCTAAACCAAGGACCAGGTTGAGGCTGACTTTTTTACTAAATCACCAAACAAAAAGCGATGTAAGTCATTCGGTTCTCTTTTGAAAAAATAACAGGGTAGCGAAGCTAAGCATGTTCCTAGATTGTAAATTATTTTTAGAATATTTTATTTAATTAAGTACAATGATGGCCGGCCACTATTCACGGATCACTTTACGTCTCCTATTTTGACTGGTGCGAACGGCTGCACTTCTGTATTCTTCGTGTTTTTTTTCTAGAAACGTGAAGTCTTCCATACACTGCCAAAAAAAACGAAAAGAAGTCAAGAAAGTCGCTCCGAACTACCGCCGAGGTAGCAGGGGGAACGATCTTTCATTGACCAGCCTCACCGGGTGTGCCTAGTCAGACATGAGGCTTTACAGTCAAATTCACATCAAAAAATAATTAATTGACAACTCGCCCGCCACGGAAAGTGGAATAACCCTTCTTGTGCCATACCGAAAGTTTCAAGTCTACTTACGAGCTGTGCCATACGCGATTCAAACACCGCTTTGTTTTTACGACATTCCTGTTCCATGCCCTTCTACCTCTGCGTATTTTTTTTTTCAGAGTATTTTTTTTCACCTCTTGAGTCGTTGCCGTTCCATCAGAACATGAAGTCAGTCATATATTTAATTTATCGCTCTACCAAATATTTTAGTAAGTGAATATTATTGTATGTTTTATATGTGTTGTTTTCTGTGTCCACACATGTATTTAATTGCATGTTTGAAAGTGTAAATTAACTTCGAGCAAAAGTGATCGTTAATATAAAAATCTAGTGCATAAAGTTACTGTTGATTCTGGTGCTATGTCAATTTATTTTGTACAAAATAGGTGTCTGTCCGCACTGCCAAATTGTTGACTTCTTGTAAAAATTAGGAAATATAAATAAAAGTCGAATATATCTTATTGTCGTTCTGCTTTCTTGCACACCCCTTTGCGATGGCGAGGCGGGAGCGGTTGAGGGTGGTCAGGCCCGCGGGGGAGGCGGGGAAGGTGGGGTGCGGGGGGTAGCCGCGGAGACTCTCTACCCGGCCCACCGCCCTCGCGGCCACCCCACCACCCCGTGGCGCGGTGAGGGGCGGGGCGGGGCGGGGCGGTCCGGGGCGAGCCTGGGAAGGGACACGGCGGCAGTCTGCGGCGGTGCGCGCGCGGAGCGCATCCTCGGCGACCAGGGTCCCAGCGTCCCAGGGTCGCGCCACCTCGCGTCCGCCGCGCGTCTCGCAGCGTCTCGCAGCGCCGCGGACCAGAGTCCAGCGGTCCAGCGCCCAGGGTCCAGCGGTCCAGCGCCCAGGGTGGAGGGCGCGCCGCGCAGTGAGGTGGGCGTGCCTCGTCCTCGTCCGCCAGCGGCTAGGGCGCGCGTCCCCGCGGACCTCCCAGCATGAGGGAGCCGACAGAGCAAGTAAGCGCCTAACCCGGAACCCGGAAACCACGCCCCACACCCACACCCATCGAGTCCGAATGGTGTTTCACTTTCCATCAGGCCTGGGCGCCAAAGCGCGGCTTGCCTGTGGAGGGGAGGGGGAGGGGGTTGTGTCTGCACTGAGTCCTCTCAGTGCAGCACGGCGTGCGGCGGTTGATACGACGTATCGCGCCGAGCGGACGAATTCGCGAGACACGCCCCTCGCCGCGCCACACCGCGCTCGGCGACGCGTTATCCGCAGGCGAACTCTGCAAATAAGACGGCCGGGCCGGGCGCGCCACCGCCTGGCACTTTGGCGAGGAGGCAGGGAGCGCGGCGCGGCGCGGCCTGGCGTGGCGGTGAGTGAGAGTGTGAGTGTTGCCATCGCCGTGGGGACCTCCAGCAGCGTTGGACGCCGAGGCTGCGCGCCGCCCCCAGTCCGCCCCCAGCCCGCCCCCAGCCCGCCCCTCGGCACGCCCCCGGTACCGGCCCGTGCCTCTCCGCGAACGCCACGATCAATGGCGATGCCGCCCCCGGCCTTGCCTCCGGCTCCACCCCCGGCCCAGCCGCCCCCAGCCGCCCCCAGCTGGCACTGACTTTGGCATTTGGCTGCAATTTGCGCAGCGGCTGCGGCGAGCCAGCCCGCCGCACCGGGGGCTGTGCCGCCTGCGCTGTAAAAGCCACCCGGAAGTGCTCGCTAGATATTCCTTTTTTACGTCCGGGTTGCTCCGGGCCTGCACTGCAGGGCGGCACGGCGCGGCGCCCAGGGAACCACGGCCAACTCGTGCCGCCGTCTTGCCGGTCTTGCCCCCGCCCCTTTCTTGGTACTCCTGTAAGTGGATTAGTACCCCGCCGCCCCCCACGCCCCCACCCCCAGCCCCGCGGAGGCCGCGGACGACTTGCAGGCTGCTTCCTAGCACTGCTTGCGTCGCTCTGTCTCTCTCGCACCCGCACGGGCCGCCGCGTGAGTGCGAGAGAGAAGGCCTCCCGGCCGACCTTGCGCCGCGTGCCGAAAACAGCGAGATGAAAAATGCAGCGCTCGGGATTGGGCCGGCCGTCCAGGCCGGGAGGAGGTCGTTCCGAATCCGCCTCGAGTTTCAATTGGTTTAAATCCGGGCCAGGTTTTATCTTGGGCGCGGTGCCCTGGGGCCGAGGGCCGAGCCCGGGGCCCAGACGGGGCCGGCGAGGCGAGGCGAGGCGACGCGAGGCGTGCTGCAGGACCGGCAGGACCCCGCGCGAGGACGGCCGGCTTCCATGCCGATTATCCTGTTAGCCCCTCCGCCGGCACGGTGTGGCACGGCACGGCGTGGCACGGCACGGCGTGACACGGCCCCCACCTCCACTACTCTCGGTCCAATTGCTTGACACCGAGAGGCTACCGACGCCGTGACGAACAACACGCCGGACCCCGCGCCGCGCGCCTGCAGCCACCGGGTAGGCAACCCGCCCGCACGGGTGCGCCTCGGTTGCATACCCGCACGGCGCTCCCGGCCAAGGGACATCAAGAGCGAACCGCTAGCCAACACGACCGACCTCGCGCAGTGTGTTGACGGGAGAGGGGAGCAGCTGTGACCTTGCTCGTCGTCTACTGCAGTGCTGCAGTCCCCAACAACAATGCCCCCTCCTCCTCCTCGGCTCGCGGTTCATCCTGCACTTCAGTGTTGTGATTCCGTCCCGCCAATAAGTGCTCGCCTTGCCGGCCCCGGCCCCAGCCGCTTGGGTAAATAATCCAAGGCCAAGCGCATCACGGGCCTCTCCCTCCGCCGGGGAAATCGAGATGGAATGACGAAGGAGGAGTGTAAGTGGGATGCGATGCGTGATCGCCGAGGGGGTGGTGCTGTGCAGGCACGCCCCGCCCCGCCCCGCCCCTACGCCGTGGCGTGGCTCGGAGGGCCCGACATAAGTTTGGCTCCGCGGCGGGGAAGACGGGAAGACGGGCCGCGGTCCATGACGCCCTTCCTGCCGCGCCCTTCCCCCTCCCCTCCCTCCTCGTAGTCGCGGCACTGGAGAGCCGCGGTAGGGAAGCTGAGGGCAGGGTAGGGATCGATACGGGGCGGGAGGGGAGGCGGGAAGGGAGTGAAGGGAGTGAAGGGAAGGCAAGCGTCCGCACCTCGCCCTTCGCCCTTACACTACCGGGAGCAGCATGCCGACGGCGAGCACGGCGAGGGCGCTGCGAGTGTAGGGCCTACACTGAGGGGCCTGTCGCTGACATGTGAGGAGACGGTAAGGCGGAAGGTTCGAGAAACCGAGATCTCACAAGGAGACTCTCGAATGGCGACGCGTGTTTCGGCGCGGACCGTAACGCTTACAGTGTGGTGGAAGCCGCAAGTGCCAGCAATGGAAGCCCGGGGTGTCCAAGTCCAAGACCCAATCCGGCGAACTATGGTCGACGTAAGTTAGACTCGAGGACACGCCCTCACTCTGTCCGTTCTGTCCGCAGCTTTGATGGGGTCACCCTGGGTCTCCCTAGGCCGCCGATGGCTCCTGCTGCTGCCCCTGGTGCTCCTGCTGGTGCTGCTGTGCTGCCTGGACCCGCGCGCGGTGCGGGGCCGCCTGGGTCTCGTGGGTCTCGGCCACGGCCGCGAGCTTGAGCCGCCGCCACACGCGCCGGCCGGCGCGCGCCGCGCCACCGCGGCCCCGGCTCGGCTCGGTGAGTACCGCTTGAGTCACTGTTGCTGTCTCACTCGCACCCCTGCGGTACGCCCCAGGAGTGCGACAGAGACAGAGTCAACTGTCCGTGTCCTGCAGCGCCGACGGTGCCGCCCGAGGTGTCCAGCGGCTTCCTCGTGGACACGCCGGGCTGCCGCATCCCGTTCCTGGCGCCGCTGGACGAGGCCGTGCGCCCCTTCGTGTTCCCCGTGAAGCGCGTGCGCTGCGCGGACGCCGGGCCCGCGCTGGTGGAGGCCGACCCCGACCCGCGCCGCGACGTGCTGCACCTGCGCCGCCACCGCGGCCACGCCTACAATGTCAGCGACCCTGCCAGGCTGGTGTGCTGCGGACGCGCCTTCTGGAGGCCGGCGCCGCCCCCGGCCGCCCTCGCCCTCACGCCACCGGGGGGCGGCAAGGACGCCACCACAACCCCCGCCCCCGTCGACTACCGCGGCCTGGACGACGCCGTCGAGTGAGTACCTAACTAACCTTAACTGCCTCACCGCCGCAGAATGAGATTGCAACTCGGATAGCGGCCTTCGGCCTTCGCTTTGGCAGGTTCGCCGACAACTGCACGGACTTGTTCTCCGGCGAGGACGAGGCCGTCGTGGCGGACGAGTTCATCCGCGTGGAGTGCTCCGAGGGCGACAACGTGGTGTACCGGGACGTCTTCGGCTTCACGCCCCCCAAGCCCCAGGCCGGGCCCGCGGCGGGGGCCGCGGAGGACAACGCCGTGGACGTGCTGGACCCGGACACGCCCAAGGTGTCCATCCTCATCGTGGGGGCGGACTCCGTGTCCAGGAGCAACCTGCTGAGGCAGATGCCGCAGACGGTGGAGATGCTCAAGGACATCGGCGCCATCGACATGCTGGGCTACAACAAGGTGAGGACCAGGGTGGCTCAGTCGGAGTTGGCGCACCACGCTAGAGCCGACTCTTTGAAGACGAGAAATGGGCACTCATTTCCAGGTGGAGGACAACACCTTCCCCAACCTGGTGGCCGTGCTGACGGGGCTGTCGGTGCCGGAGCTGCGCGCGCGCTGCTGGCCGTCGGTGGCGCACCCCTTCGACGACTGCCCGTTCCTGTGGCGGCGCTTCGAGGCGCTGGGCTTCAAGACGGCGTACGCGGAGGACGAGCCGTGGATGGGCATCTTCAACTACATCAAGAACGGCTTCGCGCGCCAGCCCGTGCACTACTACATGCGGCCCTACGCCCGCCTGCTGCTCAAAGAGGTAGCGAGATACTGCGCAGTGGGATAGAAGATCGGTGGAGGCGGCAAAAATTCTAGACGCGTTTTGAGTTCAGGAGAAGCTAAATGGAACTCGAACCGAACGTGTGACCCCACCAATGGATTGCTCTCCGAAGGAGGAATCCATTGGTGGGGTCACACGTTCGGTGCGAGCCCCATTTAGCGACTCTAGAGTTCAAAACGCGTCAAGAATTTTTGCTACCGTAGAGTGTGCTGTTTATTGAAAGGCGACGGTCGTGTGACGGTGCATCTTGCCCCCAGCTCGGCCACCACCAGGAGTTCAACTGCCACCTGTGCACCGGGGCGAGGTTCCAGCTGCAGGCTCTGCTGGACTACGCGGCGCGCTTCGCCCGGCTGCCCGACAAGCTGTTCGGCCTGTTCTGGGGCGTGAGCCTCACGCACGACCAGCTCAACAACCCCCAGCTGGCCGACCCGCTCTACTCCGGCTGGCTGCGCGCCGCCAGGGACGACGGCGTCCTGGACAAGAGCGTCGTCGTGTTCCTCAGCGACCACGGCATCCGCTGGGGCGACATCCGGGAGACGTACCAGGGCCGCCTGGAGGAGCGCCTGCCCTTCCTCATGGTGAGTTCGCTGAGGCTCTCAACCTTGTCTCGACCTATTGACGCGCGGGGTACTGACGGCGTTGTCCAACAGATATCGCTGCCGCGGTGGCTGCGCGAGCGCTACCCCTCGGCGGTGGCCAACCTGCGGAGGAATAGCCGGCGGCTGGTGACGCCGTACGACCTGCACGCCACCCTGGAGGACCTCATGGACCTGTCCCGGCTGGAGCAGCGCTCCGTCAAGGACCGCGCCGAGCTGCTGGCCAAGCTGGACTCCAGGGAGCACGGCAAGCACGCCACGCGGCGCCCCAAGCCCAGCAGCCTGCCGAGGGGCATCTCCATGTTCCTGATGGCGCCCGAGACGCGGTCCTGCGACGATGCGGGCATCGAGCCGCACTGGTAAGAGATTCGCCCCACAGTGGGCCAGAAGACCGGTGGAGTCGGTGCTCGCCAACCTGGCCCACGAGAGTGCTTTAACGCGGCCCTGGTCCTTCCCCCAGGTGCACGTGCTACGCGTCGACGCCGGTGCCGTCCAACCACACGACGGCGAGGCGCGCGGCGGCCTTCGTGGTGCGGCGCGTCAACGCCATGCTGTCGGGGTACCGGCAGTGCGAGCGGCTCAACCTGTCCGCCATCCTGGACGCCCGTCGCCAGGAGGGCCGGCCCGAGCTGGGCGCGGACGGCCGGGACGGCCGCTCGGCGTCCAGGGCCGCCAAGAAGGGGCTGCCGCGGGTGGCGGACTACTCTCTGCTGCTGCGGACGGAGCCGGGCGGCGCGCTCTTCGAGGCCACGGTACGAGTCCGGTCCGGGGTCGCCTTCTCCAAGCGCGGCGCCAAGAGGGACAGGGAGTTGCTGTCCATGGCCGGCACGGTCTCGCGGGTCAACCGATACGGGTCGCAGAGCAGCTGCGTGGCCGACTACCACATGAAGCTCTACTGCTTCTGCAGGGGTTTCAAGGGGTAGCGGTGGTCGGCCCGGGCTGACTGCAGAGGTGAAATGATAATAAGTTCTCGTGTAGTCAGTATTTCCCGTGCCTCGGGCGCGTGAAGTAAGAGGGAAATGCGAACCAACGTGTTTAAAACATTCCAGACTCTTTTGTCACGATGTCGTTTGGATGTCGTTAGTGTGTACCACGCTGTGCTTTGCTCTGGAGAGGGGCCACCAATTTAGTATCCGAGTTCACTTCGCGGCCTACGACTTTTACCTGAAAATGCAGGACAATTACTGGCGCCCATAAGTGTTACGTGTATTTTTATCTTACTTCCACGAAGACATGCCACCAATTAAAACAGACTGAGCATACATTCAAACTCACAAGTGCCAAAAATTGTTAACGTTGTGATTGTTCTTTAAAGATAGTGCTGGACACAACGGCCACTCTGTCTGCTTTGGCTTTCAAGTACGTGGCGCGGCATCGCCTACATTGTTGTACAGTTCATTTCTTCGCCTAGTCCTTAAACTGACGGTATTTTCAATATGCGCAGTGGATAAGCTGCATATTTTAATTTGTGACTAATGGCCACCAATACGCTTTCAAAATATTACCATACGGTGGAAAAATAAGTGCTGTGTTTAAGTAAGTAGGGAATTTTCAATAATTATTCTTAGAAATATTTTGTATAATACTGTTATCAGTAAAAAATGTATTTATTGACGATCTTGACTTATTTACAATCCCTTACACATTTAAATATAAATTAAAACAATCGGCAAAGCATTTATCCGAAGAACAGTGACACAACGTGCAGGATGCACAACGCACGTTGCAGAGCAAAGTGAAACTAAGTATCGCACCGCGTTCACGGCGTGGCGCGCGTCGTGGTGCGCGTCGTCGAGGCCTCGACGTCCAGGTCGTCGGCGCAGTAGCAGTAGAGCAGCAGGTGCCGCTCCGGCATGCACCAGCTCGAGTTGCCGTACTTGTTGAGGCGCGTCACCCTGCCGGCCAGCCTCATGACCCTCTCGGCCACCAGGTGGCGCACGGTGCCGGCCAGCAGCGCGCCGCCGGGCCGCGTCTCGAACGTCACCAGGAACTCCTGCTCGCGCACCCTGTCCGGCGGCTGCGTCTGGCCCACCAGCGAGGACGGCTCGCCGCGCCGCGCGTCCTTGACGGCGTGCAGGGACAGGCGCGCGCACTGCGGGTACGCCGCCAGGGCCTCGTTCACGTTGTCCACGAGGAGTCCGGCGGCCGCCAGCACCTGCAACGCGTTCGTGGTCAAGCGCGGGGGTGTGGCGAAGGCGAGGTACAGTGCGCGCCTTCGGCGCCTACCTGGGGGTCGTCCCTGGCCACTGGCGCGAGGTGCACGCAGGCGCAGAAGTGCGGCACGATGGCGGCGTGCTCGCAGGTCCGCGTGTCCGGCACGGGCAGGAAGAGGCTCATGGAGCGCGGCGGTCGGCCGGCCCTCGCCCGCCGCCGCACCTCCTCAGCGGCCGCCTCCAGCCGCGGCCGCTCCAGCTGGCGCAGGTCCAGGAGCTGCAGCACGGTGTCGTGGACGTCCATGACCGTGACCAGGCGGCGCGTGTTGTGCCGGAGGGTGGCGACGGCGTGGGGGTACCTGGACGCAACGCGGTTAAGTTCGCAACAATGCAGCCCGGAGGCTGGAGAAAAAGGCTTCTGCTCACTGTCGGTGGAACCAGGGCGGCAGGACGAAGCTGAGCACCGGCAGGCGGTCCTCGACGTGGCCCTGGTACGTGGTGACGATGCCGCCCACCCGGTTGCCGTGGTCGCTCAGGAAGACGAGGGCCGTGTTGTTCAGGACGCCAGACTCCATCAGTTCCTGGACAGAAACTCAAAGTCGCAGGCGGCGCAGACCAGCCAGGCCGTCTCTTCGTGCTTTGCCAGTCGAGCTTTGCCAGCCTACCACCATGAAGCGCTCGTACAGCGGGTCCGCGATCTGCGCCTGGTTCAGGAAGTCGTGCGTCACCGAGGTGCCCCACATGTAGTGGAAGAAGGGCGTCCCGGACTTGAGCATGGCCCTGATGAACCTGCAAGACACGCCCTTCAGTGCTGTGCTTCCCCGGGGCGTCCCCGCGTCCAACACACTCACTTCCTGCCCAGGTCGAACAGCCCCTCCACCTGGAAGCGCGGGCCGAGGCACACCGGCGACGTGTTGCCCGCCCTGGTCCTCGGCAGCTCGCGCTCCGCGGCCAGCAGCAGCGCGCGCGAGTCCACGTCCGTGGGCTGCCGCGCGAAGCCGGGGCTGTGGAAGTGGAAGAGCCCGAGGCGTGGCGTGTCCTCCATGATGGCCGTGCTGTAGCCCGCGCGCCGGAACTGCTTCCACACCCAGGGGCAGGGGTCGAAGAACACCGAGTTGGACAGCAGGCAGTACTTCTCCATCTCCGCGCTCGGCTGGCCGGCCAGCAGAGGGACCAGGTTGACGTACGAGTAGTCGTCGACCTGGAGCAGTGAGTGAGTTAAAAACCGCCCTTGAACGGGTTTCCGAGAACGCTGGCCGTGGTGCGTCCTCCCACCTTGTTGTAGCCGAGCATGGTGATGGCGCCCATGCGCTGCAGCAGCGCCGTCACCTTCGGCATGCTGCGCAGCATGTTGAGGCGCGACAGGTTGTCGGCGCCCAGGAGCAGCACGTTCAAGCCGCGGTGCGCGCCGCGGGGCCGACGGGCACGCGGCCGGCGGGGACGCACGAAGCCGTGGAAGTCTCGGTGCACCTCCTGGCCCTCGGACTGGCACTCGACGCGCACGAACTCGTGCGGCACTCTGGCGGAGTCTTCGAACGGCGTGCACTCGTCGGCGTACCTGTCCACGACGGCGACGGGTAAGCCTCGTGGTGGCTGTGGGCGCCACAGCGCAGTCGTTTCGTCGCTGTCTGTCGCCCAACACAGCGTTCCACACGGGCGCGAGAGAGAGCACTTACTCCACCACGTCGCCGAACTTGGCGTCCCCGCCGGAGGGCAGCCTGACCTTGGCCAGCTCGGCGTTGTTCGTGCCCTCCACCTCGGGGAGGGTGAAGTTGGCCTGCTGCAGCCACAGAGCGCGCGTGCAGCACCGCAGCGAGTCGGGTCGCACGCCGTAGAAGCGCGCGTTCTTCCTCACGAGGTACACGGCGTCGTCGTCGGAGCGAACCAGCGGCGGCGGGACGTCGCACGTCACGTCCGCGTAGTCGTAGATGAACTCGCGGATCTCGGGGCTCATCACCTGAACGCGGGCGCTTTGAATTAGCTATCGCAGTCAAGGGCCGACCTAGAGTCAGCCTGAGGGAGGGGTATAGTGCTGCTTTTAGAGACTACCTAAGTGAAAGTTGTTACCTAAGTGAAAGTTGTTACCTCCAGGTTCGGGATGTGGCAGCCCGGTGTGTCCACGAGGAAGGTGCTGTTGAGCTTCTCCAGCGAGACGTGCTCCAGCCGGGGACTAGTGCCTGCAGCAATCAAGACCCGCGTTGATGCACCCGTGTCAACGAGAAACAGAACGGTCTTGAAGACGAGACCGCGACCCTCGCGCGACACCTACTGAAACCGTACGGCCTCGTCCTGGCGCAGATCAGCACGGACGCCAAGAGGAACGTGGCCGCGAAGACCACCAGCATCGCGAACAGGGTCCGCGACGAGAGCCGCGCGCTGCCGACGTGGGCCTGGGCAGGGCCAAGCGGTCCGCCGGCTTCGCCCTTCTTCAAGGTTTCAGCCTGGTCAGCGACGAGGCACTCGTTCAATGTCCCACCCAGACCACCGACGAGTCCCTCTTCGCTCTGTCTCTCTCAAACTTATGCAGCATCTCGTAGGGGTGCGAGAGAGACAGAGTGACGAAACGCCTCTTCGGATCCAGGCTGGAGGGGAATGAATCCGGTCTTCACTTACCTGTTCTCTCCGGCTTCTCGCCCGGAAGGTGAGAACATCGGGGAAATTTGGGAGGATCCTAAATACATAAATGGTACGATTTTAAGTTGGCTAACAAACTGGCAGGGAATTGCACCTAACCCCGCGGAAACGTCATTTGTGGGCTATTTGGCTATGCACATTTCTTTAGCTGCACCTTTTGGTCCAGTGAAAGGAACCTACCTTATACTCATTGGCAATGCCAACTTCATCGCGCTGGGCTGAGTATCCAAGGGAGTTCCCAAAGTAAAAAGTTGAGTTCTGAGAAAACGAGACTAGGGATCGGCTGTCCTTCCCTCGCGCGGTCCAAAACAAACAGCGCAACAATCAAGGGAGTTGAGTATGAGAAATTGAAGCGATCCCGAAGATGAGAAAAGAAACTGACTCAGGCGGGACTTCCCTTGTTGTGGCTTTCACCCTCGCAGCAGCTGGTAGCAGGGCTGGGCATAATGCTTACCATTTTCCAGCATCTCAAGTTGAAGTTAGCGCCTGCGGGGTAGGCCACCGGCCCGGCACGACACACCGGTGTGGAGACGGTGGCCTACCTTGCCCCTGTGAAGGCGACAGGCGCAAGGTAGGCCACCGTCTCCACACCCGTGTCTTGCGGATCGAGCCAGAGGCATACCTCACAGGCGTTAAAGGTCTCAAGTAGTCCAAGCTACATACATGATCTCAGTTGTTTGTCCTTTAGAACTTAGGACGAAACCGAGAAGTGAATTCAAACGAACAGATTAGCTGTTTTTGTTTTCTTGCCCATCAGGAATTTTGTTTCTCCAAAGAATAGCCATAACGTGTATTTCTTCAAAATTTATTGTCAACAAAAATGAGTGATTAACATAGATGACAAATGACATAAAATAATGGGACCATAACATGGTACTTTTATTAATCCTTGTTCTAGTGAGAAATAAATGGTAACCTGTACTTCATAGCATCTTCCTTTGTGAGTGCTGCTGGAGCCCCAGACATTGGGTCCTTTCCCTCCAATGCTTTGGGGAAAGCAATAACTTCTCTGATAGACTTCACTCCACATATGATAGATACAAGGCGGTCTAGACCTGAAATATACACAAATGATTGAGAGCAAAAAGAAACCAATAAAAAAAATTGTAAATACATTTTGTTTTGATACACACATTCAGGAACAGAACAGTAAAGAACTTACCTAAAGCAATGCCACCATGAGGAGGGCAACCAAAAGAAAGTGCATCTATTAAATGTTGCAGGGCACTAGTGTCGACCTTTAATAAATCATGCAGAACATGCTTTTGAAGAACCGAATCAGAGATACGTATTGAACCACCACCAATCTCAGACCCATTCAGAACCAAGTCATAGTGCAGGCCTCGCACTTTGAGTGGTTCAGTATCCAACAAGTGCATATCATCAGGATGTGGTTGGGTGAAAGGATGGTGTGCAGATTGTAAAGATCCGTCATCACCTTTTTCAAATAATGGGAAGTCTACTACCCACAAAAATCTATGATGCTGTTCCCGCACAGAGAAACCATTAGCTTCTAAGGCATCAGCAATAAGGGTGCGAGTCATGCCAAGTACTTTCAGCTGAAAAGTTAAAAAAAAATAATTTCAGCTGTATATTGTAAACTAAAACAAACAAAATTAAAAGAATACACAGTTCAGCAACCTACCACTTCAGGATCAGGTCCTAAACACAGAACTAAGAGGTCTTTAGGCACCACATTATTTGCTTCCACAATATTATCAATTTCTTCGGATGACAATTCATTCCGAAAAGTAGACTTGAGATCCTTTATATTTTTAACTGGAACTAAGTGCAATCTTGCAGTATGCACACCACTTTCAACAAGCCTTTTAAGTTCATTCAGTTCATCCTTTTTGCACGCACCCTTAAGTAAAAATAAAAAGAATTGCTCATTACTCATAAGGACTCTATGTAAGCCATAATCTCAAGTTTAAAAAGCTAAAGGTAACAGCAGCTGTTTGACAGCTGTTTCTAGTATGGCAAATATATTGAGTTTACATACCGCTGCCCCACGGAACACCATGATCTTGGCTGACAAATTCTCTGATGAATCCTGTTTCACAAGGGAGCCTATAGTCTGTGGCTGCACCAGGTGAGTAACATTCTGAATCTGGACACAGAAATGAAAAAGAGGAATGAGTAAAAGATTTCATATTATGTAGTCATAAAAAAGAATCCAACAAAATTTAGCACCTTGACATCAAATCGAAGATCAGGCTTGTCAGAGCCATAGTTTTCCATGGCATCATGGAAGGTCATTCGAGGAATAGGAATTGATGGTCTTTCCCGCTCTGATGGCCAGCAAGTTTTAATAAGCTCTTCAATCAATGAAATAATACCCTCTCGATCAACAAAGGAGAGCTCAATATCAAGCTGAAAAATGAAACCATCTTTAACACAGCTGTCCTTTGGTCAAAACGATATCCACATAATTATACTGTAAAGCAAATTTTACTTGAGTAAACTCTGGCTGACGATCATAACGGACTGTTTCATCCCTGTAACACCGAGCAATTTGGAAGTAGCGGTCAAGGCCTCCAACCATTAATAATTGCTTGAACTGTTGAGGAGACTGGACCAAGGAATAAAACTGTCCTGGAATTTGAGTGGGCACAATAAACTCCTGAGCACCCTGGAACATTTTGTTTATCAAATTATGACATTGCCTGATTACTATAATAAAATAAATTTAAGAAGGAGAATGAATAGCACAACTGCTCATACCCCTGGTGTTTTCCGAAATAAAGTAGGTGTTTCGACATCCACAAAGTCTCTTTGGATGAGAAAGTCCCGCATGCCGTGTATGAGTTGTGAGCGTATCCTTAGAGTCTCCTGCATGTGAGGATAACGTAGGTACAAATACCTATATTTCATTCGTAGATGGTCAGAAGGCTAGAGAAATAGTCAGGGCATGAAAAATGTGTATTGAGTGGTTAAATACTCCAGCAGATCACAATTTAATTTGAAATTATGATAGAAGGAGGAGAAATAAAAATAGATCCTACCATTTTTCTTATATCTTTAACAGGAAATGGCATTTGCTGGGGGGCTGGCCCAAGGATTCCTAAATGGGTCGCTACAACTTCAATTTCTCCTGTTTTCATTTTCTGCAATGTTACAAGAAAGTTGGTTATGGACAGGTAAGAATTATGAAAAGGAAGGAGAAAAACCAATTTAAGAGAGTAGGAAATGATAAAAAATAAGAGGACAATGTGGTAAGATCGGCACTGAAAACACACTCTGTTTATTTGATTCTCTGGACGAAGTGAAACTATTCCTCTGATTTCGATAACACTCTCTAAAGTAAGAGAATCCAATGTGTTCTGAAAATTGGCTGGCTGAAAATAGACAGAAACAGAATTTGTCAATTGTAAATCCATATAGAGCAAATTATCAGAAATACAAGATGATTTAAAATCCTTCACACACCAGGTCCTCCAATAGAATTTGAGTAGTTCCGTAGGCATCTCTTAACAATAAAAATTTACTTCGGTTACTATGAAGCCAACCTTTAAGGCATACAGTGTTTCCAACGTGTTTGCGTGTAAGTTCTCCACAGGTATGCGAGCGGGTTGCATAACAACTCACTTCATCTAAGAAAAAAAGGAATGGTAAAAAAAGAGTTCTTAAAATCGTGAATAACGCAAATATTTATGATCTTGACGCCTTTTACCTGGAACTTGTGGCTTTTTAGACTCTGTAGAAGTGAGCGAGGCTGAGGTAGAATGACTGCAACACACTCTTCGGCATGTTTTGGCTAACCTCATTACTTTTCCTGGAGTGTCATTCCTACCTAACGATCCCTTGAACATAAGTAAATTGAAGAAATTGAGAAAAAGAAGAAAAATCACGAGTAAATCCATTCAAAAATCTATAAATCTTTTAATAACCGGTGGGACGACTAACCCCCACCTTCGTAAACAACCTCCTAAAAAAACAGCGTTTTACTTACAGCCCCCAATAAGAAAAGTTTTGAGCTTCGTCTGACAAAATTTAGAGCCATATTTGGTTAAGAACTAGCAAGACTGCTCAGGATAACGAATAAGTAAGGAAATGAGTAAGTAAGAATTTCAAATCGAAAACAAGCCTAGATTTTTCATAAATCACTGTGCCACCGCGGCGTCGTCTGCTCAACTGGAAATACTCCACGAGTATGACGATACTCCGCGCCGGTAGAGCGTCCACGAGGGCTCCACTGGCGGCAAATCCAAGCGAAATTCCGCACTCCAACCCAAAATAATGCAGTTTATGTGAGACTTGGTAAGTCTGGTATTGGGTGATATTGATATCAAGATAGTCCTTCAAACATCATCGAATGAAATGGAAAAGGAGAAAATGAAATACAAACAAACCAAAATTGTTTCCTATTTTTTTATTACAATAATAGACAGTTCGTTTGGCCTAGACAATAAAATACAAAACATTGTGTGAAACAAATATTAGTCTTAACTCATGTTCAAAAGAACTTGTCCAGTCCCAAAGGGAAACACAGGAAAGCCCTATGGAACAACAGAATTTAGTTATTTACTTCCAACAAGACAGCTGCTCAGAGAGCAAACTATGACAAAGTTTGTTGCTTTATTTCATTTCAGACAAATCTTCCAAAATCGCTTGTGTTCACCTGGCCAAGAAATAGGACTGAGGCCTGCCCCAGGAAAATGGCTCAAAACAAAATGAAGAAACATACAAGGTTTGATAGTACTAGGGCAAGCACATACAAGAATTGTAGACTAGGGTTAGGACAAAAGAAATGTGCAGAAAATGAATAAAATTGACATTAGCTTTCAGAACAAAGTTAGTCTGAACTGCTCACACATGCAGTTTCTTTCACACATTTCCAGCTTTGAAGATTCAAGACTCTTCAAAAGTCAAGCAAAGAAAAGCCTTTCCAAAATTCCTTTAAGTTTATAACAAGGCCAGGAAACTTAACAGCATAATAAAGTCAACCGTAATCAAATAATTAAAACTTACATCACAATGGCTGACAGCTAAATAAAAACACAATGAAAAGTACACAAGAGATGTACCATACTAAAAGAGGTTCATATTATCATTCATCACATTGGATTTAATTTGGGTACTTAAAACAAAAACAAAATTCAAAATTAGCAGAAAGACTACTAAAAAAAAAAAAGCCAAGAGTTAACTGTCCATGCAAAGTTTATCTTCAGTCACACATTTAATAAGCCTTTGCTGCAAGATCAAACCTCTCCCCACAACATAACAATTATGTGACAATCATGAGCACAAATATCAAAATGATTGAGCAGTCTCTTCAGGCTGAGTTGTGAATGTTGAGACGGAAGATGTCATGTGCACAGTAGAAGGAGCCTCCCAGGGGCTTCAGCACAAATGTTTGGGAGTAGGCATGTGGGGGGTCTTCGTCACACTGTAAACACACACAAGATTAATTAGAGAACTGGGCAAACCATTTTAAATACAGATTAAAAGATACAAAATTGTGTTTCAAAAGAAGTAAATGTGTTACAAATATGAAAAAAAAAATGTTAGTTAATAATTTTTTTTCAAAACCAGGAGATTAACAGATTTCTAGAAGAGTTACAGGAGAATCATGCAAAATCAAGCCCTGCTAAGAATATGTATTAATTTATCAAACTATGATAATTAGCAAACAGCAAGCACTCCTCCTCTCCCAAAACAAATAAAAATAAATGTATCAAATGTGATTAAACAAACTCCTGAATACTAGATTAACATTGCAACAGGACAGGCAGGTTGAGAGCAAGTTACAGAATTAGCACTGTGGTAAGCAAGGTACACAGCTTATGCATTAAAAATTCTGTCTAGCCTGCTACCTGTCTCCAGTTGTAGTGCTTTTATACACAGTCATGAAGTGCCAATCTGAACACATCATGCTGGACATAAAAGCTTGTACCAATAGGTTTCAGAACAAAAGTCTGGATATATGCATGAGCCGGATCTTCATCGGTCTGCAGAAAGTCACAAGAACCACAGGTCAAAAGTCTGACACTCAAACAAATGGTTCAACTTAAAATGAATGAGATAACAGAGAGCCATAGCACTGACAAAAGTTCAAACACAATAAAAAATATTTAAAAACTTACCTGCAATCTTCCCAAAACATTAATGAGAACACCGCCATCAAACATAGGTTGAGAGTCGACTGCTGTAATCATTCTGTTGATTTTTTGAAATGCTAGACTCTGCAAAAAAAAAAAAGAAAAAAAGAAGAAGAATTTTAAAAATTTATTTACACTAAACACACAGACAAAATTTAGATCAATTACAATTGGACCTTACATTCAATTTTTCCATAATGTTCTTAGCTCCTTGTAGCTGAATGCCCTCGAACGTCATGAAAGAGGTTTCTGCCTGTAACAAACGAAAATAGATGGATGAGTAACAGGACTTTCCATTCGATTATTGCACAATTTTGGACAGACATCCAAACGATACTGTAACAAAACTGCTAACTAGTCAAAGCAAGAGGACAAAACATCTTGAAAATTAATTTCGTCAAAATTGGATCTGCAATAAATAAGTTAAAACTCCTTGCGCTTGAGCACATGGAAATGCCGTCTTCCACAACTTTGAAGGCTCTGTAGTGAGAACATCAAGAGCCGCAACAGTAAAACTTAAAAAGGCCAACTAGGAATGGCGAACAAAACACGAGCAGACATTGCTGCAAAGGAAGGACAGAACGACAAATAAAGATAGGCGATAGAGTAAACCGAAGTTTCTTTTGGCTCAAAGAGGGAAACATAACCTCTCCCAAAATGTCAAGACAGAGGGATAAACATCACCCACGGGAATGACCGCACGGCTTTCACAAAACCAAGACGGCAAACCGACACCACCGCAGCGAATTAGCGCAACCAAAGGCTGAAATACGCCAAAATAGGAGCATAAGGGCGCAAGAGTGGACACCCGCAGTGCCGGGACCACAACACTGTAGTCAGTAAACAATGACAGGTGCCGCCATGGAGAGAGAGGGATGAAAAATAGACACCCTAGGAATTGAAATTGGTTGTAAATAGTCTGGGAAATTATCAGATAGTGAAAAGCAGCGAAGCCAATACTCACATTGTACATGTTGGCGAGGTTCGGTCGTTGATTCGGATCGTCAAACAGGGCATAATACTGCTGTACGAATCCTTTTCCTATTGCTTCGTAGGCTGGATTTAGGGCCATGGTTCAAATAAAAAGAAAGTTTTAAAGGCAGCCGAGGAGAAGAATAATGAACACCTGTTTTGTGTACAAGAGAGACTTATTTGTCGAGCTTGAAGCTGACCCTTGAAGAGTCTCAGACCCAACGGCGGGTTGCGCTAGGGGAGGGGAGGGCAGGGGAGGGGCGGGGGAGGAAAGGGAGGGGGAGGGAGGGGGGACAGCGATAGGTCGAAACATCGTAAAAATCTCCTTTAAGTATTTAACATTCTTCGTACTCTATTTGGAACTGTCTTTGAGTCTTTGTAAATTTTATGATCCAAATAATCTTGAAAGACGATTGACTTGCGTCAAAAATAGATAAATCGTGGTGTTCTCGAAGCTTCTGCAGAGTAATCGAAGTGCTTCGATTGTAGCACCCTGGTTTGGTTCGAAGCTAAACATTGCAACGTGTTATGGCCTTCAATTAGTTATAACTTAGTTTCAACGTCTTTTATCTAAGAGAATGGCAGTTACGCTGGCAAAAGTATTGGAAACTGCTCAGGGCAGCGTGAATGAAACTTTAAAGGAGCTGACAGAAGGTAAAATTGTGACTAATGGGAGGTTATGCCACAGGCCTAACTGAGGCCAAACCTGTTTGCACTCAATGTGCGCACTTTGTAACACTCTTTATCAGAGGCCCTACTGTGTGTCATTCCTTTATTCTTATCTGGCTGGCTGGAAGACCCACCTCAGGATGTATCTTAGAACCTCATTTGGCAGTCAACATCTTACTTCAATTGCTCTATTGTCACTATCATATGAAAGAACTTTGTATGTGTGTGAGATGTTTGTTTCTGACAGCCTACTCAAATCTTCACACCATTAAAATCTTGGCTCTCTTTCGGAATTCTTCTGGAAAATACAAGTTTTAGAACCAATGATTGATTGCATGGTCGTTTCCCTTTGAGTTCATTCATTTTCTGATCTCAAGTTATTCTGGAGACAGCTTTCATTCATTTTCCATAACATCATTCAACTTTTGTTTTGCATCTTTTGCAGCTCCACTTGAAGAAGAAGATGAAGGTTTAGCTACCCCTGAAAACTTCTGGCAAGAGTTAGGTATGCTTTGAGATTGATTTTATAGGCAAAGAACTTGTTAAGATTTTCTTGACAATCTAAGTCGAACTGTGCAAATCAGGCATGAAGCAGTTTTCCTCATGCCCACCTGTTGAGTTTATCTTCAGATTTATTTATCTTCACATTTATCCTTCTATCTCAGGAAATGCTACTCAAAAAATCGCTAGTGAAGTTGCAAAGTTGACGCTTGTGCTAACTCAGCCTCCCAAGCCAACTGTCAGTATTGCTCAAAATATAGTCAATGGTGTTGAGGCTGCCTGGACAACTTTATTGTCGTCCTCTCGCAGATCTCCTCCCAAAGGAGCACTTCTTCGCAAGGAGTTGCGAAATGCTGTGCTGCGCATTGGAGAAGCACTGGCAACCCTTCTGAAGGCTCTTAAAGAGTGAGTATTGAGTATATGTCGATAAAATGCACCAAAAAGTAAAATTTAATTTATTTTAAAAAGCTCTGTTTTAAAAAGCTGTATATGTTTCTGTTGAAAACTGAACAAAACTTTGATCTATTTCAGAGCTGAAAATGGATCTGAACTTCAAATGACAGGACGTGTATGGGAAGCATGCACAGCTATGGAAAAGGTACCAAGAGATAACTTAGCTGCTACACGTTCTCTCCTAGCTAAAGAAGAATTACTACTTACAGATGCACTTCAAGAAATTGAGGAAGTAAGCCAAATAATTTTATTATAGAACTAAAGTGGTCCTTTTATAACAAACATTTAAAATGCAATAACTTTTTTTTTTCTCAGGAGCTTAAGTGTTCACGGCTTTCTGAGAATGATGATGTAGATAATTCAGCCAACTGGACTAATCAAGAAAAAGAGCTTTTAAATCCTTGCGTTGGCCTTGTACGCACAGCTCGAGCATCAATTAAGAAGGTTTGTATTTCTGAATAGATATGCATCTGTTTGGCTTGTTTCTTCCTGGTTAAATTTACGTATGTTAATTTTGTAGGTTGGAGAAGCAGTTCGTCTGAAAGGCCATTGTAGGGACTCTACTGGAGCGGAGCAACTTGATAGATTGGCTGTTGCTGCAGAAAAATTGAGCCCAGCTGTGGACACTTTTGTAGCTTCCATCTATCCTCCCATGAACAAATGTTCTGTCAGCTCAACTGTAAGCTGTGGATTTATATTGTCATTGTTTCCATGTCTTGTCTTTCTCTATTTCATAACCATAATCTTCATAATTTTGTCCTCTTTTTTTCAGGCACTAGCAGTTGTTACAGTTGTGCGAGAGTTCTTGGAGCTGGCTCGACAATGTGATGTTACTGGGGAGAGCGACAGTGAGTGGCTCAGTTTTCTCTTACGAGCAGTTGATCACAACAATAACAAAGTTCAACCTCTTCTGTCTCCTGACTGATTTATCATGTTAAATTAAGTCCATAAGTTAAATTGTTGCCATGTTGTCTTCCAGTTAGCTTCTGAATTGAATGTTATTTTCTAATGTATGTGTTGGGCTGGCCTCTAGTTAGGTTTTTCATTGCATTTTGTTATTGAAGAAGAAGTTAATACAATTTGTTTCAATTCCTTCTCTAGTTTTTATTGTAATTATTATACTTAATATGGTCAATTCAAGACTTAACTAATCACATTTCAGGACGGACTCGTTCGTAAACAAAAAATACTTGCTATACAAAGTATGGGTATTGTTTTTGCAAACAACTTAAAAATGGCAGTTGTCACTTGAAATGTGACATTGATGTGAACTATATACAAATTAAAATTGTTGCAAATGATATCAGCTTGTGTTTCTTAAGAAATAGTACATGTGTTCAAATATTTCCCTTAAAATAAATATGTACAATCAACAATAAACAAAACAACAATTTGATCATATTTTGATGAAAACCATTAAAAAAAGGCGGCACATCAATTATAAAGCTCATTTGAATATATATAAGTGTGAACTGCCTATGACTTCGCATCAGGCAAAGGTATTTCAAGCTTTGATATTATTGCTCAATACACCCAATTTACTGGAACCCATTGGTGTTCAGAGCTAAGTGTTTCCAGTTGCTGTACCACTTTGCGGAAAGTTTCATCATGATCCTCATTCACAATAACATAGTCAATGTACTTTTCATAGGTACGCTGCAGGCAAGCACTTTCTTCTACCATACGCAAAAGATCCTCCTCCTGAAAAATCATTTCAGAATTGGTCAATGGTTGTTTCGATCTATGAGTTAACACTAACTTCTAGTAACATAGTGAGTATGCTGTACCTCAAACATGGTTTGGAGAGACTGCAAAGTCCGAGCTCGCTGGGAGCTGAATCTGATGGAGCTCTGACGATCAAACTGTTAAAAGCAAGACATTATTAATCATTGATGAAGTGAGAAATTTTTTATAATTGGAGAAAATTGAACTTTAAAGACAATTATTAATTACCATCATGCTTCTGCTGCCTCTGCCATAATTATGGAGTGTTTTCAGCTGCTCCATTCCGGGAGCAGCAATGAAAATGACGTATGGCATGAACTCTGATGAATTGTGCAGAACTTTGAGAGCCTGTTTGCAGGGAGAGCAAAATGAAAAAATTACAATCCTGAAACTATTATTGAAAATCCAAGAGCAGAAAAGAGGTGAAGAGGAAAACAAACACAGGCTTACCGCTGGACTACAGTCTAGAACACACATTTTGCCATCATTGATTACTTCTCTAATTGAGTCTAGAGTGGTTCCATAGATGTGCCCTTTGTGCTCTCCATATTCAAAAAACTTGTGGTTCCGAATATCATTCTCCATAGTTTCTCTGTCCACAAACCAATAGCATTTTCCATTATCTTCATAATCTCGCTGGGGTCGTGATGTGTCTAAAAAGAGAGGAAAATATGTTACTTTAATGCTTTACTCAGGTACAGCATGTAATTTAAAGATAAGCTAAAACCCTGTGTTATCTTACATGGTATAACAGTTCCAAATTTGTCTACATTGCTGTTGATCAGTCGGTTTTTCAAAGTACGCCTTCCCACACCTTGAGACCCAACTAAAGCAAGGGTTCTTCGCTTGAAAGGGGGCATACGAGTGACTTCCTCATACAGCATCAACTCAGCTTTGTCATAATCATTGTTGGCTTTTGACTGGTATTTTATTTTCTTCTTTTTCTTTGAAATCTGGAAGAACAAAAAAATTAAAATTATACAAAACTTGTCTTCCATATTTAATCAGTCCAAGATCCATTTAGTTTATCGAACAGACTCACCCTTGTCCCACAAATTCCAATTTTGTGTACATAATCAGCGTCTGGTGCAACAAAAGCCTTCCTCCGCTCTTCCAACTCTTGAGAGGGGATGAGGCCAGCTGGACCATTCCATCCAACTCTTATGGCTTGCCACCAATTTGGATCATTTTGGTTTACAATCTAAAAAATAATTTAAAAAATAAAATAATTCAACTGACAAGAATATGAGAGGTCAAAAATTAGGGGTTTTATGGATTATTACTTACTTCAAGTACATCTCCATGCTGAAATTCCAAACCAATTTCTTTGCAAGGAAGCAAAGTATCCTCCATTGGGTTGTAATTAAAAAGAGCCCTCATATAACACTAAAATAAAATTTTAGATCAGTAAATGTTTTGGTAATAATTCATAATTTATAGCAGATGGGCTAAAGGCTTAATTTACTTACCACAGATTTGACGCCATTTTGTTTTGCTACATTTGTTGCATATTCATGAGATTCCTGGATATTATCTTCCTTGGCTGGGGCAACTTTGAAAGTAATGGATTCTTTGGAATAAGCAATACGCTCCTGCAACATCTCAGGCGATCCTACAGGGTAGCCGTTGACTTCCAGTATGACATCACCAACATGCAGAGTCCCTTGTTCTGCGATGAGGCCTCCTGTGAGGATACGTGCTACCAGTAGATTCCCATTGTCATCTACTTGTACTGTCATGCCCTAAAGCACACAAGAGTTGCAAATCAAAAATATGAACCACCAGGCATGTGAGAGCTATTTTTATAAAATTGTACGTACAAGAGGCTCATTAGGGTTTCTCCTCAAACCCACCAAACGGATCTCCTCGTTATTAATCATATTTATTATTTCTGGTTGCTGGAACTCCCACAATACATCAGGTTCCTCAGACCGTCCAGTTACCACATCATGTGATCCCAACACACCCTGTAAACAAAAAATATAAATTATTTATACAAAAATTAACAATGCTACTGAGTAAAACAAATTGACTGCTGTCATTTCTAAGACCAAACCTTTAAGTGCGGCTTGCGCAGCAGGTCTGCAAGCTCCCAAGCGTCTTTATTTTGAACTCTCTCGCAATCTTCACTGAGCTGCACAGCCAGACTTAACTTTGCTGGATTTGAGAATCTCTCTGGATTCTGCAACACACACAAGAAAGAATGATTAGTCGTCAAGTTTCACTGCCGCATTATCACTGTGGGGTGACTTCCCCCTCAGTCACTGGCACTACAACACTGGTCACGCCGCGGGGTGGGGGGAGGGGGGTGGGGCGCGGCGCGGCGCGGTTCCTCTCCACCAACTTTCTCCGTGCTGGGAACTCAAAACAATCGCTCAAATCACGTGCAGCGTCGGGTCGGCCGGCGGTTGCGGTGGCAAAATCGGCTCATAGAGCGATCGGGCGGGTGAGTCGAGTCGTCACCTGGACAAGGACAACGTCAGCACCGCGGGGCCGCGTAGCGCATGGCAGCGCAGCGTAGGCAGGGCGCCATGGAGAACGCCCCCTCCCACTGCAACGCGGCAACGCACCGCAGTGCCGTGGACATCGCCCGCAGCCCGCCGCGGGAATCGCCATGGGAATGGGACGCCCGCAGCGCCCGCAGCTTGGCACAGCAAGGTGCACCGTTCGCGCTGGACAACGCCGTGCAGCAGGCCAAGCAGGCCGCGTCGAAGGCAGCAAGGCGCGACGCCCTCGGCCGCGGCTGCGTGCGAACGCGGCGCACACAGGTGCGTGCCGTGGCCGGGCCGCCAGCGTGCACGGGAGCGACGCAGAGGGAAGGCAGCCGCCGCGGACGCAGCCCGAGGTAGCTGCTGGCGGCCGCGGGCTGGGCTGGGCTGGGCTGGGCTGGGCGGGGCCCTACACCGCGAGTTCTGACGCGACGGCCGCGGCGCTGGACACCATCTGCAGCTGCAGGTGCGGCGGGCAGCTTCAAACGCCAACGGACGGGGAATTTAAATCCAGGTGGGGTGGGCTTAGCTTCGGCAGCCGCGCTCACCTGACGGAATGCAGAACGGACAACGGACGCGAACGGGTCGGGTATGAACGTGGCTCCGTTCCGTTCCAGAGGTACTCCTTCCTCCAGGCCTCTGGTCGGTGGTACTGGTTGGCTGGCGGCTGGTTCGCTGGCTGGCCGCGCCGCGCCGCGCTGGCGTGCTGCCTCGCTGCCCGCCCGTCGGACGGCGGGGTGGGGCGCGGGCGGCGGGGCGCGGTGCGGCAGCGCTCGCTACACCTCTACACCTCTACCCTACCTCCGCCGCACCGCCGCTGTGCCCATGGCTCCGCTCTGCCCGGCTCTGCCCCACCGCCACCGCCGTGGCATTCCTGTTGCCCCGCGCTACGCCCCGCCACACCGCGCACCGCGCCATGACAGTGCCATGGCTATGGCGTCAGCGGCATGGGACCAGGAGAACCAGGGGGCAGACGCTGGCAGACGCCAGACGTAGCCATGGGGCCTGCCTGCCTGTCCCGCGGCCGGCCCGCCAGCCCGCCAGCCAGGAGAGGGGCGTCTGCAGGGCAGGACAAGGCAGGGCAGAGCAGGGCCCGTCCGGCAACGAGGTGCTCCGTGAGTCACCGGGGCGTCGGGGGCGAGGCTCATTCCGAGCAGAAAGACCCGTCGCTCTGTCTCTCTCGCGCCCATACGGGACGCGCCATGAGCGCAAGAGAGAGAGAGACCTCCCACTCGGACTCCGCCCGCTGGGCGTCGCGGCCGTTGACACGACCCACTGCCGTGGGGGCCATGAATGCCATGAATGGGCCAGTGGTGCGCTAGGCGGCGCTTGGCGGCGCTAGGCGTGGAGGCGAGGGTGTGTCCATGGAGTGGCCGCCGCACGCGCCGAATGCGAGCATGCGGGGCAGCCGTTTCGTTGCTCTGTCTCTCTCGCACTCACGGGGCTCTCCGTACGGGTGTGAGAGAGACAGCGACAAACCGCTCCACTGATTCGCTCGGCAGGCCGTCAACGAGGATAGCGGCCGCCGATGAGCATTGGGGGCTCAATCTATCCACGCCCACGCCGTCGTCGGGAATCGGGAGCCACGCGACTGACAGTCGTTCTGCCACCGCTACACTGTAGCGCCTACTAGCGCCTACTAGTAGGCGCCTGCCGGGGCCGGGGTAGGCAGCCCGCCGCACGCCGCCGCGCTCAACCGGACGGGTTGCCTAGCGCGCGCCTGCAGCCCGTCGCTCTGTCTCTCTCGCACCTGTGTTACGGGACGGAGGACGGCGCGCACACGGGAACGGATTTATTTATTTTCGTGTAGCCCCACCCCCGCGCTGTTTGGACTGGATGGATTGGCGGCGTAGTCCTGGAGGGTGCGCCGAGTCTCTCTACCCCTAAGGGAGGGGAGGGGAGGGCTGTAATGGCGCCCTGTCACGTGACAGCCCCGCGTCCGAGCGGCCTGCCTGCGCGGCCCAGGGCGCCAAGGGGTGGTCTACCTGGTCCGACCTGGTCGAAGCCAAGGCGATCGTTGACGGTTCTACGTCGATTCTCCCTCCAGAGGCACAGGCGGGCGCGCCCGGTTGTTTTTGTCCGGGACTGTCGCGCATTGTCAGCACAAAGCGAAGATGATTTTCCTATGCCGCTATGCGCGTCGCGCGTTTACCGTACAGTACACTCCGGCACAAAGAAGAATTTCGGAGGCTTGCTATGCTGAGCTATAAAAGGGTGCGGGACAGTAGGAGCGCTTAGGGGAAGGGGGAGGGAAGGGGAACACTCTTCGACCGCTTTCTTTGTTTCTATGCATCTGCAAGATCGGAGCCTACCAATGGCCTTCCAGAGGTTCGCGGATCCCTCACAGTCAGTGCACCTACCCGCGGCGGTCGGGACAGCTGCAGCTGCACGCCCACGTTCGACGGCGTCCTCGCCCTCACGTCGACGTTCACCTCGACGGCGCAGCGAGCGGGCCGCAGCGCGGGGGCCGCGGGCGCGACGCCGTGGCGCGTGAGTCCACGGTGACGGGCAGCGACGGGCAGCCGGCTGTCCGGGACTTGGAAGTGCGCGCGCCGCGAGCCGCGTCCGCGTTCCATGGCTGGAGGGCGGCGACGGCGACGGCGAGGCGACGGGGGCGGCTCGACGACGCGTACTGGTGAGGGCTGTCCGCGCTGCCGAGGCGGTACCGTACCAGGCCGCGCCGCGCCGCCCCCGGCAACCCCAGGCCCACAAGGCCCAAGGCCCACCCCATCCGTCGCTCCCGCCACTCGTCACCATCAGATAGCAAGGGCCTTCCCCCACCAGCACCCGCGCACCCCAACCCTCAGACCCCGTCGTCGTACGGTACGCATCGCGTCGGCCCCGGTGCGCCGCGGTGGCCGGCAGTACCAACCTCTCTCCGCGCGATGCTCTCCAGGAAGATGAGGTCCGTGTCCGTGGAATGGGAGTCCCTGGCGCTGAGGCCGCCGACCGGAGCGGGCGTCGGCAACTCGATCCCCAGGGCGTCGACGGAGTCCAAGTAGCCGGCTGGAACAAAGAGGGGACACTTTAGACGCTGGGGCCTTTGTTGGCGGGGCGTAGAGGAGCCAGGGGACCCGCAGCCCGAACAATGACGACGACAATGACGGCCGGAAGGTTCAGATTGCCGTTCCGGTGTTCCGGCCGCGAGGCGCGTCGCGCGCGGAGACGCTGTCGACAAGCCACACATCAGCAGGCTCGAGCTGTCACTCTCGCACCCCTACGAAACGCCTTTGAGTGCAAGAGAGACAGCGCCCAAAACGCATCAGCTACCAGGCTCACGCTGTGCTGGAGGTGGGGGCGGGGGCGGCACTGGGGGCACGGCCGTCACTTTGCCGAATGTGACGCGCCCTTTGGCGGCCGGGGGCGGCGCGGGGGGCGGTGAGGCGAAGGCCGGGGGCGGCAGCAGCACGGTGGGCGTGGCCAGCACCCGGACGACGGGGTCTAGCGGCGGCGGCGGCGGCGGCGGTGGCGGTAGGGACGGCGGCGCTCGAGGCGTTGGCGCCAGCAGTGGCGACGCCTCGCCATCGTCGTCATCATCCGAGTCGTCGCGGACGTCCAGCGCGCGGACAAGGGCCTCCTCCAGGGCCTCGGACACGGCAGTCTGCGCCGGGCCAGGCGAGGCGGGGGCGGCGGGCGGTGTTGGGGGCGGCGTGGGCAGGGGCGATGAGGGCGGGAACGCAGTGGGCTTCTTGGCGCGGCCTTGCGGAAGCTGCAGCACGAAGATGGGGGCCGAAGTGCGTCGCGACGGGTTGGTGGCGGTGAGCGTGGACTCCGAGGGCGGCATGGACTGGTGGCCGCGGCGGACGACCCCCGGAGACCGACGCAGCACCGGCGGGTCGTCCGAGTCCCAGGCCGGGACCTCCGGAGGCGTGGGCAGCGTCGACGGCGACCAGAACGGCACATAGTGCGGCGTGGTGGGGCTCGGGGGCGTGCCGGGGGCGGGCGCCGACGGGGGGCGGTGGCGGCTGTGGTGACGCGGCCACCAGCTCCAGGAAGTGGCGGCGAGCGGCGGCGGCCCGGAGGCGGATCGGAACAGGCCGGAAGCGGACACGGTCGAGTTGAGGGCGGGCGGGGGGCGTGGCGGCGGCAGCGCGGGAGGGAGCGGCGGCGCCGCCGTGGCTGCCGCCCCCGGGGGCGGCGTGGGCGTGGGCGTCGCGGCCAACAGGTTGGCGAGGTGTGCCATCGCGGCGACGGACTCCGACTGCACTGTCGGCGAGGCCGAGGCAGGCCTGGTTCTTGGCAGGTGCGAAGATTGCGCGCGCACGGCGCCCAGCTCGCACCTACACCTTCGTCACCACGTCACACTGCCGCCGTTGTCGCATTGTCGCGCCAAGCTGCCCCGCTGTTGTCGTTTGGAAATTAATTTTTTCAAGGGCTCCTCGCGCCTGGCATGGCGCCTGGCTTGCCCGCTGGGCTGGGCGGCGCCAGGCTGCTTGGCACGGGCCGTCTGGAATTAGGCCACGCTAGGGAGCGCGAGAACAGCGTCATCTGCCCCGGCAGGGCAGGGCAGGGCCAGGCCGTCGCACCGAGGGCCGAGGGCAGGCCGAGGACGGCCAGCAACGCGCGCGTCGCGTCGCGGCGTGGCGCAGCGCCTGCAGTGCTGCGTGGGCGGGTCGGCGAGTCTGCGAAGCTAGTAATAGGAGGCTAACAGGCATTAACTGTTACTGCCTGCCGCGTCCGGGCCGGGCCGGCCGTCCAGACAAGTTGGTCTTATCAAGCGACGACCACGGCCAGCCCTTTGTTACATTCATCCTGATTCGTCGGGCGCGCGTCTCGGCCCTAGAAGTGCAGTCCACGGACCAGAGGCCGCCGGGGTTTGGGTTTACCGACTAACTGTCCACAGGGAAAGCAGGCGAGTGCAGCACGGCGCCGGACTGCGCAGCAGGTGCCCGCCTCCGCCTCGCCTCGACGGCGTCCTGGGAAATCCCGGGCTAGGCAGGCCGAGGGCCGAGGGTGTGGGAAGGTCCGTCATTCAAGCAAGGCCCGTCCTTCCGTCCCGCATTCACGGCCACCTCGGCCACCCCACTGCCATTCAGCACGCTTCCCATGTCCGTTCCAATTTTTTGAATCGTCGCAGTGCAGTGACCGCGCGGCGTGATTCGGGGCGCGTGCGCGGGTCGCGGGTTCAACGCCCGCCGCCGGGGCCCTTTTATCTGGCGTCGGCAAACACGGGCGCTCCTCTTTCCGGGCGGGGAGCACAGGGCCTCCTTCTTGTCGCCGGGGAGCGGAGCGCGGAGCACAGCGCGGCATGGAGGCAGCGGCGGGGCGGCCGGCTGGTTTCAATTCCCGGTCGGACGGGCTGGACAGGCTGGCCAGGGTCTCGGTCTTGATGAGCACGTGGGAAATGTGTGCACAGCGATCCTGCCATCCTCGTGTTCGTAAATAATCAAGCGGCTCGTGCGGCCGCCGCCGCGGACACGCGGCCAGCAGCCTGGTTTCAAGCGTCGCTCCGTCTCTCTCGCACCCTTACGGAACGCGCCATGAGTGCGAGAGAGACAGAGCGGCGGTCCGCGAAACGGCCGCCGGCGCCACCGGAACCCGATGGCCAGATCCACGGCGTGGACGTCCTTGCTCGGCGTGACGTGACGCCTCGCCGCCACGCGTCACACGTCACGCGGCGTGCGACGGTGACAGTGTGACAGCCTGGCCGAAAACGACGTGACCCCCAAACGAGTCCGACGAGTCCGACGGCCGCGTCCTCCGTTTCTCCTTTTTTGTGGCTGTTGTTCGGAATTAACCTCCTGCCTTCACTGCCACTCCGTGTCTACTCCCACGCCGAGTCGCGTGCTCGCTTCTTGCCTGCGCCCTTGCCAAAGCTCGCCCAAAACATTTCGCACACACGTCGCTTCCCTGTGAAAACGCCATTCTCGTTCGCATCTGGTTCCTTTTTGGCTGTGTGGGCAGCGGTCAGTGCACGGCCTACGGTCGTCGTGGCGGTCATCGGTTTATTTTGTCAATGTCTGGCGGACGGGGCGGCGCGGCGCGGGGGTGGGCGGAGGGGGCGGGGCGGCGGACTGGACCGCGCAGGTAGACGTATTATTGTAGGCTCCCCTTACCTGGGAAGCCAGTGCGATCCTGCCCCTCCCCCTGCCACGACGCGCCACGGCGTGCCACGACAGCAGCTCAGCTCGGCGAAGAGCGAAAAGCGAAGAGGCGAAGAGCGAGCGAAGGCGAGCTTTGGGGGTTTCTTTCCTTCTGTTACTGCGTCTCTGCGGTGCCTCTGCTGCGGAGCGCCCTGGCATTCAGGACGGCTCGAGTCACAGAATATTTTCCGCCGAAAACAAGACAGCGGCTTTCGGTATTCGAACCCGGGAACCTCAGGAGTAACCTGAAACCGGGGCGCCACCGCGACTACGTGCCCCGTCCGCCGGGTCGGGTGAAATCCGTTGTTGACAAACAGGACTCGCCGGACAAAGTCTGGCCGGCGCCTGCCACGCCCCGCGACGGTGGAGGGGCCTGGACTCGGCGGACAGGCAGGACTACGCGGCGCGAGAACACGTACTGCCTCGTACTGCACACGTAGCGTGACAGCGCGCCGCGCGATGCGGTAACCGAAATCCATTTTCCTCACTTGCTCTGCTTCGTTCTTCGTCTGCAACGCGAATCGCGTCCGCCGTGCTTTCTCCGACCTGCAGACCCGGACGAGAATTCCGGCGTTCAGACACTGCAAGGCTGCAACCCCAAACTTGGCAGCGTGCCTGCCTGCCTGCCTGGCTCACTGGGCCGGCGACGGCTCCGTTTCCAACGTTTCCACCGTGCCCTCGTTTGCTTCTCGGGACGGACCCACGGACCCCGTCATTTCGCTACCCGCCGCGCGCCGCGCCTGGGGGCCGTCCCGTCCGTGCTTTACCCTTTTACAAAGCGCTCAGCCGCTCCAGCCTCCAGCCTCCAGCCTCCAGGTCTCCGGGCGTCTCCGGGCGTTGCAAAGCGTAATCCGGGATCCCGCTCTCCTGGGGCTCAATGGTCCTGTGGCACGTCGCAAACACAGACAGACAGACAGACAGACAGACAGACGTCGAAGGGTGCCCTTCCCGCCACTGCTTGACGTGGAGCCCAGGTGGTGCAGGTGCATCCCTGATTAGCGGTACCGCGCTGCGCAGCCCTGCTGCGCAGCCCTGCGTTGGATGCACTGATTCCGAGAGTCGTTTCCGTCGCTCTGTCTCCCTCGCGCTCACGGAACGTCCCGTCAAGGTGTGAGAGAGAGTGACTGACACTTCGCCGCTGCACTGTTCAGGTGCACCGCGGCGCCGACTTACCAATGCTAATCGGGCGCGGTGCAGGCGGTGCAGGCGCCGCAGCACGCCGCCGTCGCCGCCGCCGCCACCACGCCGCGAGCCACGACATTACACTAGGATTGTCTGCGGGGTTTCCTCTCGGGCTTCGCCGGCTTCGCCTTGGCCGTCCTTGGAGGCCGCGGCAGCAGGCCGCGCGGGCCGCGGCAGCAGGCCGCGCGGGCCGCGGCATCGTCGGGGTGGTCCGGTCGCGCGGCCACTCGCCCTGCGCCCCGCCGTCCGCGCCCTGGCTAGCAGTGTGACTGTGTGACCCGCGGCGGGGCGCAGGGCGCGGGGCACGGCGTGCGGGCAATCGATGCCGCCCTGGCCGCCCTGGCTGTGATACTACTGACCCGACCAACACGGCCTTGCGTCCTTGCCTCGCGGATCCAGTCCACCCCAAGGCCGCGCAGCGAGTCGGCGCGACGCTTTTAAAACCTCTGGTTTTTAAACCAGCCAACCCCTTGCAGGCAAGGACTGCGACTCACCGTTGACACCGGCAGCCTGGCGGTTGTTATCCTGGTGCACTGCATCCTGGCTGGCCAGCAGCTCCCGGACGTCGTTGCGGGCCTTACGCCCAAAGCGCACCATGTCGACGATCTGTGTCGCACTGTCACACACACTGGCACACACACGCGCGTACACGCGCACGCACACACGCTCTCGCGACGCGGCTTGGGCGACGACGGGAACGCCGACCGGGACCTGTACTCGCGCGGAGTGGAGTGAGTGGAGTGAAGCAGTACGGCGGCATGGACGGCGAGGCGACTAGCGTGCCTGTCTGGCTGGCTGCCCTGCCTGGCCGGCTCGGGCCGCGCTGCCGCGCCGTGGCGGTCAGGGACAGTCGAGGCTGGCAGCCACTCACGCCGTGGCCTGGAGCAGGTTGAGCCGAAGCCCCTGCTCGCTGCCCTGCTGCCTGCTGCCCCCCGCGCGGCCATCCATCCCAGTCCCAAAAAACCATGGAGCACATGGGGTCCCATGGATGACTTCCCACGAGACGATGATCTTTCGCCATGGAAATTTAGGAAAACACCACGAGCACTCTTACACCACGGCATGGGGCGACAAATAATTCCGTGGTGAAAGAACCACCATGGTGTCTATCGTCATGGTGAAGCATGGCTTCCCCATGGTGGCGCTCGCACCATCGTAACGTGCTCTTGCCCGTGCGTTGAAGTCTCCAGAGATTATTCAGAATCCCTCTGCAACTTGAAAACTACTAGAGATAGAGTGACGGCGACCGCTCCATCGTGTTCAGCATCGAATTTTTACGTGGGTGAAGAGAACAGATGAACGCCTCGTGTCTCTTCGCTTGACTTTATGACAAGGCACTTGGCACGCCATGTGTACGAGGGATGTCATGGGACCAGTACACCATGCAAACCAGACACCATGGAATTTTCTCATGGTAAAAGGGGCCAAAAATGAGGGGTGTTTTGGACACCATGGGATTTTGCTTCCCATGCAATCCCATGATGTCCCATGCACCATGGGACCCTCCATGGTTTTTTAGGACTGGGCAAGCCATCCCTCCCTACCCGAAACGCAGCCGAGGTACCCGCCGAGGGGAGGGAGGTTGTGGGGTGTGTCCGGCAGGCCGAGCTGGCAGCCAGCATGCAGCCAGGCAGCCAGGCAGGCAGCCAGCCGGGCGGACAGACGGACACGACCGTCCCCTCACCTCAGGGAATGCGGTGGGGCGTGGCGCGGCGCGGCGGTTGGGTTGGGTTGGGAGAGCCGTATGACTGGAGAGACTGGAGAATGAGGAGGGGAGAGGGGAGGGGGAGCGAGGAGAGGCACAAGGACGACGGCTGCATCGCAGCACTGCGCTCCGCCACGCCGCGATGCAGCTCAGGTTGGCTCAGGTAGCCCGCGTGAATGCCGCCCCCTTCCCCCACTCCTACACCCACACCTGTGCAGCCTAGCAGTGCAGCCCCTCGTAAGCTCCTGCTAAGCTCCCCCCTCCCCTCCCCAACCCCCGCTCCCTCCACCCTTCTGCCGTGGCGCGCGCACACTGCACACACTGCACACACACTCACAGACATGCAAAGGATGCTGACGGCGTGCCCTTGGCTTTCCGGTACCCTTCCTGGTCGCCAGGCATTCGATAGGGAAGTCCCTGCGCGCGGCCGCACGCTTGGCGCTGCTGCCTCGGTGGCCCGGACTCCAGAAAGCCCGAAAGTGTCGTCACCGCGACCGCGACTCGCTCTCGCTTTCTTGTTCTGGCCGACTAAAACGGTGTCCACGCTCTCCTGACGCGTTGGTTTGCACGCTACTCGTACCTGCTGGAGGTCGTGCAGTGGAGGCGATGTGGCGGCGCAGCGCTGGCGAGGCCTCTCGTCGATGCACTGGACGTGAGGTCTAGCGGTCTAGCGACGCGTACAAGCGCAGGAGGCTCTTGATGGGGCGGGGGGACCATTCGGTGAGTCACCTATTGTGCGCCTCATTTTGAATGACTCACGCTCGTGGCGCCACTATTTGCCCGCTCGATTTCTCATGCTGCCGCGGTGCACGTCTGAAGCGTTATGGCCGATTTCTCATACTTCAACTGCCCTCAGTGCGACAACAACATCGTGTGGTGTGTGGTTTTGATCGGGGTTTGTCGTGAATTCGATGTAAATCCCTCGATCCGAGCCCCATGACAGCGGTAGGGGACGGGGCGCCCGGTCCCGGGCAAGGTGGAGACAACGGTCCTGTCGGCAGCTGTTCGAGTGGCGGCAGTTTGCGGCCTCGAAATGGGACTGGCGGTGCAGCAGACGGCCCCCATGAGGTTAAACCTGTTAAAGCTACTTCGGACCGATTGAACTACTCAGGGAAGACCATCCTCGCCCCCATGGTGCGTGTTGGCACCCTCCCGATGCGTCTGCTGGCTTTGGAGTTTGGCGCTGACATTGTGTACTCAGAGGAACTCATCGACTGGAAGTTGTTGCGCTCCTTCAGGAGGGTCAATGGTGAGAGCGCTCTCTTCTTTTCGCTGCATTTAAGCTCGATTTTTCTTTGCATTACTGTATTTTGAACTTTGGAATTTTTTGGCACTATCTTTGTGATAATGTCACCTTTTTGTTGTGCAGATGTATTGGGGACGATAGACTTTGTTGACGAAACTGATGGGACTATTGTGTTCAGGACTTGCGCTCGTGAGCGCAATAATGTAGTTCTTCAAATTGGAACATCGGACCCAGAGAGAGCTCTCAAAGTAGGCAAAATAGTGTAAGTATTAAGCTATTGTTTTGGTTCAAAGTCTTCCATTTTGGGTGGCCCTTGTCTGATCATTCAAATTTCTTGCAGAGAAAATGATGTGGCTGGTATAGACATCAATATGGGATGTCCCAAGGAATTCTCTGTGAAAGGCGGCATGGGAGTCGCCCTCATGGCAGACCTGGAGAAGGCTAAAAGTGTTTTACATACTCTGGCAAGTGGTGTCAGTTGTCCTGTTACTTGCAAAGTACGAGTGCTTCCTGACGTTGAGGCCACTGTAGAAGTGTGCAAGGCTTTAGCTGAAACTGGTATTGCGGCTATTGGTGTCCATGGTCGAACAAGAGATGAGAGACCACAGCATGGCAATCGCAACCACTACATTCGAGCTGTTGCAGAAGCCTTAAGCATACCTGTTATTGCAAAGTATGTGATCTCATTAATCTCATATTGTTTTTAGTTTATTTATTTATTTTTCAGTAATTTGATTTTCTTTTCTTCTCTAGTGGTGGATCTAAAGAAATTTTATGCTTTGAGGACATTGAAAAGTTTAGAACTGATACTGGTTGTTCAAGTGTCATGGTGGCCAGAGCAGCTGAATGGAATGTTTCAATATTCAGGAAAGAAGGATTACTTCCTCTAGATGATGTTATCAAGAAATATTTAACTCTTTCTGTAGACTATGACAACAATGGTTCAAACTCAAAATATTGTGTCCAAAATATGCTTCGTGAGCTCCAGGAAACACCTCGAGGCAAAGTTTTTTTGGAGGCTCAAACTCTTGAGCAAATTTGGTCAGTACTGTTTCTGTCAGCCTTAAGTTATTTTATTTTTGGTGCTAAAATGTGCAATAATTATTTTTGTCCTTTTCAGTGCTGTGTGGGATTTAGCTGATTACTGCCGAAAAAGACAACTGGAATTCAAAGCAGCAGGTTTACTAGGAAGAAGAGAAATCTGTCCTCAAATACTGCGGCAAGAATCAGCTGACAATGGCACTCCTACTAAAAAAATTAAACTTCAGGAAACCAATGTATGCATTTTGAATGTCAGTCATTAGCATCAATGACCCTACCTAAGTTCACTGATGTATCTTACCATGTACATTTTTTTCCAGGATGGAATTATTACAATGAAAATTGCCTATATCCGTAGCCTTTATCCCACAGACAATGATCTTCCAAAAACACGGTTGTTGGGATGGGTGCGAACTCAAAGGATAGGCATGCCATCTTACAAAACTATTCAAGAGGGAAAACTTTTTCAGTCTGTGTTAACTGTGAATGGTGTCCAGTATACATCATCTATGTGGTAAAAGTTCACTTAATTTGAAAAACAGGTAAAATTGTTCTAGCTAATCTCAGATTAATTAATTCGAGTTGTCTGATTTGTTTACAGGGAAAAGAACAAGCGCTGGGCAGAACAGGGTGCAGCTTTGGTTTGCCTTTGCTCATTGGGCCAAGTGGACTCTGCAACCTTGAAAGCTGATGGAAGCATCTTATGACATGTGAGTGACAGGCTGGCATAACGAGTAACTTAACACCCAGTTTTTATAGTAAAATATTTTTTATTTTTTTTTTGCTTTGTTCCCTAGAATGACAAGGAATCGACATCTAAGTGCGTACCTTACTTATAAAAGATTTAAAGGGGCTGTGACTTAATGCAAAAAATAATCACTTTACAAATATGTTACATAATAAAATACTCACTGAAAACACATCTAGAGTTCATTTTCTTCCTGCGCAAACAAAATAATCTCGGGTCAGACGAAAAGAGGGAAGTCTTTCGCGGGTGAAAATACAGTGCATGGGGAGTAAAGTCTCAGCCAGCACGGCTGCGGGCCTTGGGCTACGCGGACTGGGTGGGCTGGGTGGCGCCGGGCGCAGCCGTGCCCGTCCTGCTGACGGTGCTGGTGCGGCGCCCGGACTCGGGCAGCAGGACGTTGGCCAGCCCCCGGCGCGACGTGAGGGCGGCGGACAGCGGCGCCGTCAGCACCACGGCCAGCAGCACGAAGAGCATGACGTCACGCGAGTTGCCCACGATGTCGCCTTTGTCGCCGCGGTAGCGCGCCTGGTCCAGCGCCAGCGGGCACAGCGCCGCCTGCCGCACGCAAACCACAAAACCCTGTAAAACTGTGAAACTAGTGGGTTGGCCGATGGTGGAGCACGGCGCGACGACGCGTACCTGGACGCCGGCCTTTGGCACCCAGGCCAGGGTGACGTAGAGCCGCTCCTTGATGCTGAGGTCCGTGTAGGCCGTCACCGCCATTGACACGGCGATGCGAACCTGCAACACGCCGAGCAGAGCGGAGCAGAGCGTAGCAACGCGCTAATGCCTCCGTCACAGCATCGGCACGTGGGTCTGGGCCGTGGACTGGGCCGTGTCCTCTGGCAGGGCGGGGCGCGCGCGGCTGGGCGGCCGCGTACCGGCAAGGCAGTTTGCACTTGGCCGACAAACGGCAACGCCGAAAACAAAGGTCGCGCCATGCCGCGCCCCGAGGCAAAGAGAAGGAAGCACAGCGCAGTGGCATCGCATCCCCCTCGGCCAGAGGCCAGAGGCCCCGGAGCGCCCGATGAGTCGAGGGTAGGCCCGCCCGCAGCGCACGAGCGTGCCGCCTGGCGGCCTAGCCTCGACTCGTCGGGCGCTCCGCCTGCGTCCACTCCGAACGGCGGTTTCGTCGTCCTGTCTCTCTCGCACTCATTCGGCGTCCCGTATGGGTGCGAGAGAGACAGAACGGAGTAGGCGCTCACCAGCCAGGTGCACAGCAGGACGACGATGGTGAGCAGCAGCTTGTCCGTGTCGAAGCTGCTGCTGAGCTCCACGTCGGCGCCCATCAGGCAGAACATGACGGGCTGCATGACCCGCCACATGACGTCGAACACGGTGGCCACCGGGTTCTGCGGGGACAGAAAGAACGGGTCTGTTGGCAGCGGACCTGGAAAACACTGGGGAAAGCGGCCTGCCTGGCCAGAGGGCCGAAAGCCTTACCCCTCGGTAGTCCGTGCCCCAGCCCTGCTTCCGCCAGCCCCAGCTGGACGACCAGGCCGCCACGATGCACGCCGCCGGGCCGCCGCCGAAGAAGCCGATGCGCGCGAAGCCCAGCATGGAGAACAGCCCCACGGACCCAATCAGCACCGACCGCAGCGACACCACCTGGGGCTGTGAGCAATCCATTGGTGGGGTCACACGTTCTGTTCGAGTCCCATTTAGCGACTCTGGAGCTCAAAACGCGCCAAGAGTTTTGGCCGGGCCGGGCCGGGCCCGCGACACTCACGTCGTAGCGGTCCGGGATGACGCGCAGGAAGAGCCCGGACACGACGCCGAGGAGCACGCCGCAGCCCACGCCCATCAGGCGGTGCAGGAACACGTAGGGGAGGGTGTCGCCTGCACGCAAAGGGGCGCCAAGGAAGTTGAGCCACTGGCAGACGGGAATGACAAACAGCACCGGCAAAACAAAGGCTTTTGCCTACGCCCTTAAGGTCATAGCATTCTTTGATGCTCTTTAAGGGCGTAATAAGTTAATGCCTTAATGTTTTACCAGTGAGATTGCTCGGGGCGTGCGGGGCGTGTGGCTGACCGGAGAAGGAGAAGGTGATGGCCACGGCCACGCCGAAGGCCACGATGACGATGAGGTCGTTGAGGCACGCGGCGGACATGAGCCTGGCCTGCACGCCGCGGCCCGCGCCCATCATGGAGAAGCAGGGCCCCAGGATGGAGGGGCAGGCCGCGGCCATGATGATGCCGGCCATGAGCGCGAAGGACGTCGGCATGCCCAACACGAACACGGCCATGACCGTGACGCACGCGAACTCCAGCAGCCCGGGCAGGATGGACAGCACCACCATGAGCGGCGACAGGCTGCGCATGCCCGACGTGTCCAGGTGGAAGCCCGTGCGCACCATGAGCACCACCAGCGCCCACGACCTAAGGACAGCGTTCGCAGCGCTCGCGTCAGGGCTGGGGGTAGCAAGGCCGCGCACGGAGAGCCGGGCAGGCGGCACGCACAGTACCTGGCGATGTAGATGAGGGCCTCGTGCTGCAGGCTGAAGTACTCGATGTAGCCCAGCTGGCGGACCAGCACCCCCACGAGCAGCATGCCGAGCAGCGGCGGCAGGGAGGTCGCCTTGTGCAGCAAGATGCCCACCACCTGCACCAGACAAACTGTCAGCCCGGGCCTAGAGAGCGCTTTGCCGAGGCGCCTGGATCGGAAGCACTGGCCTGCGCGAGCAGCACGGCGGCGACGATCTGGGACCAGCCGCTGCCGCCCACCAGGAGGATGGCGTTGCCGAGGAAGAGGAAGCCGATGATGGTCATGGAGAGCAGGCGGGTGATCCAGGTGCTGCTGGGGCACAGGGGGTGCGCCAGCATGCGCTGCGTGGACGCCGACAGGCAGCGGCCCCATTTCCTGCCAAAGGAAACGGACAGGCTGTTGGGTGTGCGCCGCTTTAATTCGGTCACTGCACTTCCACGGTGGGGGCACTCACGCCAGTAGAATCGGGACGCAGCACTTGTCGGCGTTGTCGTCCTCGGGGAAGGACGTCGCCGCCGAGCCCGGCAGGGCGGCCGGGTGCACGGACCCCCGCCGCGTCTGCTTGGCGGCGTGGCCGTCGGCGGAGGCGGGGCCGCCGTTCGGCAGCGCGTCGACGGGGTGCTCCGCTTGAGCGCGGTGGTGCCCCGCCTGCGCCTCGGGCTGCTCGACGTGCTCGACGCCGTGCTCGGCCTGCCCCATGCTTCCCTCCGCCTGCCTCGCCGGGCTGGGCTCAGGCCGCGGGCTGAGCCACTGGGCTGCCTCGAGGGTGGCCGACGCCAAGGGGGGCGGCAACACTCCTGCCCAAAAACAACCGCAAACTTCCCAAATCCCTTCCTCATTTTGCTTTCACAGGTGCCCGCCCCCGCCGCCGAGCTCACCGTGGCCGTCGTCTTCGTACTTTATGACGAGGAAGCGCTTCACCGTGTAGGCCTCGGCGTTGGGGCTCTCTCCGCCAGCCGAGAGCGGACGAGGCACTGGGGCAACATTTCACCATTTTCCAAGTGAGAGTGGTCAGAGCGTGCATTCGAATACCGGATGCGCGCAGATTTTCACCCTACCTGGCGACGCTCCGCCGGCTCCGCCACGCTGGTGGACGGAGGGTGGCGGGGCGGACTGCGGCCAGGTGGGGTGCGGACTGCGTTGGCTGCGTTGCTGTCGCTGCAGTCGGTGCCGCTGCTGCCGCAGGTGCAGTTGTTGCTGCTGGTGTATCAGGTCCGTGGGGAGCTTGAGCTCCTCCAGGCTCGACTTCCGCGAGCGAAGCCGCCGCTCCCTCAAAGACTTGCCAGAATGGTCCTGCTTCTTGTCCACCACTCCGGCAGTCATGACTTCTGCGAGGAGAAGCGGAGAAACCCACCGGATCAAACCGCACCTGCACTAGAACGCAATCCAAGCAGTGTCACTTGCCTTCGAGGGGCCGTTGCGAAGCAGCATTCGTGTTGGCGGTCCGTCGCTTGGGTCCGCTCAGCACCTTCTGAGGTGGCACGCGCTGCTGTACCGGGACAGCAGACAGACAGACGGGCAGACAGACCGACACACTGGGAATGGCACCTATTAGAAGCCTCGTCTCGCGGACTCTTTCTAATCTGAACACTGCAGCCACTCAAAGGAATAAGTGCAATTGCTCAGTGTGTATTGTCAATAGTGCGTGTTCAATTATAGTTGGGTGAAACAGAAAAGTCAAAAACTCTTGGTAAATCCAGGTTGTTTATTTCCATTTTTGAAAAAGGCAACATGTATGCATCAAGGTGACAGATAGCACATGGGTATCAAATCAAATCAATTTTGGAGCATGGCTTCTTCATTGTTTTCATTTGTGATTTCTAGCAAATCATAAATGCAGTAAATTGTTTTAGAACATATAAGAAATTTGGAACAGATATCTCTGACAGGAGACACTGACAGTGAGCAGTTTTGTTTTTGAAAATTAGTTCAAACTTCAGATGAGAACAATGAGACTGAATTAGAATGAATGCATAAATGAGATCTTTCAATTAACAAAATTCGGGAAGCCCTGATAGTGATAAAAAAACTGGTCTATCTACATGCAAAACATTTTAAAGAGTGGGCAGTTTTGGTATTATATCCTTTTACCCTTAAAGAAGGATCAAATATTTCCAATATTTTAAGAGTGAAATTTATCACAAAAGCAAAAATAACTCATCACTTCACTTTTCAACAGTATGGTTCCAAGTTTGTAGGCCTACCATTTACAAGGTAACATTCCCTTACAACAAGATTTCTTAACTCCAGCTAAATGACTAATTCAGAATTTCTTTAGAAACAAAATTACAATTAACAACAATAATTGTCAAGAGCACACACCACAATTTATTACTTGGCTCAATCAAAATAAAGGAGCCTTTCACTCTACATTTTATTTACATTGGACAAATTCTATTAAAATGTTGTCTCCTGATGTGAGTCAGTCAAATCAAACACAAATTGGTTAACATATCAGATCAAATTTACATAAATATTTACATATACATACATAGATACACATACATAGCAGATCACAGTACGGTGTTTAAAATAAAACTCATGCTACCATTACAACAGGTGTAGGACAGTAAATAGATCAAAAATTCGTACAACAGAATTCTAGAGGCTCAAAAATATTTTCAAAGGTGATAAAAGATTAATACTTGACTACAGTAGAGTAAGTGTGCAAGAAAAGCTTTTAGCTATTTGTTCCACCGGTCTGTAAGACTGTTGATAACTCAGACCAGCATGCTTGCATGTTAGAAAACACTCTGCAACTACAGTTTCCTACAATAGAAACAAAAGGTACAATCTTTGGAGGATTTCCAGTTTCTAGTTTTCTAGTATGAGATAAAAGACAGAACACCCTGATATTTTGAAAACAACTACACAATCTATAAATTAACAATTTTATTTTTAAATCTAAAATCTGCATGATGGGCACAGAATTTTACATTAGGATATTTACAGCTTTTCACGGTTGAAACACAGTACCCTTGAAACGGTCTTAAATTCCATTTTTTATAAAGGGAGGCAACAGGTTGCAGATTTTTAGTTATCAACCTCAGACAAAACAACAGAAATCTGAATGATTACCCTCACAATTTCAATGAACCCTAACTATTAAAGGCTGATAGTTGAACAGAACACCCTCAAAGGAAAATTCACAAAGGTACTCAGAAAGACGGAAGAGTAACTATAACATTTTGTGATGTAGACACTGACATAAACAGCACTTCTCAATCTAATACATCAGAAGCAATAACCGGAAAACTGATCCCACAGAGTTGATAACACCTTGGCACATAACTTTTACATTATTTAGTTTCTCATGTGGATGAGTTTCACTTATTTGTCATACTTCCAAGAAATCTTTGAGTAAGGTTGTTCGCCTCTTTTCAGCAATATCCATTTGATTTTCAAGATCGCCCCTGTCTGTTGTTTCAGCTCGTTCCACCTTCCAGGATAAGTTCTCAATTTCTGCTTCAAGCTGTGCTTGCTGATATTCAAACTGCAAGAAAGACGGAAAAACAAACGAAGATATTGATGATTATTGTAAACTATGAAGTTAAGAAGTATTATCTAAATAATTACTAACCAATTCTTTTCTGGAGCTTGGCTCCATGTAATAAGCGTAGGGGTAGGTGTATTGCAAAGAATAACGGCACTTTGCAAGAAGCATGGCTGCTTCAAGAAGGTACTGCCAATCGATCCATGTTCCAGATGCATCCATGACCTTTTGATTTATTCTTGATTTGATGGTCTGCAGGGTCTGCTCCTCCAATTTCAAGCTCTTAGAATGGTTTTCCCACTGTAATAGAGGCAATGATGAACAATGAAGCTGTGGGATTGTTTAAATTACTCAAAAAGAATGAATGGAGTTAAATTACCCTTTCATAATAATGGAGATATTTTTTGAGTGCTTCTCTTGCTTGTGCATGAACGCTCTCATGTGCGATATTTGGATTCTCTTTATAGCGAGAACATTCATAGTACTCTGAACCATGAGCCTTCCAATCTCCCAAACACATCCAGCAGAATTCATGTTTGCAGCTATAGCACTGCATGTGGTTGCAACCCCCATTCTTTTCGATACAGATATGGCAGCGAGGACACTGTTCAACATAAAAAGAGAAACAGTTAGAAGGGAAACTTTTGTAAAACAATAGTTTGGTAGGGAACCTGCCCAGTGCTACTTACATCTTTGGTGTGAGCACTAATGTAGTTGGCTGTTTCACTATCATCTGCACACTTTGTGAGCCACTTCTTGATAGTGGAGCAGTCAGTGGGTGCATGGTAATCCATTCCGCACTTAAAGCTAAATTTGAAAAAATAATTACAAGATGAACAATTGATTCTTTTGTATTTTTCAAACTAGCATAAGGTAAGGTTAACATGCCAATAACTCACCAAAATGACGACTTGCACTTGGAGCATACTGATCTTTTTGCCTTAGGTTCCTTGGCATATATTACTACTGGACAATTGGGACCCGGGCAGAAACGAAGTTGTGGATGAGATTTGACATAATCATGGAAAGCAAACTGTTGATACTTGTCTCTCAAGGATGGTTTGGATAAGAGTGTTAAGACAAAATCTTCAGGTGCATATATATCACACTGCTGTGCCATACAGCAAATTCCTGAAGAGAAGAAAGTAAAGAAAAACAATTTATTAAATGACCAAACAATAAATAACGACCATACTGTAATAAATTATTCAAGCAAAATAACCGAACGTACCAGTTGAGATACCCTGGATGATTTGTACCTCAAAATGCATTGACCAACAATCTTTGCAGAACTTATGGCCACAAGCTAAACCACTGAACACTTCTGCATTTGATGCAGTGATACAAACTGGGCAATTTGACTGATTCTCATCGTCTTCTAGACCATCCTTGGATACTAATGAACTCTGTGAACCACAGGCACTAGAAGTGGTTGTATGAGACGGAGGGTGAGGTGGTTTTATTCGAGACTGCACCAATAACAAGGATGCATCTAACTGATACTTAGATATCACATCTTGCACAGCCCAGCCATGTGTATGCAGAAGAACTTTTGCGAGGGAAGGTGTTATCTGGCAAGGTATTAAAAAAGGTTATAGCACAACAATAGATAGCACTTTACTTCAGGTGACGAGATTGAATAACAACCACACAAACCTGCAAATTGCTACTAAGCGTCTCTACGTTTTCGTTGAGTAAGCGTTCGACATCTTCAACCAAGAGACATTCGAATAAAAAGTACTCTGGGTCACTTTTACTGGGGTCTACTTGATCTATGTCACAATCATCAACAGTGTTGTAATAGTCAGCATAACCACAGTCATCATCTGAATACTCCATGTCAGAATCACCTTCGTCACTTGACATCTGTAAAACCACACACAAAGAGTAGAGTCAGCCAAATAAATTTCATGACACAGAGAAGCTGCACACCTAGTGGATTACAAAAATAGATAGGGGAAATGTTGGATAAAAGTAGGTGAAGGAATAAAATAATAATGCAGAACAAAATACACACGATAATGTTAATTATTTTTTAAAGGGATGGATCAGTTAAATGTGGAGGAGAGAGATAGTAGAGAGCTCAAACTTTTATGACTGGCATACGAACACACAGATAATTAAAACGATCACAGAAAATTGAAGGTATTTTTTAAAGAAAGGAAAAGATGAGATACATGAAAATATCTAAATCTGTCTGGGAGGGCTCCATTGTGACACTACGGTGGGGTCCTCCTGGCACAACAGACCTTGAAATTTTCTAGAGTAAGCGCTGGCGGTCGGGATTGTAGGCACTGTAAAGCTCGAAAACCAGTTTAAACAGGCAATAATTTAGGGCGAGAAGTCAAATGTTATTGTGAAATGACTGAATGGCAATTTCGACAAGCGCCATATTGAAGTGAGTCAAAACAACAAAACAAATGAGTGCGGTGCCGCGCATGCGCACGACCCCGCCTCGAAGGTCGGATGAGAAGTTGCGCGTTCGGAAGACGGCGCGAGCGACCGCTGGTTTTCAAGTGCGTCTGCGGAGTGTACTGTGTCCGGCGCCAGTGAGTGCACGTGTACCGAGCCGAACGCCGCCCACCTTGTGTTTGGGACGACCTAGTACCCGATTGCTTCTGGAGTTGCTTTGACGACGCACCCGCCGTGCTGTTAGAGGTTGATCCAGCGTGGTCAGCAGCAGCCGGCCGAATCCCAGAGGGAATCTAGCATCTAGGCGGCATCAGCCGGCGGCTATCATTGACGGCCAAGGTCGGCAGCCGGGCCAACGGGGGAGGGGGAGGGGAGAGGTGCTTGGCGGGCGACGGCCGAGCCGCTCACTTAAGCCCGGTCTAGGCACGCGAGAGGTTCGGAGAGGTTCGGAGACGGAGGCTCGCGGCGGCGGCAGAAGCAGGTGGCTGAAGACGCTCACGACGGACGACACGATGGCGGCCAAGAAGCACGAGACGGAGGTGGAGGGCGGCGGCCGGTTCGACGCCGTGCTCGAGCACATCCTCATCCACTACCGCTGGGTGTTCGTGCTGCTGCTGCTGCCCCTGTCCCTCGTGTACGACGCGCTGCTGTACGTGCGGACCTGGGTCGTGTTCCAGCTGAGCTCGGCGCCCGGCAAGCACGCCCTCAAGGTGCAGCGCGTCGCCGACCAGGTCAGTGGCCCTTGGCCCGGGAGTGGGCTTCCCGGCCCGTCTCTCTGGCCGCGTCAAGTAGTCGTTGATAGGGGCCGTGACGCCACTCTCGTTGAATCGAGCACAGCGCACCGCGTCGTTTTGGAGGTCCCTGGCCCCTCCCCTCCACGTTCAAAACCACCCCAATGCATTTGCATCGCTTTATGGCACGGCTGAAACGAGTCCGGCTTTGCAGGTGAAGCAATGGAAGGCGGAGGGCGGCAGGGTGCCGATGTGCACGGCCAGGCCGACCTGGCAGACCATGTCGTTCCGTCACTCCAACTACAAGAAGACCTTCTTCACCGTCAACTTGAACCTGGTGGACATCCTGGAGCTGAGCGCGGAGAAGCGCACGGTGCGCGTCGAGCCCCTGGTCACCATGGGGCAGCTGACGGCCACCCTGGACCCGCTGGGCTGGACGCTGCCCTTCGTGCCCGAGCTGGACGACCTGACCGTTGGTGAGTCTCTCCCAGGGAGCGGGACGCGGAGCCAAAAAAAATTGACTCGGAGTCAGCGAACTTTACATGACTGTTGGTTGCAGGGGGACTGGTGATGGGCACTGGCGTGGAGACCAGCTCCCACAAGTACGGCCTGTTCCAGCACATCTGCGTCGCGTACGAGCTCGTCCTGGCGGACGGCAGCACCGTCCAGGTCACCAAGGTAAGCTCACGACATGGGCCTCGCGCCATTGCGCGACAGCTCAGCCTCAAGTACTAACAAAGTTCCGGTTTAGGAGAGCGATCCCGATCTCTTCTACGCCGTCCCCTGGTCCTACGGCACCCTGGGCCTCCTCACCGCCGTTGAAATTCAAATCGTCCCCGCGCTGAGGTGAGTCCTGCTTGTCTTGAGGGCTGGGCCAGTGTTGCCACGTATGCCTAAGTAGGCAAAAACTCTCGAGAGGTTGCTCGGCACGGGGGGGGGGGGGGGGGGAGAGACCATGAACAAACACTGGGGGATTTGGAAGATTTTTGCCTGCCTCCTGCGGTGAACAGCGTGTCATTTTGTCCGTCTTGGCCGTCGCCAGGTTCGTCAAGCTCCAGTACGACCCCGTGCACTCCCTCGACGAGGCGGTCGCGGCCATCAACCGGCTGCTGGCGCTGCAGGACAACAACGAGTTCGTGGAGGCGCTCATGTTCTCCAAGGACGAGGGAGTCGTCATGACGGGCAACATGGTTTCGTGCGCCGACTGGGGAAAGGTGGGTGCGGCAAGAAAAAAAAACAAAGAAAAACTCTTTTCGGTTTCCAACCCCGTCCGCTGTGGTCCGCAGTCGTCGGCGCGCCGAGGAATAACTTTGAATTAATTTTTGTGCGCCTTCCTCTTCCTCCCCCTCTCGCTCCTCCAGCTGAATGAAATCGGGCGCTGCTACAAGCCGTGGTTCTTCGAGCACGTCCGCACCTTCCTCAAGACCGGCCCCGCCGTCGAGTACATCCCCCTGCGCGACTATCAGCACCGCCACTCTCGATCCCTCTTCTGGGAAATCAAGGCTAGTGTTATCGCCTTGGCGAAAATTAGACACGGACTGACGGGGTTTGAACCTGCAACTTTCCGTTCCGCTTGCAGGAGATCATCCCGTTCGGCAACAACGTCCTCTTCCGCTACCTGTTCGGCTGGATGACGCCCCCCAAGGTGTCGCTGCTCAAGCTGACGCAGACGCAGGCCGTCAAGAAGCTGTACGAGAACAACCACATCATCCAGGACATGTTGGTGCCCATCGAGACGCTCAAGGACGCCGTCCTCTTCTTCGATAAGGAAGTCGAGGTAAAGGAATAGATTGTCCCATTTCGGACCTAGGGCGCTGCACAGTGGGCCAGGAGACCGGTGGAGGCGGTCAAAGTCCCGGCCGAATTTTAAGCTCCAGAGTCGCTGAATGGAACTTGAACCGAACGTGTGACCCCACCAATGAATTGCTCTCCGAACGAGGAATCCATTGGTGGGGTCACACATTCGGTTTGACTCGGGGCTCAAAACGCGTCTAGAGTTTTGGCCGCCTCAACCTGTCTTCTGCCCACCTGTGCGCTATTTTTTCACCCTTCATGCCGTGAATCGTGTCTATCCACGCGCTTAGGTTGTTGCTGGCCGCACAATGAGGCGTCTATCTAATCTGAACGGCGCGTGAATGGGCTACCTGAAGTCACTAGCCGCGCAGCCGCGCCCTTTGCTCAAAGCAAGACCTGAATGAATCAGAACCACTCGTTCCCGAGACGACGATCGAGATTTGTCGATGCCCGTCACGTCAAAGGCCTCTCTCTCCAGCAGACGCCAATTTTTATTTTATTTTCCAGGTGTACCCGCTGTGGCTGTGCCCCTTCCGCCTGCCGAGCGAGCCCGGCATGCTGCAGGTGCCCAAGGACAGCATGTACGTGGACATCGGCGTGTACGGTGTCCCCGGCAAGCAGGGCTTCCAGCCCAAGGAGACGACGCGCCGCATCGAGGCCTTCGTGGCCAAGGCCAAGGGGTGGGTGGCGGCGCCGAGCTCGCGGATCGAACTCTCCTTTCCGCCATTTTATTGATTTTTATTTTCACTGTTTCTCTGTTTCTCCGTTCCAGCTTCCAAATGCTGTACGCCGACACCTACACCACCAGGGAGGAGTTCCGGAAAATGTTCAACCACTCGCTGTACGACAAGGTCCGAGCGCGCCTCAAGTGCGAGAAGGCCTTCCCCGAGGTGTACGACAAAGTGTGCCGCAAGGCGCGTGACTGAGCCCTGCCTGACAGAGATTTGGCGTTTGTAAATAGTAATTCACATTTTTTATAAAAAATAACAATTATTTTTTTCCGTTTGTGCGTGTTGTGAACCTGCACCGAGAGGTGCCAAGGGCGCCCCGTCCCAAAGCAATCGAGTGGAATGATAGCGCGGGGCCTCTGTGGACACGAGCACCGGTTGGGTGCGATTTGCGAACTCGCGAACCGGGCCAACCGAGTGCACCGCACGAGTCAAGTACAACATGTTCACTATCAGCGACAAAAAAGAGTGGACGTCGACCCCGAGACCGCGGCCAGGGTGGCGACGGGACGATTAGTAACGGCACCGAATCTTCACAAGAGATTTATTGAGAGCACAACCGCGAGCAACAGCGAAACAGTGTAGGCGGCGGGGGCGGGGCTTCCCGAGGCTGAGGCGCCGGGCGTCGCCGGCAGGTGATCGCCGTCCTCCGCGGGGGCGGGGCGGGCGGGGTCGACGCCGGGCCCGGCGGGGGCGGCCGGGGGCGGCTCGGTGAGGGCGGCGAGCGTCGTCGTGAAGGCCAGCGCCTCCTGGTGAGGCAGCCCGTACGACGGGCAGGGGCTGCCGCCGCTGCCGCCGCCGCCGTTGCCGCACTCGCTGGCCGAGAAGTAGGCGGCCAGCATCTCGTTGATGACGTCCACCGGGGCGGCCTGCAACACGAGCCCTCGACACTCTATCTCTGTCGCGCTCCCGTAGGGCTGTGACGCCCTGTGAGTTGGAGGGAGGGAGACTGTACCTGCAGGCAGGAGCGCATGGGGTCGGCGAGCACGGGGGCCGGGTTCAGGGTGGCGGCGGTGGCGCCGCAGGTGGACAGGCGCAGCATGGCGAGGTGGCACTGCTGCCGGGAGTCCGCCGCCCGGAGCTGCTCGCCGGCCGCGAGGTCACCGTGGCCGTCGTGGCCGTCGTGGCCGTGGTGCGGCGTCAGCAGGTCGGCGAGGTCCACGACGTGCTGCAGCCGGTCTACAGTGTGCTGGACGCAGCGCGTGAACCGCAGCACGTCCCAGCACTCCGCGTACGCCACGACGGCTGCAACGTGCAAAACGGGCGTCGGGTGACACTGTCAGCCCCCCACCCCACCATGCAGTCTGCAACTCACTGGCCATCTGCCCCTCGAAGCAGAGCTTGGTGTTGACGGCCTCCAGCCCGCGAATCCAGAAGTCGAAGTTCTCCCTCCCGGAGCGCAGCACGCAGCCGTTCTCCGCCACGTCCGTGGAGCAGCGCAGCGCGTCCTCCAGCACCCTGCAGCAGAGGGCGCGTTGAGTCCCACTTCGGCGGAGACGAAAGTAAAGACAGCGCGCCGAATTCCGACACGCACTTGCAGAGCTCGGTGTGATTGAGTCGCTGGCACACGTGGGTGCGGGTGCTGCGGGGGTTGAGCAGGCAGTCCACGTGGCCGACCACGTCCGACCAGCACTTCTCGGCCAGCTGGGGCTTGCAGGGCACGTCCTCGGCGTCCTCCGTGGCGCCAGGGTGCTCTGTCAAACCGTTTTCAAAAAGTAGACGTTGGAAAGGGTTTCACAAATCGGGTGCGATATCTGGGATGAGGTCGGCCCGGTCCAGACAGCCTCCAGCGGCGGATATGAGGCTCTGGCACACGAGCCGGCCGGAAACGGGGAACACAGATAAGCGGAGCGCTGGTTTTAGTTTAAACGCACCGATAGCAAAGCGACGCTCCGCCAAAACGCAATCAGCAGTGCCATTCCGCGCACTCAGTCTCTCTTGCACTCACGGCGCGCGTGCCAGGTAGTGCCAGGGGCCCAAGGGTGCGAGAGAGACAGAGCGACGCGGAGCGCTGCTCGGCATCGGCCTGCTGGACGGCTGGGGCGCCGGACACCACTCCCTCATTCACTCACCCTGTGCGGCCGCGCCGGCGAGGGTCGCGAGGACGAGGACGACGACGACCCTCATGGCGGCCGAGGAGGACGAGGCGAGGGCGTGGTGCAGGGAGGAGGGGGAGCACGCGGCGGGGGAGAACAGCTCCAAGGCGCCAGGAGGACCACCTTCGCGCCAAAGGGCTCGCGAAGTCGAGTGGAGTTTCCTTCGGTCCTTTCCACCAGGACTCCAGAGGCAAAGGCTTCGCGGCCAGCAGCAGCCAGGGGGTCTCGTGCGGCGCAGGCTGCAGCGCGGCTGGCAGGGGACTGAGGCTCTTGGGGGAGTGCAGGCAGGGCGGCGTGCAGGCGGAGCGGAGGGCCCGAGCGAGCGCAGCAAGTCGAAGGGTTCGGCCGGCAGCTGGAGGGAAAGGAAAAGAAGGCCGTATCGCGCACACAGCTCGGCCACTTGCCGGGCCGACGGGCCTTGGGGCCGCAGCTGGAAGTTGGAAGGACTCGGGCTATTTCCAGCGTTGCACTGCATTGCACTCAGGGACAGCAGCTGCCGATCGGATCTCAAAGTCCTCGGACCAACATTTTCCACCACCGCCAATCTTCGTACAACGTCGAGAAACTAGGACCTCGAGTGAATTTCTGAAGAATCCCTGCCGCGGCTTCCAGGTTCCCCAGGATTTCTCGACTCGCCCCGGACACAGGATGGAGCACGCGGCGCGGGGCGTGCGGATTCCAGGGCAGTGCACTGCTCTATCGCGAGGGGAAACGCAAGGGGGGCGATGATAGGATGCGCTGTCACTCAGCGGAGGGAAGGACGCTATGCGTTATGTCACCGCATGTAACAAAACTAGGCTATCCGGCACAATTTTTTCCCGCCAAGGCCATAGGCCATGGCGGTGCGCATGAAGTGGGTCATGTTTGCGAAGATCGGCGGCCACTGATGGGCATCGGCACTGTAGCTCCCACGCAACGCCATGCTGGCCATGCTCATGCTGCTCGTCTCGGGAAAAAAGTTTGGCCGAACCACGTGCGCCACTGTGAATGCGCTCACGCACACAAGCGCGCACTCACCAACACAACCTGGACGTCCGTGACAGGCCGCAGTGACACCAGTGACACCTGCCCCGGACCGGAAGTGGCTCCGATCTTCACGCACCGCTTCCGCTGGCGCTCCGCTTGCTCTGCTGCAACACAAAACTCGGGCATCAGCCACACCCTTTTTGATCCATCTCTGCGGCCTCGCCTTGCCTCGCCCGGGCGGCGCGCGGCGCGCCCGCAGGCAGGCAACCCAACTGACGTCTCGCGCGGAGCGCCTGAAGACGGACCTCTAGGCAACCCATTCTACTCGAACCCCGGAGCGTCTCGCCTCGTGGCGTGAGCTTGGATGAGACGATTTTCCTACGTTTTGAATGTCAGGTTTCAACAGCCTTCGTGGCGACTAGGTAAGTACTCAGTTCCCCAAGCGGAGACCTACTCGCTCCCTACAGTCGACCTGGCCGTGCCCCTCGAGGTCCACGGGGTTGTCGGAGCCCGTGTGTTCGCTCCGCACTCTAGTTGATTGCTAACTTCACATTATCCTCGGCGAAACCTGTTTCTCGCGAACTGAGGCCGAGCAAAGGTGATATGACTTGGAGTGAGGGGAGTTGGGGGGAGTGGTAGATGTGTTTACACTCAAGCGGCTCGGCACCAAAGTAAAATTTTATTAAATAAAAAAGAAGCAATACAACACAATTGTCAGTTTGGCCACACGCGACGTGTGTTTAGGGCAGTACAAAAAATCGCCACGTAAAAATACATCTAATATCACACAGGCTGGAAAAGTAATTGCAGTAATTGCATTAAAATGGCTGGTGTCTACCTACGCCGCGATGGGCGTGTGCGTGACGAACTTGGTGATGAGGTCCAGGGCCCACTTGGGCTGGTCGGCGGGGACCATGTGCCCGGCGGCGCGTACCAGCACCTCGGTGAGCCGGCCGGCCGTCTTGGCGAAGCCGGCGAGCTCGCCGTCCACGGTCCACAGCCGCCGGGGCGCCGTCTTGTACTCCTCGGCGGCGGGCCAGCGGAGGCGCTTGATGAAGTTGACCATGAGCGGGTAGGGGTCCGCGATGTCGAGCTGGCCGTTGTAGAACAGGACGTCGTAGTGCTGCAGCAGCGCCTCGTACCACGGGCGCGCCGACTGCATCACGTCGGGCCGCATGCGCTCGGCCACGGAGCTGCGGTTGTGGTAGGTCAGGTTGCCGACGTGCAGCAGCGCGCGCACGCTGTCCGTCTGCACGTACTGCTTGTAGGCGCGCGACAGGTAGTCCGTGTCGTGGAGGTAGTTGAACCGGAAGCGGAAGCCCGTCAGCTCGCGGAACAGCGTGGCGTTGTCGGTGGCCTCGTTGGCCGTCTTGCCGATGAGTGCGTCGCGCTCGCGCCAGGCGTCGGTCCAGCGTCGCTGCTGCAGCAGGTCCCGGATGACGGCCTCGCGCTGCTGGAAGCGCTGCCGGCCGTGGTCGTCCAGCAGCCCGAGCTGGTACAGGTAGTCGCCGTACTCCAGCATGGCCTCCGGCTCGGCCAGCGGGTTGCCCACGGCCAGGCCCTTCAGGTTGATCTTGGCGTCGGCGCCGGCCTTGGCGTTGCTCTCGTGGATGGCCATGGCGAGCGCGGGGGCGTACTTGCCGGCGTAGGACTCACCGGCGATGAAGAACTCGTTGTTCTTGAGCTGGGGGAACAGGGTGTAGAACTGGCGCAGCGCGGCCAGCAGGTCGCGGCCGGCCTCCTCGGAGCTGGTGGCCAGCCCGTCGGGCGTGCTGGCGAAGCTGAAGCCGGTGCCGGCCGGGCTGTCGATGTACAGCATGGAGGCGGCGCGCGTCCAAGAGTGGCGGCGGTGCTTGAGGCGCCGGCCGCGCTTCAGGCGCACGGGGCCGTTCTCCAGGAACACGCCCAGCATGGAGGAGGAGCCGGGCCCGCCCTGCAGCCACAGCACGAGCGGCGCCGCGTCCGCGCCCTTGTCGGCGGGGAAGAACCAGAAGTACAGGTTGGCGCCGCGGGCCTGGTCCACCGTCAGGAAGCCCGAGTAGCTCTCCACGTCGCCGAGCACGGGCGGGTCGACGCGCGACGCGTTCTGCGCCTCGCGGTACTGCCCCGCGTCCAACAGCGGCGTCAGGAACACCGGCGCGCCGACGTCCACCGGCATCGTGGAGGCGTCGTTGCGGTCCGAGGGGCGGCGCCGGCGGCAGGACGCGGAGTCCAACGCCACCGCGAGCACGACGAGCAGCGCCAGGACGCGCATCGCGGGGGCTGGGCAGGACATGGCTGGAGCGGCGCGTCTACGCGGTTCGGAGGCTGGACCCCCACTGGAGCACGAGCACGGTGACGGCGCGAAGCGCGAAGCCACGGCACGGGGCCGCTTGGGGCGGGGCACCACGGGGCACCAGGGGGCACGGGCTGGACGGTGAGCGGCGTGAGCGGAGCGGCCGTCGCACCGGGCCAAGCCTGACCAGGCCTCTCTGGCCAGGCCTTCGCCGGGCCGCGGAGGAGAGCCTTTCGCAGCGCGGACCGCGGCCCCGACCACGGCGTTGATGAGTGCGTGGCGGTGGTGGGGGCTCCGGGTCGGCGATAGAGTGCAGGTACGCGGAGGCACCGACGGGTACGGATCACTCGTCACGTGGAAGCACGAATAAAAATGTGCTCTCCACCTGGGGTTAGTGCTCTTTCATCTTGCTCTCCATCTGGTCTTGAGAGCATCCCAGTCTAAATCCAAGACTCCACAGGCTCCTTTTCCCTACGGCACACGCGTCGCTTGGTCGTTCCCCCGTCCCGGCCGTGGCCGTCCCGCGTGGCGTGGCGCGCGGCTTTAGGCGTAGATTCGAGATGCGAGGCCGTTGCCTCCCGGAGGAACAGTTACTTGCTGCCCCAGGGCCCGGTCCTTGTGCAGCCTCCACTCGCCAAAACGCGCTCCCAAATCGGCGAACCCGCAGCGGGCCTCCGCCGCGGAGCGTAAGTCCAGAGAGAGAGGCTCGGGGGGCCAGAGTTGTTGTCCAGCTCGGCCCCAGTGGCCCCAGCACGCGCCGTTGGGTACCGGTGCTGGAGATAGGAGCCACTGCCTTTGGCCTCGGGCCGGGCGTTGTTCCATCCAGTGACCAGAATGACAAGAGGCACCGTTTACCTGCTGGAGTTCATCTCGCGTCTGTTGTCGCTTTTTGAAGCGCCGGCGAGTGGAAGGAGGAGGAGATTGGCCGGGCAGTGGGGTGGAAGAGTTGGACTCCTGCTGCTTGAGCTACTCTACGGTTTACCCTGCTAAAAATGTGCGTCCTCCTTAGAGTAAGAGTCATCCTTAGAGTAAGGACACTGGCCCATCGTTCCTCGTAGAGGCTAGGCCTCTAGTTCCTCGTAGAGGCTAGGCCTCTAGTTCCTCGGCGCCGGCACGCTTCAAACTGCTTCGAACGGCCGCGGTGGCCGGCGGGGAGTACCACTACCAACCAAAACCAATGCGAAAGCACTGTTCCGATCGTCGAAACCAGCAGCACCTGCACGGCGAGTGTTTTTCGATTCAACTAAGCTTTTATCGAACGCGAGACATTTGCTTCTCCACGCCGTCGGGGTTCGCAGGCGTCGTTCCGAACAGCTCGCGCGTGGCGGTGTCTCACTGCGCGGTGTGGTGGCTGCCCTGGCGGAGCGTCGTGACGTGTGACGTTTGTTGCAGACGTGGAGCGAAGACGACGACGCAAGCAGCCACTGAACTTAGCCGCTGGGGCTCAAATCTGTCTGCGTTTTCTTTCGCACTTGTTCTCCGTTCTGTGACACGAAAGCAGTCCTCGTCTCGAGCACGATGGTAAGTAATGCACGCCTGCCGGCCATTTCCTCGCCCAGCCATCGGCCTCACTTTTATTTCAAGTTCCTTCGTTTTAAAAGCGGCTTTTCTCCAAGTTGGAGGTTAAAATTCGGGGTTGTGGCTTTTTCTAACGGGGTGGGTTTTGACACTTCGGACGTGGCTTTGTTGTTTATGCCTTATGGCTATGACCATTGTCGTCGTGATGGTGTTAGTGTTGTTTATTTGAAAGGCTTAATCCCTCTTAAATTCTCAATGGTTCCTCCCTATGGAAGCATCCATATGTACCAGTTTTCTGAGATTTATGCCTTGGGTACCTTATGCTTGGTGTGCTCTATGATGTTCCACTTACAGCCAGCTGCAAAGACAACCCATTTAATGTGTAGTAATTTTGAAAAGTTGCTTCCTATTACGTTAATCGTATCTGGTATCACTAATTCTTGAATGGTTCTGATTGTCATCATTTCTACTTGTTTGCAGCCTGCTCCCGCAAGCTCAACGTCTGTCGGTGCAGGAGGCCGTTCACCATCCAAGGCTATTGCCTCCCGCCCCTCTGGTGGTGGCACCGTTAGGCAGAGGTTTGTGGACGAAGCTTTGCTGTTGTTTCGGGAAATTGGCATTTGCCTGCAACATATCAGTATCGCCCTGTGCAGTCACACTTAAAGAGGATTGTTGTTTCTTATCTTGCAGGAAGACTACTACAACTGCCCCCAGAAGTCGGGCCACAGGTGCCAGCAGTGGTGGTATGTGGAGGTTCTACACTGATGACTCCCCCGGCATCAAAGTGTGAGTGTAGTGTTTTCTATGATGGTTAGTCCAACATTATCTTGCATCTTTAGCTAAATAAGGGCTATTATGTTTCCAGTGGACCTGTCCCTGTGCTGGTGATGTCACTTCTGTTCATCGCATCAGTGTTCATGCTCCACATCTGGGGCAAATACACTCGCTCTTGAACACCTCATTCCACCTAAGTGTACCAAACGCTTTATTGATTTCCTTATCATTCCGTGAATGAATGGAAGACATGTCCAGGGTATTGGCATTCTTATCCTGATAAAAAAAGTATCTATTTTGAGTGTGTACAGTTTATTTGGAAGATCTCATCCAAAACTTGTGCTTTATATTGCACCTATTTCTGCAATATGAAAATATTGTGCTGGATTTTGACATGTGTTTTTGTTGTCATTACTTTTATTTATTGAAAGAAGTAAGAATCATTACAATTAATGTATTTTATATGTTATTCTGTGGTATATTATTTGTTATCCCTAATCATCATGACACTTCATAAGTAGGAAGAAAAATTAAGGCAGGACAACAAGTGTTTTTAGAACTTTATTCAGACCTAGCATAATCTGGACACCAAGATCGAGAAAATAGAAGCCTAATTTCCAAGTTCTATTATTATGGCAAGCAGGCTTCCTAAGGAACAAATACTCCTACAAAAGTCACTTGAGTCTCCCAAAATTAAATTGACACTTTGGTTGAGATAAAATCAAAACTGATTTGAAAGACTTAAGTAAAAGAGTAAAAATAGTGCATGATCTACTTCAAAAGGTACCACATGATTCAAAGCTGACTTTATAAAAATATTTTAATCGAAAAGAAAATTAAAAGAGTATTAAAAAGATGAAATATCACAGACATACACAAGCTTATGACTCGTTCAGTTATAACTAGTTTGAACACATTACATAAATTAGTATGTAATGAGGATAACATTTGGCCTCTGTTAATGAACATAAATATTTGTACACAAATATATGAACAGTTTACATAATTCTTAACAGCATGCAAAGATTGGACGGGTTTCACAAATAAAATCCACTAGACTTTACAGTCTACTGAGGTAGAACAGTGATTCATTACGCCTGGATATAATGCTCTTGTAAGTTTTATAAAATAGAGAAAAAGAAATCAATGAGATACAAAAGAAATGAGGCTTCAAAAACAGGAAGACCTATAAAATGTATGTCTAAAATTTTTGTACCAAGAAAAGGAAGCAAGTTATGCTTCAAATTGCAATGCAGCAACACATAAAAGGCATTAACCAATTAATTTGTCAACAAAACAAATTTCACATCTTTGGTTACTACGACATTCCCAAAAACAATTTGATTTGTTTAAGAGTCATTTTAAACCTGTTTAAAATAAGTATATGTACATGTACAATAAATAGTAAAATAGTATAAATTACAGGATCACATTGTGCGAACACTTAAAACACCGAAATCTCGTACCAAAATTCATTCAAAATCGTTGGAAGCTTGGAAATAGGAACTTGAAACATGCCAAACAAGGCAGTTTCCTACAACAAAGCTTGCTGCAGAATACTTATCTGAGCCAAGCACAATATTCAGAAGTTGAGTTTTCTTGGTCTTAAGCAATACCCAGCATTCTTAGCATCCTCCGATGAGCTTGAGGAAGAATCAGATGCAGAATCCAGATCTCCAAAACTGTCAGAAATGTTTTCCAACTTCAGTGAAGATACACTAGGTATTCCCTCACTACCAAAGGTACTTTCTGCCACAATAGAATCTAGGCAGGAGTCAGTGCTATCTAGATGCATATGCATTGGTCCAGATAACTCAGAACAGTCAATATTATCAGTTTGATCTAAGCACTGAAAGTCACTAGAATCCTTGACAGGTTGGGGAACCTCAGGCCCAGAACCATTATTAGTAGGCACAGCCAAAGAGTCCCCAAAGTCGCGCCCTGAATCAGGTTCAGGACGCGGAAGACACACTCAGCTATCCAATAAAGGGCTATTAACAGCATCTGCAACAGCACTGTCAGACTGATCGGGTTCCGGATTGATGATGATTCTCATGTCTTCATCTCCAGAGGAGCCACTTTCTTCACCATCAGACCCATCATCTTCATCTTCTGATCCTGACTGAGTGGAAGTTGCCAGTTCTTGTTCCTACAAGAAATAATCCGTCAGTACAAAACACTACATTTTAATGGTCAACAGCTGCTAAGTCAAACACAGTTAAAGACTTACAGAGGCATCAGATGGCCCAACAGGTCCCACAGGAAGACCCTCCCTGCGTTGTTTAGCATGAATACGCATGTGCTTGCTGAGATGGTCACTCCTCATAAATTTCTTGTCACAGTCTTGACAAGCAAACCTCTTCTCGCCTGTGTGTGTTCTTCTGTGCCTCTGTGAAATGAAAGTAACCCAAATGATGAGAATGACAGTGTTAGACTATAAATTTATTTGGGTTCCATGTTAAGTGTGAGCAAAAAATGTACCTGCAGCTCATCTGAGCGAGTGAATCTCTTTCCACAGTAAGCCCATCCACATATAAATGGCCTTTCCCCTGAATGCCACCGTAAATGAGCTCTCAGATGGGAAGTTTTTCCATAGACTTTATTACACCCAGGAATATGGCAAATATGAATTTTCCTTCTTTCACCCCCTCTGAAAAGCAATGAATAAGAAGCTTTAGAATTATTTCGGAAGCAAACAACATTTTTTTACAACCGTCAATGAGATGTTACCTCTCGCGAGAATCATTGCAGTTGGGACAAGTACATGCAACTCGTCTTTGTCGTCTGCCTTCTCTTCGGTTGGAAGAGGTACTGACAGCAGGGACAGCTGGGACAGGCGTTGGTGTTGAATTGACTACTTGCCATTGAACTGACGCCTCCCCATTATCAGCAGGGACTGGCTGAGGTTGAGGTGCAGCTGTAGAAATCAATAAACAAGATTAGAAAACCGCATGTGATTAAGGGATTTTCCACGAATTGAGGAAAAAGGCCAAGCATTGCATTTTACTCAGCGCAGCCATAAGCCTAAAAGCAACGTACATGACTCTAACTCACTCATTAATTGTAGTCCACCTGGAAGAGAGACTACTGTATTGGCTTGAGGTTGCAACTGTTGCACTTGAGGCTGTTGTGGCTGTTGAATCTGTGGTGCTTGAACTTGGACTTGTGCCTGCACAGTCTGTTGGGTCTGCTGCCCCAGTTGGTGGGCTAGCTGAAGAGCACTAGCAGGTATAAGTTGAACATTGCCCAATCCAGGAATGTTCTGGATGGGGAATGACTGGAGACTTGACAAATTTGCGACATTTGAGAGATTTTGTATCTGGATGGTGAAAAAAACATGGTTGAAAGCACTTAAAAAGTTGGGGAAAATATGAAAAACAAAAATAAATACATGTTTATAAAGGCAGTTCTTTTTTCTTACTTGGAAAACATTTGGCCTAACTTGAGTTAAGTTCCCCAGATTTGTCATATTTTGACTAGGCTGAATCACAGTGACTTGCTGACCATTTGCTGTAATTTAAAAAAAACAAATAATGAACAAACTGCATTTTAACACATCTACTAGGTTTGAATAAATTTCTTACGCAAAGTTATTTGTTGCTGTTGAGGTTGTTGCTGGAGCACCACTTGACCCCCAGCAAATGATATTTGCTGCTGTCCAGATGCATCAATCATGGTTGGAGCGCTCACCGTCTGGGGAATGAAGATAATAATAATGAAAACAACTACTATAGATATTTCCGTTAGAGGTGTGAGACAGAACAGGAGACAGAAGTCAGCATACCTGAACAGAAACGGTGGGAGAGGTCACAGTAGAGGTGCTCCATGTGCTTGAGGTAACTGTATTACTACCAGTCGGTTGAGCTGATTGCTGCATTTGTTGCTGTTGTTGTGGTTGAGCAAGTTGCAGCTGGTGGTTCAATCCGCCAAGTTGAGCTAAAGACGTTAACTGGACTTGTTGAATCTGACCATTTGGTGTGACTATTTGAGCCATCTGGGGAGCCTGGACCTGTCAACAGGCAATAAGTCAAAATTAAAGATTGGATTCTTTTTTTTCTCCTTGTTTAAATTGAACGAGGGGAATTTAAATTGAGCGGGGAGAATATTTTACCTGACCAAGCTGCATGTGGGGAATCATTTGAGGGATTTGCTGAACATTTTGCATTGATTGAACAGGTAAATGAACAGTCTGATATATAGTGCCATTTGAAGTACTGATAGGAACCTGCACTGGTATTGTTTGAGTGGTTACTGCAGGTAAATGTACTAATTGTTGCAAACCACCTCCAGCTTGTCGCACTGCCATATTTCCTATAATGACAAAAATAATGATGATTTTTTATTGGGGAATGCAAATATGATCTAATATTGAAGGTGAAAAAAATTAAGTTTAAAGGTATACCTCCAGGAAATTGGACAGTTTGTCCTGCAATATTTTGCAAAATCCCAGCTTGTAGACCAGCAGGTAAATTTCCATTGGGTATGACATTATGGCCTCGAAGCATAGATGGCGTAAGAACTGTGTGACCGCCTGGCAGCTGTAGGTGTTGGATCTGCTGGGCCCCTCCTGGAGCAGCGTTTAGGAGAACAGTTCCCTGTTCATCTACAGTCACAGTTTGCATTGGCTGCACAACATTGTAGGTGACATTTTGACCAGCTGATGTCACAAGAGGCTGATGCTGGAAAGAATCAAAATAATTCAATAAAATTTAACACATGAAACTAATGAACGCTTGCACAATTGAAAACGATTAAATAGTGCCTATCAAAATATAGTACCTGAATAAATTGGCCTGGTATGTTTTGCAGGGACACCAAGGATGGCTTGATATCCCTTGAGACCTGTTGAGTTCCATCTGGAACTGAAGCCTGTGATGTGGTGGCATTTGTCAGTTGCATGTGTTGTGGTAAAAATGACTGAAGCTGTTGCAGCGTAACTAATTGGGTCTGCGCATTAGCACTCGTCTGCGGAGATGCAGGGGGTGAGCAGGGCTCACGTTTTGGATTTACCGCTACCATTGCATTAGATTCTACTATTTGCTGTTGTTGCATTTGCTGAAGTGGCTGCACAGATTGTTGCAAAGCCTGTTGCTGTTGTTGGAAGGCATGCTGTTGCGCAGCTTGAAGTTGTTGAAGCAAATTGGACGAGTTGACAATTCGGATTTGTTGCCCTGAGGGCAATGTAAATTGCTGTTCCTGGGAAGCAGCCAGGTTACCCTCCTGCGCCTCCTCTTGTGGAAGTGCTTGTGGCTGCTGCATTGGAGCGGGAGTGCTGCCTATCTTGCTGCACGTAGCAGCAAGTAACGCAAGCGGAGAGGGTGGAGTTTCCTGTAACAATGCAAACAACAAGATGAAATTATCATACAAACATTTGACAAAATGAAATAATTTGGAAAACAATTTGAAGACGCCACAGTATGAAGTTAACTAGGAAATAGAATTCATGTGAGCCACTACCAATGTTTGTATACAAAGAAGAGGCTCCTAACCTAAGAAGCGAAAAGCAAACATTGGTAAACATAACCCCAACGTAGAATGCTCACAGCATCCAACGGCTGCTACAAACAGTCCCCCCAGCACCCCGCACCATCAAAACAGAATCCGGCCGTCGAGGCCTCCGTTAAATGACTCTGGGAGGCAGCGAAGCCTGCGGCCCAACAACAGGGCCCCCAGCAAACAACGCCAAGCCCCAAGCCATGAATGAACCAGCACTCCCGACAAGTCCAGTCGGAGCCGGAGCGCTGGGCAGCATTTTTCAACACGGCCACGGCCGCCTAACCTCGGGCATAGTAGATCCGACATGGAACTGGAACTGCAACGGCGACGCGCGGGACGTAAAAACGTAAACACAAACTCGCGAGGGAGGACGGGATGCACATGCACCGCTGCAGGGCGACCTTTGCGCCAAATCCAAAGAGGCGGGAGCAGCACCGGCAAGCCGTACCGCGGTGAGCCGAGCGGTGCTGCGCGCTGCGGAAGCACAACAAGAGGGAGGCGACTGTGGCAGCTTAGGACCGCCCCCTGTGGGCTGGCCTCTCGGCTTGCCTGGACCCTGCCTGGCGCGAGGCGAGGCGCGAGGCGCTTACCTGGGCGCCAAAGCCGCGCGGTGGTGGTCGAGGCCCTTATCCAGCACGCTCCAGGGCGGCGATCACGCCCCAAGGGGACCGTCTTGTTGTCGAGTAGCGCCCATGGCTGGGGCGCCTGGAAAAAGTGGAGGAAAAACGCGGAGGGCGAAGGACGGCCGCGCGACTTAGGCTCCAGCGAGCACCAAGCTGCCCGGACAGTATCCCTCCGCGCGCAGGATCCCGCCGAACATTTCCAGGTTGACGGCCGGGTTGGGCCCCGGGGACGGGTCGCGGGGGCGTTCCTCGCCGGGGTCCTTCTAGTCGCACCGGGCGTCGACGGCGACGTGCCTCGGGGGAGTTCGTCGGCCACCTTTCGCCGCGGCGGACTACTTCGGGCGTGTTCGGCGGAGGCACACGCGGTGCTGCGGCGCGCGGCAGTGGCGGGGCGGCGGCCAGCGCTTGGCTCCGACCAAAATAGCTGATTGGCAGACGCGCGGCGTACAATGCCTGCGGGCCGCCTACAGGCCCCTCCACCACCCCGCTTCCCGCTCGGCTCCTCCCCCAGCCCCAGCCCCCGGCCCCTCCCGGCAGTCCCGGCTACCGGCGGGGTCGCCACCCTCCTGCACCCTCCGCGGCTCGCGTGGAGTGCTCGCGCGGCCGCGGCCCGCGGGCTTGGAGGGTGTGCGTGGTGTGAGGGGGTGGCCGCCCTCGTCGCCGCCTCGCAGGCCTCGCAGGCCTGGCCTCCCAGCATGGAGACGAGGGCAGCCCGCCGTGCGCGCCGTGCGCGCCGTGCGCAAGGGAAGGCCCCGGCGAGCGCGGCCACGCCCGCCCCGCCGCCCCGCCCCACTGCTCCACGAGAAGGCCGTCGCCGCCTTGGGGCCCAGCGGACCTACAGGCCCTGCAGGCCGAGGCGCCAAGGGGAGGGGCCACTGTAGCGGCACGGCCACGGCAGGCCCGCCGACCAGGATGAATCAACTCTACGTTACGTGCATAGTACACGCTGGCACTACCTCATGGATTTGAGGACTCACACATGCTAATGTCGCGGGTGAACCACCCAGCAGAGAGCGAATTTCCCGCTGACAGGTCGCAGATCGCTTAGCCCGGCCGGCCCGGCCGCGGCCCGGCCCGGCGACAGGTTTGAAACCGGACGGGGGATTCCTGCGCCGGGCTGCCATTGAGTGCAGGCCGTACATGACTCAGAAAGAGTACAGTAGTTTCAGCAAGTTCAAAGAAAGGGGACTACGTACTGGCCCTGCAGAAGGCCTTCCCGGATGGGCCGGCGATTCTCCCCGAGTTACTTTCACTGGTCCATGCGTCGCGTGCCTACGCACGCACACGCACGCACACGCACGCACACGCACGCACACGCACACGTGGCCGTCGTGAATGCACGAGAGGCGGGTCCGACGCCGCCGTGCCCGCCGCCCCACTCCCCCGATCCGGCCCGCCCCCCGCGGCTCTCTAGACGCGAGTAGGGGGAGGGGGGGCGGGGCCAGGGCGGGGCTTGGCGGGGTGCTGCGGGCGGGGCGTAAGTGCTGGCACGCCGGGGTGCAACGCTGCAACGCACAGGGCACGACGACCACAGTCTATAAGCATCTGTCATTTTGCACACCTGGTCACCAGCCGTTGCTGCCGCCACGCGGTTTATGTTGTTCTACATAAGCACCCCTTCTCCGTTTATGTATGTACCCCGTTTATGTGAACTAAGTACTACTAAGTACCACACCGGCTTCACCGGCGGCGCACCGGCCGCGAAGAGGGATGAGCCGCCATAGGTCGTATTTCATGTTTGTTGTTGTTGCTGCCCCCCCCCCCCCGATTTTTGTTCTTGTTGGTCAAGAACGATTCCTTGCCCCCTCCTTATTTTATTCCGTTAGTACACTACGTAGCCGCACCGGCCGCGAAGAGGGGGGGGCACCATATGAGTCAAGTTTCAAGTTTGTTGTTGTTGCTCCCCCCACATGGCTTTTGTCTTTGTTGGTTGGGAGCGATTCTTCTCGGATTCTTCTTCCGTTAGTACACTACCGGCCGCTGCCCCCCCACGTGGCTCTTGTTCTTGTTGTGTCGAGCCTAAGTCGAGTGTTGTTGTTGTGCCGAGTCTAGTCGAGGTCATGTCCCCGGTACCGGCACATGCACCGGCGGCGGTTGCCCATTGCAGCATTGCATCTCAGAGCGAGGAGTGCCATTTTCCGTGGAACTGAAGATCAATAGGCGTGCAAGATGGTCCAGCCCGACGCTATGGAGAGCACCGGCAGCGCCGGAGAGACCGGGACGAGCAGAGGGAGCACCGGGACGAGCAGAGGGAGCACCGGGACGAGCAGAGGGAGCGCCGGGACGAGCAGAGGGACGTCCCGTAGAGGTGCGAGAGAGAGCGGGGAGTCACTCCGCTGGCTGAGGGAGGAGCGCCGCAGATACGACGAGTACTACAAGCAACGGGAGGAATGACCGTGGTGAGTACTTGATTCGGAGAGCTGGATTCCAGCTGCTGGAACAAAGTTGCGGTCAGGGTGAACGGAGATAATTCCGTGAGCAAGCATTTAGGTGGACTAGATGCCCGCTATGCATATGCCCTTTCGGCCCTGGCACCTGTTTGAATCCGAGTCCGCTGCTGGGCATAGAGGGACTTGGCCCAGCTTGGATTTCGAAATGTCAAGACAATCCTAATCCTCTGTCATATTGACATAATGCTTGAAATTCTCACTAAACATGGGCCCTTTCTTTGCAGGATATTGAACCAATCGTCATCGATGGAAAGACGCACTTGAACGCCCTGATGCTGATACACGAAGATTTCGGAGGAATGACATCAACCTTGCCTCGTCTCAACAAATCTTGCATGCGCGCGGACCGTTTGTGATATGTTTGCCATGTCTCGTTGTAAATAAATGTCCATTGACTGATTTTTTTATTTTGAAGCCGTTCTTCTTGATTATCCACACAAAAATAAAAGTCTACCCTCGGTAGAATAAAGAAAAACGAGTAACAGAGCCACTGCGAAGTTCACCCTCCACAAACAGGAACGAGGTGGAGGGTGCACACTGCGTTATCAGGAGGGGCTTCCCTACCCCTTCCACGCGGGGCGAACGGGGCGGTGTAGGCGGTGCCGCCCTCGGGAACGGGCGGAGCAGGGCGGAGTAGGGATTGAAGCCCGCAGCCTGCCCGCAGCCGCCGGCCTGTGCCACGCCCCTCCCCTCCCCTCCCCTCCCCATCGGGGTACTTCCCCCGCGCCTTGCCGCGCCTACACTTCCTCTGGCAACCCAGTAAACCCCTAGTTACGCCCTGCCTGACCCTGCCCACCGGGGGCCGTTTCATCCCGTCCTGAGCGGTGTCAGTATTTTATTGATACTCAATTCGGACACAAAAGTAAAAAAAAAACACGTAAAAGTATTTCTTTTTCGAAAATATTTTATCGGGGAGTTTCCTCGAGGGAGAAAACCACAAAGAACATCATAATGATCTATGGACGTCTGTTTCATACGCCCCACGAAGTTTTCATTCATTCATCGAATTTATCGAATCAACTCAACAACAACACATTCTACATCGGTAAATTTGTCATAACAGGGACAAGAAGTCTGACTGTATAGTTTCTCATACTGAGACAACGGCGGCATTTGTGCAAGGCCGCGGATGAAACCGCGCGCTTTCGTGAGGTAAACAAAACAAGCCACCTAAGTTGTCTTTGTTCGAAATTTTGTAGGTTCAGAATTGTTATTAACAATTTCTAAATCATTATCACTTGAATAGAATAATTCAACGTACTGGTGGCAGCAATTGACAGAACTGTTGAGCTTTGAAATCAGCCAAAATGGTGACGCAGAATACTGCTACAGCGTCGACCTCAGCCGAACCAATGGATGTAGACCAGTCAACAAGCAAGACAAATGCTCCTGTGGACAATCGACCATGGTGAGTTATCAATTATGACATTTCTAATTTTTCAATAATTCAAGAATCCAACTCTGGACAATGTTATATACAATAGAGCTCCTTAGGTGTTCTGTAGGTGTTAGGTTACATTGGTCCCGCAGAAGATTTGATTTACTTTTTTTAACCACAGATTACTACAGTCATGTCGCTCTATCTTGGAGATAATTATGCTAAACATTATTCTTTTCTAGGATTGAGCGGTACCGCCCCATGTACTTCTCTGACATTGTGGGTAATGACGAAATTATCAAGAGGTTGAAGGAGTTTGCAGATGTCGGCAATGTCCCAAACATCATCATGGCTGTATGCAAATTAAAATTATATGTTCTTACTACTTTAAGGTGATGTGCATCTTTCCCTGTTCTGGAGTTTTTTACTTCACGTGTAACTTTCCAGGGTCCACCTGGAGTTGGCAAGACAACCACAATTCTTTGCCTTGCTCGTCAACTTTTGGGAGCGTCTATGAAAGATGCTGTCTTAGAGCTCAATGCTTCCAGTGATCGAGGCATTGATGTTGTGAGAAACAAAATCAAGATGTTTGCACAACAGAAAGTGACTCTGGCTCCTGGACGGCATAAGATCATCATCCTTGATGAGGCTGACAGGTTTGTGCATTGAATAATTTTTCTTTATTCTGCAAAGTGAACACTTGAACAAGATGATGTACATCTGAAAATTTACAGTATGACTGAAGGTGCCCAGCAAGCTCTGAGAAGAACAATGGAATTGTACAGCAGTACAACCCGCTTTGCATTAGCCTGCAACAACAGTGAGAAAATTATTGAAGCAATTCAATCTAGATGTGCCATGCTTCGCTGTGCCAAATTGACTGATGCACAGGTTTTGGCCAAAATTCTGGAAGTTTGTGAAAAAGAGCAGGTAAGTGTTTTTGTTGTGATCATGTCAAATGTATATTCACATGCTTTATTAACACATTTTTAAAAATCATTCAGGTTTCACATTCAGAAGATGGCTTGGAAGCTATTGTATTTACAGCTCAAGGTGACATGCGTCAAGCCTTGAATAATCTCCAATCTACATTCAATGGTTTTGGCCATGTTAATAGTGAAAATGTCTTTAAGGTGTGTGATGAGCCACACCCTATTCTTGTAAAAGATATGCTGAATCAATGTATTGCTGGAGAAATAGCCAAGGCCTACAAGGTATCCTATTTTCTTCTCCATAGTATTTTCATTCTTACGCTCTCCAATTAATTTAATTTGCATGTGTTTCAGATTATGGCTCACCTTTGGAAGTTGGGCTATGCTGCTGAAGACATCATTAGTAATATTTTCAGGGTGTGTAAAGGACACCAAATGGATAAAATGCTCCAGTTAGATTTTGTTCAGGTAAGTACTACCTAGCGATAGTCACTAAATTGTTTGATGCATGTATTTTGAATTGGATTCTTATGTCTTTGTGATAATTTTTTAGGAAATTGGAAAGACACACATGTCTATTGTTCAAGGTACTAATTCGCTTCTTCAAATGTCTGGACTTCTGGCCCGATTGTGTGAGAAAGCTAAGTCCTACCAAAAATAATCAAGACTCTCAAATGTTATATTGGCCTCAAACTAGATACCCTCTGTAATATTTTTTTAAGGCATTGTTAAACAAAGCAAAAATTTAGTGCACAAAATTTACTGTCTTTATTGTGTTCTTATAGATCTCTTTTGGCTACAAATTGTCCTCAAAAATACGTATTTACATGTTATCTAATAAATTATTAAAATACAAGCATTATGTATGTTCATTTTTATATAGGTATCACAAATTTCAATAGAACATAAACTCTGATTCAATTCACTTAAAACAAATAAACTGAGAGCAAAATAAGACAACTGACTATACGATTTCTAATGGCTATGGACAACCAACAACCACTAAAATTTAGCCTAAATTTTCACATCCTCATGGTACTTGAACAAAATTCATTCCTCACTCTTAAAATGTTGTTTCCTCCAAAAACTTGTGTTGTATTGTTCAAGTTCTCAGCAATAAAAACACTACTACAATTAAAACCAACAAACTCTATTACATGGAATCTTATTGCACATGGCCTATTCTCTAAAATTAATTGACTGGTTCTTCAAAATACTGAACGAGGAATCCTGGTAATGTACCGAGCAGTAGCATTATTTAATTCAGTCAGGGCTGCAGGCATGTAAACTTGAGTTCTCATGAATTTTCCACCGAACCTGCCCACCGTTCGGCGATAAACGCTTCACGCCTGCAGTCCTGACTGACAGAAAATTAACGGGTATAGAGGTGCCCATACATTGTGCCGGTGTGGTCTCCACGCACACTTCGTAATTTCTTTTCTCATTTGGGCGGGGAGGGGAGGCGGTGTCTCAAACTAGCACCACTTCTCCCCCCCAATGGTGGCCCCGTTGGCCGTCAGGTTGCCGCTGCTGCGGTAGACGTGGTGCTGGCTGTGCTGGCTGGGCGAGGACGACGTCCACCTCAGGGCCGACTGGAAGGGGTGCGGGTGCGGCGCGTCGGAGGGCAGTGCTGGCTGCGCCCCCGGCCCGGCCCCGGGCGGGACGGGGGCCTCGCCCTTGTGGTTGCGCTTGGGGGCCTTCTTGTCGCCGGGCGTGAGCGCGGACGCGGCGGCCGTGCCCGGCGGCGCGGACTCGACGGACTGCAGGGAGGCGGCGCGGTGCAGGGACAGGCGCAGCGGCTTCCGCGGGGGCACGGGCCTGGTCGTGGAGGACGACGACGCCGGCCTCGTGTTGCCGCCCTCGCCGCCCGAGCTGCAGTACTCGTGGTGCTTCCTGTAGTGCCTGCCCGAGCTCAAGCCGTCGCCGTGGCTGCTGTGGCTGGCGGGCGCCTCGGACTTGCGCCGCGGCCGCCGGATGTCCGAGTCAGAGGCCAGGCCGTCGGGCTGGCTGGGCTGGAAAGAGAGGCGAACAACGGTCAAGTCACAGGAGGCAGGGGGACGTTTAGCGGGTTACCCAATGACGGCCTAGGCCTCTTTACTGACTGACAGCCCGCGGACCCTCGGGTAGGCAGCCCGACGTACTGACGTACACGTACCGACTGGCGGATGCGGATGTGCTGCACGGGCCCCCTCGGGGACTCGGCGCTGAACACGTCCAGGGCGTTGGTGCTGCGGGCCAGCGGCGTGTGCGGGCTTGGGGACAGCGTGAGGTTGCTGCTGGAGTGCGACTGCCTCTTGGCCCGCTCCAGCCGCTGCTCCAGCCTGTCCAGGCGCTCCAGCCGCTGGGGGTCCTCGCGGTCGCGGTCGCGCTCCAGGCGCTTGCTGCGCAGACTCGCCTCCAGCCGGGGGAGGTTGGACACCAGCTGCACCTGTCGAGTCAGAGCACGGTTAGGAAAGCCTGGCGCCTTGCCGCGGGACGTGCGTGCTGTGCTTTGTGATTGTGTGGAAGGCCTACAGACCGTCTGGGTGCGGATCGAGCAAACCGTGCAGACTACGCTAAAAACTACGCCAACTTGAACAGGATGGAGAAGGATCAGCGGGGGGCTTGCCCAGCCCTAACTACCAACTTTCTTCAAATTCAAATTCGAAATGACTGGGCAAGCTGCCGCCACTGTCACGCGCAGAAACAGTGCTAGGCTACGTGAGGTGCTCTGGGAGTCTGGGGTCGTCACGGTGGGTCACCAACAGCGTGGCCCACGACCCCGGAGTGCAGACATGCCGGTGGGGGTGCCAACCCAGCGAAAAACAAAATGGCTGGACATACGAGTCTGCGATGGGACTGGTGGTTGCTGTGTTGGCTGTGGTGGTTGCTGTGGCTGACCTGCGACCCCTTCTGGTACAGCTGCACGTCGCTGGGCGAGGGCGTGGGGCCGGGCGAGGACGCCGTCACGATGACGGTGGACACGTTGGCGCTGGCGGAGCGCTGCGGCCCCGCCGTCGACCCGTGCGCCGCGCTGCTGGACAGCAGCTCGGAGACCTGGTCCTCGAGGTAGGAGATGCGGTGTGACAGGCGCACGCCGTCCGCGCGCAGACTGTCCGCCGTCCGCTCGGCCTGCAGCGCGCGCTCGCGCTCCGCGGCCAGCTGCGCCGACAGGGCCGTCAGGTCCTGCTCGGGGGCGGCGCGGAGCACCACCAGCTGCGCGGGGTCCGGGGACACGGCCAGCAGGCGGTGCATGTCGTCGCGCGTCTTGCAGAGCACCTGCTTGCCGTTCACCTCCAGCACCCTGCGAGCAACACGTCGTGGAGGATTACGTCGATGCCATTCACTGCAGGCTGTCTGGACGATACTCCACGCTCCGCGCCAGCGCGCCTGCGCGCGAGGTATCGCCGTGCTGCCGGCTGCAGGCCGCAAGACTGACCTGTCGCCTTTCGCCATGCCGCTGGTGTCGGTGGCCCAGTGGACGTACAGCCCCGGGGCGTCGTCGCGCGGCCCGGCGCCGAACTGGGGGCTCTTGGGGTCGTACTGCACCTGCACGGACACCACCACGGCCCTGCCCGACGAACCCACGCAGCTGCGGACACATCACAACACAACAGGTCAGGACGCATTATCTTCAACGAGCAAAACTAGACGGCTAGACGCGGTAAAGGACAGTCCTTGGCAAAATCAGCGGCAAGTACACTACACACCAGTACAGGGTGTTGGCGGCCTGGCTGCTTCGGGCCCGCTCCGCCTCCTCCAGCATCGCCGCCACGTTCCTGGTCTCCTCCAGCAAGGACAGCAGGTTGAGCTCCTCGCGGCCGAGCTGGTACTCGAGCTCGGCCTGCTGGATGCGGACGTCGATGTTGCTGCGGACAGAGAAGGCGTCGTTAGCTGCAGCGCCACGCGGACAGTGCGGACAGTGCAGCAGCGAGGGGATGTCGTACTCGGTGATGTCGAGCCTCTCCAGGGCCATCTTGAGGTTCTTGATGGCGAGCCGCTTGTTGTCCACGTCGAGCCGCAGCTTGCTGAGCCTCTCCTCCGCCGCCCGCCGCTCCTTCTCGCTGGGGGGCGGCCGCTGCTGCACGTGCGGCCAGGCGGGGGTGGCGGGGGCGGCGGGGGCCGCGGGGGCGGGCGTCGGGGGCGGCGCGCCGTTCATCAGCTGCCCCCGAAGGCTGCAACAAACGGGGCGTGAGTCTCAGCCTCTGCGGTCACCAACCGTGCGATCCCAAAGATCCGTTTCGTCACTGTCTCTCTCGCACCAACTTCCTGCGCGTGTGAGAGAGACAGCGCGATGAAACGTCGCCTCGGAACCAGCCTGCTTCGCCACTGTACCCTTTCCTCACCTCTGGATCAGGTTCTCCTTGTCCCTGAGCGCGTTCCGCAGGGCGTCCAGCTCGCGGCCGAAGTCTCGGCCGGGGGCGGGGCTGGGGGCGGCGTTGCCGGGGGCGGCGTGCCCGGGGGCGGCGTGCCCGGGGGCGGGGCTGGGCGCGAGCGACAGCGACAGGCTGGGGCGGTAGGGCGAGTTGTTGGCGGCCACCCCGTTGACGCCGTTCCCCCCGTTGGTCTGCGCCGCCGCGGTCACCCCCGCGGCCGACCCGATGGACCCGTTCTTCTTCCTGCGCGGCGTGGTGGACAGCGACACCTCGATGCTGGCCATCTGCGGGCGGGACAAGGACAGCGTCATGTTCGTCATCTCTCTCTGCCTCGCGGTCGCGGCTCTCGCGGCGAGGACCAAAGTCGCCAGAGCGCCGCGCGTCCCGCTCGGGTTTTCCCGCTCTTTGCGGCGCGCCGGCGCGGCTCCTCTGTTTTCCCCCACTCGGCGGCGGCGCGGGCCGCGACTCCGCATGCGCCGCGGGCAGCTCCCCCTCCAACTCGTCAGGTTGGCCGAGTGGTCTAAGGCGTCAGATTTAAGCTCTGATCCCCTCATGGGGTCGTGGGTTCGAACCCCACACCTGACATGAATTTTCTTCCGCAAATTTTCATGGTTTTCTCGCGAGAGAAATAAATAAAAGAGAAATAAATGACGTTATAATTGTAAAGGCACACCGAGCTTGTTTCTGCCCATGACGAACTCAATGCTTTCTTCAAAGTTTCGCCTACCTTGGCTTCAAGGGTCTCGAGCTGCGCCATCCTGGGCTCCAGGTCCGGGTCGCCGTTGGTGCACACGCTTCCCGGAGAGGCTGGAGAGGTGACCATGTTGACGGGCACGGCGGCGGACGGGCTGAGAGTCGTCTGCAACAACGCAAAGGCCGTCTTCAGCTTGGGCGTCACAGGCTTCACGGAAACGACGCCAAATAACACACATCTCCCCGCTGCCCTCCTCCGCCGAGGCCCTGGCCGCCCCGGCCGCTGCCCTGCCCTGGAAGTGCCCCGCGGCAGCCCGCGGCCGTGCGTTGTTTCCTGCGAGGGAGGCTCCTGCCGCCATCGGCCGCCATCGGCCTGCAGGCCGCCGCAGGCCACGGGCACGGCGGGGCGGCGGGGCCCTGGATGGGCATGGGGCCCTTGATGGCCGGGTGGCCGACGCGGCGCGCCGGCGTGCCGTACCCAAACCAGTACTTCCCGCCCTCGGGGCCTACACCGCGTCCTTCATGTTCGTCCGTCCATCTGCCGCGCCATGTCTGTCCGTCTGTCTATCTGTCTGTGAGGCCTGTGAGGGCGTGGCCGGCGTGGCCGTTCCCACAGGCGGACCAGGACGAGGAAGGCATCTCCTTCCAGGAGGACTCGAACCAGGACAACCTGCTGGCAGTGCAGCAGCGCGCGTCCCCCACAAAAGAGACCGCGCTGTGCGTTGCGCGCTGCGCGTTGCGCGGCGTCCAGCGTGTCCAGCCTCCAGCAGCCAGCACTAGTTGTCCAGTTCTCACGACTGGAGGCTCCAGCCGCGCCAGCTCGGAACGAGACGTGAGAAACACGGAGTGGACTGCGTGCCGCGAGGCGTGCCGGACGGGGAGGCGGGGGAGACGTAGCGGGCGGTGGCAGTGTGGCACCACACCGTCGGAGAGGAGGCTGGACGAGGAAACTTTATGGAAATGCGACGGCTGCTCTTCGCTGACCGTTGCCCGAGCGCCTCTCTAACGGAGACACCAGTCCGAGCGGCTGGCTGGAGATTGGGTGCCTGGGGAAACCAATCCAAACGTCCCTCTCTCTTTCTCTCCAACTCACTGGCGCAGCGATTGGCCGCTGAGCGCCTCTCCAGTGAAGACATCAGTGCGATTCCAAAGCGCGCTTCGCTTGGCTTCGCTCCACTCAGACGGACCGCGGGCCGACTGGACGGCCGACGGAGGAGCAGAGATATGGGGAAACAATGGGGTCGCCCTCGCTGCCCTCGCGGCGCGAGTATGCAAAGTGTTTCCGGCCGACAAGCAGGCTCATGCCCCGTCTCTCTCGCACTCACGGGGCGTCCCGCAGGCCGCAGGGGGTGCGAGAGAGACAGAGCAGGTGAGAGTGCCGGCGTATTACGCGTGTGTCCCATCCGCGCGGCTGCTATCGGCGCACGGGCCGACCGGACCTCGGGCCAATCAGCGAGCGGGAAAAAACTGGGGCCGTGTGGCGGCGGCAGCGCGGCGTTTTGTGAAATTACGATGATTGCTGTAACCAGCTGGACGCGGCGAGGTTCTCAAAACAGCGAAGCCGACTCGAGTGCCGCCACACTGGACGGCGCGGCGCCCTGGCCGAGTCCCGGGCGAGTTCTAGTGCGTACACTGTACTGGCCGCAGCCGCGCCGCCGCGCCGCCGCAGGGCGTGCCGAGGCTGAGGCGGGGCTGTGTGTCCGCGTCTGCAATTAGGCACTCTTAAGAGGACGAAATGGCCGACATTATGCTGCGCATGCTGCGGGACTGGGACTGGTCGCGCGGCTCCGACCGGCCGCGTGCAAGTACGAGCAAAGAGCGCGCGGAGATGAGAGGAAAAAGAAAGGGGAGGACCACCGCGTCGTTATGCTCGGAAACGAGAGATTAACTTTGTCGCAACAGATTTCTCGAAAGTCGATTCCGCTTCGGGACTCGGACGGCTGCGTCGCGAGGGTTGTGCGTCGACGACCACACGCTCCGCTCCGCGTGGACGCGACGCGGAGGAGGAGGCCCGGCAGTTTCTTGGCACGCCACACCGACGTCCGACTCATTGTGCTGCACTTTGACACGAGCCGCGCAAGTGAAGGCGGGGCGGGGCGACAAATGTGTGTCACCGGGACGGGCAGGTGGACAGGAAATCCTCCCCGGTGCGCAAAAAAAAAATAACAAAAAAACAGCACCAGGACATGAAATAAAAATGTTTCCTTTTAAACCTACCAGGGACACGGATCGCTGGGGGCCGATGTCGCGTCCGTCGTACAGGTCGTACAGCAGGGAGCTCTTCTGGGACGCCCTGCGACCGAAACACAAGTCGCAATGTTAGAAATGCGAGAATTTTAACAATAAAAAGCGGCACAAGAAGATTGTCAAAGTTGTACTGTACCTCGACGCGGCTCCGCCACAGCGCCGCAGGTTGGTCTCGCTGGTGCGGTGCGACAGGCCCTGCAGGGCCGACAGTGGCGTGCCCAGCGGCGAGTACGGCGGCGCCATCCCCATGCCGGGGCCCATGCCGGGGCTCTTGACCTCCCTCATGGTGCGGCGAGGGTCGGGTCACGCTCCTGTGGAGGAGGAAAGGAAATCACTGTTTACACTTTCTCCCTGGCCGGCCGATCTGCCAACGACCTGCCGATCACGCGGAAGGATGCGGTCTGCCGGCTGGCTAGCTGGGCTAGCTGGGCAGGCTCGTCGGGGAAATGGAGGGGAACGCCCCAGGAACGCCCCAGGAACGCCCCAGGAACGCCCCAGGAACGCCCCAGGAACGCCCCAGGAACGCCCCAGGAACGGCGCGGTGGAATTTGGCGAGCAAACTGGCCGTCTTGGCCGAGCGAGCACAGTGCCGCCGGAAGGGCCGCGGCGGGCCGGGCCCCTGGTCTGGCCCTTAATGGTAATGGTAATGCGGGTAGGCAGCCCAACGGCAGCCGTGCGCTGCGGTGGCCTACCCGGGACTCGTCAGGGGCCCCAGCCCAGCGCGCTCGGCACTCATCCGAGTCATTTCAACGCGTCGTTCCGACGGTCTTTCTCTCTCGCACCCCCACGGACCACCACCGCCACAGAGACAGAGAAGTGACTCTCCGGGATCGGTGTGCAGGACCGCCGGGCCGGGCGCGCCGGGCGAGACTTCTGAGAAGCAATTGCGGGCCGCAGTTAGCCGCGACACGTCTGTGGCAAATGACACAGCACGCCGACGTACCCGTACTCGTACACCAGACTCACTCCGTCGCCCTGTCTCTCTCGCACCCCTCCGGACTCCGGAACGCGCCACGAGTGCGAGGGAGACGAGGCGGTGGGTCCGCGTCGTCCGCGTCCACGGCATGCGTCAGCCTGTCAGGGCACTGCAAGGCGAGCAAGGCAAGGCCGCCATTCTGCCTTTTCTCACGCAATTTGCCTGTTCCTGCCTCTCACCTTACGGGCCTTTCGTGTTCCGGGGTCCGCGCAAGCCGCGCAAGCTGAGCCGGCGCCCGCGCTACAAAAAGCGGGAAAATGAAAAAAGGACGCCGTTGCGAAGTCCGGTACACTCGGCACACTCGGCATTGGCCCAGTGGCACGGAACCGTTCCATGCTAATGCAGCATGCCACGGAGCGTGCAGCGCAATGCGAGGTGCAGTGGGATGCACCGGGAGGTGCAACACCGCCGCCACGCCACGCCACGCACGCGTGTCCGGCGTGTCCAAAACAGCGCGGGCCTCCGCCGGGCTTGGCTGGGCTCTGAAGGGTGTCTCTGTCGCACTCCGAGGCCCTTCCGTTCGGGCGCGAGAGAGACAGAGCGGTGAAGCGAGCCGGCCGGCCGAGCCCGCTCGGTGGTCCACGCTGACGCAACGCCGACCGCCGGCGATCATGTCCATTTGGGTGTTCGGATCGGTGCGTGAGGAGAAGAGAGGCCCCGCCCCGGCCGGCGCCGCGTTCTCCTGCTGGCCCCGGAGAGGAGCGCGTCGACGTGACATAACCCCGCACCAGCGCGCGTGGGTGCGCGCGTGCGGAGGAATTTAAAATCCGGGCAAGGAACCCTCGAGCACCGCACCCACCGAGAAGCACGGGCCAGTCGATACATCGATACGTTATCACACGAGACAGAGAGAGAGAGAGAGAGACAGAGGACGACGATCCTCACAATGCGTGTTGCACTCATTGTGTTGCGCGCCCCGCCCCGCCCCGCCACGCCCCGCGCACTTGGCCAAGGATTTTCCCGCGTCGGTTGCATGGACCGTAGAGATACCGCAGCGACCAGGCAACGACCACCGCAAGGCGAGGGGTGTCGCAATAACGAACGGACACTAGCGCACACACACACGCACACACAGACACGTGGGCCTTTTGGCCGCACCGGTGCCCGTGTACGGATGCACTCATGCGCACGCCGCCGCAGCAGCGGTCTCTAGAGAGATAAATTATCGGTGCGGTCTGATCCCTGCAAGCGGATTCGCTCGCTGTCTCTCTCGCACCTCGGACGCGGCACGCCCCTTGAGTGCGAGAGAGGCAGGCGGAGCGACGAAGAAAGCACAGTTCGGAACGAGCCTGCTGATAGGGAGGGTTCGTGGGGGCCGGTTGGAAGTTTGTGGGACTTTCTCGTTCTTGGGTGCGGGCAAGGTCGTGTTCATTCTCGATGCCTCGCGACGCGACGCACCGCGACGCACCCCGCAGGCGTAACGTGGGTCAACACGAGGCCGCTGGGGCCCCACCCCACCCCGCTGGACGTGCTGAATTCCACACCTCCTCGCGGAGGGCTTCCTTTGGCTTCTCCTCGACCAGGAACACCAGCAGCCAGATTCCGACCGCGTCTGTCTCTCTCGCACCCCTACGGGCCGCCCCGCGAGTGCGAGAGAGACAGACTGCTCCGCACGCGCCGACTAGACGCCGGCGTCGGCCACGCTGAGGAAAAGAGTGGGTATTGAAAAGAGAGGACAATTGAATGAGGGTGGACAGTGGGGCTTTTGTCCGGGCTGCACGCGTGGGCGGCGGAGGGCCTTGGCGGCGCGGCGGGGCGGGGCGGGGCGGGCCTTCGAACCACCTGTGATGGAGGACTCGTGATAGCACGGACACCACGCGTGCGTGCCGCTGCGTGCGCCCAGCGGTTTGTAGCGGCCGCCCTATCAAGCCTGTCTGTCCGACTGTCTGCCCGTCCGACTGTCCCGCCTGCCTCTCCGTCCTGCCGACTCGTCCTGGAGCGACTCCGATGCAACACGACAGTCCGCGCGGCGTATAAACGAGGGGAGAAAGTAGTGAAGCCGCGAAGCCGCGCGAGGCAAAGCTAGTGGAGCCACACTACGCACGGCATGACTGGACCACGACGATGAGCTCGGATGGGAAACATGGCGCGCGCACACAGACACACCGTCTCTCTCTTTCTCTCTCACACACACGTCAATCAAACGACGCGTTTCTCATCACGGCGCCGCGCCACTCCCACGTCGGCCATGACGGATGCCTCCATGTTCGGGGGAATCGGCGTGGCGGCCGGCGTCTCTGTCTCTCTCGCGCTGTGGGACGTTCCGCTCGGGTGCGAGAGAGACAGAGCGGGCGCCACCGCGGGGTGGCTATGCTCGCCGCTCGGCGCGAGGCTCGGCGCCGCTCCGATCGAAATGAAATGCCCCGAAAGGGGAAACAGCGCTCGCTCCGCAAAAACTGCAAACGGCCGGCAAAAGCCGCGGCTCCGCTGACTTTCCATGACAGGAATGCCCGGAGTGCGGAGTGCAGTCCTCGCGTGCCGCGGCAGTGCCGTGCCAGTGTAGCGGCAGCAGGGCCGTGCCGTGCCGCGCCGTGCCAGGCGAAGCAGCACGTCGAGCAGCACGTCGACCAGTGCGTCGGCCAGTACCGATTGCCGCGGCGTCGCGCCGCAGAGTGCCCCAGCAGTGCATGCCCGGCCCAAGGCCCGGCCCGCCTTGCCGCCTCGCCTCTCGTCCCATGCATCCGGCACGCGCTGCTTCGCGGAGAATGTCGCTCTGTCTCTGTCGCACTCATGGGGCGTCCCCCATAGCGCACAGGAGTGCGAGAGAGACAGAGCAGCGCCCTGCCGGCACAGCGGCACGAGTCCGGCACACGTCGGGCGACAGGAACGGGAACACCCCTCGCTCTACAATAATAATACAGTCCCCAAAGGTGCGATCGACTGGCCCGCACACGCACACACGCTTACACATATCGAACCGATAACACACACAGACACATTGACACACACACACGCACACACACACACGCACACACACACGACGCGCGGTGCGTTCCTTCCGCTCTCCTCCTTGCAGGCCATCCGTAATTACGGAACAATTGGAGTGGCCGAAAAAAAAAGGGGGGGAAGTGGTGGTAGTTGAACCGTGTCGCGCCGTGCCTGGGCGGTCCCTCGCGCACCCCGCGCCTCACCCCGCGCCGCTCGACGAGGCTTCCGGAGAAGAGGAAAAATGGCGACGCCGTGAAAGCAGAAAAAGGCGAACGCGTATTCTACTGGTGCGTCTGCAAGGACGTTCGATTTTGGCCTTTTTTTTCCTCTCTTGGATGCCGCGTTGCCAGGGAAAAGTGGCAAAAGCGGCAACGGCCTTCCCACACAGCTGTGCTTGTCCGTGGCGTTGCGTTATCACGGCGATTATGCGCTTGTCTCTCCCCCCCCCCCTCCTTCTCCCCCCCTCCGAGTCCACCGTCCAGGTGTACGTCGTCGGAGGGGTGCGACACCGTCTGTGCGTCGCGACGCGGTGCAGGGAGACGCGTGGCGCGAAGGGAGGTCCGTGGTGTGTGTGTGTGTGTGTGGGGGGGGGGGGGCAGGTGGTGTCGCGACCTCACCCCTTCTATTCACCTCCTCACGCGCGGCGCGGTCCGTCCGTCCGGGTGCAACAGTTGTGTGCGTGCGTGTGCAACAGTGTGTGTCGGATAATAAAATCCGAGACGTTGGCTTTGACTTGGCAGAGGCAAAGCCGGGCCGGGCAAAGCCGTAGTAGTACTGCTGTGTGGGAATGAAAAGGACGAGGAAAGGCTAATGGCGGTGCGTCGCTCTGTCTCTGTCGCACGCATGGGGCGTTCCGTGGGAGTGCGAGAGAGACGGCGTGCAAGCAACGGCAGCAGGGGGCGCGGGATGGTTTTGGCAGAATCTGGCCGTTCGCCGCCGCGCCGCCGATACTCGATCTCGACCCTTTCTTCCTCACTTCCCCTACCTCCTCCACTGGCGGGCCTCCCTCGCTGGGCGCAGCCGGAGAGCGGAGAGGGGAAGGGAAGGGGCGTCGTGGAGGATGCGGCCGAGGGCCCCGTCGTGGTGCCCCGCCGTGCCCCGCCGTGCCCCGGTCGGCCGACTGGAGTGCAGCCAAGCGAGAACTCCCGCCGCGCCGTCGGCGGACACCTCGTGCGGCCGACAGTCGTCGCTCCGTCTCTCTCGCACCCATGACGGGACGCCCCGAGAGTGCGAGAGAGACGGAGAGGAAATTACTTTTTCGGAGTCAGTTTGCTGTACACGCTGTGGCCTGTACACTCCTTGCAGTGCCCCACGCGTAGGTCGCCGTTGGCCGCTGCTGGGAGTCTTTTGCGCCTATGGTGACTGCGTTCTCCAGCCCACGGTGGGCCAGTTCTGGCACACTGTGCAGCCGCAGAGAGAAGTATCTCCCCGTTTCGGGTTCCTCTGCGCCTTGCTGGGCGTGCATTAGCACTTGCTGGCCGGGCCGGCCGGGCCGAGCGTTTGGCCGGGGCAAGAGCAGTACGTGCCTCCGAGGCCCACCGCTGGACCGGGGCCAGCCTAACCACCAGGTTAGCCGCCTGTTACACTGTTACACCGTCCTCGACTCCGCGCCAGGGCCATGGCCAAAGCGTGTGTGTGAGTGGCGTAAGCCAGTTAGCCAGTTCGACGTTTTCAAATCGGGTGAAAGTTCCCGCGCCGAGGCGAACACATGTGCGGGTGGCTGTGTTCAGCTGGGCCCTGCGGCGCCATGCGCCGCTCGGCGGCCAAACGATTATTGCAGTTCCGAAACGGAGAACGAGCCAGCAGCTGTCTCGTGGTTGCCTCTCCAACCCACCGACTCCCGCCGCGGAAGAGAGAGACTAGAGAGACTAGAGAGGTCGTTCTCTCTGCTGCCCGCCCCCCACTCGATCGAACCCGCTTCTTCCTGGCAGCTCATCCCAGAGGCGCTAAAAAAACAGCCAAGAAAAAACTCGCACGACTACATTCACATTCACGTCATTATAGCTCGTGTTACCGTAACAGGTCAAACCGCGCGCCCGACGGCCGTGCGTGCCCGAGCCGGTCCACAGGAAACGCCCCTCGGGGTCACGCACCTTTCGTTTTTCGGGTTTGTTTTCGCCAGTTTTTCGCCGCGAACGGCGCGGACCAGTGTTGCTGCGTCAGTGGGCACAAATTATTCACAACGCACCAGCGTTGAAAGGGTTCGCAAAATCAGACAGCCTACTGGAAAACCTCTACCGAGTGCCAAACCTAGAGTCTTGCCTGGTAGGCATGCTGAGGTTGGCAGTTCTTTTGACATTGACGCACCGAGGGGAAGTTTTGCCTACTTAGTGGCAACTCACTGGCACGAACACTCCAACGCAGCCGCCGCGCAGTGTGCTTTGTAGTGTGTACTTTTGTAGGCTGCCGCCGTGCGGTTGGCGCACTGCAATAGAACGACGACTCCCAAGTCAGTCGAGACAGCCAGCACGACTCCGGATCAAACAGAGTTGCGGTCGCTGCGGTCAATCCCTGCCAGCCAGCACACTGCCGACGGCTGGTTTCGCGCGGACGGGCGTTTGGCTGCGTTTCGAAACGGCGCGTGCCGCGTCACTGGGGCGGCGCCAGGCGGCGCCAGCGAACCTTCTTCCGTCTCTCTCGCGCTTGCGCGGGACGCCCCTCGAGTGCGAGAGAGACAGAGAGCGACGACACAGCGATGCGCGCGGAATCAGTCTGCGCGGCGTGGGAGTGCGCGAGTCGGGACCCCAGCCTGTCGTTGTTGTTTCCGAAACCGCAGTGGGATAGGAAACGCCTTCCCTTTTCGGACTAGACTTCGCCGCCCAGGATATGCATCCCGTCAAACGAAACACAGGAAAGCGAGGAAGCCAAGCCGTCGCCCCGTCGTGGAAAGCGGACAGCCCGGCAGGTCGGACGCGTCTCTCTCGCACCCGGACGGGCCGCCCCGTGAGTGCGAGGGAGACGGAGCGATGAAAACGACCCTCGGAAGCAGTCCGCGGCCCGGCCCACCGCAACGGCTGCCACCGCCGCCACGATCCGGCAATCCGGAGCGAGGGGACTTTGCATTCGAAAGCAGCACGTAAAAAAAGAAATAATAATAGATAAATAAAACTATGAAGCCCTCTCCGTGGGGGCGTCCCAACGCGGCCGCCGTCTCTATCGCGCGTGGAATCGACCGTAAAACATGAAACAGCCCGTTTGTGTAGTTTTTGGAACAAGCCATTATAACGTGCGCCGTCGAAAACTTTCTCACAGTGGCCGTGTGTGAGTGTGTGTGTGTGTGTGTGTGTGTGTGTGTGTGTGTGTGTGTGTGTGTGTGTGTGTGTGTGTGTGTGTGTGTGTGTGTGTGTGTGTGTGTGTGTGTGTGTGAGTGATATCTCGTACCGTTCAGAGAGGGAAGAAGTAAAAGAGACGCGAAGGGAGGTAGTGAGAGCACGAGAGACAAAAGTACGAATCATTGAGACATGGCGGCGAGTGAAAGAGACCTTGCAAACGTTCCCTTATTACACACACAAACACGCCCATACAAACACACACACATACGCCTCGCTCTCACTCACACAGACACACACGAACTTGTTATCCTTCACAGCCAGGTTGTCGTGGCGTGGGTGGGGTTCTTTTTGTGGCGACGACGCCCTCTCTGCTTTGTGTTTGCTGCGGGTTATACTCGTTTTGGTTCTTCACTGTTGGAAAAGTATCTCGAAAATTTCCGGAGAGCTCGTTGGAAAATTCCAAAACCTCCCGTACCTCAATGGTATGAGTTTCCTCAGTTTCCGGCAGGTATAAAACAAATCTTTTTGAAAAATGAAGCCTCCGGGATTTTCCTATTTATTTTTAACAGTGTTGGCGCCAAAGCAGTGCGTTGTTGTTGCAGTTGTTGTTGTTGGGCTGTTTCCTTTTGTCTCACTTTGTTTGGCCGAGCATAGGATCAGAGCGCCCCCACCCCCAGCCTTCGCGGAGACCTCAACGCGAGGCATTGCCGAAGCACGTCGAATGTGAGGTTAATTTAATAAATGCAAATAAAGCGTGGATTGAATGCATTGGCTGCGTCGCGGATTGAAAGCGAGAGGCGCCACCGGCGGGGCAGACCGAGCGTGGGTTTTGATTTACGCCCAGGTACATCCGCGTAACCTGGCAGCGCAGCCGTCTCTCTCGCTCCCTTCAGGGACTTACGGGACGCCCCGCGGGTGCGACGGAGACGGCGCGGCGCTGGAAACGGTGAATGCGTCTTAATTCGCGGCCGGCCATCGACGGCCATCCGTTTTAGTCGTCATTAGAATTGAAATATATCGGGCGCCCCGCCGACGCGGCGCTGCCCACGCAGTGTGTGTTCGGCCTGCTTCGGCCGCCACCGCAATCAACGCGACAGCGCGACAGCCACGGAAAAATGTCTCGCGGCATCGAAGAGAGAGAGAGAGAGAGGGATAGTTTGGAAGAAGGAAGTACGTCTAGTGCAACGTAGAGGAAGCGCGGCATGATTTATGAGGCTCCGAAGACTTCCGTCTCTCTCGCACCCCTGCAGGACTGCGGGGCGCCCCGCGAGTGCGAGAGAGACGGTGCGTGCGGGGGCTACAGTGTGGGCTACCGTGCAAGGCTGGGCGCCCTGCCGCGCCACCGCACTAAGCGACCTTTTACGAACCCCGTCCGACTGTCCGACTCCTTCTGCGTGAGTCCGCCGCTCCGTCGGACTTTGTCACCATTGTCCTGGCCAATCAGAGGTCACGGCGGCGGCTGAGCGTTTGGAGTCGAACGTTTGCTTCCGCGCTTCGGACCCAAGTTCGAATACCCCGGCCTTATCCTTTTTTCTTTTCATAGGAAAACAAGTCTGCGGGGCCCGCGGGCTCGGATCCCAAGCACCTTATTTTCCCAAACAATTTTATCTGGCAGCGACGACAGCCGTTCTGCTGGTGAGCAGGCCTCTTGGCGAACGGTACCGCGCTGCCAAGACGTCTGTCGAGCCCAGCCAAGCCGGCCCAGCCAGGCCCGGCCAAGTGAGCCCAGCCCAGGCCTGCCTTGACAACGCCCCACGGAGCATGGCGGTGCCAACGATGTATGGGCAGCAGCTGCAGTGCGCGACCGCGCGACCTCACAGCCTCACAGCGGAACCAGCACCAGCACCGTGCCGTACACTCGGAGCCAGGAGTGCATTTATGCACACGCTGAGCTGAGCGATGGCAGCGATGGCGCCTGGCGGGTAGGCAGCCCGGCGGCACGCCTGTCCGGCGGGCTGGCCTAGCCGCACCGAGTACGGGGTTCGGCGGTTCGGGACGGGGCACTGCAGGACTTCCACGAACTCGGCGACCGGCGCGCCACTGCGTGCGTGCACTGCGTGCTCGCTACACTGCAGGTGCATTCCAGCACTTCATCAATGCGCGACCCCCGCCGGTGCGCCGGCATGCGCCATCTGCAGACTGCGGACGCCGCGGACGCGCAGCGGAACCGCCGTTGCTGGACACGGCGGACGAGGGTGCGATGGCGGAGCGGCGGAGCGGCGCGCTCTCTCGCGACTCGCGGCCGAGTGCCAAACCAAACGAGCCAATAAAACACTGTGTGCACCACTCCCTTTCGCCCGTGTGTTGTGCTATGGCGGGCTGGCGCGGGGCTGGCTGTGTGGGTTTGGATGCCAAGGTTAATCAAATGCCCAGATGCCGTCCGGGCGGAGGCTGCCGGTGGCTTCCGGAAGGCGTACTTGCGATCGCCGGCCTAGCCGTCTTCTCATTCGGCCTCAATCGATTATCGGCTATCGAGGAGCACACACACACCACGCTCGCTTCCTTGACGAGACGTTGCTTGGTGTGCGTGCAGGTTCATCGGCCGTCCATCCTGGTCGGAATTTCGGAGACCATGAAGTGGGGGCGGGGGCACTTTGGCCGTGGGGCTGTTAGCAATGCCTTTCTGGGTGCCGATCGCAATCGGGCTGGTCGGTACCGCGGTGAGGCAGTACGGCCAGTCAGTCGCTCTCTCTCCCTCGCACTCACGGGGCGTCCCCTCGGGGTGCTGCCGGTGCGGGAGAGACAGAGCGTCGGCCGTGGTCGGAATCAGGGCCCAGCAATGAGGCATTACGGTACACGCCCCCACAGGGGCCCCGCTCAGCCCCTCTCTCCAGCGACATGCCCCCCAATCAGATGCTAGGACTTGCTTGCCTCCGAGGCGGGGTGGAGGGGTGGGGGATCGAATTACCTTACCGGCATTATTGCGAAAGTGATCGGACCTTTAATTTGCGCTGCGGCCGGGGAGGGGGGGGGCAGAAAGGCGCGCCCTGCGGCGAGCAGTGTGCCGCAGCCCCACTCAAGGTCACGAGGGACACCTTATCTCCCGGCCACGCCCCGCCACGCCCCGCCCCGCCCCGCCACGCCCCGCCCCGCCCCGCCCCGGCCGCAAGGCGGCCACATCGGCCGGCGTTTCCCACACGCATGTCAACAGAGCCTCGCCGCAGGTCTCGGAACCCAACGCACGCACTCCTCCAGGGTCCTGGTTACAGTGGTGTGGGGTTTCTGGGACACTGCAAGGTTCTCCAGGGTTTCTCAAAGGTGTGGCGGTTGACGGGCTGCAGGATGCTGGAGCCACTGCAGGCCCCGGCGAGGCCCTGCTGGAGGCGTGCTGCTGGGGCGCTGGCGCGGACGCTATGCGACGGTGGCGTGCTCTCGGCCGTGCTCTCCGAGGGGCTCTCCCACGAGACGGGCGTCCGCCACGTCCTGGGAAAGCGTGAGACCGTGGCGCGGCGTCGCGGCGTGGCGCGGCAGGCACGGCCGGCGTCGTGGTTGCAAGTCGCTTTGATGATAGCTGTGGGAGGAAGCGCAACTTGCAGATGGCCGGGACGGCCGGGATGGCCCCAACGGGAGCCCTCTCACTCCCTCCCCATTCTCCATTTCGCTGGCTTTTTGTCGTAATTAGTCGGGGGCCCGACTCCCTGCCCGGCCGTGCCGTCCTGCCCGTCCCGCACCGCCACACCGCCACATGACTCACGACTCGGCCAGCAAGGCGCAAGGCCGCGCCGCCGCGCCGCCCGAAACCTCTTCGCGGCGCCCCGGCATCCGTCTCTCTCGCACTCGCGGGGCGTGCGGGACCTCCGCGGGAGTGCGAGAGAGACGGAGCGAGTCCGCGGCCTGCAGCCCCGCGGCTCCGAACCATGATTTACGACCTCCATGTTTGACTTTCGTTTATTGGAGATTGGAGTCGCTCCGTGTTCCTCGCGACGATTAGAGGCCCAGCCACACAGGTGAAAAAAAAGAGAGGAAAATCCCGCGCGCTGCCGGGACTCGAACCCGGGACCGCGGCGTGGAAAGAAAATATCGGAGGAGCGGTCCCAGCGGTGGGAGGATCTGGAAGCAAAAGCACGCAGAAGTTACGTGGACTTTCTTCAAGGGTGCGGGGTGCGCGGCCGAGACGAACCGGTCGGACGACAAATGGAGAAAGAGAAAGAGAGAAAGACTGAGCGGCGCCGCAGCAGTGCGCAGCAGTCCCTCGGTCCCAATTCCCTTTCTGGCGGTGGCCGAGTCCCGCCGGACAGCCTGCACTGGAAGGCGGGCTGCACCAAGGCCCGCAAGGCTGGTATGACCATAGGTCAGTGGTTCTCAACCTTAGGGTCGCGACCCCAAGCGGGGTCGCGAAATTTTTTTTAAGGGGTCGCGGCGATCCTGGGGTCGTGTTTTAGGCCGATTTTAAGCAGCCACTGCGTCTGATCCGAGGCGGGCATTTTGCTCCCTCAACGGGCAATCGGTCTCTGGACCTTCCTTTAGCATGCCTTTGTTACGGAGTGCAATTATCAGTCTTAGTTTGGGAGCAGTATTGTCTCAAAGTTGGCCGAAACGCTCAGAAATGTCTATGAAAAATCGTGTTTTGGGCCGATTTTAAGCAGCCACTGCGTCTGATCCGAGGCGGGCATTTTGCTCCCTCAACGGGCAATCGGTCTTTGGACCTTCCTTTAGCATGCCTTTGTTACGGAGTGCAATTATCAGTCTTAGTTTGGGAGCAGTATTGTCTCAAAGTTGGCCGAAACGCTCAGAAATGTCTATGAAAAATCGTGTTTTGGGCCGATTTTAAGCAGCCACTGCGTCTGATCCGAGGCGGGCATTTTGCTCCCTCAACGGGCAATTGGTCTTTGGACCTTCCTTTAGCATGCCTTTGTTACGGAGTGCGATTGTCAGTCTTAGTTTGGGAGCAGTATTGTCTCAAAGTCGATCAAAACGGTCGCAAGTGTCTTTGAAAAATCGTTGTGACTATTTTGGTCAACTTTGAGACAATACTGCTCCCAAACTAAGACTGATAATCGCACTCCGTAACAAAGGCATGCTAAAGGAAGGTCCAAAGACCAATTGCCCGTTGAGGGAGCAAAATGCCCGCCTCGGATCAGACGCAGTGGCTGCTTAAAATCGGCCCAAAACACGATTTTTCATAGACATTTCTGAGCGTTTCGGCCAACTTTGAGACAATACTGCTCTCAAACTAAGACTGATAATTGCACTCCGTAACAAAGGCATGCTAAAGGAAGGTCCAAAGATCAACTGCCTGTTGAGGGAGCAAAATGCCCGCCTCGGATCAGACGCAGTGGCTGCTTAAAATCAGCCCAAAACACGATTTTTCATAGACATTTCTGAGCGTTTTGGCCAACTTTGAGACAATACTGCTCCCAAACTAAGACTGATAATTGCACTCCGTAACAAAGGCATGCTAAAGGAAGGTCCAAAGACCAACTGTCCGTTGAGGGAGCAAAATGCCCGCCTCGGATCAGACGCTGTGGCTGCTTAAAATCAGCCCAAAACACGATTTTTCATAGACATTTCTGAGCGTTTTGGCCAACTTTGAGACAATACTGCTCCCAAACTAAGACTGATAATTGCACTCCGTAACAAAGGCATGCTAAAGGAAGGTCCAAAGACCAGTTGCCCGTTGAGGGAGCAAAATGCCCGCCTCGGATCAGACGCCGTGGCATGTTAAAGGAGGGGTCCCGTGGGGTCGCGAAATTTTTCCTGGGGGTCGCGGAAATTTTTGGCTTCAAATTTGGGGTCGCGAGCCGAGAAAGGTTGAGAACCGCTGCCATAGGTGTCACTCGCCGCAGTCCGCCGGCCAGCGCGCCAATCAAGCTCATTGATGGACGATCGGCGCCACTTGCGCGGCAAAACCCTCGGCTCGGCGTGGCCGAGGGCGCAGCGGCACCCATCCCCAACCTGGGAGACCGGGTTCGATACGCGACGTCTCTCTAAATTCACCCAAAACAAACAGGTGCGTGCAACGCGCCCGCTCCCTGAGAAGGGATTCCACGCGGTTATCATCGGTTTTCCGACAGTCTTGGCATAATTTCTTGAAGCAAATTTAAATTGCTTACGGCAACGACGCATGCCGCTGTGCGCCGGCTGTTTCGCCAGCAAAGACTCGACCGCCCGCGAACGCCGCGAACGCGAACCCCACATGCTGCCGCCGCTTGCCGCCGCCACCGCCGCCGCGCTGCCCACAGACGACTACGACACTGAATCATCTCACCGCCTCCTCGATGTTCACTTTTCCATTACAAAAGCGTTATAACGGCACTTACGTCCACTCAACTGGACGGCGCCGCGCATGCTGCGCAATCTGTGCCGGTAAACGCCGCCATCATGACGTCACCACTGCCTCGCTCGAGTAATGAGGGATGTACGATGCACTGTACAGTCGCAGAAACGACTGTTTCACAAACCGGCCGCGCTGGCGGGGCTGGCGGGGCTGGCAGGCTGGCGGGCTGGCGGCGTGGTTCTGGCAGCGTAGTCGATAACTCACGACAAACTATTTGCCCGGCCGACAGTCTCTAACTGGACGGACACACTCCGCGCCAGGCAAGCGGCCACGCACCGCGCACCGCGCCCGCCAAACCTGGTTTCCGCTGTCCTCAAACTGTCGCCTCGGGAAGGAGCCCAGGACTATAAACACGCACCACCCACCAGGGCCCTTGCCCGCCTCTAGGCCCGCCTCGCCTCGGTTTGACGAGATGGAACGGCGAGCACGGCCTATCCACAACACAGTCCCAACTCCACAGTTGGCAGCCCAAGTGAGACAGAAATGACGCAACCACGCCCGCTCTTGTAACGCGGCGCCTGGGAGGTAGACACACACACAAACACGCGCACACGAGGTGCAGTTGCTGGTATTTGAACCCGGAACCTAGCGGTAAGCGCGGGTAGCGGGGCTCCTGGGGTCGCGTCCTCGCCGTCCGATGTGTTAGTGCCGCAATCAGGCTAAGCGGGGCGAGGATCTCGAACCAGGCGGGGCCCATCCGGTCGAGTGGCTCCCGCGACGACGCCACCGCCAGGACACTGGCAGGACGCAGGGTGCGTGTCGCGGGATAAGTCTAGGAACCGGACTCGGGACAAGTCCGGCCAAGCCGCGCGACTCCCGGCCGGGCAGATGGCCCGCGGAGTCCGGATTGGTCGCGGCCTTGCCGGCCTTGCCGCCGCCGGGCCGCTGACGGGTTGATGGGGCCAGGATGGCGCTGAGCAGGAGTTACACGCGCCGGAGAATTCGGGAGGCAGATTGGGGTTCCGCCCATAAGGCGCGAGGTGGAGGCTCGCCGCTACAGTGTAGCTGCTGGAGTGGAGAGCGGCTAGTCTTTTCATGCAGGCGGTGAGCGTCCCCTCCACGCCCCTTCCCTTCCACGGGCGGCCGCTCTATTGCGGCCAATTAAGCAGAGTGCGTCGCCTGCATCGTCTGCATTCCCAGAGCCCCTAATGATGGAGGGCGACTCCCTGCAACACTTTTGGCGCGCCCGCGCTGGCCGCGCTGGTCACTGGCCGTACTGGCTCACTGGAGCGTCCGCCTGGAGTTCCAGGGCGGGGCGGGGCGCGGCCTCTAGAGCACCGCTGCACGCTTGCTTCGCTTGCCCCGGCCCGGCGTGCCTAGAGCCCTGCCCTGCCCGGCGTGCCTAGAGCCCTGCCCTGCCCAGCGTGCCCCGGCCTGCAGGCCAGCCGCGAGGCCCGAGAGGCCAGCACACCGCATCTAGATCGCTGGGCGGGATCTTGTCACGACACGGCCCTCTGGCTCGCCTCTGGAGTCCTGCGGACTCCTGCGGAGCCCCGCTGGCTTTCGGACAGCAAGCCTGGCTGCTTCCAAGATTTCAGGTCAGCAGTGCAGGACACTTGATGGCGCCGGAAAGGAGGACACGTACTGGACCAGCGGAAAAATAGTAAAAACGCGAGAGGCAGGCAGGTGGAAGTCTCGTTCCCGGCCAAGGTTCGTGACCTAGGCAACGTCATCCAAGCATTAGAGAGCTGTCGATCGGCAGGGCCCCGGGCTCGACGCGCTCTTTTGCAACCACTTCGGGACCACTTTGTGACCACTTTGCGGCCAGCCCGGCACGGACACGAACCACGAACGCACCCCGCGGTGCAACCCAGCCGCGAGACATACCGAGCGAACCACCCTGCTGCTTCTGTCTCTCTCGCACTCACGCGGCGGCCCGTAAGGCTCTTAGGGGTGCGAGAGAGACGGAGCAACGGAACGGCGCGCGGAACCGCTCCGGCAAATGAAGGAGCGCGAAGGAGCCCGGCCAGGCGAAACGCGAGGCGCGAGACACCGCTTGCATGGACCGCAGCAGTGCCGGCAGTGCCAACAGTACCAGCACCGAGTACCAGTACCCCGCCCCCTGCCGCCCTGCCGCCACCAGGCCGCCACCGGCGCAGGGGTCATCGCCTCCTCGACCGCCGCGCTGCCCGCCTGGCCTGGCCGGCCTCCCAGTGGTCTCCCAGGCACAACACCCGCCTGCGCGCCGCGCGCCGCCCTGGGAGCGCCGCGGCACCCGCCGCACCGCGTCAGGTCGCGGACACGTCGCGGACACTGCAACGCTACAACGACCTGCTCCGAGTGGAGCCATTTTGCACGTCCAGTAAATCGTTTTTCAAACAGTTTTTGCTTTTCTGTCGGCGTGTTGAACGCACCGCGGCGGACGCCCTCGCGTTATGCGGGTGGAGTGGATACGAGTGGATACCAGGCCGACTCGCCCCCTCGACCCGTACCGCACTCCTCGATCCGTCAAGCCTGCCATTCATGCGGCCTCTGCACCGCAGGGCCTCTGCAGGGCTTGACCACGGCCTCGGCCTCCGCGTCTCGGATTCCAGGATTCCGCAGGTGGGCGCGGCCTACCTGAGCCACCCGCCCCTTCCTTGGCTGCCCTCGGCCGACGTGCCTGGAGGGCTTGGCCGGCCTGGCGTTGTTGTGTTCCTTGTGGTGCAGCCTCGCCCCCATCCCGGCCTCGGCGCCGTGCACGCTGTCTCACTCGCACTCACGGGGCGTCCCGCAGGGGTGCGAGAGAGACAGAGCCACGGCGGCACAAAGGGACGAGAGGGGAACGGGAGAAACGGAGCGCAACTCGTGCACAAAAAAGCGGCGGGTCTAGAGGCGACCCTCGACCCCGCCCTGTTGCAACCCCAGCCCGCCCCAGCCCGTCTAACCCCTTCCAGCCAGCCAGCCTCACTCCGCCCCCGCCCGCACCGGCACCGTCCCCGCTGCACTCGCTGCACCACCGATTGCTGCCGCTGCTCCCCTCTCAGGGTCTGGATGAGTGTTTTATCACTGGCTGGAGCCGCTGGAGCGGCTGGACGCGACGCGCGGTGTTGCTGGGCCTCCACTGGAACCCCCGTGCCGGCGTACCGTCCCACCGTCCCGTGGGGCGTCACGTCATGCACGTCATGCACTCTGCCTCCAGCACGGCTCCAGTACACTACTAATTCATCGCCATCGCCGCCTCTCGCGGGGCGTCCAGTCGGGCTGCGAGAGAGACAGGGCGGCGTGACGCCCTGCGGAATGAGTCTGCAGAAGGGCTGCCCGGCAGACTAGACTGACTAGACGGCTCGGTTGACTCACCTTCATGTGACGCGGCGCCCCTCGGCCCGTGGTAATCCTTGTCGGGGCACATATCACTCCACCGCGAGCTCGCTAGCGCAGCTAGAGCCACTACACTCGATTTCACTCGCGGCTCGGCCCCTCGTTCGAGGGCGTTCGCTGCGCCAACTCGCCGAGCGACGGCGGCGGACCGGGCCGACGGACAGGACCAAGCAAGACCGCGCGTCAAAGTCCAGACGTCAACCGGAGGCACGGCGGCACGGCGTCGCTGGAGGCGTCGCGACGCTCAGGGCAAGGACACGCGGCACGCAACACGCTGCGAGCACCTCGACAACACGACTGACTGGGTTGGATGGAGGAGCTGTTGGAGTCCGCGGCGCGGGCACGGCGGCACGGCGGCGGCGGTGTTGTGCTGGCATGCTGGATGGCGGAGGGAGGCATGGATGGCTGCTCCCCGAAGACCCCCTCCTCCCTCCTCACATCCTGCAGAGCCGCCGGGACGCCTCGCCCCGCCCCGCCCCGCTCCCTCCCCCACCTGCAGCGCGTCCTGCCCGGCGTCCTGCGGGAGAGCGCTCCCCTCTTCCCCTCCACCTCTCCCCTCTCGTCACCCAGACGTCGTCGTCGGGGTCCGGCCGTCTTCCGGTGGGTGCCCGTCCGCCCGTCCGCCCGCTCCCCAAATTCCCTATTCCCGGCTGCCACCTGCTCCTGTTTTTCGTGGGGAGATTCTATTAATTTGAAAAATGCAATTAAAAGATGATGTGGTGTATCGTATCTTTGAGCGTCGAATGCGCCTCTCGAAGTCATTCTGCTTGCTGAGCTGTCGCTGTCGCTGTCTTCCTCGCCCGTTGCCCGTGTTGCCCGTTCTTGGCGCCAGACAGGTAGGCAACGCTTCGGCACGCCTGCATACCAGCACCGAAAGATCGCGCCAAAAAGAGCGCGCCGCTGATTGGTTGACTTCCCTGGCCGTCGACCAATCAGGACCCGCGCGTCTTTTGGCCGTTCTCTGGTTTCACTTCCATGACGTCCGAACGCTTCCCTCCTCGCGCGTCCATGGTTCATGGCTGCCGTCCCCTCCCCCTACCCCCCTCACCCCAAACACTATCATATCACGTAGTGTGTGTACATCTCACACAACCTCAACCAAAAACAACATAGCAAAACAGTGGGAGGAAACCCATGGACAGTAGTTCCGATGGCAGTACATTCTTTTCTGTCTTGCATTAGCTGAAACTAGAAGGAAACTTTCCATTCATCATGCTTTTACAATGAGCCATGTAAGTTTTGCCAGAAAGTTATTTGTCACCATTACAGTTGTTTTACATCTTTTGAAGATTCTTTCAAGAAAATCGTGCTGATCAGAACCCAGTCATTATACTTATTATAATTTTTGAAAATGTGATTGAAATGTGAGTCTTGTGAATGATGGCCATGTTCTATAATATTGTGGTTAAATTTGTTGTTAAAATATTCACTGTCTCCCTCCAACATTGTACAAGGTCTCCATTCATAGGTTAGAATGACCTTAGTTCCCATAGTGAGGCATTGCCATACTTCGATTCCTTTCTCTTGATCTTTGTTGCCTGTTAAAGCTGCCTAAATTGACCATGTGGTTCCATATGTTTCAGCTGTAACATGATGTCAACAGTGATGGCTGTGTCTGGTGGCTCTCAGGCATCAGGTAGTGGTGGTTTTCATTCAAAAGAACGAGAACAGTTGATGTCAGATTTACATGATGCTGTCAAGAAATGTCAAGTTCGATTTGGGGGGCGAGCGGAACTTGCTACTGAGTCAGATCCGCATGTCGCTGCCCTATGCAGTCGACTGGAAGCCGCTCTATCTCATGGATTACGAGTCAAACCACTGAATAAATCCAGCTCTGCATTTAAGTAAGTCTTGTCAATGATGATACATCGTCTCTGAGTATGGGCTGTGCAATCTATGTTAAAAACTTTCTTTTATTTAGGCAAATGACAGAAATTGTTTCTACCAGCTTATTGCTGAACCGGACTGAAACCAGCAGTCATGTATCTTTTTGGCATTATGTAGCTGAGCACCTGACCAAACATGAGTATGAACGCTATCTTCTTCTCAAGCAGGTTTGTTTCTTTTCCATATAACCATTTTTTTAAATATATTTAACAATGCAAAAGCGTATTGATTGATGAGTAATGATATAACTTTTCAGGTGTGGACTGATATTGGAAGAGGTAGAGCTTGGCTTAGGTCATCTCTGAATGAGCATTCACTAGAACGGTATTTACATTGCTTACTTGGGAATCCTCAACAAATGTCACAGTATTATGAAGACTGGTCATTGTTATTGGACCAAGAATTATCCAGCAACCTTCCAACTATGGCCAGAGGTGGTACAACTTGCCAATATTTCAATTTGTTAGATATCAAACTATGATGTTGTTTTAACTTTCAAAACATATTTTTTAGGCTTAGGACCTATTTTATTTGCTATTAGTATTGATAAAATAGAGTTGAATCAGTGGGGACCTTCTAAGGGTCCAAACAATAGTTCTTCTGATCCTTCCCTATCAAGATCGGAACCAATAATAATTGCTGATGTCCAAAATGGTAAATTTTTCCCAGTGGTTTGATTGTTTTGTGTAATCTTATTGTTATCTTTTCTAAACGTATGACTCATGTTTTCAGACAACAGTAGCTCTGGAAGTGGCAGTATGGGAAGCAGTGGCAATAAAAAGAAAACTGACAGCCGGAGAAGGAGGAAAGGCCCTGCTAATATTATTTCTTTCGATGATGATGACACTGTCTCACAGAGTATAAAGGCCAATATGAGGCCTTTTGATTTTAACAGTGCACCTGCTACATGTTTAAGTTCACCAGTCACTGTTCCTGTTACTGACTCTGATCAAAAAGGTGGCAGTGGTTCTTTCACATCTGCTGGAATCATAAAAACAAATGAACAAGTTGAGGTAACATATTTTTGATAAAAGTTTATTTGTCAATGAATCGAGGCTTGTTTTTAATAATAATAATCTTTTATTTTAAGGACCTTGGGAGTGGCTTGACCGAAAACGGTCCTGAGAAGCCTGTTACAGAACAAACATCTGTTGAACAGATTTTGAATACTCCTACAATAAATCCCTCTCCTCCTGTTGTAAAAGTAGAAATGCAATGCTCTGATGAAGAAGGAGATGTAACAATTAAGAGCAAATCTGGACACATATCAAGGTAGGTTTGGGAGATGCTTGGGAGATTTTCAGAAGAGGAAAAGAAGAAATAAATTAATGATCAAATTATTGATTTTGCAGGATAACTGAGCAGCTCCAGACCTTGACTCCAGTGAACAATTTAAATGTTGGTGAATTAATACCAGTGTCTATGAATGAGGAGGCCCATTCGGAAGAAGATTCACTCTCAGTTCCAAGCTATTCTGAGGTTTGAAAACTGCAGTACCACTAATACATTGAAAAAATTAGAATGTTTAATTTTAAATACAATAATAAAATTAATTTTTTTATGTTTCTAGGATACAGACTGTGCTGCTGCAGCCCTCATTGCAACACAGAAATTACTTCAGAACACTACATTAGACTATAATCCCCCTGAACAGCCCTCAAGCAGTGCTCGGACAAAGAGTAAAGTGGAACTTCCTGCCCATGTCAATGGTTCGTCCAGTCCTATGTATTTTATTTATTTTATTACCCATCCTCAACCTGAACCTTCAAATTTATCTCTTCATGTGCAGGTGAAGTACGAGATGCACTTCTTGCTGTCCTTACCCGCAAGGAAGAGTTACAAAAAGAAAATCGTCATTTGAGAAGAGTGATGGAGGAAAGCCAAGAAAAGGTTAATACACTTCAGGCAGAAATAGCTGAAGCATCTAGAGTCCATTCTGAAAAAATGGAACGTGTTGAAAATCGTTTACAATCTTTAAACAGGTATTTAATCCCTTCTACATTTTATGAGAGAGCGGTGTCCCATTTTTTACATTTAATAATAATATCCTTTCTTAACATCACAGGGAAAATGAATTATTGAAGCACCAGTTAAGAAAATATGTGGGTGCCGTTCAGATGTTGCGTAGGGATGGTGCTCAGGCACATGAAATGTTAAGTCAATTGGCTGGAGGGCAATTGGTTGGGGATCCTCCAGATTATCACTCAGAAGCTCGTGAATATGAAAAAAAACTCATTCAGGTACGAGGTTTCCAAGGCATGCTTCTACTTGGTACATTACTTCTTATGTACATCGCTCACAAGCCTTGAATCTTTCAGGTTGCTGAAATGCATGGTGAGTTAATGGAATTCAATGAACGACTTCATCGTGCCCTTCAAGCCAAAGAAGCTGTGTTACGCAGGCTGAGAGATGAACTTGTTGATTTACGAGGCCCCTTGCCAGATGAACCAGCAACCTCTGATGATGATGCCCACAGTGTAACAAGTGATTATGATGGAGGCTCGATTTGCACCGCAGCACGTGCATTGGTCAATATATGGGTACCTTCGGCTTTCTTGACTGGAGGCTCGTCTGATGTTCATCATGTTTATCAAGTGTTTATAAGAATAAGAGATGATGAATGGAATATATATCGTCGCTATGCCCAGTTTTATGCCCTTCATAAGGACTTGAAAAAGCAAGATGCTGTGGTCGGAACTTTTGATTTCCCTCCCAAAAAGGCCTTGGGAAATAAGGTATGTAATTTCATATCTTACTATATTTGTAACAATAACTTAAATAATGATGAGATTAAAATGATTCTTTTGGAATTACAGGACGCTCGTTTTGTAGAGGAACGGCGTAAAAGACTTCAACATTATTTGAGATGTGTTATGAATCATTTAATTCAGTCTAATGCTGATCTTGCCTCTTCTCCTGATAAGGAAATTTTAGTGCAAATGATTCCATTTTTTGGGTAGGTGCCAATTTTTTTTATTCTAATTTTTTAAAATGTCTACCTTTAGCTCTTCTAACAAATTATGTTCATTTTCAGAGAAATGTGTAATGGGGGTGATGATAGGACACGCAGAAAACGAACGAGTTCCCGAAATCCCTTTACTCGACTTACACGAGTGAATCCTGAAATTCAGCCTGGTGGCTCAGCTCCTCAGTACACTGGTCTGTAATTCAGTTTTTGAAATAACTTGCTCAAGGGCCGTGTTCCGTCCTCCACACTTTCCTTCCTTGATAACGTCATTTGTGTATCCATGTAACACTGATCAATACAAATAGGTATTAATGTATCCATAATGTTTCTGGAATGAAATGAAGTAGGCTTTGGATTTAAGCTTCAAGGGGGAGCCATGGAGAAGCCTCCTATCGTTATTGTCCTTGACTCTACCTGTCATTTCATCTGTGGGAGCACTTCTATTTGTTGGTGACACTGACACCTAGTTTTCTGCAGCTCCCCTGCAAGTTCCATTAAAAAAAAAAATTATCGTGTATGTTATGTAGTTTGCTAGTTCCCTGAGTGGTAGTTTTTTTACCTTGAACCAAACTTATTGTTATATGTACTAAAGAATCCAACAATCGTTGTTGAATTCATATTTATGAATTTATTTACCTGGAACTAGCTTACCATTAAGGTTTATCCTTCTTTTTCACATGTTGATATTCTGAAAGTTTTCAAAAGGATGATAAATTTTATGTCAATTATTGTAGTAATAGTTGAGGTGTCTTGTGATAGGAAGTGCCAATTCCAGCTGTAGGTATTACATCCTTAGTCATCACACAGAACATTTTCACTGAAGCAACTCTCTCAAGTCTTCAAAAACAAATATGTTATTGTGGTTATGGCTTGTTCCTATTTTATATTTCACACTGTTGATTTTATACATGATCTTTGTCTTGGTTTTAAAAATGATTGCCTCATCTGTTTTAAACTGTTTTGTCAATGTTCAGGAGCTTATTGTAGAAAATACTCAAAACTTCAAGTGTAATTGCTATTCATGCATCCACCAATCACTTAACTTCTCAGAGAAAAATTCTAAAGACCTTAAGATCTGATAATGTTTTAGCAACCTTAAACCTGGAACTTTGTAGTAATATTTGAATGAATATTTTTTAGAAACCGGTCATTGGTTGATTGTTTTAGTCACCACACCAATCATTTGCATGTGTTAGTGAGAACACATTTAACAGGTGTAATTGGTTTGATTTGTGATTGATATTAGAAGGTATTGTTGTGTAATGTAGTTTTCAACTAGTTGTTGATTTATTGTGCATTCCTTAATTGTCCATTGTGTTTGAGTTCTCCAGCTCCCAGTGTGTAAACTGTAATTTGTTTTGAAAAGACAGTTTTTTAATTGCATTCCAAAACAGACAAAAACTTGACCCAATCATGGTCAAAGTCAGTCAATGGTTCAATTATTAATTGCCCATTTTAATGCTTTTCCTCTTTTCCTTTGTTAATTTTATTAAGTTGGTTTTTGTTTGAATGTCCAGCAAGGTATTACTCAGTTAAGAGAGAGCTGGGTCCCTTTGTGATACAATTAATTTTGTTGTTATATTGTTTTGATGTAATGTTATTATTGTCATGTGCTATGCTTACATTTGCTTTCTTGTTCAATATGAACATATTTTTCATGGTTTGTTTCCTACTTTTCTAAGAAGGTATTATTCACATATTTTTTGTCCTGTTGTCATTATTACTTTTCAGAACAATTGGTGTTGTAGCACGACTTGCAATAAAGAAAAAGAAAAACAACTGCGTTTAGATTATCTTTTCTTGGCACCTCTGTCCTTTCCTCTTTAGCGAAGTCTCGAGCCGCGAAGGGTGATATTGACTCAAAGAAATTCAAACACATCTGGCCTTCCCTCTCCTTGAATGACCTTGACTGGTGTTCAATAAGCCTGGTGTGTAGGCTGCCAGCAGTGCCGTGGGGGAAACTAGCGGCCGTAAAATGGCGCTCGGAACCTCTTTCCCAATGTATGGATTGCATCCCTCGGACCCTTGACTCGATGGCTGACACTCGGCTTGCCTTACAGTGGCTTGCAGTCCGAGCTTTGGCCGCTCTCCGCTCTCCGATCTGGTTTCCGCGCCACAGAGGTAGTGACGCCCCGGGAAGTCCAAAGCCACACGCTACCAAGTACTGAGCGGCAATTGCGCAACGCGCCCCGCCGCCTGCACACTGCCAAATCTGCCGCGCCCGTCCCGGTTCGTGCTCGGGGGGAAAGGCGCGCGAGGAAAGGTGGACTAAACTGCCGGAAAATTTGAGGGCGCGCGAAACAGCGAACTGGAAACGAAAAGCGGGCACGGGCGGTGGTTGGCGGCGGTTGGCAGCGCCGGACGGCCGCACCGCAACCGGAAACGTATCCTCAGCGCTTCTAGTGGGTGCTTGGGGATGCCAAGCTTTTACGTACCTGTAACTGTGTCCTGCGCTTTTGTGCCAAATACCTTCAACTTAGCCGAGTACTCGCCGAAAGTACCGTCTCGGGGATCGACGGTCACAGCACGCTGCTCTGGGCGTGCGTTTTCGTGATTGTCCGAGCTGCCCACTTGTTGTCTAACCCGTTCCCTTGAGCGTGTGCGCTGTGCGCTGCCCCAGGGGTGAGTTTGCCCAATATTTCCTCTTCTAGCGTCGTTCTGGGGACGTAGGGTAGTCGCTCTGCAGCCCCCGACGTCCGCTTTGGCGAATGTGCCTCGCAGGTCCCGGTGCCGGGCGTTGTTACCGCTGCTGCGGCCTCGGAACGGAATCCCGCCAGTACCGCCCTGCCCATTGTGTGAAGCGTAGGCCAAGGGAAGTGAGTGGAGGTTAGGTTATCGTCCGCACTTGCCGTCCGAGTCCGGGAATTTACAGCAGAAGCGATCGAGTTGTTGTAGCTTTTCGGGGAATGTGTACGTGTTTACTTCTCAGTTGCTTCGAGGAACACAAACGCCGGCATAGTGTTATGCCGTAGATGCCTTTGTAAAACCCTACACAACCAGTGCTTGTTGTGAGATTTTTTGTTGCTGCCTGCCGTTTCGTGCTAAGTAATGAAATCGTTCCGTTTTTCATTACCTTTGAATCAAACAGATGCCGCGGTGACTAATTTGAACCTTGGCGCATCTTTTTAACTAGTTTTCTGGTGATAAGAGGCTTTGGAATTTTCTTTTGGAGGCTTTCTGCGAGACGGGGGAATAGGGTTGATCTGCTTGTGTTTTGTGTATGGCAGGCTGTTTTTAGGCATGCAAAGTTCGATTGCGATTTGTGGTGTCTCCTTGAGTTTTTGCTTTGATTGTAGTCGGACATCTCTCTGTCTCCTTCTGAGATTTATTTTGTTCTCAATTCTTTGTCATCTGCTTCACTGTAATGAAGTAACTAGACGGACCTCAACTCATCACACCTAGAAATACCTTAACAGTATTTTTTAAACAATAATTTGATACTGCCATTTCTTGTTTTTATGATTCCTTTTATTATTAATATTTCAAACTGGCCACTTCCATTTCATAATGCCAAATGCCAAGCTTCTGTGTGAAAAAAAATAACAATGCTTGTTTGTTAGGTTACTTCATCCTATTGTCTTGTCTGATTTTAATGAGGTTAGATTTGTTGACTTTGTTTCCCACATTTTGATAGTTTTCTGTCTTTTTTCAGAACCAGAATTGGACTGCAGGAAGTTCTTCAAATTATCTTGATCGGAGAAATCGCTCACTTTCTGCAAGGACTAGAGCTCATCATGATTCACTCATCAACTACAACTCGAAACACTAGGTAATATAATCTCTCAAGTACACCACTTTTACTTTTATTTTCTCAGTATGTGGGAAGGCATATTCATCACCTTATGTCTCTAATATACACTATTGACAGTGATTAAATAGTCGTCACTTCTGTTTCCCTTACATACACATATTTGTGTTGTGCCGTGTGTTCTGGACTAAAAATTGTTGTTCTTTTCAGGATTATTTAGTGGATTAGAATCACTTTAAAGTTTTTAGTTCATGAGCTGAATTGATGTGAGTATCTCCACAGTGTAGTCAGTTGTTTCTTTTAATCTTTATGGATTCATTTTAATGTGCTCTTCTCTCTTTTTTTTCAGAAGTCTGCACTTTTTCATGCTGCTTATGCTCCTAAACAGTCTATCAACCTTAATTTTTATTCATGTAAGTTACATTTTTCTTGAACACCAGGACCAGCCATTTTTGTTAAATAAATCATCGTAGTTCATTCAGTGTGATTGTTTCATCAGAACATTGACCTATGTAGATCTGATTGCAATCACTATAGAAAGCATATCTTTTTGAGGCTGTGTATTTCTCCAATTATTTTACTGATTGTTGTGCATACTATATGTTAAGAGCACAATTATCATTTTCCCTTATTTTCCTTTCTTAGGCTTGCAATGTGTAAAGCTCTTAATAATTTTCTTAATTTGAATTATATCTAATCCATGTTTTCTCCTTTTCTTTTTCATAGATGTGTGTGAAGCATGGCACCAGTAGGCAAAACTATTCCCCATGAGAATGGGTTTCTATCGAAAGGTGAAAATGGTCACAGCAATGTGTTGGGTGAGGGAACTAGACTGTTTCCTGAAGGAATCTACATTAAAAGCGAAGAGGAAGAGGAACCAACCTCTTATGTCGCAATGAATGGGGATGAAGGAGTGGTCATCAAGACAGAAGAAATTAGTGATGATGAATATGAGAAATCTGATGTAGATATTTTGGATGATATCAAGTCAGAAAATGAAGAGGGTAGTGACAAGTCGAGCAGCCAAGGAGATGACATCACAGAAGAACCTGGGAAACCTTTGTTGTGTAGAGTTTGTGGAAAGCAATTTACAAGAGCTTTTTATTTTAACCTGCATGTCAAAACTCACGAAATTTCAATTGCGAGTATCCCTAACAAGCCACATAAATGCCAGGAATGTGGTAAAACATTCGCTCTACTGCAGCATCTGACAGGACACTCAAGAACTCACATTGCAAGCAGATATTTTGAGTGCCCCATATGTCGAAGGAAATTTACAGAACTGTCAAATCTCACCATGCATTTGTTGAAAACGCACCCTGATGAAAAACCTTACAAATGCTCTGAATGTGACAAGCAATTCACACAATCATCGGCTTTAAAGAAGCATATGAGAACTCACAGTAGTGTTATGTCACAAGAGGAAATTGATCGAATTGATATGTTGTTTTATGTTGAAAACTGCCATGAGAAAGATGGAGATGAGCCTCTACGGAAAAAAATCAAACTGGAAAAAGAAGACGAAAGGACTACCCCAACTAAAGAAACCTTCAAGGAGAAGGGAAGACAGGATGACAAATCTCCACCATCTAAAGGAAAATCTCCAGCCCAGAAAGAAAAGTCAATATCACCTAAGAGGAAATCCCCTGCAAAGAATAAGGGTTTTCATCTTAAAGCTGCCATGGTTGAAAACCCAGTTGTTGAAATCAAAGAAGAAGATGTATCCTCTGACAATGAGCAAACACCCACTAGCATTTCTTCAATCAAAGAGAGAGTACCCTCTCAAACTAGGATTAACACTCTTTCCCCAGCATTGTCACCAAGTTCAGATACCTCCGCCGAATCAAGAGATTTGTCCAATCTAGACTACGATGTTCCTCTGTCAGGCATGTCACCAGAAGTACCCGCTTACATTGGAGTACTGGCGGCAATAGAAAATGACAGCTCATCGTCATCAAATTCATCTTCAAACATGGAGGATACTGGCACGGAGCTGACAAATATAAGCAATGCGAAGAACTTGTCACCTTTAAGAAATGGTGCACCACATAATAAAGTACTTAGCCCTCATTCGAAGGCCATGTTACCAACACTTTGTCAGCAAAATAGTGATTTGTTTTCAACTAAATCATCTCCTCTTCAGTTATTGCCAGAAACCAATGAAAATGGTATGGTTACTGTGGTAATCAAAGAAGAAGTTGTAAACGAAAATGAAAATGTAGCACTAACCTGCAATGGTGATAAAAATTTCAAATCCAAGTCTGCTGCATTTATCTCTCCTGATAAAAATAAACCCAACTGTGTTTTAGGGCGAGAAGGCAAGAAATCTGATAAACGAGATCCAGTACCCTCCATAGAGAAGCCTGATGGTGTGTATGAAGTGCAGTACAAGTGTCATAGATGTGAACTGTACTATGATTCTGAAGAAAAACTTCATGAGCATCTAATGGATCACACTGGTGTTAAGCTGTGTGAGTGTCGGTTTTGTGGTAAAGATTTCACCAAAATGACTTCCCTGAAAAGGCATTTGTATTATCATGTTGCTGGAACCATTCCTCAAGATTGTACAAGATGCGGCAAATCATTTTCAAGCTTCAAAGATTTAAAGGATCACTGTGCAAATAACAAATGCATTGCTGCTGCTAAGACCCAGTTCAAGTGCTTTCGGTGTAGAAAAAATACATCGTCATTGAAAAGGCTAAAAGTTCATCTTTTGTCTCAGTGTAATGAAGAACCAGTGCAGTATTACCTTCCCAAAGAAGGAAGTGATAGTAGTTCAGCTGAAGTGGATTCTGATGGTGTTTCATCTAAGGACACTGCTTCAGGGGAAAGAGATAAAGATGACTCTGGATTCTCACAGCTTTCAAGTAGGTGGGTCAATCAAAAGTTTGAGAAAGCAGTCCCCAAAGAAGATCCCGACATGCATGCATTAAATTTGGAAGCTGATGATATAGAAGCGTTGCAGATTTTAAGTGAAGTGGACAACTCAAGTCCGTCAGATGAAATCTGGAACTATCAATGTGTGAGCTGTGAAGAAAAGTTCGAAACTGCATTGAAGGCTAAAGTTCATTCCAAGGAAGAATGTCTGGCTAGGTCTGGATCAGAAAGGTCAACGGAGAAAGAAACACTGAAAATCAAAGTCGTATTCGAGGAAGATGAAGATTTACAGTGCTCCTTGACTTGTTCTGAGTGTGACAAAAAAGTTGTTGGAGTTGAAAAGATGCTTCTTCACATTAAAGAGCATATTTATCAACGAAATAATCTGACCTGTCCCGTACTGAAGTGTGGAAAGCTGTTCAAAGACCCAAAAGAGTTTAAACTTCATCTTAAAGGTCACACAGGACATAAGCCTTTTAAGTGTGCTGATTGCGGAAAGCGCTTCTTTTTGCGTGAAAACTATGAGAACCATGCACAGAGACATGGCATTCTCAAGAATTGGAGTTCTTTGAATACAATTATTGGAGAATCGGGTGTTAGCAAAAAAGCTGCATGTGCCAGAAGCCCCATAACTATAGAGTCGACTATTGCCAATTTAGAAGCAGCTGAACCTGATGTGGATAGGAAGCTGAGGTGGACTCCCCATGCAACCTCCCAACCAATTAGTGAACGTGATGAATTCAAACCTTCCAAAAGCATAAAGGTGGAAAAAAGCATAAAGACGGAGAAAAATATTAAGACGGAGAAAAACATTAAGACGGAGAAGAACTTTAAGACGGAGAAGAACTTCAAGACGGAGAAAAACTTTAAGACGGAGAAGAAATCTTCAACAAACTTGCCTGCTGTCTATAGACAGGCCAATCATGCTGTGTACAAATCTAAGCCAGCCATTCTCAAACCTTCACCAATTGCTAATAAAGCGCCTGAGAATGTCAATCGATCTCCACCGCCTATGATTAGAGCTGCTGCTCCTATGATCAGAACTGCCGCTCCTATGATTAGAACTGCTCCTCCAATGATTAGAACTTCTGCTCCTATGATTAGGACTGCTCCACCAATGGTTAGGACTGCTGCTCCTATGATTAGAACTTCCGCTCCTATCCACAGAACTGAATTATCTATCCATAGATCTGGGGTTCCTATTAATCTAACGGTCAATAGGCCAGTACCATCTCTTATTAGAACTGGACCTGCTATCATCAGACCCATCAGACCTGTGCCTACTCTAAACCGTGCTGTGTCTCCTGATGAGAGACCAATTCATACTTCTGCAGGTTTCTTATCTCTGACATCTGCTTTCCCTGTTTCTCAAGCAAGATCATTTGCAATTACATCACCGCCAAGCAGCAAGACTGTATTCTCTGTTGCAAATGTCTCTACAGCCAAGTTTGGATTGAGTCCGAAAAATTCCAATGGACGCGCCCATCCTCCATCCTACTATCGCGTGTCTGAACACTCCAGGGCTCATATTCAAGCCGCAAATGCAGAATTGAGGAAGTACCCTCGGTCGGGTCGTTGCGAAGTTTGCAAGAAGATTTGCTCTCGCCTGGACAAGCACATGATGGTACATCTCAACCAGAAACCTCATCTATGCCCAATGTGTCCTCAAGCTTTCAGGCAAAGTGAGCATTTGAGGCGCCACATACGAGCAAGACATGAAGGCAACCATCGACAATTTGAATGTCCAAAGTGTCATAAAAGACTTACTAGGAAAGACAAGCTAAAGGAGCACATGAAAAACTGCATTCGTTTGGATGGTGATGTTAATATTAATAGTCCTTTAAGTAATTATAGTGATGATAGTCCTGTTACTCTTGGTGATAGTTTGTTTGACATGATACCTGGTCCACATCAACTCAATTTGCAAGGTCACAGTGTGGAATGAGGTCTACAGCTACCATTCTCTCTCTCTCTTTATAGACTAAGATTTTTTTAAAAGTGTAATTTCTTACCCATTATTTTTTCTTTTTATGATTTTCCTTGTTTTGAAGGAATTGTCCTGTTATTTTATTTTTAACTGCATTCTGACGTACTGGTTGCTTGATCAGATGCATTCTTTTCTGATTCAGTGCTCATATGAAAGGTTGTACTTCATAGGTTTTGTATTGTTTAAGTGAGTATTCTTTAATATGATTTATATTGTAAGGAACAGTTCCAGTGAATGTGAAATGACCTCTTAAACTAAGGTCTGTTCTGCTTTATTTTGTAATGAATTCTGTGCATAAATATCCTTTCTGGAAACTTCACATGTACAATGATTTCTGTTTGATCAGAAAATCTTGCTCTGCATGAGTTATGGCACATGAATGGTTTTGTACAGACCTAGTATACTTTTCTTTTTTCAATGCATTTTTCATTTTGTATTAAAACTATGTATTCATCATGTCTGTTGTAATTGAATTGAAAGTTATCAGTTTTAGTCTGATGCAGAAATGTATAGTTCCTATTTAACATACCTATTAATGCCACTTGTTGATTCTGATTCCCTTTGATTAGTTATGTTCTCATCATTATTATTGTTGTAGAGGCCTTAAACATTACTCTGACTATAAAGTGTTCCATTTTTGTGTAAAGTAGCATCACTCCAATGTCACTTTCTTTTTCTAAAAGTATTTCTTGTTTTTAAACTTTTGTTGTATAGTCTTTCAAGTGTCATGGCTGTGCCAGTGACCTGGTTAACCTTCTGTTCATTTGCTGAATTTAGCTTTGGGAGATGGATAGATCTTTGTGGTGATCATCACTGAATTATTTTGGAGTAATGCCTGTGTAACCAGTTCACTTTGTGACACAGAACTGAACAGTGCTGCTTTGTATGTAACTGCTTCTGTATGAGGCTATTTTCCCAATTTTAAAATCTTGTGGCGAATCACCATTAGGTGTTGGATCAGAACCCTGTTTTGGATTTTAACAAAAGCTTAGATTGAGGCAGTGACAATGTCAATGCTGTATATTTTAGGTATATTGTGATTTTGTAGCTGATAATTTTGTGGATTCTGTCCCTTTTGTTACCAGTATTGTAATTTTACAATTCTTTACTAATATTGTTTTGTAGTTGATTTTCAAAGTGTCAACCCAGTAATCGGACATCATGCCATTGTAGTTTTCTTTGTTCAAAATTTTAGAAAGCAAGTCTGATTAATGAATAAAGTTGCTCAGGCAAATGATCTGATTTGTAAGTTTTAAGTTAGGTACAAATAAAATTGCAGAACTTATCTGGCGTTTTATTAAGAAACCATGTCCATGATTTTCATACATCATAAAACTTTAAAATTAAGTCACATTCAAATAAATCAGCTTGGCAGCTTCACTTCATTACACCAATTCAATTAATATTGTTGAGAAACTTTGATCAAAAATTAAATAAATATATTCAGGTACTAGGGGAAGTATCCTTTTCATCTTCATGGGGTAACACAGTTTCCTGTTTAAGTGCAACACTTTTCAAGATTTCCATTCCTATAGCACGACCCATAGGAGGTGGAACAGCGTTTCCAACTTGTCTATGCTTATCAAGGATAGTACCATAGAAGCGATATTTATCAGGAAATCCCTGAGAGCGAGCACATTCCCTTACACTAACAACTCTTGTCTGTTCTGGATGCAACACCCTTCCCTGCAGCAGAAATGATGGGAAAAGAGGATTAATTTAATTTACTACAGTCAAAAAGTTGTGAGAAGGTACTTGACATTTTATTACCTGCTTGCCCATGGGTTCAGGATTAGTGACAGTGGTTGAGAAGAATCCATCCCATTCTAGTCGGCCGTAAAGCCCAGCCCAATGGTTGTGCCTGTTTCCAGTGTGAGGTAGGCACCATGGAATAAGTGTGTTGTACTGACGGTCCAAAGGATCACAAGCTTTGCCTTCGGCACAAGAGCACACTCCCCTGTATGCACCCGATGAGGATTTGCCATTTTTCTTGTCATGATGAGTGTAAACCCTGGAAAAAGCAAAATATTTCATAGGAACAGAGGTGAAATGAGATTTATAAAAGAATCTGTGCGAGCACTTAGTGTGGCTTCATACAATTTATGAGCTGTTTTTCCATCCTTTAGGAGAATGTCAAAATTTGGAAGGTCTCTCCAGTCTGAGCCAGATGCTGTCGGGATATTAGCAATGCGAGCTTCCACAAGAGGCGCCATGTCTTTGCAAATGTGGTCACGCAGAATGGGTTGATACTGTTGGGCTCGAATCTGAAGGGAGTAAAAAGGATTATCAATGTCTAGAATTGGTTGCATGGTGAGGTTAGCGTTAAAAAGTGTCATGGTAAACTACCTTCCGCTGGAAATCTGAAAGTGCCTCTCCTCCATAAGGCATTTCTTCTTTGCTATGACCATTGAGTATTTCAGGCAAGTCAGACATAGCATCACGCACAGTGATAGTTCGTAGAGGAGCACATCCAACCCAAGGACATGATGGTTTGAACTGAAAAGCAACATTTCCTTCAGAGTTATTGATAATTTAACAGTGTGCTTTTAATCAGAACAGCTGTGAACGGTGAAGAGCCAGGGGGAAGGTATCAAAGCCACTGCTTACCTTCTTATCATCTACAACAACAGAGAGTCTGCACGCACGGGGATTGAACACATGCAAAGGAGCTGGTAACTGTGGTAATATTTCTCCAGGGGCAGCAGCAATTATAATAGCCCTTTAAATGGTAATTTTTTTTATAAGTACATTAGCACACAATTTCAAAGAGAAAAAACTAGAAGTCATTGCTCAGCTCTGAATTACCTGCGACGAGTCTGGGGAACACCAAAATTGCCAGCTTGTAATATTCCAAAAGTGCATTGGTAGCCCATTTTTACTAGGCATCGTAGTGTTAACTTGAGGACAATACTTCGCTTAAAAGCAACAAAGTTACGCACATTTTCCAAAATAAAGAAACGGGGACGGTAAAAGTCACAGTATGATAAATAAGTGACAATCAAGGAATTCTGGAAACATGAATAAAATCCTATGAATATTTGACCTCTTCATTGGCTTGAATAAGTACAATGTTATTACTTACTTTGAAAAGAGAGTACTGCCGTGAATTAAATCTGTTCATTCCACTGAAACCCTGGCAAGGAGGACCACCACAAAGTAGATCTACTTCACCTCTCTGGGGAAGAACTTGCTTTTTGGAAGTCATCTTCTGACCCTTGATACAAAAAGAAAAATGGTGGGTTAAGAAGTGAAGTACAGTACAGACATCATGTAACCTAGAAGGCAAATCAATTGTTTTACCTGCATTGCAAGTCTCAGCAGCATGTTACAATCCTCAGAGAACACAGTGGCATTGGGATTGTTAAGTTGGAAAGCATTAGCAGCTGCTTCCTCATTCTCTACGGCCCAACAAGTTTCTGAAACCCCTGCCTGGTGCAGGCCTTCAGATAATCCTGCAAAAGTTACCAGTGATGTCAGCTTACAAAAGTCATAGTGCAGAGAAACAGTTACATTCAGTCAAAGCTCTTCAAAGATTACCTCCGCAACCAGCAAAAACATCAAGAGTTTTCAAACGCTGAGATACAGATGGCCAGGCTGGGGTTTGAGGGTTTGCCTTGTCATTTGCTACTGCATTCATCTTTCCTTTGCCTTTACCCTTACCCTTTCCCTGGGAAAAAATGAAATCAAATCCAACTGTTATTATTAAAATGTATTATAAATTTTTATGGCATGGGAAGGAGAAGTAACAAACTGACCTTTCCTTTTGAGCCCACACAAGCAGCCTTTGATGGGGGATCGTCAAATGTTTGTGCCTTGGCATTGTAAGCTTGGCTGAAATAGAAACGATCCGGGCCACCAGATACCCACTCAGACTCATTGACCTGTAGATTTTCACTGTTCATCAGGTAGCATTTTCCTTTAACTTTGGAAAAGTCCACAACTTCCTCTAAACGGACAGAATAAAATATTTTGTTACTACAATGACAAGGAACACAAGCATACCAACGACCTCACGATCTCACTGTTTGTACCTTCATCACTCCAATACAACATGTTCAAGTCATGTTGGTAGGCAGCACTAATTCCTTTGTGTGTGTTTTCTGGGCGATACAACTTAGTAACTCGTAGAAAAATGTCACCAACACCCAAGACTTTAGAACGTGAAAATATGGAAGTGATATAGCCAATGCAGAATGGTTCGGGTGTTTCTTCGTTTGAGCCCTTAATATAATCTGAGTACTTGCGATAATACTCTGGGTACATGTCTTCATCAACAGCCTGGGGGAAAAAAAAAATAAAAACCATGGGATATTCTCAAATAAAAGCTCTGATTGTGTTCAACAGTTCCACCCATTCTCACCTGATCAACCCCCTTACGCCTTCTTTTTGAATTTGATGAATTAGAAAATTTGAAATTGAAGGTGCCAGGCATCAAGTAAACACCTTGACCCTCTCTGTATTCTTCATTCTTCCAATGCACAACACCATACCTCATCTTCAGAAGCAAAATAAAAAGAAAAAGATTTCTGTTATGATTTCGTTAAAAATTAAAGATTGCTAAGTTCAAAACTAGGCAGCAACTCTACCTCTTTATTTTCTTCAGTTTTAAATTCACCAACTCTGATTATGCTCCTCCTTTCATTTAAGAATTGTTTTTCACATGAAACACAGAATTTATGAGCAGATTCATCTTTTGGACAGGGAGGATTAGCAGGTGGATCTTCGAATCTGCCCAGTTGAGTATTGTAGTACATTTGATAAAAAAAGCTTTTCCCATCATCAGTAAAATTTTCATCTTTTTCAGCGTCTCCATTACACGTATGCCTATTCCTAGATGGAGGCTTGTAAATAACTCGGGCAACTTGACTTACAGCTCCGAGGGGTATATCATGACAAGCATCAGCAAGGAATACTTCACATGGGTCTGATGTTTCACCAAGAACTGTATGCACTCCTCGACTGTATGAAAAAAGGAAAACAAAAATCATAAAAATTAATAACATGTTGTTTAGTTAATGTTTAAGACAGTTTTCCTCTTCTTGTAACTTACATAAACCAATGAAGATGGACCTTCTTTTCTCCTTTAACACTTTCCCACATATAAGCCACCCGAGCAATGAAAACCGGAACTGAGGGATCTTTTGGCTCCACAAGGACACAATCATTGAGTCCAAATTCAGAAGAACCTACTCTAACACGACTTTAAAGATAATAATAAAATAAGATTAGTACCTTTTGCAGAAGCCTCACAGAATATATAAATAACAAAGCAACATGAACATATACCTGTAGAAAGTCCTAGTCTGATCAGCTTTAATAGAATCACCAATCCACTCAACATTTCTCTTTCCTCGAGCAACTCCAGAAGTTGGAGCCTTCTCAGTCCAACTCATATTCCGATTATCGGCAAGTAGCTCATACTCATCCTCATCTTCTGGATCAGAGTCATCTGCTTCTTGTACAGCCAGATTCGGGCACCTGTTGACACCGAAACCCATGTAAATTTAACAAACTTGCTCTCCACAAGACATTTAAATCACAATTCAAAACTACCTTCTTTGAGTACAGGCTTGTTTACTTCTTCCACTTCCACCAAACTTCACCATGTCTTTGCAAGCAGCACATGAGCCACAGTCTGGCATCTGACATGCCTCACAAACTCCGCATCTTTGCCGTCTTGGAGCCTAAGATTTGTATGAAAAGAAGAAAATTACTCCACTGCACAAAATTAAACAATACAATAAAATTTTAGCCAAACAATTTTGCCTTTAAACAGTGTTTGCACTTGCCTGGTTTCCCTTGTCATTTCCTTCATCTAGTTGATCAGTAAAGAACGTGTCAAAAAGATTCCTGACAAGCTCTGTTGTAGCAGCCTTTGTCCAAACAGGCTTTTTCTCAGTTGTACTTTTGCGCTCTGCTTTGCGCATAGCTCGCCTGCAGTTTGAAAAAAAATTACAATCTGCTTTAATATGCAGTTTTGAATATTAAATAATTAGGTTAAAACAAGCAACAAGACACACTACCTTTTTCCAAGGGTAACCCCAGCAAGTTTCATGAGTGTCCGCATGCATGGCAAAACAATGAGCAAATCTCCATCATTTCCAGCAGAATCAAAACTTTCAACTTGATCACAAATGAACTGAGCATGACGTAGAAGACTATCTTCAGTCAATTCCACTCCCTTTGGTGGAACTGTAGTCTGGAATGATATAGGGTGACTTAGTCAAATATCTCAAGATAAAATCAATCACATAAGAAAATTATTTCTGGAGTTCCATAATTACCTGAAGTTTGTTAAGCAGGTCTTCATAAGTTGGGTTTGCTTCCTCAATCAAAAACTCAATCACAATCTTGCTCATGTATATTTTCCCTCGCACAGGCTCCATAAACGGCTTGTACTTCTCAGATGGCTCCATTAGGTAATATTCTCCATAACCAGTGGAAATACCAACAATGGCAGATTCGCCCCCATCAAAGCCCGTTACAAACCACTCATTAATAGGCCCTAAATCCTGTACAGGAACACCATCTGGAACAAAAGATGTAACTTGAGCAAAAAGTCAACAAACATACTGTAAGAAACTTATTGCATACCTTCTATATCTGCACTTTCTTCATACACAGCTTTTATGTAACCAGACACATACAGCAATACATTTTTATCAATCAAACCAGTATCAAAGGGACAGAGATGGCCTTCCTTGTCATAAACACTGGGAGGGTGGAGTAAAACGATTAAAAATTAACATGTCATCTGATACCCAAGTTCAAAGGAGAATATAAATAATTTACCTGAAACATGTTAATTTATTTACTGGTCGAGCATCACTTTCGTTAACATCGCTCTCATCTCCGTTAAAAAGCGATAAACTAGGATTAGTTAGAGCAACTAATTCCTCAACAGCATCACGAGGGGGTCCTTCGTACATGCATAAATCAGGGCTGTCAAGCACTTGTCTGCAAATTTGGCATCTCTTGGGTGCTGGCACTGAATCCTTCACAGCTTTTCTAGAGGGTTCAAGTTAATTAGTGAAAGAAAATGAGAGCATGATTAAGTGATGAATGGGAAAACATGAGACATACATGTCACAACTATCATGAGTCTTTTCACGCTTGACTTTTTTCTTAGAAGGAACTTCCAAGCTCGTATTGTTGTCTTTCTCCAGCTCCATAATTTTTTTGATTTTTCTATTGTCATCAGAATCATTTGCACCATCATTTTTTGAGAACTCATCATCTTGGGAAATGGGCTTGGACTTTCCAGTCATATCCTGGGTCGAGTTTTTAAATAAACCTGAATTCAAACATTAACAAGTTACCAAAGGTATCTCCATTGTCATAAATTTACACCTTTATATTTGTTTAGAAAACAAACCTAAGGAGGATGATAATGAACGAGTTTTCCTTTTTTCAGGTACCCCTGAACTGATGGTAGTGTTAGATCTCTCCAATACAGCCGTGTCAGTGGATTCCTTTTCAGGATTTTCTGTTAACATATTTCAACAGTATCAGGACAGTTTATAGCAGTGCCAAACACACACAATTATTGTAATGGATTCTAATCATACCTAGCGTGCTACTGCTATGAGATAAAGCTCCATACTTTGATGGGTCACTTAAATCAATTGAGGGTCTTCCCCTACCACGGCCTCGTCCTCTTCCTCTTCCCCGTCCTCTACCTCTGCCTCTTCCCTGTGAGGGGGACATGACTTTCCGCTGTGGGGAATCAGTTTCAGAATCATTCTCTGATTTCTCCAAATCACGGTGTTCCATGTCATCTTCTGCTGACAGCTGGCTAGATTCTCCCAGCAACGGCAATGAAGATCTGCCCCGTCCTCTTGGTCTCCCCCGCCCTCTACCTCTTCCACGTGAGGCGCTCATGTCTTTTTGCTGTGGGGAATCAGCATCAGAATCGTTCTCTGATTTCTCCAAATCATGGTGTTCCATGTCATCTTCTGTTGACAACTGGCTAGATTCTCCCTGCGATTGCAAAGAAGGTCTGCCTCGTCCTCTTGGTCTCCCTCGTCCTCTACCTCTACCTCTTCCTCGTCCTCTCCCCCTTCGAACCAATGACTGGACTAAGGCTGATTCCACTGGATTTGCCTCTGATGAATTTTCTTCATGTTCATCTGAGGAATGCTGAGAATCGTCATGTTCTGAATGGGCAATGTCATCCTCACTTTCTGGCACTCTGAGAGCTTTATCAACAGTGCTGGTTTCTTCCATGGAGGTAGTAGTGATTTCTTCATCTGATAAACTTGTTTTCATGTCAGTATTTAATGTTGAAATGATGCTTTCATCAATAGTATTCATCAATGTCCGAAATTTAGCGACATAATCATCCTGGAAAGAAAAAGCACATATTTAATAATGTCTAAACTTTAATTAATAAGAAGTCCCGGTTCAAAGCAAAATACTACCTCTGATATTTCTGAAGTGTCGAATTGGCTCTGCAGTGCCTCAACTTTCAGTGAAAGAGGCGAGGGAGCTAAATGGGCGATCAATGCCCATCTCTTCTTAAAGTATCCGTTTTCGGTCAACTGACCATCAGAGAGGTCTTGCTGCAGCAGTTCCAACCTAAAATTGTCAACAAATACAGTAAGCCTACCACGACTATAACCTCATTAAAAAATAAAAATACACAAACTTTCTTATGATACGAACTTTGCTTGGATGTCGTCACTGCAAAGTGGCTCTTGTAAAGCCACGGAAGGCATGGCAATTCCACAATGAGGATTAAATACTGAATTTGCGCAAATTAAACGGGCCTGAAAACACCGGGCGATTTACAAGACCCCGGATATTTTCAGCGGGAAATGAAACCGCGCTCTGTTGCCAACATCTGATTGTTGCGTCCTGTAGATAACTTGTTTGAATAGACTCAAAGTCCGTTGAATTTCACGTCTCACAGTTATACTTACGAAAATAAAGCGCAGAAAACTGTGTTCAATTCAATTCAAAAGACGTCGTTTCATTCTTTTATCCGATAGGTTTTGCATGTTAAGGTTGGTTGTTTTCCAAAAGCCAGGAATTTTCCCTGTAGCTTTGTAGCTGGCGGTGCAAACAATCAACAGACGAGACGAGACAACAACAGAAAAGGAAATCAGAGAGAAGCACTCGACATCGACTGTCTGACTCATTACTACATCGAGTGGCTGGTTCCAGAGCCTGAGCCTATTTCTAATCCCATCGGCATCGCGTAGCGTTGTCGTGTTTGCCGTGCTAGGTTTGTTGAGTTTGTTTGCTTCTTACTCCCATTGCTCCCATTGCTCCCCTTTGCCCTTTCAAACAGACTGAGGCAAGCTCCACTTTTTCTGATTATGTTCTTGTTCTTTTAAAAATTTTCAAAATAAGTTGTTTGTGTTTGCTTATTTTAATTTCATTTTAGTCATTTGTAGATTTCTTTTGTTATTTGTGTAACTTTCAGTTCAGTAAGCTTTTGCCGCTGGGGTCTAACTCTGTTTCTTGTCATTTTCAGGTTGCTGAATATTCAAGCTTGGTCCTATGTTACAAGCATAAACTGGTTTCTCATTCAATAATTGTGGTGAGTTGTTTTTGTTATGCTCACTGCCTACTCATTGTATTGAGTAGGCCGATTCTCTGATGCAAGGCGTATGATTCATCCTCCATACTTCTTTGTCATGTGTTATCTGTTCCAGGGTCCATCATGGGGCGTCATGATGGAGACTGCTCTGTGGCTCAGGCCAAAGCAATGTGCCACTGTGCATCACGCCGTCTTGTTGTCCACGTTGTTGATGCTACTTCCCTTGTCTTCGTCCTCATCCTCCAGGCGAGCATCCTTAACTATTACATCATTCAGTATTACAAAAGTTCTGTCGGCCCTTACTTCTGGTTCATAGGAGACTTTATTTGTCTTTTTATATTTGCCGGTACTTTGACTACATCCTACCGGTATTTGACTCGATGTAAGGAGTGTCATCCATGTAAGGGTGATAAATCATTCTACCTCTCTCCCAAGCGTATAGTCGCAAATTTCCCCATCAGCAAGCTTGGTATGCTGCCATTGAGCTATGTATCGTGGTTTTTGTACTCTTGTCTACTTTTGGCAAAAGTTATTCTCATCTTCAAGTCAGAGATTCCGGAACAGGTGAAGCCAGATGAGGCATTTGGACCTCAGCTTTTGCAGATTGCCATTGCTCTGTCAGGAATTATCTTCCTTCTTCTTGTGGAAGGCCACAACTGGGCTGAACGAGGCTCTCCAAGATACATTTATGTGACAGGAGTTTGTGGCAAAACTGGTATTGAAATCCTGGATACTGTCTCGTTGCTGAGCATCCTACTTACTGCAAGCACCCAGAGCTTCTTGACCACTTCACTTGAGAACACTGTCATTATCCTGTCTGCATTCAACTTTTTCTTGCCAGTTTTAGCATTGTACAAATTAAGCTTGTGTGATTTTGCTGCCCATCCCTTCTCTCTACCCATTGGCATTCTCCACAATCTTCTCCATTTGTGCCTTGTAGATGTGCCCTTCCTGTGTGTTCGAGTTTATCTGTGGCTGTTTCACAAGCAACATGCCTCTATATTCATAATGAAAAATGTGTTCAGCATTATTTTAGTTTTACGTGGCATGTATCCGGACCTTGTCAAATTTGGACAGACATTCTGCCGTGTTAAACCTGCTGACACTGAGAATGGGACAGGCAATGCAACTGAGTTGGAAGGACTCAACAAACGATCTGGATCTGCAGATAATTTTGAGGAAATTAACCTTGGTAGTGGAGATAAGGATGAAAACCTGGTGCAGCCAATCCTGAAGAAAACTATCAAGTCTGCAGACACAACCGTGAAAATCTCAGCTTAGACTGTTGGGGCTTCTATGAAACACATTCTTAGAATGTGTCCAGTAGCAGTAATACCAAATTTTTGTAAATATCATGCATGTTTGTGTTTCAAATTCCTATTGCATTATTGTGTGATAGTAGAAATGAGTATGTCACAACATAGACATTTAGTCTTTACCAGTCTAACATATCTTCCTTTTCTCCTGTAAAAGGAACATATTGGTTTGTCGTATTCATGGTTTTACTGCTTGCCGTACTTTGGAACTTGCTTCCATATATCTTTCTGATAGCATTATATTGTGGATGAATTAGTACTATGTGTTGATTTTTAAAGTATTTCTTGCCAGAATAATTACACCAGGTTTACACTGGGGTTCTGCCAAAAGTTTGTCCCATGAGGGATCTTGTCTTACTCATTGGAACTAACTACATAATTATACAAAATAGCTAATTAAACTGTCTCAAGCAGTGACATAATGCTTAATATCCCATTTAAAGTCCTTTTGTTTCTCTTCCCAATTTTTTTCTTCCTTTTCTTTTTTGGTACTTTTGCTTTATGGTAATTGCAAGGCTGGTTTACACTTGCCCTGTGATCTCAAAAGACTTAAGCAATATAAGTACTGTATTCTTTCAGTACCATATTATTTTATGTACGTCTTAAAATTAATGAATTATATAAATATGTAAACTAATTAGGATCAATTGTTTATGATAGTTCCTATGTGGATTTATTGATTATTAGAAGGATAATTATGGCTTTGTTTGCTCATTTACCAGTTTGGAGTTTTTGCACCATCTAGATGAGACCATACTTTCAAGTATAAGACTGACTTGGTAGGAAAATTACTTTCATGCTTGACAAAACTGTTTGTATGTCAAACCTTCGACATGGAGGTAGGTTCTCTAAATTAAAGTAAATGCCCTATAAATAGTTTTCTTCTTAACAATGGGGACTAATGAGTGGAGGATACTGTCTTGAAAGCCTGGGGATACTCAAAGTCAACATCACATGGCACAAGCCTCTTCTCACCCTACAATATAGGTCTGACTTCTTTTCTCATATGTCATTTAGACATGTAGTATTTATTCACCTGCTCATTTTATTTTATCAAAATGACATTCATGTGTTAGTTATTTGTGATTTTGTGTTGTGGTTACATCAAGTTATACTGTGATTTTTGTCAGCAGCGCACTGAGTGTAGTTCAAATGTGACTTGTTTTATGGAACTGTTCAGGCTTTGGGCCTTTCATTTCAATCCAAAGGAAACCTTGATTTTTATAAAGAGAAACATGCGTTTTTATCTAATATTTCCTTCTTTTTATTTGGTAAAGGTTCTTGTTATGATGATAACCGATTTACCATACTAATGTCAGTATTTCGCTGAAACAATATTAGATGTGTAATCTATGAAGACAATCAAAATAAATGCCCTTTGTTCTGGTCTCCAAGCACAAAAAAAGACTTGTGTGGGGAAGGGAAATTTCATTGCCCATTACATGCATTCAATATTCTGATGTCTTCCTTTATTGGTTGTTTGTCTGGTTATTAAAAGGTTCATTGTGTTCAAATGTGTGCTCTCTGTCTTAGGTAAAGTCAAGGATGATGATAAATGTTTATATTTTATATGAAATGTTATGAGGCATTCAAATCTAAGAATTTTATTTTGAATTGCCTAGATTGTGTATTCTTACATTGTAATATAATTAACAACTTTGAATTGATATCTCTATGAAAAACAGATTGGATAAGTGATAAAATAGGTTTTTTATTTTCTTTGTTGGCTTGTACTATTTTGTCACATATTAGCCAATTACAGTTTGAACAGATCTGACTTTTTAGGTGTTGTTTTCTTTGTTCCCTATCTTTAAAAGCCCACACATTTAAGTTCTCGTTCATAACACCCTGCATTGATATTACCTGCACTGTTATCAATGCCGCATCTGCATGTGTAAGAACTGGCATCACCAAGATGCATTCCCTGGCTCACAAAGTAAAGAGCAAGACCTAATACTTCTGTTGAGAAAGGAATTGAAGAAATAAATACTGTGGTTAAGTTGCTTTGTAATTAATGTTGCTATACAGTCTTGTGCTGATGATGGTATAATACATAAAAGATAATATAAATAAATGATTATAATGATGCTGAATTTCAGAACATGAATATGCAGCTAGGGAGCTTAAAGATATGTCTACCATTTCCTTTCTAATGCGTCTAAATTTTTAACCACAACTTCTCTATCTCTGACAGTTTTCCAAGCAGCATCTCTTTCACTTTTGGAAAGTGGTTTTCTCTTTTGTTTGGCAGCAACAATTTTACGGTACGTTTCCAGTATCTGAAGCAAAATTCAAAGAGGGTGAGAATCAGACAAGACATTAAAAGAAACAAGGATGCATCACTGACTTCATACCTCGCTATCTTGATGTTTTAACTTCTTGCGAAGATCTTGACGCACCATCTCTTCCTGCAACAGTTTGATCATAGAGTGCAGCTGGCGCTCATTTTCTTGGGCAAGAACCTGCAACTCCTCTTGGCAGCGGTGAAGTTCAGAGAGGACTCCGTCCTCCTCCTCTTCTTCCTAAAGATCCAAATTCAATAAACAAAATGTGTTAGAAAGGATAAAATTTGCATGAAAGAGCAACTACCATTTCAGTTTACAAACCTTCTTCACTTCAGGGGTATCCAACAATCCTTGAGCTTCTAGTTGAAGACGCAGGCTTCTTTCAAAACAAGCAATAACATGGGGTTTGTATGGCACAATGTTTTCACCACCTAAAAAATTTAAGTAATTACACACAACTTAGGGATTTAGAAAATTTAGTAAGAGAAAATTTTAAAAGCTACAGTATACTGACCTACAACTTTGGTGGGACCTGTTGCTCGTACTTTATCTTTTAAAGGCTTCTCACCAGGAACCTCAAGTTTTATGCGCTTGGCACTTGAGGCATCATCATCATCATTTTCAATTTTCACTGCAAAATATATTGGACATTAGAAAAAGAACATTGTTGGTTAAGATCATGTGATGGATCTTACCAATACCTTTGACTTTGTTGCATTCAGTGGATTCATGCAATGGTGAGACTGGATTTTCTTGAATGAGTGCTGCTAATAGTCTGTTTGCAAACGGCCCAGGTCCAGGAGTGGTGGATTGCTTTTCAAACCTATAACCATTAAAACAATAATACGTATAATAAATTGCTTAGGTTGGCCTAAATAGCTCAGCATATTAAGCTGTTCTTATAAAGCAAGGCCAAGGCATGGCCTGTGAATAAAAATAATAATTGGAAGATACCTCCAGCTAACTAGAGGTATACGAGGAGGTGGAGAGTGGAGGACATTTTGAACGCTCAAAATCCCCACTAGGAGGCTTTACTTAGCTCAGCAAACAAATAAGAAGCACATACCCAAAGCGAGAGCTTCTTTTCAGAATGTTGGCAGCATCTTGAGAGCTTGGTAATGAAGCATGTTTCCGCCGTTGTTTGTTCATGCTCGCTGCTTCTTGTGCTTCAACTAACTCTTGCAGGGCCCAATTAACACTGTAATGTTCTCCAAGAGGAGGAGTTTCAAGTAATGATTGCAAACTGGACTCATTGTGGTGGATCAGATCTTCCAAAACCTGTTATCAATAGCAATCATAAATGAGAACTCAAATGTAAGACTGGTGTTATAAAATTTCCTTTTGCTCATAGTCGAACAAACCTTTATGTGTTCTTGATTCACTTCTGAGCAGTAAGGCTCAACAGATATCCAAAATCGATTTGGAGCACTATTTTTGCTAAGAAGTACTTTGGGAGCTGGTGGTTTGGGATCATTGTCTGGGGGAACCACCTAAAAATGGGGAGTTTTGATGTTAATGTTGTTAATGTCAGTAACTGTTATTTCAATGCAAACCTAGCTGGAAATACTTACAGGCACTGATCCAGCCAAAGGTGCCATTCGATATAGCTTCTTTGAATGTTTAGAACTTGAGGAGCGGGCTACATCTCGAGTCTTTGTGAGGTTCTCAACCAGTTTGCTCCCACGAGATCGACCCTTTTTCCCAGGAGATGACTGTGGTAAGAGTAAGCAACTCATAAATGAATGGAAAACATTGAGTCACACATCAACATATCATGGACTAGAAAACTTACAGCTTTCCCTCTATCTATACTGCTATCAGCATTGTTTATGGAAAGTATTTCACTTTGAAGGAGACGCTGTCGGACTGCAACTTTAGAGAGCAGAGATTCCAGATCCATCTGAAGCTGGTCTAAATCATCCATTAAAACTCCCTCTTCTTCAGAACGATTTAACACTGAAACAAAGCATTGCACCAAACATGTAGAAATATGACTCCATAAAATGCAGTTACTTAAAGCTTTACATAATACATTGTTTTCTTAAGATAAAAATATTACCCGCATAATAACGGGGCAGTGTTCGGCTTGTGTCAGTAGTCTTAGGAAGTGGAAAGCCAAGACCGACTTCCTCACGAGGCTCTGGGTTGAGGGGAGAGTCTCCAGACCCAACACTTGGAATTCCACTTGAACCAAGTGTACTACTACTGCTACCACTCCCATTACCAGACTTGCATTTACTTTTTTCTTTCACTTTCCCACTGTTCTTCTTTGTAGCAGGCTTCCCTTTTGAGGCAGCCATCTTAGGCATTTGTTTAGGCGTCACAGTCCTTTAGATGAAGAAAAGTAAAAATATATTAACGTGCTCTTAACATTAAAAGAGGGTAAAAAAATTCTCAAATATATAATGTCATGAGTTAATACCGTGACATAATTGCAAGGTCTTCCTCAACACTGTTCCAGGATATTTTACGCCAAAGTACTCTGAAATAAATTTTTTTAAATGAGTCAGGATGTAAAATACCAAACGGGGGCTTTAAAAAGTAGCAAAGGAATATCTCAAAGGGACAGGTCTGATTTATCTGATAGTGTTCTCTGGTTCTCTGCGCACTTTTGTTTTTTTAAATAAGGTGTCAAGCAAGAACATTTAAGGATAACGATGGAAAATCATGCAAGCAAAGTTCAACACAAAACAAAACGTACATGCCCAGGCACAAAACAATGTTTACAAACAAATTGTTTATTTATGAACTATAATGTAAGGTTAAATGCCAAACATAATGAAGACTTCAGCAGCACTTAGAGTCAAGCCCACTACAAGCAATAACCTAAATTTACATTAAATATTCGACATTATTTACCACACAAAATTCAGAAGACATTTGCATAGTTGCCACAGAACTGGATAAATCAGAACCATTCAAACATTTTCAGTTCAGCAAGTTTTTTTTACTAAATAAATAATATTGTCGTCTTACTTAAGTCCACTCAAAACGTTATTCATTTATCGAAAATGTGATCGAATAATGCCCATTTCAGAGGCCGTCTAAAACGGCTTCGACAGTAATTTTTGGCTGAAAAGTCAAATAAACATTAGGCTTGGCGTTGGTTTTCGTCCGTCGGCGTCGTCGTACACCTACACCCCTCCCTTCCCCACCCCGTCAGTAGTATTCGCAAGATGTTGGTGTAGCCTATTCGCAGCACACCCCGGCAACCGCACCGAAGGCCGAAGACAGGGGGAAGGCACGGAAAGAAGGGAGAAAATGCATAGGTCGTTTAAAACACATTTATTTATTGTAGTAATTCTTGAATACATATTCATGAGGTCTGAGATCACTTTCACTTTCACCACCTGACATGACATGAAAGGTCGTCAATCAAGAAAGCTAAAGGAAAAGGGAAACAATGCTTTGCACTTTCAAAAAACTAGCTTAGCCAGTGCCATTAAGTTGATTTCACGAGAACAATCCAGATATAATTATCATCCTTGGTCAAGTATCTTTTAACCACTACGGTTAAAATAGTATAGTTCACGAAACAGTAAAAAAAAAAAAAAAAGATATTTGGAAGAGCCGGTTTCCAGCGGCCCTCAGCGAGAGCTGCTTGAACTGGAACGACTGTAGCGCCTTCGCCGGGCAGGGGACCTGGAGCGAGAGCGGGGTCGTCGGCGAGGGGGCGAAGGGCGACGCCGAGGTGGCGGCGGCGTGCGGCGACGATACCTACCCAACCACAAGTAAAGTTTAAAAACGAATCCTTGTAAACAAACAATGGCAGGCAGCAAAGGTAAAGAGACAAGTTCAAACATAGTACCTCGGTGGAGATCTGCCCCAACGCTGACCCATTGGCCTCCTCATGGGTGGAGGTGGACTGCGCCGAGGCATCGGTATGCGGGGTTTGGGCAACAGAACAGGGGCGGCTGTTATCTCTTGCCCATCAATTTGACCTGGAGAAAAAGCAGTAAAATAAGCATTCAGGAAAAGATAGTAAAAGTTAAGAGACTTTGGGCCTAACAGGAGATAGCCTCACCTCCATCCATGTGCTTCATGGCATTTTCAGCTTCATCAGGAGTTTCATATTCTACATATGCAAAGCCACGGCCAAATGGATGTGATCGATCAAGAGGGAATTCTACTTGCTTCACAGTTCCGTAAGCTGAGAATATTTCAAATATGTGGTCCTTTGTCACATTGCGAGTCAATCTGCCAATGTGTACCCGGACAGGACGAGGAGTAGGTGCCCTCTCCTTACGCTTTCGTGCCAACCGTACTGGTGATGGTGTTCTTGAAAATACAAAAAATTAATTTATAAGATGACATCACACAAATTCATTAAAATTCAATCACTTGAGTTAAGATAAAAATATAGTGATGAAAGAAAATAACAAACCAACCTGCTTCTAGGTTTTGGCTTTGGTTTTTCAACAGCCTTCTTTTTGTCATCCTCTTTCTTTTTGTTTTTGCGGTCATTACTCTTACTGCGGCTCCTGCTGTGAGTCTTGCTCTTGCTGCGGCTTCTGCTATGGGAAGCACTTCCCGTCCTAAACAAAATAAGATTAAAAAAATATTTGATATAAAGCAACATAGGTATAAGGTAATAGAGTTTATAACGCTGAAGACTTACTTTCGTTTGGTAGCTTTAGATCGAGTTCCAGAGCTGGAACTGGAGCTGCTTGACCCACTGGAGCTGGAACTTGACCGAGAGCTTGATCCTGAGCTTGACCCAGAACTCGAGCTTGAACCTGAACTCGAGCTGCTTGACGAACTAGTTAAACAGCAAAATATATATCAGGAAAATGTAAAGAGATAACAGACAAATACGACAGAAATAAACAACAAACCTCCGACTGCTGCTTCCACTGCCACTAGATGAAGAGGCTGTCGACTTCTTGTTCCTGTCTCTGCCCCTTTCCTTTGTATTCTTGTCCACCTCAGAATCTGAGCCCTTGCCAGCTCCCCTGCTGGTGGGGCGTCTGCGTGCCCTGTGGAGGTCGATTCATACATTAAGAAATGAAAAAAGCAGAAGCATTGCCGATCTGATTGGGGGGCAGCATTGTAGAGATGTTAAAATGAACCGCAACTTGACTGCTAATGGATATCTTCAACATCGAATGCATAAATTGGTTTCAAAGCCGTGGCCAAAAATTTGGGTACGGAACTAACTAGGGACGTCAAAACCGAGTGATTTGTTGTGATGTTTGAGGTTATGTAAAGTTTGTCAAATGGCGGACTCTCTTCCGACCATACAAAATTGTAGCTTCATCGAGTACTTTGCCATCAGTACAACTTACACGTAAGAATAAAAATAATTAAAGGAAATGCAAAGGTCGCAAGTGGACTACTTGAGGGGAATGGAGATTCGAAATTAAACATTCCGGCAGTACGCTAGTCAACCGGCAGAAACCAAGTGCAGTTATAAGGACGTTCTGAGAAGGAAAACCTAATTCATGCGCGTGAGCAACACCGATAGAGCTTGAAAAATACTTACATCGCACACAAAAGAGTCCAGAAGAGTCACAAGCTAGAAAATGCTAGGTTCTAGCGGGTCCACTAGATCACCGCTCGGCTTCGGCCTTTTCCTTGTTGTTTTTCCTGTGTATAGTGTAGTGTCTGTCTGTATCGTGCGCATACACGCTTTGAGTTATTCGAACCACAACAACTATTGGCAGTTAGCAAAATTGTCTTTGCTTGACGAGTTGTTATTGTCTCTAAAATTTGTTGATTTTGCTTCAAATATGTACATGAAAAAAATAACTGACGAACTTGCGTCTACCTGCGACTGTTATAATCCAGGCACGATGGGAAAGAAATCATGAGAACTTCACGGACATAATTATAAGGTGACAATTCCGAAGAGGCCTGTTTCACTCGAGTATGGGAAGACGAAGACATGTGGGCTGCCGCACTTCTTCGCTTCATTCGCAAGAGGATCGTTCTGGGAATCATATTTTTGTTTTCCCTTACGTATTGTATAGTTAGTTTTATGAAAGAGGTAAGTATTTTTCCCACTTTTGTCATTTGAGTCTGTGCTTTTCATTCTATGGCTCGCACTACATATTTAGTGTGTTTTTAATTATAAATCTGTGTGTTAATGATGCCTTATTTTCTTTCAGGGAAGCTCCACGACTTCTTATGAAATTGATACTTTACCAGTTCGACCACTTGATAGATCTTTCTTATGGCACTCGCCTAAGGATGACTTAAACGCTACAGATATGAAGGTTTCAGCATGTCGTAATTCAGTTCAAGGGAAGGTGCTTATTGTTGATGACCGAGGTAGGAATTCTGTCTCATTAATTTAATGGCTTTGATAGTTTTTGATCTAAATTTTCATTTTTATTTTCCAGGCTATGTTTGCTCAAGAGGTAACGTGTTACCAAATGGGTGCTGCAATATTGATGCAGAAAACACGAAGAGATACTCTTGTGAAACTTGCAAGGAATCTGGCTGCTGTAGTATCTATGAATATTGCATATCTTGTTGCTTGCACCCAGACAAAGTAGGTGAAAAGATAGAAAGTTGTTGTGGAAATACTTGATTGCTCATCACTTCATATCGCAATTCATTGAATTATCCTCTCTTCCAGAAACAAGTTCTTGAAAATGTACTTGGGAAAGCATCAGAAACCTTGAACGTTCTTTTTGCATCAGTAACTGACCATTTTGAACTTTGTCTGGCAAAGTGTCGAACAAGTTCACAAAGTGTCCAGCATGAAAATACATACCGTGATCCCAAAGCAAAGCATTGCTATGGAGAGATACCTATAGCTGGCTCTTAAGGACAAAATGGGAAGTCATCTTCATTGGCTTTGTGGAAAAGATGTGAGTAAGTTTGTTTCTTTTTTCTCTATTTTTGTTGTTTTGTTTCTAGTATTTTATGAAAATTGTATGCCAATGAGAATGTGGGGCTCTTGGCTTAAGAAACTAGTTTGAACCAAAGTGAAATTGTTGTAGATCTTAAGCATCTTGAGAATATTGTTGCAGTATATGTATGTGTTGAGGCATCAAAATGTAAGGATGAGGATCAAAGAACTGAGATAATATTTTATATGTACTGTATTTCATCAAATTGTGTAAACGCTCTATGAAATATGTAGCTTGTTTTCAGAAATACTTAAAAAATTTTCATTTTCTTCATATTTTTTATTGTGGCTGAATCTGTTATATTTTTACTTTGTTAAGATGCTAGGGCTGGGAGTTACAGCATCTACAGATTTCATATTTAGAAACCAATGTGACCTCAGTTCTGCCATTGCTACAACCTACCAGTGAGTCAGCAGGGTGGTTATGTGGCAGATATTGAGTGAGTGTTTTATACGTTTTAAATGTTTCATGGGGTAGAGGTCAAGATCATAAGTGCCAAAATTAGATCAAAGATCAATTTAATGTAATCAACTTAAAGATGATCAGTTGATCTTGTCTTGACGCCCAGGATTTTGGCATCTTCTCACTATGTTCTACGTTTGAAATGGAGAAAGGAACACGGATGTGTATCATGTAATCTGATAATGTGATATGAACTTTATGTTCTCTTCCTTTCTTTGAAAAACCCTAAATCTTCTCAAAAGATTTTGTATTTGTTTATCAAAGTCCAACATTAAATTAGGGCAAACCCCTTTGAACATAAGTTAGTGGTCCTAAACCAAGGCGAACCAAGTATATTGGTATGATGATATATGTGATAGTAATTTTTTAAAAAGATATTGGGTTGTAATGCGCTGCTAGCAAGTTTTTTAAAATATTGAACTGGTGAAAAAATACATGTGAATCAACTTTTAGGAAATATTCTGATTTAACTGGTCATACCAGTCATTTGTTTTTATTTTGTTTGGATGACACTCAATTATTTTCCCTTCATATTTAAGGATATTTCTCAGACTTCATAGTCTACTGCAAACACACTACTGGTAATCATGCGTAAATAGCCTCTCTCCCTCTCTATCAGAGAAGAAATGTACTTAAAATTGCAGGAAATCTGTATCATTCATGTGAGGGACTCTCATGTCTGCTTTCTTTGCCAGCAGTAGTTTTTACCAGAGTATCACACATTTGCTCTTGAGAGTTGCAGAATACTTAGAAAATGTTATTCATTTTACTGACTTCTAGGTCATTCATATTTATATTCTGTCTATTTTATGTGATTGTGAGGTTAATTTAAGAAAAATACAATATACATCAATATTTTGCACATTTTTCAAGATCAGTACCAATGTCTTAGAAAAGTAGAAAAGAACCAAGTTTAAGAGCATGAATGAAGTTCATCACATTAAGGTACATAACATGCATATGGCATACTAGCAGTCGAGGGTTAGTTCATGGATGACAATAATCTACAATGTGTTTTTACCACACATCAACAAACTCTTAATGGTATATTAATTAAACAACAAAGGCATGATGTATGTGAACCAATTGGGACAGTTGCTAGAGTCCTAGGACTCTAGTAGTTGCTAACCGTTATTGGTAGGTACAGATGTCCATCACTAAGATAAGAGGTCCCAAGGTTTCACTGGTACATACTAGAAAACTACATGCCCAAAATGTATTTTATAGAATGATAGATTCAGTTCTTCCTATGAAAGCTACATTAAATACAAGTCACCACAATTTTCTGTAATAAAAAACAGGAGTTTTTTTTTTTTTTTTTTTTTTTTTTTTTTCAGAATTGACACAACTTAAAAACAACATGGGCAACAACAAGAGGAAATTGTGCTCTTGAAATAATGAAAAATAAGATCTAAAATCTTTTCTTTTGTTTTCTTTATCTAATAATGCAACAGGAGGCTTGTTATTACTCACAGCAAGCTACCATCAACTACTTTTAGTTTGATTGACACCAGGTACCTGTTTTCATAAATGTGTCAAGCAGTATACACAGCCAATAGTTTGTTTAAAAATCCATGGCTTGACTAGTCTTTTCTCATATTATGAAAGATTACATTACATTCCTAATCACATATTTTGGACTATTAACGTTTCTTCAAAACCAGATAATAATACAGTGCAAGGACAGAAACATTCTTGCCTTGCAACTTCTTCATGTTTTGATAACAGCCTTAATTATTATTTATTAAGGTCTGATAGAATTCAATATGACACAATAAGTTACATCCAAATTTGGGACAGTCCTCTACTAAATGAGAACCCATACTAACACAAAAGCACACTCGTAACACTGTTAAATACCACAATTACGTTTTTTCTCAAGGCACTTCAATACTTACAGAAACAAATATTACTGTATAATAGATTACCCTTCCGCTATATAGCCCTTGACTTTGCTAAGTCGTCAAGGGGCGAGAGAGAACATCTGAATACTTTTTTTTTAAGAAATTTGATTTTGTAATTTGCACTAAATACTACATCTGCAGCCTCTTATGTTAATCTACCTAGCTCATTGGTTCTATTTTTTGTGATTTTTTTTTTTTTAAACCAATGCAGAAGATTCACATTAAAACAAAACCACTGCACCCATGCCATCACTTATTTGTCGCTGGATAATAATACATAATTGCAGGAGCAGGCAATTGCCACTGTGCTGCGTGGAGCTCGATTAGCTGCAGAAGTGTCTTCCGTATGGCTGGAATCGCTGCAGATGTTAAGAACGCATCTCGCACTCCGGCTAAAACAGCATTCATACGAGTTGGCAGCTCAATTTCTAAGTCTTTTCCAATGGAAGAGAGTACAAAAAACAAGCACTCCATCTGTACGAAAAGAAAAATCATATCAATGCATATTTTAATGTGACCTAGGTCAAGCCTGTCTTATACTTCTCATCCTACCTCTTTCAAACTATTTATTGATGGAGGTTTCAGACATTCTTGACAGCACTTAGCAAGAAGAGTTAGAAGAAGTAGTCCAGGCGCTACACCGTCATATTGAGTTTTCAATTGAAGCTGGCGCCGTTTAAGCTGCAAAGCACATCATTGAATGAATGAAACATGAGCGATGAGAAATATCTTTTGCCTACAAACATTTATGGGACACCAACCTGGCAGTACATTTCAGTTAAGAAGGCCATGAAAGCAGGGTAGCGCATGCTTGGAGACCCACTTGATCCTGCAGAAGGACTTGATGCTTTTAGGTACTTTTCCCGGTTTTGGTACCACAATTGGCATGTATTTAAAAGAGACTCAAGAAATGTTTCGTTCTTCTCTTTCTGTAGGGATCATAAGGTAAAACAATGAAACAGATTTGCACATTATTGATTTAGACAGTAATTTGTTGCCCTTGGAGCTCACCTCAATTATTGTTATGCATAGCTTTGCTGCGGATTCTGCAAAGCTTCGGCTTTCCACAACCCTATCCATAATGTGCCTCACTAGCTGCATCAGAGTCCTCGCCGACACCTGATTGGGGTCTGAAACAAACCGGCTTTAGAACCATCTAGCCCACCCACTCGAGGAAGGTGTCGTACAACCGTGACGCGCAGCGCGCAGCCCACCTTCTACCGCCCTGTGGATGGCGGCCTGCACTTCGGGCGGGAAGTTGGCAAAGTCGGGGAGGTCCTTGGCCTGCCCCCCGGAGAGGATGTCTGCCGAGCCGAGGCTCTTGGAGCGCTTGATGCCGCCTGCCGGCGCCGCGGGGGCGGCGGTCGCGATGGCGGCCTGGGTCTTGGAGCGGAGAGGCTTTCCCTGCATCCGCGAGACAGTAACATTAGATGGGCGACCACCACGTCAGCGCCCGCGATCCTCAGCGTAGGCACGCCCGCCAGGCCTAGCCAGGCCGCCAGGCCGCACCACGCGCTGGACTTGACCTACCATGTGATGATCCTCTCCGGGCGCTGAGGACGCGTGGTCCCGGTGCCTGACCCTGCTGGTCGCGGAGCTGCCGGTGCCGCTACCAGCCCCGGGGCCGCTGCTCTCCAGGGCCCCGGTGTGCAGCCCCCTGGCCTCAGACGAGTTGCCCTCCACGTCGAAGCGGAAGTGCACCCGGTGAGACTGTGGGAAGACAGGCGGTGAGACAGTGCAGCCCCAGAGGGACTTCCCCGTGAGGTCTTCGGGTTACCCACCTGCTGGAGAGCGCTGCCCATGGAGGCCTGGTGCTGCGAGTGCCGCTGGTGCTGCTGCAGGGTGTGCATGATGTTGCCGCTCGACTTGGACTGCTGCAGCATGGCGGACTTGGCGGATTTGTTATTGTTATTGTTGCTGTTGTTGTTGTTGTGGTTGTTGTTGAAAGCCAGGATATTTCCGCTGGACCTGAAATCATGCCCGAGAGAATGTATGGAATGTTGTGCTTTGAGACGCTACGCGCGTCCCCCCGCGACTCACTTAGACATCTTGATGTGGTCCATGGCGTTCATGGTGAACTCCTTGGCGTGCACGTTGAGCCGGTTGCTGATGGAGTTTTCCCCGTTCATGTACGACCCATCAACGCGGACGTCTGTAACATTCAGGGTTCCATGTCGATTTGGAAAGGACAACCACAACTTGTGATCCTGACGCAACGAGGGTGCTTTGCTTTACTTGGCGGTCGGTAGATCTCCAGCGTCGGCTTGCCCCCTCCACTGCCGCCACCGCTAGCGCCGCGTCGGGACCGCGACTGGAAACAATGCACGCCATCAGACACCCTTCAAACACTGGAACGGGCGCGCCCGGGGGAGAGGGTGCTAATTATAAGCGGAAGGAAGAGGGGGGGGGGAGCTTTGGCACGGGGGCCAGCCCACGTGGTGAAGGCTTGGCCTGGCTTGGCCGGATCCGCGCACCGCGTCCCGAAAACCACGCGGCCTGCTTTGTTGTCGCGTCTTGCGTCCCAGCCTCCCACTCGCTGAAGCCACCCTTTGAAAACACCGCGAGGTGTTTGGCGCCGAGGACTCGCAGTGGCTCGGGGCAGCGAGGACTTCCCTCCCGCCCCCTTTCCCCCCGCCTTGCCTAAACGGCTGCCCGGTTCCGGCGGCGTGCCTCAAATTCCGCACCGGAGACAACTTTGACGGCAAACCGGTCGGAGCGAAGAGTGGTGCCACGCGCCGCGGTTTCTCTAGCGTTCTCTAGCCCCAGGCGGCCCATTACACGCCTACTTTTAAACGAATCCATCAGCTCGAACCGGAGATGTCCAGCATTACAGTACACTTGACGACGTTTTCGACCCGCGATCGCCATCAGGGTGAGGTGCCAACGACGATGACTCCAACAATTTTACGGCAGCATTTCAAAATTGGTTTGTAGATTTGGCTCTCTGCCGGAGTCGAGTTCAACCTCGCGCCGTTGTTTCCCGAGCAGGAGTCGAAAAGTATAAGCAGGCACGCACGCCTCACCTCACTCGGCGTGCATAATCAAGCTATCATTATTTATTTATTTTCGGCGAGTCATACCCAAATCCGGCATCTTGCCGAGCCATTCCGACGATTCCAATCGGCCGGGCGAGCGGTGTCTTCTCTCTCTGTCGCACTTGTGCCAGCTCACGGGAAAGAAAGAGAGAGAGAAAAGACGCTGCCCGCGCCGCGCCGCCCAGAAAGCCTATGGCCGCCTCGCAGGCAAACCAAGTCGAACTTACTTCGGAGCATCGACGGCTCGTGACAGTGAGGCAGACCGAACTGCCACTCGGTGGCTCGACCCACCTAGCCTGCCCAGCCCTGGCCTAGCCCGACGGCGCCGAGGACGTCACCAAGGCTGCGGCTAGCTGCGGCTAGCTGCGGGTAACACGGTAACACAACACGAAAACAGCTGACGGCGCGCGGACCGACCGTGCGGCGAGCGGCGCGGGCTTCGAGTCGTCCGGCCCGCGCTTGGCGGGAAACTGGTGGGTCTCGACTACTAGCTGCTCCACGAGCTGGCTTGATACTTCACAACCCCGCCCCGCACCGCCCCGCCCCACCCCGCACCCCGCCCGGGCCGGACCGGCTTTTTGGCTGGGGCCACCTAATGCCCCATGCCATATCACCTTCAACGTCGTCCCCTCGAAGAACAAGCACATCTTGTATCGCCGTCGTGCGGCTACGGCTATCCACTCGCCCCTATCTAGCAGTCTGGCGACGCTGGCGACGCCTAAGAAACGGTGGAGGAAGTGGCACGCCGGCAAGGCAAGCCCGGTAAGCCGTTGCCCGTGGCGACGCGGCGGGAGGGTCATCCGCATAGCAGGGCGTACCGACGCACTGCCGCACCGCCGCACCGTGGCGTGAGTGGAATGATTAAAATGCGTTTCCCGCTCACTGTAATTAGATGCAAGTGGCAGACGCGGGCGTGGCGTGAGGGGTGGGAAAAGCGGGTCGCGGCGTGTGGTCGGCGCCTTGCTGACTGCCACCAGACTGATTCCGAGAGTCCTTTCGTCACTCTGCCGCTCTCGCACAGACAGAGCGACGCAAAGGAATCCCTGCCGGACTCGCGTTGGCTTTGGCTGCTTTGGCGCCGACGCCGCTGGGCACCTCGACGTAGGCACTCACCTGGTGCTGGTGGTAGCTGGGGGAGCGCTGGAAGCTGCTGTTGCTGGTGCTCCTCTTGAGCTCGCCGGGGCCGGCCGTGTGCGAGCGCTGCAGCAGGCCGGGCCCGGGGCCCGTGGCGGGTGCGGCCTCCATGGCTAGCAGGTCTAGGCTGTCTAGGCCTCCTAGACGCGCACCATGCCTCGCTGTGGCCACGCCGGCCGTGCACGCCACTGGAAGCTACTCGAGGTGCTGCTCGGCGGCAAGGACCGCGCCGCAGGACGCGTTGTAGAGAGGGGCCGGCTCGGCGTTGGCGCGTCGGATTCAATGTTCAATCGAGCGGAGTGCACCTGCAACGAGAGAGGAACGGGGCTCAGGGGTGTTTACAGTGGGAGTGTTTTCGTCGAACCCCGTAGTCATTCATCTCTCTCGCACCTACGTGGGACGCTCCAAGATTGCGAGAGAGACGGAGCGACGAAAAGAGGGACAGCCCCAGGCGAGTGAGTGAGAGTACAGTGCCGCCTCGACCCCGCCGCCTTCATTTGCATTTGTCTCGAACGTCGAACGTCAGCGGTCTGCAGCCGCCTCGCCCGCCGGCCCACAAAACCAACATCGGCTCATGTTCCCTGTCGCCGGGGCGCGGTGGAGGCTTTGGCGGAAGGCCGCGCAACAGAGGTGAACCCTTTACACTCTGATCTGGCAATTGGATTTCGGACACTTTCGTCCACCTTAGGCGCCCTTAGGCGAGCGACGAAAGGGGAGGGCGGGCCGTCCCCACCCCCTTGGACCGGCGCCTGAAATGGAGGCGGGGAAGGGAAGGGTAAACGCACCGCGCGGGCAGGCAGGCAGGCCGCGCAGGGGGTGGGGGCACCGCGAGGACCGCGAGGCAGGAGGCTGCGACGTGAGCGGCCAAGGCGTATTCTTAGATCATCAGTCGTCACACGCTCGCACGGCCCCCACCCCGCCGCGCCCCGCCTGCCCGAGTGCGTCCCGGTGCCTTCCGTTGGCTTCCCCTTGCTTCCAGCCCTCCAGCCGCACCCGCGAGTGCCACCGCCTCGGCCTGGCATCGCCACAGGGCGGCCAAAGGAGCGGCAGGGCAGGGCGGGGCTTGGACCGGGGCCAGGCAAATCTGCCTGCACACGTTTTGACACTGATCGATTAGCGAGACAGAGAGAGACAGGGAATGCAGTGATGGGACCTCGGGCACGGCACGGCAGGGCACGGCAGGCCGCTCCCATCATAGAGGAGTGACTCACGTCACCGCCAGCCTGCTACTTGCTGGCTTGCTGGCGCTCCCGCCAGAGCCCCCCCCCCCTCCCTACGTCCGGGCACGCCCCCGCCCGCCCCACCGCGTCCACCGCGTCGCGGTGTGTGCCGCGCGAATTAGACGACGGCCGCGCGGCGAGCGCGAGCATGGCGACGCTTAAACACCTTGCCGCGCCCCCCCTCCCCCACTTCATCTTTTCCCGCCAAAATCCCCCCACCCCCTTCCCTGTTGGCCCCGCTGACCCCGTAACTGAAAAGCAGGCCGTCGTTGCCGTCGTCACGCTTGCAGTGTGTCGAGTGACTCGCGCTAGCGACGCCTACTCTCCAAAACGCGGACATGCTAATTCAATCATTTTTTCGAGTCCGTGCTGGGCGTCGCCCTGTTGCCCCGTGGCCGCCGGTGTCGCGTGGCGGGCGCGGCGTGGGGCCCTGTCCCGGCCCTGCCTGCCTGGAGCCGCGGGGACACTGGGGCACACTCGGCCTGACTCGGCCGCGGCTCACAATTGGCCATTGACTGGGGCGTGGGGCGTGCAGGCCGGCCGGCCGGGCAGGGGGCACTACACTGGCAGCGGGCTGATTCCGAACAGTGCCTTCGTCGCTCTGTCCCTCTCGCACTCCACGGGCGTCCCGTCGGCCCGCGAGAGAGACAGCGCGACGAGGAGGCGCGGTGCGGAATCGCTGGCGAGCACCAGTGCTGCCAACCGGAGAAAAAACGCCGGCCTGTGACACGGACTTGATGGAGGAGAGAAGAACGCGGCGTTCGTTGCACTGCAGTGCATGGCTGGCACGCGGCGCGACACGCCCGGCCCCACATCGGAAGTGAAAACGCGACGCGGGACAGCGAAAGGCGAGAGTCCACAAGTGTCGAGTGTCTGGGCCCCTAACCCCTTTGGCCCCGGGGTGGGCAGTCCCGTTGAGGCGCGCGTCCGCGGGACTACCCACCCGCCAGGCCCCTTTGGGCCGTCAGAGCGTTCCCCTCACGTCGCCCCGGGGGTAAGTTTCTTTCTTGTCGTGGCCAACCGAGGGGCGGAGCGGCGCCATGGGGTGGCTGTCCGTTTTGGGCGGGCCCCCATTGCCCCGCACCATTTCGAAAAGCACGTTCGATGGATTGGGGCACGGCGGGCCATACCCCAACTGTAACGAACCGTGATTGCCAAAAGAGAACATTCGAATCCCGCCCCCAAAGTGCGCCAGATGGGGTCGCCAAAGCTCCCAAACCCTGTCGATGGGATTCGAAGCTTGGCATGTCTCGAGCTAATTTCAACCGAAGACCAATACGCCATACTTCTTTCAAAGGTACTTATGCTGCAACGAAAAATGTCCTCCGTATATTCATTTCCCACACATTTCGAAAAGGCAGCTCTGACTTTCCCAAGCACACTTTTAACTTTCCATGACACAAGCCATCAAAGTGGAGTCCCTGGGATATAATTGCATGGGTCGCGAAATCTAAGATGCTGTACACGGTCAAAGCGGCTAGAGCATTTAAAATGGCGTGTATCAACAATACCTGTAACTTCCGTGGCACCTTTACCCAATGTTGCAGCAGCACTAGGTGAAAAATTCCGCTTAAATGTCGGGCTTAGAGTATCATTTGACCCTGGAACGACTTTAAGCCAGCAAGCCCGAGTCAGCCGTTAAAGCCGATTTTCACACTTTGTAACTTCGTGATACGTAATCCGTGATCAAAACACCCACTAAAACGTATGGATACCTTATGGCTCATGTTTTTAGGAAGGTAGTACAAGGTCTTTACTATAAATACCTTTGCCATAACTCTAGTATCATCCAGGACCCCAATAATCAGAAAAACTTAATTGGATATTTCTCACTTTCGGCAAATCAGAGACGCCAAAACTACCCCGAAACGTGAGAATCGCTCCGCAGGGTAGGCAGTCCCGTTGAGACAGCGCGTCCTGCGGGACTGCCCACCCGCCAGGCGCCTTGCCGTCAGCACTGCACCCTCCCTCCCCTCGCCTCCCGGCGGGTGAACGTGTCTGGCTTGTCGTGGGCAGGGAGGCCGAGCGGCGGAGCGGCGGCCCTGGACGGCAGGCTGTCCGTGTGGGCGCCCCCCGAGCCCCAGGCCCCGCGGACCCAGCCGAACCGAACGCACTGCCCGACTGCCCGTCAGTGGGGCACGGCGGGCCACTCCGCGACCCGCAGCCACTCGGACGCGGAAGCGAACGCGCGAACGCCAAGCAGCCCGGGTTCGAATCCCGGCAGTACTCCCACAATGCGCCAGACTCGCCAAGGGTCGCCAACCCAGCCCCAACCTTGGCAACTCGTCGAGAGCAAAGCCTAGACCAGCGGTTCTCAACCTTTCTCGGCTCGCGACCCCAAATTTGAAGCCAAAAATTTCCGCGACCCCACGGGACCCCTCCTTTAACATGCCACGGCGTCTGATCCGAGGCGGGCATTTTGCTCCCTCAACGGGCAACTGGTCTTTGGACCTTCCTTTAGCATGCCTTTGTTACGGAGTGCAATTATCAGTCTTAGTTTGAGAGCAGTATTGTCTCAAAGTTGGCCGAAACGCTCAGAAATGTCTATGAAAAATCGTGTTTTGGGCTGATTTTAAGCAGCCACAGCGTCTGATCCGAGGCGGGCATTTTGCTCCCTCAACGGGCAGTTGGTCTTTGGACCTTCCTTTAGCATGCCTCTGTTACGGAGTGCGATTATCAGTCTTAGTTTGGGAGCAGTATTGTCTCAAAGTTGGCCGAAACGGTCAGCAGTGTCTTTGAAAAATCGTGTTTTGGGCCGATTTTAAGCAGCCACTGCGTCTGATCCGAGGCGGGCATTTTGCTCCCTCAACGGGCAGTTGGTCTTTGGACCTTCCTTTAGCATGCCTTTGTTACGGAGTGCAATTATCAGTCTTAGTTTGAGAGCAGTATTGTCTCAAAGTTGGCCGAAACGCTCAGAAATGTCTATGAAAAATCGTGTTTTGGGCCGATTTTAAGCAGCCACTGCGTCTGATCCGAGGCGGGCATTTTGCTCCCTCAGCGGGCAATTGGTCTTTGGACCTTCCTTTAGCATGCCTTTGTTACGGAGTGCGATTATCAGTCTTAGTTTGGGAGCAGTATTGTCTCAAAGTTGACCAAAATAGTCACAACGATTTTTCAAAGACACTTGCGACCGTTTTGATCGACTTTGAGACAATACTGCTCCCAAACTAAGACTGACAATCGCACTCCGTAACAAAGGCATGCTAAAGGAAGGTCCAAAGACCAACTGCCCGTTGAGGGAGCAAAATGCCCGCCTCGGATCAGACGCAGTGGCTGCTTAAAATCGGCCCAAAACACGATTTTTCATAGACATTTCTGAGCGTTTTGGCCAACTTTGAGACAATACTGCTCCCAAACTAAGACTGATAATTGCACTCCGTAACAAAGGCATGCTAAAGGAAGGTCCAAAGACCGACTGCCCGTTGAGGGAGCAAAATGCCCGCCTCGGATCAGACGCAGTGGCTGCTTAAAATCGGCCCAAAACACGATTTTTCATAGACATTTCTGAGCGTTTCGGCCAACTTTGAGACAATACTGCTCCCAAACTAAGACTGATAATTGCACTCCGTAACAAAGGCATGCTAAAGGAAGGTCCAAAGACCGACTGCCCGTTGAGGGAGCAAAATGCCCGCCTCGGATCAGACGCAGTGGCTGCTTAAAATCGGCCCAAAACACGATTTTTCATAGACATTTCTGAGCGTTTCGGCCAACTTTGAGACAATACTGCTCCCAAACTAAGACTGATAATTGCACTCCGTAACAAAGGCATGCTAAAGGAAGGTCCAAAGACCGATTGTCCGTTGAGGGAGCAAAATGCCCGCCTCGGATCAGACGCAGTGGCTGCTTAAAATCGGCCTAAAACACGACCCCAGCATCGCCGCGACCCCTTAAAAAAATTTCGCGACCCCGCTTGGGGTCGCGACCCTAAGGTTGAGAACCACTGGCCTAGACATTGTCCGCGCCAGGCTGAAGTTGGCAACCCTTTCGACACTGGCGAATCGTGGGCGTTCTCGCCAATTCACGTGGCAACACTGAACTCCAGAGTACCACGCCGTCTTACCGGAAACAAGGTGTCGGCGGAAAAGGCGGCGCCGGAAATACGTGTCGTAGTGCGAGATGGCTCCGCTGGCGGCGCGTCGCACATCTCTGTCGTTTATCACTGCAACAAAAGGCGGGGCGTTAAGGAGGCTCTCTACAGAAGGGCAGGCGGTTTTCACACTCGAAAGTCCAAAGGCCGCGGACGAGCTTGACCTTTCCCGGTTCAAACTGTCGGTTCAAACCCTCCCACGCCCGACCGACCGATTCCAAAGAGTCTTTTGTTTAAGTCGAGTTTAAGCAGGCCGCGGTTGCTGGATGGTGTAGTCCGTGCTGAGCCTCGCCTTACAAAACACATGCCACGGCTGCGGCAGCGCGCGCCACGCGGAAGGCGCAGCTGGGGTGCTTCCACTTCGAGGTCCACGCTCCTCAGGGCAAGGCAGTGTGTCGCGGGTGTGCCTCGTGCGCGACTTGGCGGCGGAGTACGTGTTCACAAGTGTCCACCTGTGAGCTGCAGCTGGAGGGCCTCACAGGCTAGGACAGCCCAAACAGCACAGGGGGTACGCCACGCCTAGGACCTAGGACAGCCAGCTGGGTCAGCCGACCACAGCGACAGGCGAACGAGACGAGTCGGACAAGTGTGGCGCTCGTAAACGATGCGGGTCTGCAGGGAGCTCTGTCTCTCTCTCTTTGGCGCCCCTAAGGGGGAGCCCCACGAGAGCGAGGGAGACAGAGCGACAGTGTTCCGAAGCGGCACTGAGTCACTGGGTCTGGCCCGGCCGGCTCGGCCGCAACAACGGCCATTAGACATTAGTGACCGCGAGTGCCGCGGCGTCGCCAAGACGAGGCGAAGACGCGGCGAAGCGACCGCCAGCTGCGCCAGCTGCACCGTGCGGGCTGCTGCACCGAGACACCGCGCGGACATAGATCGACGGTGGTTGGTCACTTTCCATTTCAGTGGTCGCGTCTCAACCATCTTGGCGACGCACTTCTCTCTGTCTGCGACATTCGGGGGCGCAGGTTCATCGAGTCTCTGCAGCAGTCTTGGACGCACGCGGGATGTTCGTTTTCCGTGTTCCATTCCTCGCTGTTCTTGACGAGCACGGACCCCCCAGTGCGCCAACGCTGACAGCGCCGACACTGGGATGCCGCGTCCGCCGCCGACGTGCGCTGTGGCCGTGCCGCCGTGCGCCTGTCTCAGTGCCGCACCCACCCATCACACTGCCAACACTCTCCTCTCCGACAGTGCAGTGGTCTGAGGCGCCGCAAGGCCCGCAAGGCGCCTCAACGTCCTCGCCTGCGTTTCGGCGTGGCACCACGGGCCCTTCACATCTTCCTTTCGGCGCTGTTTTCGGCAGTGGTCCGCGCCGCGGCCTCTAAGTCAACTTTCCTTCCTTGTGCTGCCTTTCCTTTCCACTGCACCGGCGGTTTAAATTTAGAATTGAATTCCTGGTTGGGCGTCGTCGGCGTCGCCAGGGCGGCCGGCCGTCCCTCTGGCCCCTCTGGCCGCCCCGCTGGGCGAGCAGGCAGCCAGGCAGCCAGCAGCGTGGCGCAGGGGCTGTTCCTTTCTTCTCGACGACGCACTGGGAAACACCGCGCAGCACGCACATCCACTTTTCCACTCGCACTCACCAGAAAATGGGAAATGTAACCGCGGGGTTCGATTAGTCGATTAGTTGGGGCGGTTGTTGCACTTCGCACTTTCCATGTCGTTTCGCGTGTCCGCGTCGTGGTCGAGCTGGTCGAGCTGCCCGAAGCACGGCGCTCCCGCAGCTTGGCAGCTTGGCAGCCCCGCGGTTCTCTCGGCGCACTGCTACGCACTGCAGGTCAGGACGGGACGGGTCGGGCGTGGGCCGTGGGCCAGCCTAGGCCTCGCAGCCTCGCCTCGCCTCGCAGCCCCAACGAACGCCCTGCCGCCTGCCGTGCCCGACTGCAGCCGCCAGCCGCCGACGTACACCACTAGATGGCGACGGCGGGCTCGTCCTGTCTCGCGGTCTCGCGGTCTCGCCGCGCCCCCGTGGCCCCCGTCATCTCCTCCTCCGTCGTCCTGCCCCCGACGCTCTCCTTCCCCGCGCCTTCCCTCCCGCCAGCGACGCGCGCGCCCTCTGCCGGCCAGGCGGCGGACTGATTGATTCCGAGAGTCGTTTTCGTCGCTCTGTCTCTCTTGCACGTGTGCGGCACGGCCCATGAGTGCGGGAGGGACAGGGCGACGAAGACGACTCTCGGAATCAGTCTGCCGGTGTCTTGACGCAGTGCCGCCAACCGCGCGCGCTTTGGTGCGCGCCTCTTCCGCGATGCAGCTCTCCGCGTTGTCTCTGTCGCCGTTTCCATCTTTCTGCACTACGAGGGCACACAGCTGGAGCAAATAGTTGGATAAGATAAACCAGCGCAAGCTTTCGGCATCTACTCTGTTTATCTCTCACAGTTTGCTTCGAATACCCGCCAAAATATGAATGAGCGCGCTCTGCAAAAATGTGGAGTGTGCTGGGGTCTGAGGTGGGGACCCAATGAGGGGAACTCTTTTTCGTCGTTAAGGTGTAAATAAAAAACGTGAATTAGGTAAAATTACTTTTATTACTTTTCCACGTAACCTAGCAGGCTGGCACTCAGCTAATGGTCCAAGGAGAGATCAGCACTGAGCAAAATTCATGTCAAGACAAAATTTCAATCAAGCAGCATTTGTAACTACAATACTGAAAATCTAAATCTTGTTGTGCTGTATGTACATTGTGAACAGAACTTGGTTATTGCTGTATTTAAAAAAATTGCTACTGGTTAAACTAACATCGACTAGTGTTAAGTAAAGTGGCATGAATAGATCCAGGAATTCATGGAGGAAACTGATTTAACAAATTTCATTGTAAGCACAGTTTTAGTTTGAACAGAAAAGACGATCATTTTAATGCATTGCGATTCTACACAATTTTGTTCTTGCTCAACCAGAATGGGAGTTACAAAAATAATTGCAGGAACAAGAATGACACTTTTGAGCACAACAGTGCCATGGTAGTGGAGGCCACCAAGACCACCAGCTGGAGCATAGCCCTGAATAGGATGTCAGTTCGTGGCATGTAGAGCCTGTAGCACTTAATGTTACTTTTGGTTTCTGTACATTTGACAATACATACATGCCAGTTTATCACAGACGAGTCTAGCACTATAAAGATCAGGACACCATAGGTATCCAGTCTATTAATTATTCTGTGAGACAAGAAGGTGGCTGTCCTTCAGAACAAATCAAGTTTCAGCCATATCACAAGCATCACCCTACCAGTTAATTTATGTCTGGAGCACATGTGCGTTTCATGCTTCAGATTTGGAGGTGATATTTCCAACACAGTGCTACCCACGTAGTCAGAACGTTGCAAATATTGCTCCAAATCCAAGGCTTTGAAGTAAAGAAATTATTTCCACATCCCTTAAGGACAATAGAAATTACAATAAGGCACATTAAGGGTTTACCCATCAATTCAAATAAATGTTCTTGAAAAGAACAACATGGTATATCACTAACAAAGAAAAGTAACTCATAGTCCATAACAAAAACTTCACTAAAATTGTTTCTTCAAGTAAGAAATTAGAAGAGTTGGGTCCCAATGTTAGTGATTGTGATGCTCCAAACTAAAACAAAGGCCAATAAAAATACACTAGTTTAAGTTTTATTCAAATAACTTAATCACATTCCTTATGTCTTTAAAAGTGAGCCTCAAATGAGGAGAGTTAATAAAAGGCAATAGTTAACTTCAGAAAACATGATTTGGTCATTTTTAGAAGGTGTGTTCCCAGGTAATATTTAAATCATACAGATCTAGAGGATTACATTACATGCGTCAAATAATGGTTCTACAACTGGGAAGAATGCATTGACAGATTCTCTGAAGTCCCTGATAAGATTCAGGTTTGTCAAGTAGAAGAAAAAGAAAAATCAAGGAGGGGAAGTGCGAAGAAGTATAAGTGACTTGTTTCTTATAATAAAAAAAAAATTCATTTGAGGCCCTCAACACAAATTGCTTTGTGTTGGAAAGTCACGGAACATTTATAACAATGCAACCATTAATTGCACTACATTCTTACTTCCTAATTTTAAATACACTTTTCATATAGAGAAGACTAGTGTGAAAAGTAAAAACCTAAGAAGTGTTAACACATTTAAGTACATCTGGTACTCCTTGAAACACAACCATAATACAGTATGAGAAGAATTCCTCAGTCAAAAGTATCACAACTTGTTTTTTTCTTAAGTAACAAATTTCACTGCTCAAATTGCGGGGCTAAATGTCTTTTGAAAGTCAAATTAATGAATCATTTCTGAACAGTAAAATACCATTGAATATTGAGATTGGCATAAAGAACAAAGTAATTGCAAGAAGTCGATATAACATTTGCGAAGCCCCTTGAAAGTTAATTATAGAAAATACAGATAAAACAAGTAAAGCAGAGGGGTCTGCTTGCTAAGTCTCAACAAAATTAAAATCTAGATAACATGGCGGCGCATTGCACTCATTAATAATCTTATTACATATGTACAACTGGTTTTCTGATCACCGTTGGAACAAGCTGAAAAGGCGTAGACTGGAGGTGGTCCTCTTCTTGTCGCTGGCAGCAGCTGCAGCTTCAGGTGAGGCTTCAACAGCAACTTGACGGGAGCGCTGTTCCTGAGTCGTCAACTTACGACGCATCTGTTCATCTAACAGAGCCTGCATGTCCATCTGCAATGCAATCACACCAATCAGAACACTGCCTTTCTGATAAAAAAATGTAAACACTTATTCTAGCACGATGTACATACCTGCCACTGTTCTAGTTGCTGACTCAGTTCAACCTTCTGCTGAATTGCCTCCATCAGCTGAGAGTTGGCTTGAAGAACATCAATTCGAGTCTTGGCTAATTGTACTTCAACCTTGTTCTTACGGGCAACAGCTCCATCTCGAACTTCCCACGCTTTGCGGACAATCTGCAAAATGTTGAAGGACCACCATGAAGCAACTTCCAAAAAATATGATAAGACAAGTAAATGAAAATGAACCAAAACCGGAGAATGACATTTACCACACCCACCTCATCTTTGGCAAGATGCGTCTCATCCATGTCCGCCCTGGCGCGGTCTCTTTCTTCCTGCGCCCCAGCCAACTCCGCTTCCCGAATGGAGAGCTGCAGACAGGGAATACAGAAGTCAAAAGTCGGAATTTTTTAAAACCTTGAGGACGCAAAGAAATTTTGACGGCATGGAGTGAGGGCCGTTTAGAACCGCACCTTGCTGGTCAGGTCCATGACCTGGTCGGAGCGCCTCTTGAGCTCGTCGGTCCTCTCCTCCAGCTGGCGGCGCGTCCGGTCCAGGTCTTCCCTGGCGCGGTGCAGCTCCACCTCCACCGCCTCGCCCTCCAGGCCCTCGCGGTCCACCAGGTCGCCGACGAGCCGCGTCACGTCGCGGACCGCCTCGCCCAGCTGCCCGGTCTGGAATCACAATCAGGTTCACCGGTGTTAGCTTTCCCGAAACTGCTTGAACACAAACCAAGCCAAGACGAGACAGTACCTTGAACTTGCTGCAGTTGTTCTCGTCCACAGAGGGCAGGGAGTCGGGCTCCGACTGGGAGTCGCCCTGCATGGACGAGTCGTCCTTGTCCTTGTTCCGCAGCCTCTTGGCCAGGTCGCGCAGCTGGCGGTACGAAGCCACGGCCTCCTCCTTCAACTGCAACAACAATAACAGCGTAAAAACGGAGGCCGGGTGGGGGATCGAACCCACACTCGCGGCACCGCTGACACGGGCGTAGACCGCTCGGCCACGCTGCGCGGGTACTCACGCTCTGCAGCTCGGAGGTGGAGACGAAGCCCGACTCGCTGGAGTCCTCGCACTCCATCTCGTCGAGGAGGGAGCGGTGGCCGTGGCCGAGGCCGTGCGGCAGCGACAGGGGCGACGACGACGGGCTGGTCAGCGAGCTGTTCACCAGGCGGATCTCGTCCAACTCGCGGCGGTTCTGCCGCAGCTACGACAAACAAATCAGCCATGCAGATAACTCGAGCAGCGTCAGCGAGCCTTCTCAGCCTAGACCGCCTCGTGCGACGTACCTGCATCTCCTGCTCCCGGGTGGTCCTCTCCAGCAGCATGATCCTCTCGTTGGCGTCGTCCAGCAGCGCGTTCAGCTGGTCCCGCTCGGCCAGCAGCGCCGCCAGCCGCCTCTCCAGCTCCGCCTTCTTGTCCGTCAGCATGTTGATCTGCAAGCAACACCCACCGCGTTAGCGCGCCACTTCAAACGCTGCCACTTTAGCGCCAAAACGGACAGGTCGGGGAGACCCACTGGGCAAACCACGTGGCAAACCACGTGGCATCGCGACCGAGAGAGACACGACGGAGCCGAAGCGGCGTCTGCATTCCTTATCACGGCCGCAGTTATCACTCGCGCTTCTCGCTGCCGGGGGTCGTCCAAGTATTACGTCACGGAGAGGGGACATCGGAACAGCCTAGTTCAGTGCAGGTGGCCTTACGATGAATGTTCGCCCGTGTCCAATAAAGGCGGGCTGGACATGGGCGCGCAAGCATCCCTAAGGCCACCTTACCTCAGCCATTTACCCAGAGCGCCAGGTATACGTGCAGCAGCGCGGCGAGCCACACCACCACCATCCTCTCAGTCTTGCTCGGCAGCAAACCCGGCGGAGCGGAACGCTATCCGCGGGAAACGAAACGGCCTCGTCAATACCCCGCGTGCTCGTCCAGAAGGTCCCTTGAGCGCGGAGTCGCGACGCGCAGCGCATGTCTAGCCTCGGCGGCGACGCGAACCGCGCGAGCCCGGGTCGGACGCAACCGAGCACCGCATTTTATGTCCGGAAACGAGACGGCGAGGCAGCGGACGGAGCGGAATGGAACGGCAGTCCGATGGACGCCGATGGGCCGGACGAGGCGACCCTCCGACTGGCGGCCTGGCGGCCAAGCGGCCGGCGCCAAGCGACCCAATGGCGCGGCGATAACAGCGAGGCGCTGACCACCGCGACGACGGCGACCTTGGCGGCGCGGGGGACTCGGCGGCGCGCTCGGGGACTCGGGGCTCACCTCGTCGCGCAGCGCCTCCAGGCTGGAGACGTGGTCCTGCAGCGACGACTTGCGGAGGTTGCACTGGTCGCGGAGGCCCTGCAGCTGGGCCGTCAGCTGCTCCTCGGTCTTGTTGGACTGCACAACGGAAACAAACGTAAACCTCTGTTGCAGGCGGGAAAAACCCCAAAATTTTCACATTGCAGTTGCCTCTCACCTCCTTGAGCTGCGCGGCCAGGCGCGTGTTCTGCTCCGTCAGCTCGGCGACCAGCACGGCCTTCTCGCGCTCCGTGGACCGCAGGGCCGCCTCGCGCTCCTCCACCGCCTTCTGCAGCTCCCGGACATCGGCCTGCAGCTCCACCAGCCGCGAGTCCGCCTCCGAGGCCGTGGCCGCCAGCTTGCGGCGCAGCGCGTGCCGGTCCTGCTCCAGCACCTGCAGCAACGACAACAAGGGGGTCAGCAACCAAGTTAGCACCACTAGAAAACAAAAACAGTACAAAAAAAAATCACTCAAAAAAATTTAAAAAAAAAATTTAAAAAAAATTTAGTAAAAATTGCTAAAAAGGTTTCAAACGATGAAAGAAATTAAAAAGAAGAATGGAGCAAATGGGCAAATTTCCAACCTTCACCAAATCGTGGCGCCCGCATAGTGGTGTTACAGAGCACCCAACAGATCATGAGTCGTCTAGCCCTTAATGGCAATGGTTACAGAGCACCGGCCAAGCTCGAGCGCGGTCCGCCGTGGCGGTAGGCAACCCATCGGGCGGCCAAGCCAACCGGCACAGCGCTCCCGAGGCAGTCGGGCGCTGCTGCTACCGTAACTCCACCATGCAGACGCCGCCTGCCCTGCTGGCTGTGCCGCTGTGCCTCGCGCGCAGCGCGCAGCCAAGCCGTTGCCCGCCATCATCAACAACAAAGGCCGGACACCGAGTTTTGAAACCAAACAACCACTACACCGTGCGCCGCCCGGTGCGCCCGGCCGAACCGCGTCGGCGGCAAACAGACCTGGAGCCATTTGCAGCCGAGGCCGCTCCAGCAGTTCCAGCCCACCCCCAAACGTACTCCAGCCGACTCCAGCGCGCCGATCCATTGCAGCCCTGCACCGACAAATCACGGCGGCCCCAGGCAAGTAAAGCACGCGGACGCGCGGACGGCCCGGGCATCCCAAACGACTTGCCCCCCCCCCCTTTTCCCTAAGGCCCTGGAGGTCTGGGCCGTCTCGGTACCCAGCACGGCCAGCACGGTCGAATCGATTGGCTGCCCGCACTGTGTGGACTATGTATGGTGTAGTGTCGTCCCGAACTTCCAAGGCAAAGGGGGGGGGGGGGGGGGGGGGAGAGGGACTCAGACCAGACGGAACAGGGAAGGCACACAAAAATTGAATAATTCGAAATTTTAAAAAAGGAAAATGACAAAAAATTAATTACTTTTAAAAATTATCTTCATAATAAGTTGGAAGAGGGTTCAACTAACTATATGAGGGCGCAAAGCTGATTGCTCCTAAAATGGCGGAAGGGGGGGGGGCGTTTCTTCGGCGAGCAGTGTGCCTGCCGTGCGGCCGTCACCGCGCGCATTTCTCCCCTTAATTACAATATGCACGGCGCTTTGTTGGGAAAAGTCCTCGCTCGGAATGCAGCCCATTAATGGAGCAATGGGGCGTGGCGTGGCGGGGCGAGGCTGCGCGGGCACACGCCGTCCCGTATACTGATGCCGAGGCTCGTTTTCGTCGCTCTCTCTCTCTCGCACCCGTACGGGACGCCCATGAGTGCGAGAGAGACAGAGCGACTCTCTGGCGGTGCACCGGCTGTGCACACACGCTCGTCGGACACCGCGCCACTTTGATTCTCCCGCCACAGCGCGCCGCTTTCAACCTTCCAGTGCAGCCGCTTCTGCCGCGGTTGCAAACATTGACGGCGACGTGCATAATTACAGTGTGCTACGCGATGCCGCGCGATGCGGCCGACGTGTATTACCGCGCCATGAGCGGTCAACCGCCGCGGCAGAAACGGCCCGCGGGAAATTATACAGCGCGCCGCCAAACCCCAAGAAAATCTTTCGTCACGCGAAGAAAACCCGCGTTCGCACCACGCTCGCGCCATCTCCTTCGTAACAAGAATAACAATTTCTTCGCAAGGCTCGGAGCGCGCGAATGTGAAGTAAACGATCCCGAAGATCCTCTCCTCCTCATCCCTCCCGATCCCGTTCCGAGATCCATCCCGCCGGGGGCAGGGGAGGGGGAGGGGCTCCGAGCCCCGGAGACCTTGAGGTGGTTGCGCAGGGCCCCGCGGCTCATGGCGGTGCTGTGCAAGGCGGGGCCCCGGCGGGGGTCCCTCCGACCACCGGGAGCCTGGAGAGCCTGGCGGCGTGGAGGGTCTGCAGGGCCTGCAGGGCCTGCGCCGGGCTGGGCGGTCACTCACCTGGAACAGAAGGAAAGGAACACACCGTCAGACAGTGGAGGCACTCCCACTCATTAATGGATTCGGGATGTGGTCAAACTAATCGGACCCAGGCCGGCGGAGGCTGGACCATTTGGCTGGACCAGACAAGAGGTCACGCTGCTGCCGAAATAACCTTATCGGTCGGGTTCTTGTGAGCAGCAGGGAGAGTGCGGCGACGCGACAGCCGCCGTCCAGAACCCTCCAGAGCACTACCGCCCGTCTGAAGGTAGGCGAAAAGTGTCACATGGTCCTCTCCGAAAAAATAAATTCTAGAGCCGTTGTTAAACCCTGCAAAACCCTCAACATCGCGAACCCTCACGCCCGCTGTGACCTCACTCACTCCTCACCTCAGCTCAAAATGACTGCCGTGCCTCCGCCAACGCGGTCGGCATGGCCTGGAACATGACTGGCGCCGCCAAATTGAATGGCTCCGAGAAGTGCGGGCCGGGCAGACCACGCACGACGCCCAGCCTTGGTGCCGTGGTCTCGGTGAACTTCAACGCGCGACCTTTTCGAATAATGCGTTTAATTAGCACACAGCGTGCGCGTACGCATGAGTGCAAAGTTACGACCGCGGCCTTACGACAGCGCGACACACCGTAAGCGAGCGCTGTGCTAGGCAGTGCTACGCGCAGACGTAAATAACCAAACGGTTGTCGATGCGAAATTGCTATTCCAGCGATAAAGACGCTATCGCAAATCATGAGGCAAACAGTAATGCTTTTAATTGGTCGTCACGGCAACGCGGCGACGAAAGACAAGGCGCGCGGTGCGAGAGAGACAGAGCGACCAAAGCACGGCCAAGCACGGCCAACGTGGGAACGCTGGGTCTTTGTGGCGCTCCATCTCGTCGGCACGGCCAAACGGCCGGACGAGTCGGCAGCATCTCACGCCGGTTTCTTTGGACGCCTCGGCGGCGAGGGGCGAGGGGCCGGGGCACCCGAGGGCACCCCGTCCTTTGTCCGCCCTGGCGACATCTCTCCGCGCAGCCAAGACGCGACAACAAACAGTCGTCGGAAGCGGCGGGCAAAACTCCGAGGTGTTGGTTCTCCGAATCGAGAGAGCCCATGAAGGCAAATTTAAGCATCCGGCACGTCGGGGGAATCCAGCCCCGATTTCTTCAGAGTGAAGTCGAGCCCTAGAGCTTCCATTTTACGGCCCCCTAAACAAGTCCTCAGACTGGACCACTGTGCTGCGCGCCCCTGCTCGCCTGGCGTAGCCACTGCGAATTCGAGATGCATGTGGACACGAGTGCGCCACGCTCCACTGCAGGCTCACTCCCAACAGTGCTGCGCCGCGCCCGGCCGCACCGCTGCGGGGCTCCGCACGAGTGCGAGAGAGACAGCGACGTTGCCCGCTGTGCTCCACGCCCCGCCGCCACGCTCGGAGCGCGCGCGGGTGGCGATAGTCGCAAACGACCGTGACCAATCAGAAGGGCTGGCCGGGCAAGTGCACCAGAAAGGCAGCCCGGGCCGCGTCCATGCATACATGCATGCAGGCAATGGGGCAGCCAGCAGAGCGAACACCTGTCTCTGTCTCTCTCGCTCCCGCGGGGCGCTGCGTGAGGGTGAGAGAGAGACAGCGACCAAACGCTTCAGACTTCTGAACAAAGCCAGGCCCAAGGGGGGCTGACTCCTATAATACTTCGTACACAGACCTATAATACTTGTATAATACCTATAATACTATAATCCATAATACCAAAAAATGCCGCACATTTAGTGCAGTTTCGGGTTCAAAATGAGAAAGTTTTGTAAAATTGTGGTGAACAGGCGTTCAGCGATTTTTAGACGGATCGTTAGAGTAAGGAAATGGCGCTAAGGCTGATGACAAGGTGCTGAGGCTCTTAAAGATGCGCGGTAGTATTTTGAGGCTCAGGAGTGCAAGCCGGAATCCTTGTTTTCAACTAACTTGCGTATTTCGGAAACCTTCGGTACACGGAAAACCACTTAAAACGACACAATTATCTAAATAAAATGTTCGGAATAATACCTATAATACTCTATAATACCTATAATATATAATACTTCGTACACGGTTCGGGAGAGTCAGCCCCCCTTGGCCAGGCCATGCGTTTCGGACCGACTTCCCCGACGGGAGGCGTTCAAACAAGAAAAGCAACTCGGAAATGAGGAAATTGTGTCACTCTAATTCACTTTGAGTCGGAATATAGTGCACAAACTGCACGAATATATTTTTTTGCTTTCCATTTTGCAAAATAAAACAGCCAAAAGCGGAACATTCGCCCTACAGTCCTCCGGCACGGCAGCAGGGTGCTGTGCGGCGGCGCAGGTGAAGTGGATGAGCGATCGGGGCGCTCCGTCACGGGCCCATCTGGAATACATGAGCCGGGCGGTCACGTAGTCACGTAGTGCGGGCCGCCCCGGGCCGCCCCTTCCCCGCCGCCAGCGCCGCCACTGTAACTAACGTGCGGGGCAACGTTTTCTGGAGCCCGTTACCGCCAGGTTACAACCCAGCGAGCACCCCGTCGAGGGGTCACCCGACCGGCCCGGCCCAACATTGCCTTGGTTCCAGTCCCATTTAGTGACTCTGGAGCTCAAAACGCGTCTAGAATTTTGTCCGCCTCCGCCGGTCTTCTGGCCCACTGTGCGGCGGCAGGGGCGAGGCAGGCCGCCCGCTCCACAGCCGCGCTCGACGGCACTGCCTACCCGGGACTTCGCAGGCGCTCCCACCGCCTTTGCCAAAACTTCGAAAAGGGAGCGCGCTTTGCAAAGAAGACTGACGCGCCAGGCCGGGCAAAGCAGAGCCAGGCAGAGCAAGGCTGCCACTGTCATTTTCGCGACAGGTGCGTTTTTCCAGCGCAGTGGCAAGGCCACGCACAACGCCCGCACCGCGCCGCGCCCTTGGTGATCCGCAGCATCCACCAGACTGCTCTCTCTCTCTCTCGCTCTCATGGCGCGTCCCGTCTGGGTGCGAGAGAGACAGAGCGACGACTCTCGGAATCGGTCTGCAGACGGACGCAAAAAGCGCGAGCCGGAGCAGCCAGAGCCAGGGTCGCAGAGCCGAGCAAACGCCGAGAACGAAACCAGCCAAGTAAAGCAGTCTAGTTCCTCGGGAAAGGAACGGCCCATTAGAAGCAAGCAGAATCATTCCGAGAGTCGTCTCTCTCTCTCTCTCTCGCACCTACAGGGGAAGCCCCATGAGTGCGAGAGAGACAGAGCGACGAAAACGACTCTGTCTGCAGCGTCAAACAAGCACAAGCGGCGCGTTGTCTGGGTGGCTGCTTGCGGTTTCCCGGCATCGCGGGCCGCGAGGGTGCGAGAGAGACAGAGCAGGGCGTTGCACTAACAGGGGACTACTCGTTAGCACCTCAGCCAGTCGCCTCGTCCCGCGGGGCCCGCCTCACGTCACGAACGTCACACCGCCGGGCCCTCGGCCAGGCCGGCGGCGTGACGAAGTGACAGCCCCTGTTGCGTCACACGAAGACACCCGCCGCCAATTACTTTACCAGGCTTCCCCGCCGACGAGGCTAGCTGCGCGTGGTGTTCACTTTCGGGTTCGATCTATCGAATCGACGAGGTGGAACATGAGCAAGCCCCACCGCGTCTTGGAACAAGATCAATTTCTTCAACTTTCTGCATTTAAAAAAAAATCTAAACCTGCACCACGCGAAAAAAAAATTAAGGGTCGGTTAAAATGCTCGATTTTCTTCCCGTGCGCTCGGAATGAACTCGGGACGTTCCACGACTTCCGAACTACTTGGAGAGCACTGGACCACCCACGAACAAAAGCCAAGTAAAAACGGTAGCCAATGGTGGAGTCTCTGCGCTTCAGGCGCGCGTCGCGGCGTCGCGGCGTCGCGGCGTCGGCATGGCAACGCCGTGGCATCGCCGTGGCAACGGCCTGGACGCGGTAATCCCTCACTTTTTGCCCTTCCCTCAATGCCAATGGTATCACATCATTCCCCCGCCGCGCGCGGAAAAGACCAAAGAAGTCTTTCCTCATCAAGACAATCCAGGCATGGCAGGGCAGGGCAGGCACATCGAAAGCCATGCCATCCCGGCGGAAAAGCGAGACTGCAGTAATTACTCCAGTGGAGGTGGACAAGACGCGGCCACTCAATTTTAACGACTTATTTCTCCCGACTAAAAAAAACAAAAAAAAAAACACGCAAAAAAGGCGACATTTCACTATCGAAAAGAAGGATTCATACGCCGCCTCCACCGACTCAGGCGAGAACGATGACCTAAGGAACAAAACTTTTGCAATGGAATAAAGAGTTTAGTGGTTAGCACCAGAACCAGCGTCGCCCCTATAGCAGGGTACGGCCACACTGCAGCCAAAGTGCCAGCCTCTCCCTTACGGGACGCAACGCGAGTGCGACAGAGACAGAGCGACGCCAATTAGCGTGACAGTTTTCCGTTGGCTGACTTCATTCCGCAAACATGGACAATTTGGTTGCTTGCCGCAGCCGTGCGCAGCCTAAACGCCGGGCGGACGCGGCGGACGCGGCGGACGCCACACCGTTAGGTGCTTCATTCACACAGCGACGGACAATAACCCGAGCCCGATTTCGTAGTCGTGCTGATAGAGTTGCGACCGAGGGGACAGACAGACGGACGGACGGACGGACGGACGGACGGACGGACGGACGGACAGACAGACAGACTGCGTCCGGCGAGGGCTAAACCGCGGTACGCGCGACGCGCGGGCCTCGACGGACAACCAGGCCCCAGGCCGGCCCCGCCCCGCCTGGCCGGCCTAGCAGCGCCACCGGCAGAGCGGCTTAGAACTTGCAGAGCTTCCCGGCCACGCATATAACCATAACACGCGGATACGACAAGCGGCGCTGGGAGGCGCGGCGCAGGTAGCAAATGTCAGGCGGGGGAAGGGAAATGTGCCTGGCGCCCGTCCGGCCGCGGAGGAAACCTTTCAAACGCCGAGCGCTTTTTAAACACGCCGGGAAAAGCGAGGCTAGCTGGACGCGCCCGGCCACGGAGAGGGAAACGAAACGCCAAAGGGACGGGCGGGCCGACCTTGGCGAACTGACGGCCGCCCGGGCCGCCCTATCCTCCATCAGCTGCAATCAGAGCCCTGCCTCGCGGGGGGGGGGGGGGGGGGTTCAAAAACCACCAGAGACGTCTCTGCGATGCGAGATAGCGCCGTGACCCCCCCTTCTTTTCAAAGCGGTACGTGGTTAAGTGTACGAAGGCGCCGCTAGAGGTCGCCCGAGTCACGCCCAGCCTCTATCTCTCTCTTCCCGGACAAAGGAACACAAACGAGTCGGCCAGGCGAAGTGCAGTGCAGCAGGAGAACGGCCCAGACGGCCCCGCCCAAACCAGCTCCCGTGGGACAACAACCGCGGACGTCCCCGCCCCGCCCCGCCGGCCAGCGCCGAGCCGCGCAGAGCTGAACTTGAACTTGAGCGCGGCGAGGCGGCTGGCTAGGCCCAGCGCCCAGCCAGACACGCCACGCCCGGCCCGCATGTTTGCATTCGACTGCCCCTCTCTCGTACACCAGCATGGCGGGCGGCCGTCTCGCTCCGTCTCCCTCGCGCTCTGTTGTTGTCTCAGCTGTCCCGCAGTTCGCACTCACACACACACAGACGCTCACCTGCGCGAGCACGCCGATGACTAACGCGCCGATAACGACCAAATGGGAAAACACCGTAGCATTGCTGTTTGACTCCGCGACGCCGGCGGAGGCGGCCAAAACTCGAGACGCGTTTTGAGGTCGAGAGTCGCTAGACAGGACTCGAACTGAGCGTGTGACCCCACCAATGGATTGCTCTCCGGACGAGGAATCCATTGGTGGGGTCACAGGTTCGGTTCGAGTCCTGTTTAGCGACTCTGGAGCTCAAAACGCGTCGGGGATTTCGGCCGGTCTTCTGGCCCACTGTGCGGCGCCGCAACTCACCTCGAACAGCGCGTTGTACAGGTCTGGCTGCAGGGCGGTCTTCACCTGCGCCACGGCCCGCTTGTTGGCCCGGACCTTGAGGTCGCGGGACCGCGACACGTACATCTTGGACAGAATCTTGGACGACTTGGGCGAAACCGGAGGGCGGGGGCGAATGCGACACTCGGCGCTTCTTAGAGTCAGTCTCTGGGCGGCGAGCCGCACGCGAATCGGCCGTCGGCGTGGACACGGCGTGGACACTGGCGGGCAGGGCAGGGCGTGCTGGCGGGGCGAAGCTGCACTGACAGTCTCCAGCCGGGCCAGCCAGAAAGCCGGAACCACGCCAATCACGCACGCGGCAGGGACGGAACGACGCAGCACGGCACAGGTGCTGCTGCCGGCGGCGGTGGCGCGCGTCAGAAACACGCCTGCGACAGTCTCTCCCCTCTCTTTCCCTCTCACACAGTGAGTGGTAAAGGAGCGTAAAGGAGAGACAGAGACGGTAGTGTGCCGCCCTTGAATGAGGGTAGAGTCCTTTTCGAAGCGTTCGGTGACGACATCACCTTCGCTCTCAATGGACAACCTGTCTTGGTCTGGGTTGAAATCGGAGCCGAAATTCAAGTTGCCGTGACGTCATTCGTGCACGCGGCTTTAGAAACGGCGACTCGCATTGCTCGCATTGCTGCCCCCCCCCCCTCCCCGCCAACATGGCTTCGGCAAATCTCTGCGAATGTCGAAGCCCTACGACACACGCCGCGCGCATCACAACGGAGAAGCGACGCATGCAGGAAATACAATCGGAAAAAAAAATTAAAATAGAGAAAGAATAAAATAAATAAAGGCGCCTTCAGATCAATTTGTAGTTGGCTTCCAGAGGTTCTAAAGCATGCGTAGTGACCAAAATATTTTGAGGCTCCACTAGCCAATGTACAATTTTTTTTTTCGCGGTGCTCGAGCCTTCACTACAAATACGGGATAAAAGGTTACTCGGCTGATAAACACTCGCTGCGTACAATGGGTCGTTAGGCCGCTACACTGCCGAAACTGGACGCTGATTGGTGGTTGTTCGCGGTTACCGGCAGCCAATCAGGGCTGAGCAAGCCACAGGGCGGGTCGGGGCGATGACGACGCGAGGGGGTGGCGAAACATGACTCATTTGGCGTCCATTTAGCACAGCGCAATAACCGCAATGCAAGACAGCAGGGGGCGGCCCTTGCAGGCCTCAGGTCCAGGGTTCGAATCCCCGCAGCCCCGAGCCCCAGTTTTTTTTATTTCCTCCTAAGTCCGGCGCGGCTTCCACAGTCTAATAATGAAGTAACGGAGAGGCGGAGATGGGGCGCTCGGATTGGCGGGCCGGCCGACCGGCACACTGTGGGGCACACTGTGGGGCACGCGCCCCGCGTCGCCTCGCCACGCGCCGTGCTGATGTAGGCTGCGCCGCTGCGGACTGTGTCCGGCCGGCAGATTATAAACCCTAACGGACGGGGCCGCTAAGGCCGGCTAAGGCCCTAACGGCCGGCACGCGGGGTGAGCAGGGCCCCGCGAGAACTTTCTGTCTCTCTCGCACCCGTGAGGCGCCCCGCGTAGGTGCGAGGGAGACAGAGCGACGACTCTCGGAATCCGTCTGCGGGGCGAGGCCCAGGGCGAGGCCCCGGGGCCCCGGGCCTGGCCAGGCCGCAAGCCCCCTTACCGGAACGGCCGGCTAACCACGCGGCGTTTACTTTGTTCAGGCCGAGGGCCTGGCGCGGCACGGCGCGGCACGGCGCCGCGGGGCGCAAACATTTCGCAGTATTTTATTCCGGACCCACTTCCTGGTTTGCACGCACGGAGCACGGCGGCCGGGCAGCGGAAACGCGGAGAAAGAAGCAAAAGGGCGCCGTCACTCGTCAGTGGGCCGTGCCGCCGTGGAGCCGTGGCGCCCGCCCTCGTTGGAGGAGAGGAGCGTCTGCCGCCAGCAAAACAACAACAACAACAACAACAACAACAACAACAAAAACAACAACAAAGTATCTGCAGGGCGCTGGACAACAGGAACCGGAATGTTTGCAACCAAGTCGGCCGCCCAACCAATCGAAACGCTCATCGATTAATCGCGATTGCGAGACGGACCGCTAATTAATCGTCGGCCAAACCCATTCATTCATCGCGCAAACCCAGACAGCGATCGAAGCGAACCCAAATGGAATGACTTGATGCACTTGGCCGGGTCGTCCCGGGCACACTGCGAGTGTCAACACAGTGCTAACAGTGTCAACGCCACGGGGCCGAGTTAGGTCCCCGCGACCCGGCCGGCCCCACCGGCCCGACGGCCGCGGCGGGGTTCCCGTGGGAGTGGCGTCGCGTCCAGCACACTGACTCCTCGAGCCGCCTCCGTCGCTCCGTCTCCCTCGCGCGTCGTCCCGCAGAGGAGCGAGAGAGACGGAGATCGGACTCTCGGAATCAGTCCGCGCGGCCGGGATTTATTGCCCGGCGAGGCGCGGCCGGGAATTACCAGCAAAGAGAATAAAAGAGGCGAAATTAATTGGAGACGTGATTGCCAGTCATCATCGGCCCGCCAGGGAGACGACGCGCGGCGGGGCTCTTTCGGGTTTTGAAAAGTGCACTGCACTGCAGTGGCGACATGTATTTTTTTCGAACATTTCTGAACTAAGTTTGTCGACCAAACACTTTCCGCAAAGTGTGTCGGCGGCGAGTTGGATCGCGTTCAAGGCGAGGCCGCCACTGCCGGAGCCTTCGGCGCCTTCAGTGCTCCGCACGCGTTGAGGTCTCCTCCTCGCTCACGGGGCCGCCGCCGTGGCGTCGCGGCGTGGCAAAACAGGGAGCCGAAAACAAAACGACAACAAAAACAAGGCAGCATAAACAACAAGACGCGGCGCGGGCGTGACGATGCGCACCGCCCACGACCGCCGAAATTAACTTCAAATTCGTTCCCATTCCCCTCTTTTTCTTCTGCCGGTGTACCGGCCGGCCGGGCCGGCGCTGTCCTTGGCCACTGATACTGTCACTGGCCGAGCAGCGCCGCGCAGCCCGCTCGCCAGTCACCGCCACGCCGGCCGGGGCGGTGCCATGCGCCGAGTGAAACGTGGTGCACGTGCAGGCAGCACACTGGCTCCGAGGGCCGTTTTCGTCGCTCTGCCTCTCTCGCACTCATGGGGCGTCCCGTGTAGGTGCGAGAGAGGCAGAGCGACAAGAACGACTCTCAGTGTGCTGGACGGCCGGGCCGGGACGGGCTGCCCCCATCTCTGTTTTTGTTCCTTAATCTCGTTCTTGCGGTTATCTCGGCACACGTTCCACCGCCATGGAGACAGACGGACGGACGGACAGACAGACGGACAGACAGACAGACGGACAGACAGTGCCGTGCGCCGCACGCCGACTTGTCACGTTACCAAAAACGGCGGCACGCCGCCATCTCGTTACAACATTTCTCGCATCCCGTGGCGGCGGGCCCGGGTTCGAATCCCTCATCAGGATCAAGGATTTAATTTAATTTTTTTTCCGCTTCACTCACTCCCCGAGCTGGACATATATAAAGGACCTTTCACGTGCGGACGCCATGGGCTGGTGCTGCATGGCGGGGCGGGGCGGGGCTAGTTAGGCACACAGTCGCTAATAAGGTAACCACAACGAGTGGCTGGCCGGGAGCGAGATGATGATGATGATGTCCGCGGCCACGCGCTGTACCTCCGCGACGGCGGCCGCTTCTTGCCGCCGGCAGTGAACGCGGCCAGGCGGCCGACCGGCCGAGGAATGCCGCCGGGACGCTCCGGATGCTCCTGTTCCTCGCCTTCCCCGCAACACGGTCGCGGCGACGACAGGCGGCATGCGACGCGACGACGCGTTCAAAAAACCGCCTCGCAAAAACCGGCCTCGCCTCGCGTCGCGTGCGCGCGGCCTGCCCGTCGCGGGCAGGTGTTGGCCGGTGCGCGCACCGCTTCGTCGCTCTGTCTCTCTCGCACCCTGTGGAGCGCCCCGTGAGTGCGAGGGAGGGGAGCGAGCGCCGTGCTGGGTAGGCAGCCACGCCACGCGCCGGCGCGTCGCACCGCTCCGGCGGCCTACCCAGCACGGCGCTCCACGCCGCCAACGTCCAGTCCGTCGAGTTGGCGGACGATGGACGACGACGCGGTGCTTGTCCTTGTTCGAGGACTGTCGTCGCCGTGCCGCCGTGCCGCGGGGCTCAGGTGGCAGGAACAATTGCCGAAACTGTACCGCCCCGCCGGTGCACCTGGCCGACCGGGTCCGAAGCCAGCCGGCCGACGGCGAGATGCCTCCGCCTCGGCTTTGCTCGCTTTGCTTGGCGTCGGCGCCATTGTCGCCGTTTTCTTTAAATGCCGGCAACACAATGGCCTGCCTGTCGGTGCACTGTCGGCCGGCGCCGTGGACCAGCACGCTGCCGCCGAACGCCCTCGCTCTGTCTCCCTCGCACTCACGGGGCGCCCCGTGGGGCTGCGAGAAGAGAGAGAGAGATGAGGGGCAGTCCACACGGCGAGGCAGCAACGGTCAAGCGGGCGCAGGGCCCTGCACTCGTCTTGGCCAGCCCGCCGGTCAAACCGCGCGTTCTTTCAACAACGATTATTTAACAGTGTACCTCCCTTCTCGGCACTCCCGCGAAACGTGGCCGAGCCCATCCGGGCCGCTGCGACCTTCTCTCTCTCTCTCTCTCTCTCTCTCTCTCTCTCTCTCTCTCTCTCTCTCTCTCTCTCTCTCTCTCTCTCTCTCTCTCTCTCTCTCTCTCTCTCTCTCTCGCCAAAGAAACACCCGCCGCGGACCGCGCCGCCGCGCTCTGCAAAGTTCAAGGGAGGCAGCGCCACACAATGCAAGCGCAACAAAACCGCTCCGCTTCCGCTAGGAGCCGATTTGGCGCCTTGTTGTTGTTTGTTGTTGTTGTTGTTGTTGGAGTGAGCGGTGCGGCGGGCCTGGACCACCCGTCCGCGACAGCAGCAACGCGCCGTTCGAAAAAAAAAGGTAGCGTCCTTGCACCAACAATGACATTCTCTGTCTCTGCCAATGTTTGTCTCAACAAAGAAACAATATCTGTAAAATTGGTTTCTGTTGCGGCAGCAATAATGCCAACGCTCTTGGGGGATATTCGTTATTTGAGGAGAAGACTGCTCCGGCCGCGTCATCGCACAGCCAGGGCACTGCATGGCGCTGCACTGGAAGCAAGGCAGCAAAGGGAGGGTGCACTGGGTGCCGATTGTTGGTTTTGGCAGTGCCGCACAGGGCCGCACAGTGCTGCAGGCCCATGCAGGCCATTGTGCCCCGCATTGTTGCATTGTGCTCGGGCCGCGTGAAGGCCGCCAAGGCCGCCAGGCTCCCTTGGGACACCGCGTCCCGCCGCGTCCCGCCGCGTCCGGGACACCCCGAGGGGCCCGAGGGACGCCCTGACACGGCGTGACATGGAGCTCTCCAGGGACTCCAGCCTCCCGGAGTCCGGTACACTCGTTCGGTTAAAATGCAAACAAGGCTGTCTTTCCTCCATAACTTGGCAGCCACGACGCCGACCTCCAGGGTCCACAGCGAGGTGCGCGTCGTCCCATCGTCTCGTCGATGCGGTCATGCCCCCGCGGCCCTCCGCGGCCCCGATGACGTCACGGTCTTCATTGGGTCATCGCTTCGGCGCGTCTCCCCGTGCCCCGCCCAAACCGGCTGGCTTCCAATCTCACCCACCGCTCGAACATACACTCGGCGTTTTCATGTGAACACCATACGGGTACCGCCCAGGCCACAGCACTGCTTGAAATAAAATCTTGGAAATCCCCGGAGGACTTGGGGGAAAAGTGTACAGTTGACCCGTGTTAAGTGCCACTGTTAGAAAAATTCAGAAAATTCAGAATGCTGTCTGCTGGGTGCAGTAGGTTGCCAGCCCCATTCCATAGTCCACGCACCTCAACGAGATCAACGGCCTAAAAAAAAAAGCGGGAAAAACCGCAGGGGGCGTCCGTCAGACCGGAGTGAGCCCCGTTACTTTTTAATGACCACTCGGCTACACTGTATTACCCGTTACGCCGTCTTACATGAGTGTTTATGTTTTTATCTCTCGGTGTTGTATGGAGGCCGGCCAGGTGAACGCTCCCCGATATGCTCTGCCACCCGTGACCGGCGTAAAACACACACGCGCACGCCGCACACACACACACACACACACACACACACACACACACACACAGCGTGCTGCTCCTCCGTGTGCGGTGGCTCCGACATTTTTTGGGCAGAATCGGACGTAAGGTGGAGAAAACGAGGCTTGTGCTCCTTGCATCACGGGCCCCGCCTCCCTTCCGATTATACCGATGCATTTCCCCCGTCCTAGCGGCCCAAGCCGCGTTATGAAATGCTTTAATGTAAACATCCGAGCCAAGGGGAGCGCCGCCGTGGCCTTCTGTTTCCCATTACAGCCAACACGCTCGCTACGGGTGGGTCGTGGCCGAGCGGTCGTGGCACCACTTTTTTCGTTTGCTTTGCCCGGTTAATTTGGGTCAGTGATGCCACGGGCCGCGAGCAGTGGTGGTTTTGAGGGTCCGGGACAAGGGGGTGACTGCGTGGGGCCTTCCATCGGGGTGCGGGTTGCCTACCGACAGGCGTTTTGGAGCCGGCCGTCGTGCCTGTGGAAGCCACTACAGTCTGCGAAGCCGTTGTCACTTTGACGCCCTCTGTGGCGCCATTTCGGGTGATGCCTTGGCGACGCAGTAAAGTTTGCCAACTTTTCAACCTCCGCGAACCTATTGTAAACAGGGTGGCACTCTATTGATTTCGAAGACACTGGGAAGCGTGCCACTGTTCGTCCGCCTGCAGCCCCACTGGCCGCATCGGGCTCCGAGGCTGAGTGCTCCAGTGCCCCTCCCCTCCCCTCCAGGCCGATAATGCTCCAGAGAGAGAGAGATGATTGCGCCATCGGCCATCATAGTTCCGCGCGTTTTTCCGTTATCCGCGTTATGGCTGGTGCCCAGGCTGCTGCCCAGGCTGCTGCCCAGCGCTGCCAACCGCCAAGAAAGGGGGTCGCCGCGGTACGGCGCGTGCCGCGATAGCCCGCCGGGTTAAGTTGGCGAGCCTGCACACTGATTCGTCGCTCTGTCTCTCTCGCACCCACAGGGCACGCCCCACGAGGCCACGAGTGCGAGAGAGACAGAGCGGGGCAGCACGGGGGCGCGGTGAGATTCGGTAGCTGGGCGCAGAACGTCCCGGCCGGGCTAGCCGGGCCAGCCGGGGGAAAGGGAGAGTGATTTTGGGGCGTTCCGCACCGTTCCGGCACTAATGGGGCCTCGGGTCGGGGGCGTCGGGTCGCAGAGTGGGGCGTGGCGGGGCGTGGCGGGGCGGGGCGGGGCGGGGCGTGGAGTGGCACTCCTGCCCCGTCATGAGCGCACTTTCATCTACACCGAGGTTATGGAACGCCAAATATCGTGCGAGTTGTGTGCGCCTTCCGGAGACCTACCTCCCTCCACCCCCAAAACAACAACAACAACAACAACAACAACAACAGGAGACGCTCCGGGCGGGTTCGAAATGCTATGGTTTCGCACTTAATTGGCGCGCATATTCTGCACTCGAGATAGAATAATCATCGTTCGTGAGAACTTTTCACAAACTAACGCGCGACTGCATTTTTCCACGTTTTTTCGCGCTTTTTGCAGCGACTTTTGCGACATTAGGGGCAATGAAACCACGCACTGTGCAGCCGGACACACACAAAAAAAAAAATAGACGGAGAGAAACAGAAGAAAAAGGTGGCGTCGAGGATTGTGGCGTCCTTTACTGTGGCGAGTTAGTTGCATTCCCACGTTATTCTCGACGCTAATGCGACCCTCCGCCCCTCGCGCACCCGCCGGGGCAGGATCGTTAAAAGACGCGACAAAGTTGAAATGCATGTCTCCTTTCCCTCTTTGATTTAAAGTCATTGTATTTTTGAAATTTTTCAGACACGTTGGACGTGTCTTCACTCGCGGGAAAAGGTCTAGCTTCGCGGCGCTACGCGCACCCCTCTTCTCCACCCCCCGCCCCCTTTTCGCCCCTCCGCGACGGATTCGAAAATAGGAAACGGTGGAGGGGGGGGGGGCTTTCGGGGGCGTGGCCGCCGGGCAATTCTCATATTGTGGCGCTCTTGTTTGTTTTGAGATGTCAGCGCGGTAAAGGCGCCTGAAATAGGCCCGCCCAGCCCCACAGCAGCCATCTTAGAGCTCTGCCCGAATTCCGGGGGAAAAAATTGTCGGAATTTTTTTTTGTCTAAGTATTGATTTGACAGTGTAGCCGGAGGTAGAGTCGGATTTGGCCAAGGCCGCGCGGCTGGCGCAGCGGCTGAAAGGTATATAAACGATAAACCAGCGAGACGGGGAGACTAGTCGGATAGTGGATAGTACTCGAAGACTCGGAGGCACCGCTTGTGTACAACTACACTCCGGATGATAATAACCGGGAGAAAGTCGCGCAATAATCCTGTGGGACTCCCTTGACGTGTGAAAGACGGAGACTCGGTGGCACCGGCAGCACCAAACCACACTCCCCGTCAAAAAAGATAAAAAATAATAAAGAGTAGGAAAAATGTGGTATGTGAGGGTGTGTGAGCGCATTGTCACTTCGGGTTCATCGGCTTCGCGTTACGAGAAAGTGGTCGGTCGCGCACCCAGACGGTGCAGACGGCCCTGGCGGCGGCACGCCACTGGCAGGCCAGAGTCATGGACGATGCGACCGCGCCATTTCTCATACCTTTATCTGGCGCTGCCCTTTTGGCCGGCCGAACAGACACCCCGACACTCGCACAGACTGCCGGGCGGCTGCCGGCCGGGCTCGCGGTAAAAGGGAAAGCCACACACCACACACACAGACAGACACACAGACACACACACACGACCCAATAAGGTACACCGGCCGGGTCAAAAAAGATTTTCCGCGCGTGTCGACGCGATTGTGCAACGCCAACGGCAAGGACGCGCGAGGAACAAAAGCAGGAGCCGCCCGGGCGCCAGCAACCACACACACACACACACACACACACACACACACACGCGGCCGCTAAAAGCTTTTATGACACGGAGGCCTCACTTCCTCCTCCAAAAAGAACAATCCCACCTGCAGCACGCAACCCTTTTCATTGCTCCTCCTCCCAAAAGGTGACCGCGTGAAACCGTTTCATAACAACAACAACAACAACAACAACAACAACAACAACAACAACAACGAGAAGGACGGTGCGCCCCGCCTTCACTGGAAGTCGGTGGGTTCCGTTCGCATGACCGAACCGCACTGCAGTGTGCCTTACGTAAAGGTCGCATTCAACACTGCATAGGTGGGCGTCGGGACGCACCGCGGCCGGCCAACGAGAGCGCGCGGGACTTTCAAAATTCGGAAACGCGGCGCAACGAGCGTTCCGAACAGTGGCATGTACTCACAAAGAGGTCGCGTCTCTCTGCTGTGCCGCTCTTACTACCGCTTCCAAGGTGTACGGTTGCGGTCGCTATATCCGGAACCCCTTCCCCCCGGGAGAGACCGTCGCCATCAACTCACCTGAAACAAAAGCAAAACGAGCCATTAAGTCGGGGATAGAAACGGAGTCATCGAGCAGTCCGAGACGCATGTATAGTGTGCAGGAGAGGGGGGACGGGGGTCGAACGTCTTACGCCACTGTAAAGAACGATTCAAATATGCCGCGTAGCATAGTCGTTCGACATGCAGATGAGCCACACACGACGTACACTCACACACACACGCACACACGCACGCACACGCACAGACGTGGCGGTGTTAGCAGCTTCACAAGGTAATTAGTGATACCTGGTCAAGACAGCCCAGACAGTCCAGAGCTCGACGAGTGTGCCTGACGGTGCCTGACTTGCCTGACTGCGCCTGTCGGCCCGCGAGGCGGATTGAATCGCCAGAAGGCATCCATCAATGCCAGCCGCGGGATGTCTCTCTCGCACCCCCAACGGTCCCCTACGGCCCTACGGAGCGAGAGAGACGGCGACGGGGCGCGAACCATCAATACACGTGACAGAGACACAAAGCGGTGGCGGCCCACTTTGCGCTCGGCTTGCCTGTTTGCCCAGCCCCTGAAACAAGGGAGCCAATCAGAGCCCGGGGAACCAGAGACACCCCGCCACGTCGGGAGACCTCTCTGTCTCTCAAGAAGACCAAGCCGCCGGGCAGTCAGCCAAAATTTGGAGTCCTTTCTTTCTTTGGCGAGCCCATTTTTCGTATTTCGAACGTACTGTACCGCCAAAGAGTATACTTTTTTTTCGCCGCAATTTTAAGTGTTATTATTTTTTGCCAAAATTAATTGAGCATGGCAGTATATATTCTCGTTGGCGCTTGTTTCCCAACGAAAACCCTCGAGATGCTTATCCATCCGCGCTGGCCGTCCCGGCTGGCTCGGCCAAGCGGTTCCACTTTGAAACCGGCCTCGACTTTTCCACTCGAGATGCGACTCGCGTGCCTGGCGCCCGGCGTGCCCGGCGTGCACCGCCCCTCCCACAGACGCATCGCATCCCGGCGGCGTCCTGGCCGGCAAGGCTGGCGGCCCGGCGAGCCCCGCATTGGTAAGTAGCGAGTAGCAACGAGTCATGAAGGCTGGCCGGCCGCCTTGGCGTCGGAGCATGAAGCACGGCCAGCGAGTCGCAAGGAAGGCTCAGCGGGCCTGCAGACCGGCGCCGAAACTCTAGACGCGTTTTGAGCTCCAGAGTCGCTAAATGGGACTCGAACCGAACGTGTGACCCCACCAATGGATTGCTCTCCGAACGAGGAATCCATTGGTGGGGTCACACGTTCGTTTCGAATCCTATTTAGCGACTCTAAGACGCGTCTCGAGTTTTGGCGGCCGGCGCTTCGCTCCTTGCGTACAAGGGTGGTTCCCCCGCTTGGAAGGCCCCACGAGTACAGTCAGTGGTCGCGCCGCGAGCAGAGCGTCCAAGTGATCCCCGACTAACGAGATTGTGGGGTTTCCACGCGTACGCGGCACGCTTTGAGCCGCGGCCGCTCCCGGCTGCCTCATTCCGAGGTGGCTCTGTCTCTCTCGCACGCACGGGGCGTCCAGTGCGGGTGCGAGGGAGACAGAGAGAAGGCACGACTGCGCGGAGTACGTCGGGGAACAGCTGGGTAAGCGGGATTCACTGTTTGGGGAGAGAAACCAAACCACCCGAGGTCAACATCGGGACCGTCCAATTCACTGCCACCACTACACTGTCCGCTCACGATCGCCGGCCCTCCATTCCACCGCGCTGTCTCACTCGCACTCATGGGGCGTCCCGCCAAGGTGCGAGAGAGACAGAGCGAGCGGGCTGGGCATCACAATGACGCTGGCTGGGGGATCGGGTGCAGGCGACGCCTTGCAATAACGCCTGAAACGCTATCCGCTATAAATCCCCAGGCCTTGCACACGGCGCGCGCGGAGCGGAGCAGACCGCGGTGCTCGCGATGAGTAGCATCAGGGCTGTCCAGAGCACGTTGCACAAACCGCTCCCAATTCCCAGGCACAGAGGCAGACAGACAGACAGACAGACAGACAGAGCCCCTGGGACGTAGGCAAGCCGCGAGCCCCGAGGCGATGGCGGCCTTCTTATCATCATCAGAAACCAAAGCGAAACAAAACACACAGGCCGAGGAGAAACCAGGCAGGCAGGCAATCTGCAAACAATGTCCATCGCATCCGGCGGCCGCGCACGCGGGGCGCACGCACTGTGCGTGATGGGGTCTTGTTAGAGCTGGGGCCTGGCCCAATGACCCGCCGAGTCTGCCTTGGTCTGTCTGCCCCTGGAGCGCTCTCAAGGCCCCGCCACGCCCGGCCCGCGGTCAGAAGGAGAGAACATCTCCAGCAGCTGACCGCCGCCTTGTCGAGAGACTTTGCAGAGCCCAACAGCATTTCTAAAGCAAAAAAGACAAAATGCTCTGGCTGTAAGTTTTCCGAAGATTTTATTTTTTACACATTTTCTAGTGGGCGCTGCTGCACGGTTCGTGTGTGAACCTAATGTGTCTCAAGGAGGCCGAGTGTCGCGTCGCGCCCAGACGGGTGCAATCTATGGACTCGCCGTGGCGTGGCGTGCCTTGCCTTCTTGGTCACGAGTCGCCACGCACGACTCCCGTCGTGGTGCGACCAAGGGCGCAGGCATCAGCCAAATAACCGTATTCTCCGCGGCCATCCACGGTAAAATGATGGATGATTCTCGTGTGACAAGTTTGGACGTCGTTCACTTTCTCATTTATTTATAGGGAGAATGCTTTGGCGGCGGCCGCGGCCTTGGCCAGGGCGTCTATGATCGGCCCGCCCGATGTCCTGGCAGTCCTCCCTCATGGACGTCATGGGCACGGCGACGCTCGCCTGGACACAAAGTCGCCGCCGCGTCCTCGCTCTGCGTCGACGGGCAGGTGACACCTCGCCGATGACGACACGGAGAGGCACCGTGACCCCGCCGCCAGGTCAGGCTCACTGCACTGCAAGTCGCAGGCCGCTGTGAAGGGACTCGTGAGTCACCAGCGCCCTCTCTCTTTCTCCTGGACCCGACACGCCGACACGCGGCCAGTGACTCACGGACCCATTCCGATACACTGCGGTTGGTCTAAAAGTCCGCCCAGTGTCCACCCACACACACGCACGCGCACACTGGGAGAGAGTATAGCGTGTCACGACACTGTCAGGCCAAATGGGATGCGTGGGAGGAGCAGGGCCACGGAGGGCAAAACCGCAGCACACGACGTTCCCGTCGTCCGGATGCACACAAAGTAAGTACACAGAGTGAGGTTGCCGCCCGGTCGGCCGTCGCAGAGGTAAGGGTGCCACCCGGCGCGTCCTTCCGCGTCATTTCGGCTTCGGCGTGCGCGGTGTGCTTCGAGCGGCCCGCGGCTTCAAGGCGCCCCCGTGCACCTCCGGTCCCGCGTCCCGCCGCCCAAAAGTGCGCTCGTGACTTCCTCGACGAGAGCCGAGCCGAGCCGAGCCGGGCCAGGGGGAAGTCCCAGGGCGCGGGCCGAGCCGAGCCGGGCCGCGATGTCCTCCGCTCAAGAGGGCCTCAGTGCGGAATGACCGCAGCCGTAACGAGAGTCCGGCAGTCCGGCGGCCCGGCGGCAGGGCGCTTGCTCTTCATGGCTCCGGCCCTGACCGCTTCAAGCGCTCTGTGTACTCGAGCCGCGCGGTGGAGGAGCGGCAAGATGCTCGCTCGCGGAGCGCAAGGTCGCGGGTTCGAACCCCGGCGCTCGCAAAAATTCAGTCGTGCATAAAGGGCCGTTTTATTCCAGTCTGAAAGAACCCTGAAATCGAAAGCCACCCACTCGGCTACTTTTGGTTTTTCTCCGGAATTTCCAAATAAATGTTTTTAAGGTCGTGCTTGACAGTGTGCCACTTGTTTGCCGGGCCGCTGACCGAACCGGGAAGCCGCCACGCCAACACAGCGCGTGACGGTGTAGTACGACGCGCTCATCTGGCTCACCAGCCCGTCGCTCTGTCTCTCTCGCACCTAAGCAGGCCGCCCCGTGAGTGCGAGAGAGACAGAGCGACGAGAGCGGCGGCGTCCCGCGGCGCCACATTTTGGCAAAAGGCGATTTGGCCGGTCCGGTCCGCGCTCCAGCGAGGCAGGCCCCGCGTCGCCCACGCCGACACGCAGTGCGAGTGCGAGTTGCTATTCGCTGCTTATCTCGGCATCGCCGAGGCATCGCCGTGGACTCCAATGGACTCCGACGCGCGACCCACGCCGTCCAGGCCGTCCAGGCGGTGAAGGATTCCCCTCGGAGCAGGGCGCCTTGGCGGAGGAGAGCCTCGCCGTGCACGCCGCCAGTTTGAAACAATTCCAAGTAATTGCCCCCGGTCGACGCGGCGCGGGCGCGGCGTCGGAGGGAAGATTTAAAATTCATATACCGGGCAGTGTTCCCAGTCCGGCCGGCCGGGCCGGCCAGTGCGGCTCTCGACCCGAACACGAGCACTTTGTGTGCTCTCCCTGCCCTCCGCGCTCGGCGCGCTCGGCGTCGAGGCCAACGGCACGGCAACGCACGGGCCGACAGGACGCTACTGTCCGGGATGACGCCACGCGGTCATTCTGAAAAACGGTCTGTCTCTCTCGCACCCTTACGGAGAGCCCCGTGAGTGCGACAGAGACAGAAAACGACTCTTCTGAATCGCCGGGCAGACCTCGCTAACGGGTGCGCGGGCCAGCGGGATGGTTCCGAACGGCGCTTCATCTCTCTCTCTCTCTCTCTCTCTCTCTCTCTCTCTCTCTCTCTCTCTCTCTCTCTCTCTCTCTGCGTGCGACACTCCTGGATGGCGAAAATGTGAAAGCAAGTGGTGCCGCTCTAAGATTTGCATCATAAGGCCGTCTCTTTTCCACTCATTATATATATGAGAGCCGCAGAGCCGCGCAAAACGGGCGCTCACGCACACACACACACACAGAGTGTTGGGCGGGGGATCAATTTATTTCGCACGACTTGATCGCCCACACAGACACACACACACACTGACACACACACGTGAATAATGTGGGATTACGCGGGAGGGAAATTGGGATTTAAAAGGCACGCTGGTGGTGCAGGCCGCGGGGGCCGCGGGGGCCAGGCAAGCCAATGGGTAGCAGGCTCGGACTGGCGCCCAAAAGGCCCCGGCAGATAAGACCGCAAAAGGCCCCCGATCATCATTGTTTTTACCCTTCATGGCCAACTTTGTGAGGCTGCCGCTCCCACACAAGTTGCGGTCAAAAGCCTTCCCGTACAGGACATGAAAGACTAGGGTCTTAAGAATTCTAGGGCGTCGAGTGAGGCCTTTTACGGCAACTAGATTGGACACAGTGGACACCCAAAGTCAGCAAAATCAGCAAATTTCCGATATTCGACTATTTTTTGCCCAACTTGGTCGGAAAATCATTGCGGTCAAAGGCAAAATCGTTGTGGTAAACGTCTTCCCTATACAGGGCATGAAAGAGTAGGGTCTTGAGAATACTAGGACGTTGAGGGAGGCCTTTTACGGCAACTGGATTGCACACGTGGCCGCCCAAAGTCAGCAAAATCAGAAAATTTTCCGAGATTCGACCACTTTTTGACCAATTTTGGTCCCTAAATCGTTGCGGTCAAAGGCAAATCGTTGTGGTCAACGTCTTCCCGATACAGGGCATGAAAGAGTAGGGTCTTAAGAATACTAGGACGTTGAGGGAGGCCTTTTACGGCAACTAGATTGGACACAGTGGCCGTCCAAATCAGAAAAATCAGCAAATTTCCGAGATTCGACCATTTTTTTGACCAACTTTGGTCCCAAAATCGTTGCGGTCAAAGGCAAAATCGTTGTGGTCAACGTCTTCCCTATACAGGGCATAAAAGAGTGGGGTCTTGAGAATACTAGGACGTTGAGAGAGGCCTTTTACGGAAACTGGATTGCACACAGTGGCCCCCCAAAAGTCAGAAAAATCAGCAAATTTCCAAGATTCGACCATTTTTTGACCAACTTTGGTCCCTAAATCTTTGCGGTCAAAGGCAAAATCGTTGTGGTCAACGTCTTCCCGATACGGGCTGAAAGAGTAGGGTCTTAAGAATACTAGGACGTCGGGGGAGGCCGTTGGCCGCTACTAGATCGAAGCAGTGGCCGCTAAAATTTCAGCGAAAACGGCTACTTTCGGAGTTTCAATCACTTTTTGACCAACCTCGTGACGTTACTGGTCAAAAATCCAAAGGCCCCGGCAGATTTTTCTGCCTGTCTGCCCTGGCCAGTCCGAGCCTGATGGGTAGGCCGTCAGGCAGACCGGCTGCAGCGCGAAAATGAGGCATACCAAACGGAGGGCGTGGGCACGCGAGAGGGTGCGTGTGTGTGTGTGTGGGGGGGGGGTCAAACTATTTGTCTGCCCGCCTGCATGCAGAGCACAAACAGAGTTTTCCCGAACATGAAACAGGTACTGACACCTGAGAACGGAGCCAATTATTCAAAAAGTAAAACCCCGCCGCCTTTGCTTTGCAAAACAAAGGGCGATTCTCACGCCATCACAGTGTAGTGCACCCGCGCCGCGGTTCTTTCCCCGCGCGCGGGCTTTTTTGAAAGTGGCGCGGCTTCGTTTATGATTCCGTCCGCGCTGGTTTGCAAGAGGAGTGAAGAGTGGCGCGGCGTCTAGAAGGTCATTAACGCGCGTTCAAATTCCCCCGCCCCCCGCGTGCTCGCCGGCTGCGAATCAATAAAAGCAATTACGCGGCCCATTCATTCATCGCTGCAGCCCTGCAGTGCAGTGCCTTATAGTGCAGCGCCGCCGTTTCGCACCACAACAAAGCTTTCCGGTAATTGTGCTAAAGACGCCCGTTTCGGGGAAACAATACGCTCCTTATCAAGATCAAGATCCCCCCCCCCTTTCTCTCCCTCGCGAGCCACGCGCCCCTCGCCGCCCAAATTAAGCCGGCTGCTGCATCTTATCCAAGGTCCACTCGCCGATATTGCGGGGACACACTGCTTTATGTACTTTCCCCCGATTTCATCCGAGTTCATTGCACTGCCCCCTTCTTTTACACACAGAGACACGCCGGGGGGGGGGGGCGTCTTTGGAGGCCGATAACATACAATCCGACGAAAAGGGGGCGGTTCGGGTGGTAGCAAGAAGGCAGAGCCCCGCTGGGGGTTGACGGGCCGGTGCAGGGCCACCCAAATCCCCCTTCCTTTCCCCAGGGGAACTGCTTCTCCGCCGCGAGAGGGATGATTCGGCCGTCTCGGCGCCGCGTCCGTATCTCGCGTCCCTATCGTCTGCGCGGCCCCGAAAGTCCGCCTCCGTCGCTCTGTCCCTCTCGCACCTGTACGGGACGCCCCATGAGTGCGAGAGAGACAGAGCGACGACTCTCAGTCTGCCGCGTCGCGGCCGGTGGCAATGTCAGCGGCCAATGTCGTCGAGGGTCCACTGTAAGGCCACCGCGGCACGACAACAGGCTTTGCGCGCTGCGCCCGCCTTCGCGCTTGCGCAACGCCAAACTAAAGCGCGCCGATAAAAGGCGGCGGAAAGAAAAACCGTTGCGGCGCCGCGACATTGGCCCAGTGGCAGCCAGTGGCAGCCAGCACTTTCTGGAGAAAAACAAAAACAAAGGGCGCCACGCTCGACCCCAACGTTCGTCCCGGCAGCAGGCCTGGGACGGTCGAGCGTATAAGTAGGTTGCACACGGCGGGCCGAGCAAATAGGATCACGGCGGGGAAGCGGTGCGATTGACGGCACGCTACCCCCCCCCCCCCCCCACGACCCCTTTCACTTTCAGTGGCGAGGCGAGACACCCCGCGGCGGCGCCTCGGAAGTAAAAGAGGAAAACAGAACCGACGAAAACGTCGCGTTTGGTTTAGCGGTCGTCGCGACTCGGTGTTTTACAAGGTGCTCACAGTGTTTTTAACGGACCGACGAACAACTGGACAAGCGGCCCGGCGCTCCAGTCCAAAGTGCTGCTTTGCAACCGGCCGTTCAATAGTTGACGTTCATTCTTCGCCCTTTGCTATTCCGGCCCTACACTGCAGGCCCTCCCCACCCTTCGGCCCCGCCGCCGTCCGGGCCGCCTCCCCAGGGGGTACGTCTGGCCTCTTCCTCCCCCCCCTCCTTTTCTGCTCGCTCAGCCCCCTGCCTGTGTCTTGCCTTGGCACCCCCAGGCCCCTCTGGGCACCCCCACCCCCGGCACACCTTTACCTCTGGCCCAGTTTGCGTCGACCCCGATTCATTACCCTTGCATGCAACCTCGCGATATCAGTCTCGCGTAACAGTGTAGTGCACCATCACTGACATCAATTTTCTTTTCGAAAAGTATTTCGCGTATTTCGGCAATTTGAACGGCGTATCGTTTCAGGGTGAGTTGCTTGGCAAGGCGGAGTTCGGCGCGGCTTCCGGAACACCTGGCAGAGGGAAAAGAGGGGGGGGGGATGCTCAGGCAGGAAAAAATGTGGTGCAGCCAATGCAACAGCACGACCTGTCAAAGAGGGGGAAAATTGGAAAACCATTTGGCAGGGGCGCGACGGACTCCCCCCCCCCACCCAACACACACACACATACACACAAACACACACACACATACACACACTTCACGTGCCGCGCCGACACACTACTTGCAGTGCAGGAGGAGGACAGCTGTGCTGCCGCGCTCCCACCCAGCGAGCCGGAAACGCCCCTCCCCCCCTCCCCCTTACGGTGGCGGTGCGTGTCCTCCCCGTGTGCTCCCCTGGCACCCCGGTACGTCACGCGAGTCTGCGTGTGTGGTGGTGTGGGTGCGAGCAACGGTCGATTTGGCAAACGGCGCGGCTCTCTTGCAGTGGCGCGGCATTCCTTCTGCCGAAGATCTTGGCGAGAAAGTCTTGAATGGCCCGGGCGGCCTCTGGTGCCTCTAGGGTCCGACGGCACGGCGGCGTCTGCCTGCGTCTGCCCAGGCCAACGGCAGCAGGCCTACTGAAGTACAATAATCAATTGATTTCTCCAGCGGGGCAGCCGCCACCGACACTGTAAGTCCGCTGGAAGCAAGTTTCACCCGGCGGCCGCACAGTGGGCCAGAAGACCGGTGGAGGCGGCCAAAAGCCTAGACGCGTTTTGAGCTCCAGAGTCGCTAAATGGGAGTCGAACCGAACGTGTGACCCCACCAATGGATTGCTCTCCGGACGAGGAATCCATTGGTGGGGTCACACGTTCGGTTCGAGTCCCGTTCGGCGACTCTGGAGCTCAAACGCCTCCGGGATTTCCGGCTTCGCCTCGGCAAACAATTAACCGATCCGCCAGTGTCGCAGCGTCCGAGGCGCGCGCCATTTTCGCTTTTCTCTGCTCATTATGCGGGAAAACTTTCGCGCAAAGTCGCCGCAAAAACGGCAACGGGTTGGGTTTGGTTTGGCCCGGCGGGGCTCGGCCGCCCGGCGCGGCCGGAACGGATCATTCAAATGTTCCCGCCGGATCACAAAGGCCCTCCCCGGCGCGGCAAAAACGGAACCGGATGACGTCATCGCGGGATGGCCGATGCAAATGGCCGTCCGGCACACTGTAACTGCAGCCGGCCGCGGCAGAGCCAAGGCAGAGCCAAGGCAGCGCCGAGAGAAACGAGAAACGGACGCGCGAAAGTCGAGCGAAAAACGCTAATGATTACGGAATCTCGCTCTGCGGCTTCGACTCATCGAACAGCCACCTCGACGCGGTCGTAAAGAAAACAAAGACAAAACGCGAGAGGAAAAAAAAAAGAAAAAGAGTGAGGAAGATTACAGCTGGGCGCGGCAAGGCGCCACTAATGAACGCGACGGGCTTAATATTTCCGCCGACAGCCGCTTCTCACGGTCATAAAATACAAGTTTTTCTTTGTTTTTTTTTCGAGTTTGTTGTCGATTTTTGGCAGTGCATCGGCGGGGAAGACCGTGACCCCCAGCGAGTGCCATTCGAATGCGCGCCCCCAGACGGGAAGCTGCACGACCCGCGATCCGCACACGATACCGCGTTCGTTCAACGCGAAGGGTAATTGCAGAGCCGGCCGCGCATTTCGGCCAAAGGTCGCGGCGCACAGTGGGCCAGAAGACCGGCGGAGGCGGACAAAACTCTAGACGCGTTTGAGCTCCAGAGTCGTCAAATGGGACCCGAACCGAACGTGTGACCCCACCAATGGATTGCTCTCCGAACGAGGAATCCATTGGTGGGGTCACACGCTCAGTTCAAGGCCTGTTTAGCGACCCTGGAGCTCAAAACGCGTCTGGAATTTGGGCCGCCTTCACCGGTCTTCTGGCCCACTGTGCACTCACTGTGAGCCTGGACAGAACCGGCAGTCCCTCGAGGGCGCCCCTGCGTCGCCCTGCCGCACCTCCTCGCCGCTCCCATTCATTAAAACCCAATACGAGGCAAGTGCCCCCCCCTCCCCCTCCCCCTCCAGGTGACGCAGATAAGGCACACATCCTGTCTGGAGCGGAAGGGGGGCGGACGCGCCGAGTCCCCACGGCCACCCTTACAGTGCCCGCCCCGCTTTTTCATTCCCTTTCCTCCTTTTCTTTTTCGGCCACTTTGGAAAGGGTTGGTTCGCGCACGTGTGGGACCGTGGAGCTGTGGAACTCGGAACCACAGTGGGGCTGCTTGTCGCTTCCGGAAACACAGCCGCGCCCCGCCTGCCGTCGCCGTCGGCCTGTCGTCTCGACGGTCGGGATTCGGCCGGGACACTAGTCCTCTATTTAGGATCTCGTGAAGGAACGCCCGATGAAACAAGCGCACAACAACCAAAACTCCTTTCCAAAATTTCCGCTAAAATTCACAGTGGAGGTCCTTGTTGGAGGCCACCGCAGTGCACGTCCTGGGGGTCGTTGTTGGGCAAGACCGCGTTGTGGCGGGCTGGGCGTGGGTTCGAATCCCCTCTACTCCCAACGAGGAACCCGTGTCCGCGCGTCCGCAGCTCCGCGCGCACGCTTCCTGGGAGGAGCGGAGTTCCAGCGAGAGAGTGAGTGAGTAGTTCGGTGCGCAATCGGGCCCAAGCGCCTCCACGGTGGCCGCCATGCACCACCACGCGTGAGAAGACGGAACCGACAACAACAACTTCTCTTTTCGCGTAATGCCTGCGGCCCGTCCGAGACTAGTCCGGGAGTGTCGTGGGAACGGGTGCGAGCGAGAGTATTCATCCAGCCTATGTAGAAGCGAGCAGTAAAAGTGCGAGGTGAAGCAGGCACCGACGAAACGAAACCGAAACCGGACCGACACTGCTCAACGAGAGGCTGTGGGGGCGCTGGGACGCTGCGCTGTCTGCCGAGGCCGCGCGCTCCGACGGGGCGGGCCAGGCGGGCCAGGCGGGCTGGCGTCCCGAAATTGGATAAAGAGGTTGCATTGAACCGACGCGCTGCTTTTGAATGGGCCGCTTCTCCAGAAGGGCAGCTGATGCAGTCAGCTGATGGCTGGACTCGTGCCCGCAGCCTGCAGCAGCTGTAGCCTTTCCATGTGCGTGTGTGCGCGCGTGTGTGTGTGTGTGAGTGCAGGTCAGGGATCGGGTTGCACCCGGGAAAGGTGCTGCAATGGAAAGGGTGCCACACAGGAAGAAGAAAAGAACACCGCCAAAAGTTTTGAGATGAAAATAAGGTTATCATCTACCAATACTTTGGTTTCAAAAGCATCTTCATTTCAACGACATCGCAAAAAAAAAAGTAATTGAATTAAAATGAACTTCGTTCTCTGCACACTTAAACTTTAATCCAGCCCTCCTTTTTGTGAACCGTGTCGAGAACACGGCGGCCCTAGGCGAGGCGGCCCCACAAACTACTGCTCTGCTCTCCTTCGCTCCTTCCGTGTGGGAACCACCAGGGGGGGAACCACGGTGCCTCGGGCCGAGATGAGACAGTGTGTATGTGCCCCCAATTGGCACACGCGCGCTTCACACCGCACGCCCTTTGGCCACGCCCCGCCCCGCCCCGCCCCGCCACACCACGCCCACGCGGCAAAATAAAGAGCTGGTTTTATTGCCGCGGGTTTCACCCGGTACGACACCCATCCCACCGGGAAAAGTAGATCAAGCATGAAAGATTGCCAACGGCAAAAAAAACAACAACAACAAGAACTTGGGATGTGCCTATTATTATCTGCATGTATTCAATCGTCGACGCGTATCTCTTTCTTTTTTCGGCGCGAAGTGACGCATCGAAAACGACAACAACAAGCCGAGGAAAAGACGGAAACTCGCACAGCTTCCGGTGGCGGGTCGTCTTCCCCCAAACTCCGACCGAACCACGTCCGAAGATGCGCAAGATCCGTCCTCCGGAAGGCGGAGGGAGGGGGGGGGGGGACGCAGACCCAAGAGGCGCGCGCCGACACGCCGACAACGTGTAAGCCGATTTGGAGGTGCGTGGCTGTGCGCGGCGACGGCGCAGACATATGGCAGGGCTGAGCAGCTGCACCCAGACGCAGGCGATGCAGGCACACATGCAGGCCGTGCAGGTATGGCGTGGGTGGGGGTGGCGGCCGCCCCGTGCGGGGTGTCCGGGTTGAGCGCCGCCCCACGCCTACTCCACGCCCGCTGGGGCCTGGGGGCGGCTTTTTACAAACCGTGTAAACGACCAGGGGGGTGTTGCCGAGCCCCCGGCCAACTTCACGCCTCGCGTCCAGCCGCTCGTCCGCAGCGCGAAAACGCGGGCCGCCGCCGCCGGGTGTTGAACCCCCGACCGGCAGGGCCAGCGGGCGGATGTTCGCTTGGCGGCACGCGCGCGAACAATGTTTCAAGTGGGGCTTGATTACCACCAGGCCGCGGTGCCATCTTGCTTTCGTTCCACTTTGTCGTTTCCTTGATGATCGAGAGTCCGCCTCCGGAACACCGCCGGTCCTGGAGGCGCCTGGAGGCTCCAGGCCGCTCGTTGTCATGGCGACGCGCGCCGTCGTCTCTCTCGCTCCCCCTGCAGGCCGCCAGGGACGACCGCCGCGGCCCGCGAGTGCGAGAGAGACGCCCGGAGTCAGTCTGGTGTGACGGTGCGACGCGGCGGTGTGACGGACGACGGACGTGACGGCGACGGCCCGACGGCCTCCAATGCCAAAACTCTCATTTTCTTTCGCTCTTAGCCCTGAGTAAATGGGTATCGCTAGTAATGAGGCCCGCCGGGTTTTTTGCGCGGGGATCTGGCTGCTGCTGGCCTCACCGCGACCTCCGCCAAAAAAAGCGCGCCGTCAAACTCATTTAGGGGCGCGGCGTGGACTGGCGAGCGGAGCACGGCGAGCGGAAGGCACGCATTTCCCAGCCTCTGGAATCGGACACGCTTTTTCCGCGGGGCGCCTCGCGGGGTGTCCTGTGCGGCCTGTTCGCAGCGCCGCGGCGTTTAAACCTCCCCTTCGACTCGTTCGTTTGTACGGCCTGGAAACTGGCACTCCCGTGGTTTCTTTTTCCTTTTTCCAGTGCACGCTCCAGGAATCCAGGCTCGCGCTCCAGCCGCGGATAGACGCCGCCTGCCACTGCCACTCCGGCCGCCTGGCGGTCTGGCACGGCGGGACAGCTGCAGACCGACTCCGAGATGGCGCTCGTCTCTGTCGCACCCACACGGCACGCCCCGCGAGCGCGAGAGAGTCGCGGCGACCAAAACGACTCTCGGAATCGGAGCGCTGTCCGCGAGCCATATTCGCGGAACAGATTGCCGGATGGAATGGTAGAATGCGAACGCCTCGGCGAACGCCGCGTGACGCCCCCAGGCCTCGCCGCCAGGCCTCGCCAGCCACACCTCGTTACCACGCGTCGCACTGCGTCGCACTGCCGCTCTTCATCCCCCAGCGCAACGACACCACCAGCTTCGCGGCCTGCTCCGGCTGCCCCGGCGCGGCGCCAGTGTCGCAAGGTTGCCAAGCAGTCACCCTCCGCGCCGCCTCGCCGCCAGGCCGCGCCGCGGGGGACCTTGAAGACATTTCGGAGACGAGACTAAACGGATTGCCCGCCGAGACCAGCACTTAGCACGTTGCGACACACGCGCCGCGCCGCGCGCAGCCGCAGCAACGCCGCCGACCCGGGTTCGACTCCCGCCCAGGGCGGCGCGCACTTTTCTCAAATGGCCCTGTCACTTTGTCTTTGCCTCGTAAACCTGCGTGCGCTCGATGTTTATGTATCTGGACGGATGCAGTTGGTTTTGAAAGCAGGTAGCCGTCAGTTGGGACACCATGGCGCTAAGGTTAATCTTGGGTTAGGGTTCTTTTCACCCATTTTGAAGCGCGTGAGAGAGAGAGAGAGAGAGAGAGAGAGAGAGAGAGAGAGAGAGAGAGAGAGAGAGAGAGAGAGAGAGAGAGAGAGAGAGAGAGGGGGGGGGGCGGAAGCACCTTTGCTGCGATGCCGCTTGCCGCTTCAACGCCCCGCGGACCGCGGACTGCGGACCACCCCCGCGCTCGAGGCGCCCTCTGACGGGAAAGCTGGCAAGCGACCCGTCCGGCCGACCCGCCAGGCCGTCGCTAAACGCGCCAAAGTGCGCGCGCACTTTTCTCAGCGCGGCGAGCGTTCCCACAACTAATTGTTTTCTTTCACTCGATGTCATGAGAAAGGTGTGTGAAGCCATAGCCAGCAGGACTGTGCGGCCTGTGTGCGGCATGGCGGCATGCTTCATCGCGCGTTTCTACACTGTCGAAACAATTGCGAGCCACTTTACAGTGCGGTGGGCATTCTTCGAGGCGGTGAACTTCCCGCGCGCAGCGCGCACGGTGTGGTGGAGGAGAAGAGTGGAAAAAAGTAAATGAAGATTGTTGGAGGCGGCACGTTATTGGGGAAACCTTTGTTTGCGGTTGCATTATTTTAAATTTTTTCTGAACCAGAAGGTCTGCAACTAACGTTATTCTCCTCTTTTCTTCAACAAACTTGTTGAATAGCAAAATTTTGCGCCAAAAAAAAGTGATATTTTTTTTTTTTGTGAAATTTACAAAGTTTCGCCACTCTCTTCCGGTGCGTTACTACGTTACGTCCGCGACCACGGCACCACGACGTCGGCATGGTTGGCATCCACCTCACGCGTCGATCCCAGTGCAGTCCTCGTTGCGCATGCGACTCTCGACAGCCCCTCATTCCGAGAGTGATCCGCCGCCGCTCTCTCTGTCTCTGTCGCACTCGCCGTGTTCCGTTGGGGAGCGAGAGAGACAGAGCGACGACAGGAACAAGGAAACGCAGTGCGCAACGCGTGGCAGTGCGTTTGCAGTGCATTGCCGCTCGGTTCGGCATTGGCGCACTGCACTGGTGACTGCGGCGTCGCACCCAGGGGGAGGGAAGGTCTGCTCAGATTTGGAAAACAAAATCCGCCATTTTCTTTGCAATGCGCTGTTTAGAAGATCCCCACGCCAAATTCACCCCAGCTTTCGTTTTTCTTAATTTTGGGGGGTATTATTTGGGTTTTTAATGGAGTATTTTAGGTCTTTTGGACGATAAACTCCACGACTTCTCGGTGCCCCTACGTACGCCGGCTCCACTTGGCTGGATTAACGAGGCAGATGATCGATCGAGAGGCTTGACTCCCACGAGCGGCCGGGGCGGCCAGCCAGGGCCTTCGGGTTGCGACAAACTGGTAGGGCGGCTTATGAAACGGATGAGTCGGCAGTGACGGCGCCGACGGGCAGGGCGGGCAGGGCCAGCCAGACGGGCCGCACGGGCCGAGCGCCGCCCTGACCCCTGGCCCATCACGGGGCAGCTCTACTCCAGCCTTTGCTCCAGCCTTTGCTCCAGCACGGCCTCCCGGATCACCATTTGTGTCTGACACGACGAGTGCCCCGCTTGGCCCCGCTTGGCTCCGCTTGGCCGGGCCGCGCGGCCTCCCTGGGCGGGGCCCCCCCCCCCCCCCCGTCCCGCCTCGCTGGATCTCGATCTCAAAGACTTTCCGCGTTCGTTTCTAGTGCAGGCTGCAGGCCGCGCTGCCGTGCCGACACCCCGCTGGGCCGAGAGCATCAGCAGGCCGGGTCGAACTTTGACCTCCACTCTCAAAAACCTTTCACACTATTCTAGCAGGCCTTGCAATGAAAACGCTCGAAAAATTGAACGTGTTTAAGCGGGCTAACAATTTTCGTAGTTCAATTTACGGTTGCGACGATCAACTTGCCACCAAAACAGATTCGCACATGCAATGCACGCAGTGCGGGGAACAAAAAATATAAAATAGCGTTGCCTCGATGGGACTTGAACCCGTGCCAATGAAACCGCGCGCTGACAGCGTCTATTCGCCCTCGTCCGCTCCGCGCTCCCAGCGCTGTTAGTAACGACATCCTGCCCTGAATACCTTCCGACGCTGTTGGCAAATTACTGATAAGAAAGCTTTCTATTTGTGCAACCGCGTTTTCATTTCTCCGCCATTCCAACTAAATTTTCGTCGCAATGAAAGAGTCTAAAGCAGCGGTTCTCAACCTTTCTCGGCTCGCGACCCCAAATTTGAAGCCAAAAATTTCCGCGACCCCCAGGAAAAATTTCGCGACCCCACGGGACCCCTCCTTTAAGGGCGTAGGAGCGGGTGGCTACTCTGAGAATGGTAGCATCCGAGAGCGTTTTCGGGTGCATCCGCAGTCGTCTGAGGCCGGGGTCCCGATGCCCCGTAGACCTGGTTCGCAGACAATGCACCCTCGGCCGGCTGTTTATGGCCGGCCTGCCGGAGTGCGGGTGAATGACACCCCGGCACGGGGCTCGGCCTGGGCCGCACGGAGCAGATCGCCAGCTTTTCGTGAGCTCGGGGTCGGTCTTCAACTCCTAAGTCCAAGTTTCAGGTCAAAATCAAAAGTTTCCCCAAAATTTTAACAAAATATTTTTTGCGAAGTACTGATTATTTCTATATAGCTAAAAAAATTGTTCTCATTGCTCTGTTAAAAGTGGCCGCAGAAATTTAAATTTTTTAGATGGAAAGTTCGAGTTTTTCATCCCGAGTACGAGGGTGAACATCCCATCAGCGTCAAACGACGCGTTAAAAAAATTTTAAAGCTTTCAGGTAGCGAAGGGACCGCCTCCCTTTTGTATGGAGAGGCCTGCTTCAAAATGGGCTGCGCCGAGGCGACGATGATGACAGGCTGATTTAAACCCCAAAGACCCAAAATAGAATTTTCAAACGAGCCTTTTTCCGATTTTGGAAAATGCGGCAATAGATTCGTTGTAAAAAGCTGGGTCGAATGGTGTTGAATTCCTGTTCTACGATAATTTCTACCGAAATCGCGACGAAAACGGCCAAACTGGTCGGGGCCCGGTGCCCCTGCATTGCAGCGGCTCCTTGACGGCCCCGCCTTTGTCCGCCCGGCCTCCCCGGACCCCGACTACCTGCCTCGAGCTCCGGTGTGCGACGGAACAACACATCGGCCGAAGCCCCTGTCTCTCTCTACCTGGTGCTGGACCTCAAAATTTTCGCGTATTTTCTAACGCACGGATCCTCGAACACCCCTAAGTCGTGGCGTCATCGGAAACTTTGCCGTAAAGAGAAGATTGGGCCTAGGGCACTTGGGGTTTCGTTTTCTCTCCGTATTATTTAGGTCGCCTCAGTGGCTTTCCAAAAATCACTTACTTTCAAGGCGTCCAGGAGGCCGGAACTGACAATCAAAAACCACTTCCCCTTCATATGGTCATTTGAACCCGTGTGAAAAATTTTCGGCCCGCTGCGACTTTCACCCTCCTCAATCGGTGTTGGCAAATTATGTTAAAAATTTCTATTTTGAACGCGTCTTTCCCGCCTTAACTAAATCGTCGAAAGGGCAAAACGGTTCTAAACATTCTGGTTCAACACCCCAATTAACTAAATTTCGCGACCCCAAAAAATTTCGCGCTCCTAGGGGCCCCTTAACATGCCACAGCGTCTGATCCGAGGCGGGCATTTTGCTCCCTCAACGGGCAGTTGGTCTTTGGACCTTCCTTTAGCATGCTTTTGTTACGGAGTGCGATTATCAGTCTTAGTTTGGGAGCAGTATTGTCTCAAAGTTGGCCGAAACGGTCAGCAGTGTCTTTGAAAAATCGTGTTTTGGGCCGATTTTAAGCAGCCACTGCGTCTGATCCGAGGCGGGCATTTTGCTCCCTCAACGGGCAGTTGGTCTTTGGACCTTCCTTTAGCATGCCTTTGTTACGGAGTGCAATTATCAGTCTTAGTTTGGGAGCAGTATTGTCTCAAAGTTGGCCGAAACGCTCAGAAATGTCTATGAAAAATCGTGTTTTGGGCCGATTTTAAGCAGCTACTGCGTCTGATCCGAGGCGGGCATTTGCTCCCTCAACGGGCAATTGTTCTTTGGACCTTCCTTTAGCATGCCTCTGTTACGGAATGCGATTATCAGTCTTAGTTTGGGAGCAGTATTGTCTCAAAGTTGACCAAAACAGTCACAACGGTTTTTCAAAGACATTTCTGAGCGTTTCGGCCAACTTTGAGACAATACTGCTCCCAAACTAAGACTGATAATCACACTCCGTAACAAAGGCATGCTAAAGGAAGGTCCAAAGACCAATTGCCCGTTGAAGGAGGACGAAATACCGCCTCGGGTCAGACGCAGTGGCTGCTTAAAATCGGCCCAAAACACGATTTTTCAAAGACATTTCTGACCGTTTTGGTAAACTTTGAGACAATACTGCTCCCAAACTAAGACTGATAATCACACTCCGTAACAAAGGCATGCTAAAGGAAGGTTCAAAGACCAATTGCCCGTTGAGGGAGCAAAATGCCCGCCTCGGATCAGACGCAGTGGCTGCTTAAAATCGGCCCAAAACACGACCCCAGCTACCTCGCCGCGACCCCTTAAAATTTTTTCACGACCCCACTTGGGGTCGCGACCCTAAGGTTGAGAACCACTGGTCTAAAGGTTTTCATGAGTGCCTCTGGGCTTTGCAGGTCGCAGCGGAAGGGAACGTTGCAACAGGACAGGCACGCACGTACATTGTAAAGAAAACTCGGACAAAAAATTAAGATAAGATCGAAAGACACTAAAATTGCGGTGCCGTGTTCCCCGACATGCATGTAGATAATGTGCTGGCCTTCACCGATATCGCGCGTCTTGCGCGCCGTGCGTGGCGGGGCGGGGTGGGGTGGGGTGGGGTGGGGCGGGGCGGGGTGGGGTGGGCGGGGCGGGGCGGGGCGGCACCCACCGTGACGGCGCAAGCAGGGCGCGTAGGGGCACAAGGAGGACACGACTCGACACCTGTGCAGTGTACAGGCCTTCCGGCCCGAATCCAGCTCCAGGAACACCGTCCTGGAACGCTCCAGTCTGCACTGCACGCCCTCCTGGAATCCCTCCTGGAATCCGTCCTGACATTCCGCTGCTGCCGTCTGGCACCGCGAGGGAAACATCCCGAACGCTTGCAGGGGTTTAATAGGCGGTAATTTCGAGTGCAGACTTCCAGACGCGAGGCAGGTGGCGTATGCGGCAAGGCTTTCGCTACTCACGAGTGCCTCGCTCTGTGTCTACGTACCACACCACACACATAGGTGTACTCCGCGCCCTTTTGTGGGGAGGTGGCCGGCTTGGTGGTGAGCCTCGCTCGGGGAGCTTCGTTCCACACGTCCGCGCCATGCTATGCCATGCTATGCTATGCCACCGCGCGGTTCCAATCACAACGCACAAAACAAGCAAGGTCTGGGCCCCGCAGTCCCGCGGCCCCATCCCGCTGGCCGTGCCTCCGGCCGTGCCTGGCGCGGCAAGGCTCACAGCCGCTGTGGCGGTTCGGTTCGATCACGGCCTACATCGAGGCCTCCAGGCTGGCGGGGCTGCGGTCTGCACCGCCATATGGCTGGAAAGGCGAAGCAAGGCGAAGCAGGCCCGCATCGATTAGGGGCCCAAACACGCACAATGCCCCGGCAGTGCCCCGGCAGAAAACGGGAAATTATCGCCAGTGCCTTCCTATCGCTCCATCTGGCCAGAGGTCAGGCCCATTAAAAACCGCCAACACTTCGTTAGAAAACGGCAACGTACGACCTTTTGCAAACAACCCCGACCTCGAGTCGCAACTCGAAAATTTGCTGTTGTTAATTTGCGAAAAGGTACTAGCCAGGCTGACAAACGGCGTGCGAAAACGAGCCACCGGGAGCTATGCTGGCACAAACCGCATCCCAAGGATGTCGATTAGATCGAGACGTATCGAGATCTCGACAAATGCCGGAGTCGTGCGGACCGAAGGGGCCGGAGCACTCGGGCCGCCTCACCCCGTCATCGGACAACGAGGACAACGGGGACCTTTTAGGGAACAATGTGGAACAATGCTGCTCGTTGGCCAACGACTCGCCAGTCCGGCCTAAAAGGCATCTTCCAAGCATGCATCTAGAGCGACGCCATGGCCGAGTCAGGGCGGTCGCACTCGCTCACAGTGGGCCAGAAGACCGGTGGAGGCGGCCAGAACTCTAGACGCGTTTTGAGCTCCAGAGTCGCTAAACAGGGCTCGAACCGAGCGTGTGACCCCACCAATGGATTCCTCGTCCGGAGAGCAATCCATTGGTGGGGTCACACGCTCTGTTGAAGTCCCATTCAGCGACTCTGGAGCTCAGAACGCGTCTAGAGTTTTGTCCGCCTCCACCGGTCTTCTGGCCCACCGTGAAGGGGGAGGCGGGGCGCAAGGCCTCGGCCCAGGTGCGGGCAGGCTCGGCGCGGGGCTCGCAGTAAGTCGTTGGCGGGAGTGCTCCGCCGGGCCGCGCCACTGTAGCCAGCCAGTGTGGCCGGGGCCTGGCAGGGGCCACGGAGGGCGTAAAGCCAGAGCCAGGCCGATGCTGCATCATTAATGCCACATAACCCTGATCCGGCAAGCCACAGCCCCACGGCCAGGCCGCCGGGCCAGCCTAGCCTCGCGGAGAGGCGCCTGCCACGACACTTGACGGGATTTGGACCGCCTCCGCCGGTCTTCTGGCCCACTGCGCGACGCGTCGGAAACGTCATCCGCAGAGTCCTAATCTCGGTTTATCATCGTCGTAAAGGGCGAAACACCGCGTTCTCTCCGAACACAATCATGGAAGATTACAAGCATGACAACAACAGCTCCCTCCCGGTCGCACTTATCTTCGCCCGCGCAATAAAACTCGATTAAACGGCCACCTGCCGTTTGGCGCTGCTCGATGGGGTTTGGCGGTTTGACCTTTGCGTCCAGAACCGAGCCCAAACCGGAGACCGCGGACGCGGCGCCGGAATACATTGGCGTTTTGGGAGCCCACCTGGGCTGTGGCCATGGCGACAGTGGCGGTGACTCACTGGACGGACGGACAGCAAGCGAGCCACGGCCACCGACAGACAGACAGACACAGAGCTTACGCCCGTTGCCAAAGCGATTTGCCACGTGGACCAAAGCAGGTTCCTCATCACACCCGCGAGCCGAGATCCAGCGGTAAAACTGAGTGTAATTGCAGTGCAGGAGACTGAGACGATTCCGCGCAGCAAGGCGCGACCGCCGTGTCGCTCGGCGCTCCGATTTCCTGGGACGTGCCTTGTGCGAGCGCGCCGCGCAACGCCCGGTAATCTGATTTACTTGCCGCCAGCCTCGCAGTGCCCTGCGAGCGAGAAGAGAACCCTACCCCTGGACAAACTTACGCAATGCGAGAGTGCAGTGCGGTCCGCAGTGCAGTGCGCAGTGCAGTGCCGCGACACCGCTGCTGCCGGGACGCCTCCCCGGTGAGCCGCTGGCGCCGCTGGCGCCGCTGTCGCTGCAGGCCGGGGTGGACGCCGCAGAGTCCGTCCTCCAGGACGCCCTCCGCCGCCTCCGGTCGCGGCCACTCTGGAGCCTGGACCGCCTGGACCACCCCGACGGCAGCGCCACCCCGCGGACCGGCGCCGCACCGCGCCGCGCATGCGCCCCCCGCGAGGGTGGGGTAGGCCACGGCCAAAAACGACCCCCGCCTCGGCCGGGGCTCGACCCAGGACCCTGGGCCGGCCGGAGAGAAACAACCGAACCTCGGACGGAGACAAATGTCACGCTTTTCTAGGGGCAGGACCAAAAAAGAGACTAATTTGAAACCTTATAGTTTACAATCCCTTAGGGATTTGCCACCGGGACCAACCTCCCTAAGGCTTGAGCAGTACTTGTTGCACCCCGAGGACTCCCCCCCCCCCTCTTGCACACCTCGCGGAGTGAAACGGCAGCATCCCATTGTTTGCTCGAGCGTCGACACTTTGGGGGCATCTCTCATTGCGATTCCCCGCCGATTCCTGCGCCGCCACTAATGGAATTGAGGTTTGCTTTCGTTCCCTCTCCCTTTCTCTGTCTCTCTCACTCGCTTGCCGTCCACGGAGGGACGGAGAAAGAGAGAGAAAGAAGGACGGACGGACGGACAGGCGTGATTAGAGAGCAGGCCGCCGAGCGCGCCCAGCCATATCCCACCATTTCCATAATAAAATCTCGCAGCAATTTAAATAATAGCAATATAATGGGGGTACGTCGATCATGCGTGGCCTCTCTGCTGTCCCTCTCTCCTCTCTCTCTCCCTCTCTCACCAGCAGCTTGCGGGTAACCGCTTGCCTCAAGCCAAGCCCTCTCTTTTACCAAAACAGGCGAAAAGAACCGGTGTCTTGCGAGTAAAAAAAAATCAATGCATTCTCCCACACGATAGTTCGGCACCCCTCCACGTTTATCCCCCGAACACAAATGAACAAAAATGAAATCGAAACGCAATTAAACGAGACAATACTCGGAGTGCTGGAGCAAAACGCCGCGCAGTCTCATCGATGCACTTCCGCTGGAGCCACTTCCAGTGGCGCGAAGCCCCCCCCCCCCTTTTCCATCCAGCCCACGCCAATCGACGACCGATATCGGCACTTCCGAAATTGTTACGTCAAAGTAAAAGCAGCAGCGCTTGCTTGGAGGCTTGGAGGGGCCGAGGCTGTCCGGGATGGGGAGGGAGAGGCACTGCGAGACGAGTCCTTCGGGTCCTTCGGGGACCGTGTGGCCTTGGACGCCGGTCCCGGACCATCCTGGGCGAGGCTAGAGCTCTGGGCCTTGGACGAGGCAACCCTGCGCTACACTAGGAATCCCAGCATAAGGTTCAGAAGGTTCGGAAACGTGCAACATGGAAGCGGCGTTAGATTCGACTGTTTTCTTGCATGAGCCCAGGTACTCCAGGCGAACGGGTTAGGTTCAGCTCAGGCCGTAAAGCAAGCTGGCAAACAAGTAGAGTGGGCCAGGGCGCGGCCTGGGCCCCGCAGGTGGCGGGGGCGGCACGGGGGCGGCCCGGGGGCGGGGAGCAGAGGGCCACTGGGAGCGGAGGTGTACGACGTGTACGACTCGCAGCACCGCGGCCGGCCGATATTTTATTTACGCGCCCCGCAGACCCCTTCCTCTTCGGGGTGCTTTACCGCAGCGCAGCGCCTGCGAGCGCCCCGCAGGTGCGGAGCGAGAGAGAGAGAGAGAGAGAGAGAGAGAGAGAGAGAGAGGAGAGAGAGAGAGAGAGAGAGGAGAGAGAGAGAGAGAGAGAGAGACACAGGGAGCATCGCTACTGCCTCCTAGAGCGGCCGTTCGAGCACTTGTCCATTATGGACGACCGAGAAACAAGGCCCCCATTTTACAGTGCACACGAGGGGCCCGCTCGAAGGGCAGGGCGGGAAAAACAAACAGGGGAGGTCGCTCAGTCAGACGAGACTAACGAAGGCGACAAGAGCGAATTCGGCCTTCGGCTCGGCCTTCGGCTCGGCGTTCGGCTCGGCGTTCGGCTCGCCTTCGGAGCGCGTTTCGAAAGCCGAAACGGCGCGGACCACCAATTTTACCAGTGTCGAAAACGGCGACCACGGTTCGCGGCACCGAGAGGCTAGCAGACTGATTCCGCGAGGGGGCCCTGTCTCTCTCGCGGCAGCACAGGGGCCGCCTGTGGGTGCGAGAGAGACAGAGCGGCGAAAACGAGCTGGCAGCGCGAGGAGGGAATGAGTGAGTGAGCAGCCTGCTCGCGGGAAGCAGCCTCGCCTTGCCTCGCCGCCGAGTCCTTGAGTGGGCGGGCCGCGGAGATGCAGACATGCAGACCGCCACACGCACGGCACGCACGGCACGCACGCACGCATGCATCATGCATACGATGCACTCTAGCTAATGATAATCCTTAATCCCCACGAAGGATGGGATAGCCTTTAATCCGAGGCGGCGTTCGATTTAGACTCCCCCTTCGCATAGTGCCGCTCGCAGTGCTTGGTTAGTTAGCATCGCGCGTGCGAAAAAAACAGCAAAGAGCATAAAGAAAAATTTTCGAAAAAAAGGACAATTTTCAGGTTATGAAATGGTAAGCTGTTTTCTGAGAGTGTGGATCCGCGACCGCGGCGTCCGCCGTCCGTCTGCTGTTGCACTTTCCGTTTCCATCACGATCGCACTGCTACACTGTAACACTGCGTGCGGCGCGTAGGCCGCGGAGGTGTCGATATCTCGATCGCGGCTCCTCTCCCTTTCTGCCATCGACTCCTCGAAGAGCGCGGCCGCGCGGCACTTCCGTTGAGTAAGGATCGAAATCGAAATCGGACGCGCGAATGCGCCGCCAATCGAAAGCAGAGAGGCGGCCAGGGCGCCTCGCAGCGGCGGGGCCGGAGGTGACACGGACCTGACCCACATACCGACGACTGCAGGCCGGCCGGGGCCGGCCGGGCGGGGCGGGGCTGACGTCACCGTGACACCGTCACAGCGACGCACCGTCACAGCGCGCGGCGAAGCTATTCATTTTTTTCGGGGGAAAAGTGGCGCGATACTGGCGCCCTCTTGGCGGCCGGTGCCACAGATTACTGTGACGATAGGACGATAAGCGCAGATAGGCCGGGCAGGGCTTTACGCGCGCCGAGAAAGCACATAGTACCCACGCTGGTCAAAATTTCGGCCGCGGTAAACGTAAACTTTGAAATTTTGAAAAATTTTCGTTAAGTTTGTCAAAATTAATTTTGATTAAATGTGTAGGGCCACCTTGACTGGGGAACCACGCGAGACTTTAAAAGGACTAAAAACGTCCTCCATTTCTGTTATTTCTTTCTCACCTCCGGCGGCAGAGGCGTGGCGTGTTGACAGCGAACCACTTTCTTTTTCTTTCGAGTAGTGCAGCCCGGCCTTGAAGTAGCGCAATAACATCCTACGAGAGCGCCAGTGCCGCGGAGCCGCGAGCCGCGGTGCGTACCACCGCGAGCCAGCTGATCTGCGCGCCCCGCCCCGCCCCGCCGCCCCGCCACGCCACGCCACGCCACGCCACGCCACGCCGCGTCGTTACTGCCCCGTCCCTGGTGCCCATCACGATATGAATTCGTGTCGTCTTTGGAGCGCCGCGGCGCCGTACTCCCCCCCCCCTCTCTCTCTCTGTCCTTTTTCGCCATCCACGCCGCGGGATGAAGAGGGACGCTAATTTCTTTGTCCAAACGTCGCGGCCTAAACGGTGCGGCTGTGATAGCGGCGGTCATTCCCTCACGACCGCCCTGATGCAACTCGCGGACGGACGGACGGACAGACAGACAGACAGAGCGCCGTCTCACCCCGCACACTCCAAAAGATAAGAAGTGCATACTCTGCGTAGAGGTGACGCTGCGCTGCGCATGTCCGTGTAATCGGTCCGCCCACCTCCGTCGGCCTGAGTGCCTCGCCTGACTCGGCCTTGCCGCAGGAATGAGGCACCAGCCGCCAAACCGCCCTCTGAGAACCACCAAATCCTCTACTCCGACGGCCAGAAGGCCACATTTTGGCGTTCCAAACTGCGCGCCAATGGTGCGGCGAGGGAGTTTCCTTCCCGATGGATTTGCAGTGCAGGCTGCGGGCGGCGTGGCTCGCAGGGGCCAGGCTAGGCAGTCCCGCCGGACACTGACGTACTGCGGCACGGCCTCGGTGGCTCGCCAGGCGCTCGCCGAGCACGGGCAGCACGCGCGCGCAGCACGGCGAGTACAAGACGGAGTGCTCCTTCGGACCATTTGTCTGTCCGCGCCGTCTGTCCGCCCGTCTGTCTGTCTGTCTGTCCGGCTGTCCGAGCCAGCGGTATTTTATAGATAAATTGACAGGCCGCGGGCAGACTGTCCGACTGCTGCGCAGACTGAGAGAAACGAGTTCTGGACACAAAGCAAACCCGCGCGGCCTCAATGGCTTCGCGCTCCGTCCGCGCGGTGCGGATAAAATTTATCGCCATTTTACCATGTGCCGTGCGCCAGGTTTGATCATTTTGCAAGCGTCTAGCTGCCGCGCCAAGCTCTCCAAGGGACCTGTCCGTTCGCTGAAAGTGTGCCGAACGGCCGCCCTGAGTGCGCCCCGTCTCCTCTCGCACTCACGGGGCGTTCCGTGGGAGTCGCGAGTGTGCGAGGGAGACGGGGGACCAGGCCGTTCGGACACAATGCGCGGAAAGTGCAGTGCCGCGGGAAGCGAGTGTGCCGAGTGCGCACAGGAACACACAACGAATGGTTCCGCCTTCAAGTAGGACTGCTACCCGTGGCGCCGCCCGCGCGCCTGCATCGGCCGCGCGTCCCGCCCCGCCCCGCCCCGCCCCGCCCCGCCCCGCCCCCCGCCGGGCAGCCCACTTCTCACTTCTCCGGACGCGGAACGCCTCGCAGCGCCGCGGATACAAGTGTTCCGATGCCATGGGATTATGGGCGATGGGTGCCATGAGGGCAGCACGGCAGCACCCCGCCACGCCACGCCACGCCACGCCGTGACGCAACGCGGCCGGCCCCGCCAGCCCGGCAGGGTTCAACTCGAACGCCGCGGCGTTTTCACACCAAGCCGACGACGAAGGAAGGCAGTGTTCAAAACCGGTCCGAAAAGTGCCTTCGGAAGCTCCACACCGGGATTTTCCGAAGGCTTCGATTTTTCAAAGAAGATCAAATTTTGGCGAAAACGCAGACAAAATAAAGAGACTTTTCGCTGGCGAGGCCCGATAAGTCCTTGGGCACGGCCTGCGAGGGGGGGGGGGGTGCTCCAGGGATCCCGCACTGCGAGAGCGAGAGCACGGGGCGGACAGTCGGTGTTATGTTTCCAGTGGCGTGGCAGGCGGTGCGGTGAGCGCGCCGCGCGCCGCGGATGGCCATTGTGTGAGACAGACGAGGACAGAACCACAAAAGCGACGCAAAACTAGATCTAACGAAGAGGGAGATGGAGAGAGACAGAAGGGGGGCGGGGGGAAGAAATTGCGTGTGGTTTTTACCGTGAAACATTGCAGACAGGTATGTACTTTTCATTGTCCGACTCAGCCACGGTCCAGTGGGCCCGACGTACCTGGAAAAGAGAAGGAAAATGATGTCAGTTTTGACGTGGAAAGGAAGGCAGACAACAAACAACGCACTTTTGGCGCCAAAAAAAAAAAACGCACGGCAAAATCGGCCCGACAGTCGCTTTTAGAGTGGCGCGGATCGCTCGGTGTGGTTCTTAATTGAGCCCTCGCCGAGGCGAGTCTGCAGACGTGTTGGATGTGTTTGCGCCACGGCGTGCACGGCGTTGCAACGCCACACCGCCACACACCCACCGTGCAGCGAGCCAGCGTGGAGCCAGCGCGGAGCCAGCGTGCGGCGTAGGTCCAGCAACGAACGCAGCACCGCCGCCGTGCCGAGCCTTGCGCACTACCGGAGCACTTCCCGCGGAACCCACTCGACACCCCGCACTCCACGCCACGCCGAGCCACGCCACAGTACGTCGCTGCAACCTTCAAAGCGGCAGCGTGTAATGGTAAATAATAATCCCCTTTGGTCGGCCGCCTCGTTATAAAAACCCCTCCCACCAGGCGAGCGTGTCAATTTCCAAGCTCTCTGGCGGACCAGATCCAATTAGCATTCGCACATAGTCTTTGTCCTGTTCTTTGCATTGAAGGACAATTATTTTGGTTGTTCCTTGCTGTGAAACTTCCAATTTTATTTCAAAAATTTTCAATTATATATATTTTTTTGGGCCCAGGCAGACACACATACAGACAGACAGACAGACAGACAGACAGACAGACAGACGAACAGACAGGCAGAGACACACCCAGTGGGCCAATCACAGTAATAAGGCTAAAGGCAGGTCAAGCCAAGCACAGCCTCCGCACTGCGCACGCGCCGAGCGCGCCGAGCGCCACGGGAAATGAATGGTCGGCCAAACGAGACTGGCAGTCGATTGACACGTCACCTCGTTGAACCTTGACCTGCCTCTCTCTCCCGCTCTGCCGTAGGCGACCGCGGCGCCCCGTTGCCCAACCCCTCCCCCAACCCCCTCCCGACGGCACATCCACGCAACTGGCGGTGCCGCCGTCCACGCGCACCACATATACCGTAATAAAAACTAAACAAAACCCGTTGCGCTGAAAAGCAAGGCGTTGTTTGGGTAATTGCAGTGGCGTGCGCACGCGACACGCCGCGGCACGCACGCGAGTGCGAGAGAGACGGAGCGACGGAACCACCACTGTTCGCGGTGTCGCGTCGCCGTGCAGGCTGAGTCCAAGCGGGGGGTCCCGTCTGTCGGGACGGTCTGTCTCCGTCGCGCCGGTGCGGGTCACCCCGTGAGTGCGAGAGAGACAGACAGTCTGCCAGTGCTAATGATGACGAGGTGGCCGAGCGGAGACAAGACGAATTAGAGGGCACACCTTATGGCAGTCCTTCGCGCGCGCCGCCTCGGACTTGGACCCAGCCCGCCCTGCATGGACCGCAGCATGGACCACTAGCGCGAGGCCGCGGCGCACATGTCTCTCTCGTACACTGCCAGAATGCCGCCGCGCTCCGATTCGAGATATCGATTTCGCGCCACTTTTCCTCCCCCGCGCGAGGCTAGCTTTGCACGCTCCCTCTCCAGCAGACTGATTCCAAGAGTCGCTCTGTCTTCCTCGCACACACCCCTTTAGGTGCGAGAAGGACAGAGCGGCGAAAACGACTCTCTGAATGAGACTGCAGGTGTTGCACTGGACGTATCCAGAGCGACATCCTTGACCTAGCCTCGCGCCGACCGCCGCGCCGCCGCGCCCCGCCTAGCCTCGCCCCGGGGCTGGCCGCTGGTGCCGCTGGCCGCAGCGATCCGGATCGTGCTCGCCTCGCCACTCGCGGCGATATGCATCTGGCGCGGGCCCAACGCCCCCAACCCCCAGTCGCTCTGTCTCTCTCGCACGCCTGCGGGCCGCCCGGCCGCCCCGTGAGAGCGAGAGAGACAGAGGCAGTGTGACGTAGTGACGCGCGTCTGGACGGCCTGGACGTGACGCGAGTCGACGAACGGCTCGTAGCGCGGCCAAGCGCGCCAAAAACACCAAACCGTTGGTGCGCCGCGCCGCTCGGCTCCGCTCGGCTCCGCTCGGCTCGGCTCGGCTCGCCGCTCGGCTCGCGCTCGCTCCGCTCGGCTCCGCTCCGCGCCAAATTCCACGACACCTGTGCGAGTGGAGTGGGCGGCGCGGCTTCCGCGCACGGCGGCGTCTGCAGCGTCCCACGCGCGAGTCTCGTTACGGCAGGGGTCGCGGACGCAGCGCGCGCTCGCCCTAAGTGAATTAGACTGCCGCAAATGACGCGAGAAATATTTATTTAAAAAAATTTATAAGCTCATGAGTCTAGACACAGCGGGCCTTTTGATCCTCAGTCAGCAGCAGCCAGGACTGGCGGTGGTTGGACCGAAAGGGGAAAAGCGCGCGAAAAACGCGCGCCTCGGCCCGGCCGCGAACCTCGGACCGAGGCCGCTCCGTCATACCGCCACGCATTTGGTCGGCGTGCCGCGGCGTGGCGTCGTCAAGGTCGATACGCATCGAGCACAACCGCGGAACCATTACCATCGCCGACCGGCAAACCGCATCGGGCTATTATTTGCCTCTCTTCTTATTTCTCGACGCCGTTTTTGCTGCTTTTTGGCTCGGCTGCCTGGCTGGCCGGGGCGGACGGTCAGTCAGCGGACCGATTCCGAGAGTCGTTTTCGTCGCTCTGTCCCTCTCGCCCTCGCGGAGCGTCCCGTATGGGTGGGAGCGAGACAGAGCGACGACTCTCGGAATCGGTGTGCATGCACACTGCAGGTGCGAGGCGACCGGAATCGTCCGACTCGGTTCGCCTCCTCGGCGGCGTGCGGCGGCGTGGGTGGACAGGCCTAGATCAGCCGGAACACCCACTCACTGCCGGTGCTGACCTCAGCGAACACACACACACACTCACACACACACACACACACACACCACGGCGTGTGGGTGTGGTAGTGTCGTGTTGACTTGCGAAGCGCACTAACGCCACTATGCCGATTCCGGCAGGCCAGAAACCTGATCGTCACACACACACACACACACACACACACTCGCGCGCGCGCGCCTGACCTTCGAGGCGCCACGAGGTGCGCAGAAAGGGTTATGGTCCGAGGACAACACCTTTTCCGCCACGCCCCGCGACTCCCCCGCCGCCTACACTGCCTCCTCCAAAATTTATTCATCGCAAAACAGCCGATAGAATACGAAATATGCGTGCGGTTTTGGGATGGCGTCGACGGGACTTAGCAGTCCTGTGTCGGCCGCACCCCGTATCCGCACGGACTTTGGCGCGCCGCGCCGGCCGGGAATCGAACCCCGGCCCCCGGGGGCTGGAATGGAAGCGGCTGGGAAAGGCTCGCGAAGGCCCTGCCGCCCTCTGACACGGTGGCCTACATGCGGGGCGCAGGGCTGGCGAGTGTACTCGCCCAAAATGGGATAGAAAACGTTTGGAAAATGTGTCTGTGTTGTCGGGTCGCTTGCAGCAGCCCTTCCTTGACACTCTTCCTGTCCTGACGGGGTCCGCGGCGGTCTCCGTGTCGTCGTGGCGCATCCTCGGGACATCCTCGGGACATCCTCGGGACGTCCTCGGGACGTCCTAGTGGTATTCCGCCACGACGCGCGCGTCCTGCAGATCCAGCCCGGATGCCTGTCCAGGACGCCAAGGACCCCGGACCCGTGACGACACGCGTGCCCACCCAATCGAATTAGTGCCTCGCTAAGCCACCCCCTTCCCCCCCCTCAAAGAGAGCATCATTTGAGATCCAAGTCGGACGTCGAAATCTGTTGGTCTAGATACAAATTCAGATTTTGCCTATGTTGGTCTAAATAATCTGCTCCAATTTTTTTTTTTTTTTTTTTTTTTTTTTGCTGGGAGGGTGATTTGGCCTCCGGTCCCGAATCCCAATCTGAATCCAGTGCACCGGCGTGCCGCGCCACTGCAGCAGTCATAAACTGGCGCACGAGCGGGCGAGTGCCTCAGCAAGCCCCGGCAACCTCAGTGACTCGCAGAACGAAGAACGAACGCGCTTCACATTTTGGTCCGCGCCTCGGCCAGCCTCTAGCCAGCCAGGCCACCGGCGGATCGTTTCGAAAGCCGAAAGCCGAAACGTGAGCCGGCAATCAGAGACCCTGGCCTGGCGGGACGGCGCGCAGTGGGCCAGAAGGCCGGTGGAGGCGGCCAAAATTCTTGACGCTTTTTGAGCTCCTGAGTCGCTAAATGGGACACGCAATTGTGTCACACGTTCGATTCGAGGCCTGTTTATCGACTCTGGAGCCGCCTGGCCTGGCGGAGACTCGAACCCGGCTCCGTCCACGCGAAATGCGACCGAAAGTGACGGAAACCGGAATTTCGCGTTAGCGGTGTGGCCCCCTGTTCCCCTGCCCCGGGGCGGAGCAAGCGGCTGGCCGGTCCGGACGCCGGACCGCCACCGCCACCACGCCGATGCAAATTTTGAAACATTCGGTCGATGTGGTTTTCGTTTCGTCTGAGGCAACAAAGACACGGGCCAAGCGGCTCGCGGCACGCACTAGGACAAGCCTTCGGCCTTGCGCAACGCGGACAGAGCGGCGCAGAGCGGCGCAGAGCGAGACCATTCTATTCGCACACCTCGCGAGGGGCCGTCCAACATTGACGTAACGCCGTTTGAGGAGTCCGTCACCATCTCGAGGTGTCCGGCTAGCAAGCCTCAATTCACGCATCTCGATACTACCTCAGGCACAAATTTTTATAGGGCATTTGATTTTTGCAGTGCACTGCGGTTTGTCGAGTGTTTTTCCGCGCGAAAATCACCGCGTCCGAGCAAAGGCGGTGCGAAGCGACGCGAAGTCCATCCGCGATGCCAGCAAAGGGTCGCGTGCCGGAGGCGTGCCCGCCACAAGGGGGGGGGGGGGCGTCTGTGGGAACAGACAGCGCGAGGTCCCCGCCGGGCCCCCCGAGCCCCGAGCCCCACGCCCCAAGCCGCGACCTGACTAAAGTAGGGCACGGCGCCGCGTCCCGCCGCGTCCCGCGTCTCGAGCGGAGACACGCTGCCGCGCCGAGAGCCGAGCAGTGCCGAGCCGACACGCGCCCAAAAGCGTTGCCGGTCACGGCAGCGCGCCCCGCCACGCCCCGCCACGCCCCGCCACGCCCCGGAACGCCACGCGCTGTGCGTACTCGTTAATCGTAATTGCCGACAACAACACACTACTTATTCACACCACACGCGGTGTGCCTCTGCGTGCCCTGGGATCTTCAACGAGCAGAAGTTTTCCCACCGAGTCCCTTTTGCAACAAGGTCGCTTTTCCGCCGAACCATCTGATAAAGTCGGGGCCCAATTTCTTCGGCAAACATCCTGCCGTTTCGTTTCGTTTTCAAAGGGCAGGCAGATAACTGCAAAGGGGGGAGAGGGGGCTCTGTTTCGCTGTCAGGACGTTGCAGAGCGTTCCAGGAGGGCGGTGCAGTGCAGTCCGTTGTCTCTCTCGCACCTGCACGGGGCGCCCCTCGAGTGCGAGAGAGACAGAGCGACAGAAGGGCTCTCGGAATCGGTCTGCTGGATTTGCGTGCTGGGCTGGAAAGCGATCTTCGACCGACCGCGCGACCCGCCACGCCCTACTTCCAGGCCTTGCAGCCTTGCGGCCTTCCAGACCTTCCAGGTGATGATTCCACCCGCTCCCCCCTCGCCTCCAGGCCCGCCAGGCCCAGCCGGGAGTCGAGTCACTGCTCTGCAGGCCCTGCACTTTCCGTATCGGGTTCACTCTTCGATGCCGCGTCGGCCCGCCGATCCCAATTTCCACGACACGAACGCCAAGGCCCGCCAAGACGCCCGAGTCGTGCCCGGCTTTCGCCGTCAACATCATTTCCACGTTTTCCCGCAGTCGCCGTCGTCGTCGTCCTGCTGCAGTTGCCGCGGGCATAGGGGAAAGGTTGTCCCCTGCTATGGCTTTAGCTTCCGCGCGGAGGCATCCTCCGACATTCTTGCCGCCAACATGACGAAAAAGCGGCAAGGCATTTTCCCTTTCTTCTTGGTTTTCGTCCGGTCTAACGGGGCGGGGCGGGGCGGGGCGCGGCGGGGCCCGGTCAGACCACTTTGACGGGCCGAGTTGGCGGCCCTGCCCTTCACCCCGGACGGCCGACGCCCCGCGACGCCCCCTCCCCCTCCGATGCGATGCGGGCTACGCCAGGCGGTGGCCGAACAGTTTTGAGTTTCTTGGACTCGTCCGGTCCGGTCCGGCTCTCTGCAGAGGGACGGTCCCTGCCCAGTGACCGGCAAGGCGGGGTGGGGCGGGGCGGGGCGGGGCGGTGAGAGACGAGGGCATTTATACGTCTCCTCAGCTCCCCCGTCGTGGGGCCGTCGGGCCGTCGGGTCGAGACCCCTCTGGATCGGATTGGCTCCCGACTCCGGTCTCGCGGGACCGTCCCGCCAAAATAGGCGTCCAACCAGACGCGTTGGGAGAACCTCAAATCGCAAAACGCCCCCAGAAGCGGAGCAGCGATCATTTTCCGCGAGGACTTGAAGCCGAATGTCTGGAAGTTTACTATCCGATTTCTTTGTCATTTTCACGGAACGAAGAATTTCGCTTCATTTTTTGGTGGTGTGGTAGAAGCTCCCCAGCGCCCCCGAGCCACGAGCGTGCACGTCACCGCACTGTGCCAAGCCATGCCGTGCCGCGGCGTGCCGCGCCGGCCGCGCTCTGGCGGAGAAATCGATACTAGGTGATCGGCTGAGAGGTTGACACACGCGTCAGGCGCGGCCACTACAGTACGCCAATCAATAGCATTGATGCCAATATCCGGCAAGGTCATTACCGGCATCTCGCCGTCTCTCTCGCACCCCAAGGCAACGCCCCATCGCGCCTGTACGTGCCGCCGGGCCACTTTCGCGCCCGAAACATAACCGGACTTCACAGCAGAGGACCTTCCGCGAGGCCAGCGCGCCGGCCGACCGCCTCAGCCAAGGCGGCAGCGCGGCAGCAGTGGGTTACCGCGCCTAAATCACTACACTTCCATTTGATTGGGCCACCACACAGCCTGTTCATTTTCACTGCGAGCATTCAAGTCGGCCAGTCCAACAGGCTGTCGATCGAAAACGCCATGCCAAGTCTTGCGAGTAGCGTGTACACTATAGTGGGTTAGCGGACTGAACGCCCATTGCACAGCGCTCGGAGGCGTCGGCGATTTGGCGCGGGTTCAAAACCCGGGGTGAATTGGCTACGCGTTTTTACCATCCCTCCCCCCTCCTCGCCAGCGCGGCCCAGCATCGCCCCCAAGCTGCAGCTGCACTTTGGCGCCGGAGCCGAAACTCGCGCGGCAAACTGGCGGACAAAACAACGAAACTGACAGGGCAGCTTCCGAGGCGAGGCGGCGAGGCGGCGAAGCAAAGATGCAAAGTAACCCGTAAAGTGGCCTACACTGTGCCGCCGCGGCCGCCGCCGGGGAGGACGCCGTCGTGATCCTCGCACCGCGCCGCCGATGCACCCCGTGCCCCTCCCCGCGCACCGTCAGGGCCGTCAGGACACTGCCGCCACGACGGCGGCGACGGCGGCGTCGCGACGGTGGTCATTTGTGCAAACAGCGCGAGGCAGCGCTAGCAGCGCATCAGCGGGGAAAGTGCGCACACCGCGCACACGGGGACAATGATGCGCACCGCGATGCGCACGCCAACCCGAGTCGTGCCCCGGCGGCGGCATTTTAAAAAGCAACAACAACAAAGAGAAGTGCAGAAAGAGGGCGGCGCCTCTGAGGACCGCCACCGCCGGGCATTTGCGGGGCATTTGCGGTGGCATTGGCAGGCACCGCTTTGCTCGGCTTTCGGCTCTGCTCGCTCTGCTCTCCGACCTTGCACTCTGCACCCTGTCACCGCCGGGACTTTCTTATCGAGGAGGATTAGACTCCCGAGCAGCTCGCCGACGACGGCCACCTCAGGTGCGCGAAAGCGGTGCGAAGCGCGAGCCGAGCAGCGGTGTCGTGTGTTGCGGGCAAAATGGATAAACTTCTTCTTTTTTTTCGCAGCAGATCGGCGGAAACCTGAGCCCTGCTGATCTCGTAGCAAATTGTAGGGCGCGGCTTTCCGCATGTCAGCTGGGGGTGTTGCGTGGAGAAACGGCGTGTCTCGCTAGCCTATTGGACCACACACACACACACAGACACAGACACACACACACACACACACACACACACACACTCATACACCCACACACTCACCACACTTTCCCCCTCTGATTGGCGCGCTTGTCGCCCGGCCGACACATTAGGCCAACAGGTGAGTGCATGGGCATGCATTCGTGTGAATGTGTGAGTGAGGTGGCGGCAGTTGCGTCTTTTGGGCCTAGAAAGGCGAGGAGAGATACAGCACGGCCGCGGTAAACGCGGCCCGCCTCGGAACAAATCGACGAGCATTGCACCGGCATGAACCGGCGAGAAAGAAACACTCCGCGATTCGGAAACAAAAAACAAAACACACAGTGCGATTATGCACAGGGCTGCGGCGTTATGCACGCGAATCGGAATCCATTATTCCGGGGACCAAGGGCCGAAGGGATACTAGTGGAGGGGAGTTGGAGTTGGTTATTGGTTTTGCTCTGCCCGACGTGCAGCATTGCACCTCTAAAGTCGGTTCTCCTCTGCTGCAAATCTCTTCGGATTGTTTGTCCTGGCGCAGATGTTTTCTTCTGATACTCCGTTCTTCGCATAGCCTGTCCGTGATACCCGCCCCGCCCTTTCCCGGCGCGCCGTCTGCTATTCCGGACAGGCATTGCGCCACGTCCGAGTAGCATTGGCAGAGCGCGGCCACGCGGCCACGTGGCCAGGACGAGGAGCGGCATGCTGTGCGCCGTGCGGCAGGTGCACCGTGAGCCGCGCACCGCGAGCCGAAGAGGTCGTTGGACCACACAATCTCGCACCCACACACACACACGCAGGGCGGGCGCGGCCACACATGACGCCGCCACGGCTCCGGGACTCCGGGAGCGAGGCCGCCGCCGAGGGCCACCAAGCGGGGGCCGCGCCGCGCCACGCTAGCGGATTGCGTCTTCATCGGCGTGCTGGCCGTGCAGGCCGTGCGGGCCGTGCCCCATGTTTGCCTTTTGAAACGTTTGTCCGAGGGAGCCGAAGGGGCCGAAGGCTGGCCGCGGCCGCCCCGCCCGCCAAACCAAACGGCGCGCGGCTTTGGGCTCTGGCTTCCTGGGCTGACCGCAGCGGGGCGGGGCGGGGCGGGGCGGTGCTGCAACCGCGGCTGCAAGGCCTGCAAGCCGCCCTGTATTGGGGCAAGGGCGTGGTGGCGGTGGCGGTAGCGGCGTCGCGACGCCCCCACAGCATCGAGACGGAACGCAGCGAGTCGCTGGCGTGGCTGGCGTCGCTGGAACCTGGAACGCGAGCGTGGCCGGGCCGGGCCGGGCCTGGCCGCGCGGGTTACGCAAGCCGAGGCAAGCGCCGCGACGAGGATTGCCGGAGCGGCAAGCGTCGTCGCCGTACCGGAGCGAACCGAGGAACCGAGCCCTGCAGGCCTGGCGGGCCTGGCGGGCCTGGCGGGGCCCTGGCCCGCTTCAAGCTCTGCTCGCTCTGCTTCCAAAGCTCCTGGAGGACTCCGGAGAGGAGAAAGCGCTTCGCGCCGACGGCGTGGACGACGGCGTGGACGACGGCATGCCGAAGGCCCGGAGGAATCCGGCGGCCTTCCGGTTCCTCGCCGACGAGGCCGAGGTCGAGGGGAGGAGCAGCGCGGAGCAGCGCGGAGCGGCCGGGGTCGTTGGCTGACCTCCACGGCCTCCACGTCAACCACCGAACGGGGGCAGGCCAGCCAGGGCGGCGTCCTTCAGCCACCGGCGCCACGCCGAGGGCCGAGGGTCGGGGCACGCCCGCCCTGCCCGCCCCCGCGCACCCCAGCCCAGTTTTTCCACGGCGCCCTCGCGGCCGTCGCGTGCGTGCCCGCCCCGCCCCACCCCGCCAACGACCGGCTAATCGATCGTCGCTTGGCGACCGGGCCGACACAACAACGGCAACAATCTGCTGGGCTTAACGCGCACTCACGTGCAGTACCTGCAGCCAGGCACACAGTGCACCAGCCGAGCCGCACACTCAGTGAAAACCCCCCCAAAGGTGCTGCTGTCCGAATATGGGAGTGGTTTTCTGAGGGTACCCTAACCTGGCGGTGCCCGTGGTAGTTCCCGCACGGCACCGCGCACGGCACAGGTGTCCGCGCTGATAAAGCGTCGAGGCCGTGGAGGCCGCGGTACACGCCTTCCTGCGCAGTGGCGCGTGGGCCGTGGGCCGCGGGGGTGGCGAGGCAAGGGCGGGTACACTGTATCACTGCCTGCAACCGTTCAAACTCAAAACCCGCCTGGGGTCTCCACCTGCCGCCGCCGCCTCCACCACATCGGTTCGTGCTTTTGGCAATAACAGCAGCCAAGGCCGCGGCTCGGCCCAGGGGCTCGGCCCAGGGGTTCGGTCCGGTTCGGTCGCGGGGGTCCGAGGGTCCTGCAGAGGGTCCCTCGAGGGGGTCCCAGGGGGGTGAAGGAAAGGGAGAGCCTGACTGACAGGGCGGCCGGCCCGCGGCCAAGGACGCCGTCGTCGTGGGGGGTCGGTCGGGCGGGAGGGTCGGAAGGGGAAGTGGGAGGGGTGGGCATTTCGACCACTTCCGCCCCCATGAAATCAGCTGTTGTCTACCGAGTGGCTGCAGCAGACGGCCCGCCCTTTTTATGCACCCACAAGGGCAGGCCTAATCATCACCACATCACAACGCACACAATCAGCCTGCAGGCAGAGCAGGGCGCAGGGCATGGCCGCGGAGGGCACCAGGCAGCGTGGGGCAGCGGCACTGACGCGGCGTTTTCCCTCCGCCACGACGACACGGAGGGGCAGGGCGGGGCAGGGCGGCAGGGCCACGGCGCACAAGCTCGCCCCGAAGCAGCGCGTCATCCGGCCGCCCGGACCGCCCGGACGCCGCCCGCCGGGGAAGTCCAAATTGCCCTCACACCGGAGGAGCGTCCCGGTGGACGTGCTGGCCGGGCGGACGACGCGGACGGCGCGGACGGCGGGGACCGGAGGCCCCAAAGAGGGGCCATTTCCCTGGGGCCCCGGGGACTGCAGCCGGCAGGACAGCGGGACTGCAGCGCGGGTGGGTGGGGGTCAAAGTGGCATGATTCGGCGTGATTTGTACACGTGATTACGGAAGTGGTCGTAACACCGCGGCCAGGTTATCCCCGAAGGCTCCGCGCTGCAGGCCTTGCTGCAGGCAGCACCGCGACCACCACGATGACGACGACGATGACGACGGCGAAGTTGAATAGGCGCCAGCGCCACCGCGCCGCACACGTCGGCCAACTTTTGAAACGCCGCAAAATGGGAGCCGTGAGCTGTGCAGGCTGTGCAGCGAACAGCGCGGCCCGGCCGGTCACGATCGGTCACGATCCCCCGCAGGCAGATGTAGTTTAAGTCCCTCTAGAGCCTCTAGACCCAGACGCCTTCCTGCTTGCCTCAGTGCTGCAGCGGCCGGCAGGACCGGCAGCGAGGTGAACCGGGCCCCGCCCCGCCCCGCCCCGCCCGACACCGAATGGCAATGAGCACGGGCCGGACGGTGACGCCGAGTCTAGATGACTCATCGAAGCTCGGCCCCCGATCCGGGACGGCCGGGACGGCACAGGACCAGCAGGACCAGGATGCCGTCGTCAAGGCGGACCCTACTGTACGGCCACACCGACACCGCGCACCGCGAGGCGTACCGCACCCCGTTTTTGCTGCTGTCAAAATTTCTAATTTTATGCCTTGGAGAGAAAGGGAAACCCACGTGTTGCTTCAGTTTGTCTACACGGAATGACTGACTACTGTGTACGCCTGCAACCAAGAAGTGTGTGGCCGTGCCGCGCCACAATCAGGCGCGATGATCGAGATATCGAAGATTACAATCGATTCATCAGCGACATGTGCGTGGAGCGCCACGTCCGGCATCTGCGGTCGGCTCGCCCGGTGAATGGGCTTCTATCTCTGCTCTGACGTATTACAGTGCGGTAGACAGGCAGCCCGGCAGCCGCGGCAAAGCGTGCTTTGAGTGAGACACTCGCCGCCTCGCTACACTCGGCGGGCTGGGTGTGGGGGCAGCTACACTGGGGCCCAGTTTCTTAGACACGACTCTGGCCTCCAGCAGACAGCAGACTGATTCCGAGAGTCGGTTTCGTCGCTCGGTCTTTCTCGCACTTACGCGAGTGGGGGACAGAGCGTCTCGTAATCAGTCTGCAGTCGGGATCGCAGACAACCTAGGCCCCCCTGGCGGTACCCCGGTAGACAAAGAGTGACCACAGCGGGGCGGGGGAGGGGCCGCCGTCTGTCTGGGCCCTAATTGGTCATCGCGGCCGATCCAGATCATCCAGATCCAGGTCATTGAGACCACCAATCAGATGGCGCGGCACGACACGGGTTGACCCCGACGGCCGCCCTCTCGCACTTCAGCGGGGGGCCGTGGGGCAACGCGAGCAGTCCGCGACGTTCAATCGTTTCCACACCTGAGGAGCAGGAGCCCCTGCAGGTTTTGGAAGGAGAACCGCATGCGCCGAGCTGGCAACACTGCGCTGCACTGCGCCCAGTACCCATCCCGGCGGACTGAACCGCACCGCACCGCGCGGTCGCTCCGCGCACCGCGTGCGTCCAAGGGTCCTGGACCACGGCCGAAGCGCCAGCGCCGCCGTCCCCGTGTCTTAGTCTTGGCCAAACCACTCCTGGAGCGGCCCCGCCAGGCCCAGCCCGCCGGTGAGTCCGGCGAGGGGGTCACGCAGTCACGCACCGGTTCGCGCGGTGACGGGACGAAACCTCTTTCCTTCTCTCTCCGCGCACAAAGACAATGGGAGGCAGGGAGGGCCCGCCTGGCAGAGCTGGCAGGCAACACTGTCACTTAGGCTCACCTGTCCTGCGTAGCGCCAGGCCGCCAGGCGCAGGCTAGCGCGGGCCAGAGGCCAGGAGAAGAGAAAAGCGGTGCTCGGGCCCGGCAGTGCGCGGCAGAGGGAATTCAAATGACGAATTGATCGACAGTGCGACAGCGCGATGCTTCGCGAGGCGAAAAGGGAAAAGGGACCCACCTCAAGTTTCTGCGAGAACTCCTCCGCGATGCGCTCGTTCTGGCGACTCAGCTCCTCGTTCTTCTCCAGGAGGGCCTTGCCCAGCTCGGCGGCCAGGATCAGGTCCTTCTCCTTCTGCTGGAGCTGCGCGTACACGTCGTCGCCGTCCGCGGCGCCGGGCGCGGCCGCGCTCTCCCGGTGCGGGTGCTGCAGGTGCTCGTGGGCCATCCTGTCGCGCGCCTGCACCTCGTAGATGTAGTCCTCGAGGGCGTACTTGGGCTGCATCCTGTGGCCCTCGCCCATCAGAGAGTCCAGGACGCCGTGGAAGCTGTCGTCCGCGCCGCTCCCCAGGGAGCTGAGCGACCCCAGGGAGCTCAGCGAGGGGCGGCCCTGGGGCGACGTCAGCGACGCCAACGACGTGGACCCCGGCAGCCCCGGCCGCCTGCTGCGGCGGAGGGAGCCCCGCACGGATGTCATGCGGCAAGGCGGCAAGCGTGGCTGGGTGCACTGGCCTCACTGGCCGTGCGAGAATGCAGCGCAGTGCAGCGCAGTGCAGCGCGCCGCACAGGTATCCGACACTAATCCTCACTAACACACACACGCAACCACTCACAAATTCACATAGCACTCCACTTAGGCACTGCCGCCCGTATCCTCTGCACCCTCTTCGCGCAACGTCATGGTGCCGGCCCCCCCGGCCTTCCCGCGCCGCACCATCACGTACAGCACCGCACCGACATGGCGCACTAGGCGCACGCACCCACACACAGACACACGCGATATGTCGTTCGCGAACTCGCTAACAGCACGCAGCCAAGTGCCACGGAAATGCGGAACGGCCCGGCGCCCTGCGCTGCTGGAAGCGTACTGGGCGGCTGGCGGCGGGGCGGCGCGGCTGAAGCTGAACCGGATCGCGTTCGCGGCCGCCGCGGCTCGCGGCCCCCACCCCCACTGCGGGACGACCCCCACTGCCCCCACCACACCGTGCCGTCGCACCTCGAAGAAGCCACCGCACCGCGAGCCTTGTCGGCAGGTGCCTTTGGTGCCTCTAGACCGCGGCGCCATCTGTTGGCAGGACTCCCCGAACTAGGACCAAGGAGGCGTTGGATGGGTTGCCTACCCCTCGGGCGGACACTGCACACTGTGCCTCGGCCTGATCAGGCTCGGACTGGCAGAAAAATCTGCCGGGGCCTTCGGATTTGGACCAGTAACGTCACAAAGTTGAGCAAAAAGTGATTGAATCTCCGAAAGTAGCAGTTTTCGCTGAATTGGGGCGGCCACTGTGTCCAATCTAGTTGCCGTAAAGGCCTCCCTCGACGTCCTAGTATTCTTAAGACCCTACTCTTTCGTGCCCTGTATCGGGAAGACGTTGACCACAACGATTTCGCCTTTGACCGCAACGATTTTGGGCCCAAAGTTGATCAAAAAGTGGTCGAATCTCGGAAATTTGCTGATTTTGCTGACTTTGGGCGGCCACTGTGTCCAATCTAGCAGCCGTAAAAGGCCGCCCTCGACGCCCTAGTATTCTTAAGACCCTACTCTTTCGTGCCCTGTATCGGGAAGACGTTGACCACAACGATTTCGCCTGTGACCGCGCAACGATTTTGGGACCAAAGTTGGTCAAAAAGTGGTCGAATTTCGGAAATTTGCTGATTTTGCTGACTTTGGGCGGCCACTGTGTCCTATCTAGTTGCCGTAAAGGCCTCCCTCGACGTCCTAGTATTCTTAAGACCCTACTCTTTCGTGCCCTGTATCGGGAAGACGTTGACCACAACGATTTCGCCTTTGACCGCAACGATTTTGGGACCAAAGTTGATCAAAAAGTGGTCGAATCTCGGAAATTTGCTGATTTTGCTGACTTTGGTCGGCCACTGTGTCCAATCTAGCTGCCGTAAAGGCCTCCCTCGACGTCCTAGTATTCTTAAGACCCTACTCTTTCGTGCCCTGTATCGGGAAGACGTTGACCACAACGATTTCGCCTTTGACCGCAACGATTTTGGGCCCAAAGTTGATCAAAAAGTGGTCGAATCTCTGAAATTTGCTGATTTTGCTGACTTTGGGCGGCCACTGTGTCCAATCTAGCAGCCGTAAAAGGCCGCCCTCGACGCCCTAGTATTCTTAAGACCCTACTCTTTCGTGCCCTGTATCGGGAAGACGTTGACCACAACGATTTCGCCTTTGACCGCAACGATTTTGGGACCAAAGTTGGTCAAAAAGTGGTCGAATTTCGGAAATTTGCTGATTTTGCTGACTTTGGGCGGCCACTGTGTCCAATCTAGTAGCCGTAAAAGGCCGCCCTACTCTTTCATACCCTGTATCGGGAAGGCTATTGACCGCAACTAGTTTGGGAGCAGTAGCCTCACAAAGTTGGGTAAAATCATAATGATGATCGGGGGCCTTTTGCGGTCTTATCCGCTGGGGCCTTTTGGGGGCCAGTCCGACTCTGTGCCTGATATACCGGAGACTAAGGTACTAGCTACGTCTCTCTGCCTGAGGTACAGCGCACCCGCCAAAGAGTAGGTCGTTTTGAGTTCTGGAGGCTCAGGGATAAGGTCTCATCAGTCAAATACAAATTTAAATTTTATACACTTTTTATTGAAATTATAACAATAAAAACAAAACTTAAAACACTGCAACTCAGATAATCAAGTACAGAAAAAGTTCCTCTTAAAGCAGGTAAGGGTTTCTAAAATTCAAACAGTCACTCTGTAGGAGAAATATTAAAACATTTCATTATTCAAAACATAGCAGAGGGGAGTGTGAAAACACACTAAGCACCCATTAAAAAAGAAAACAAGAATAACAAGGATACCAAAGAAATTGGTACTTAACATTAGGCAGTCATTCTTTACCCTTAATCCTCTTCTACTCAAAAGAATGAAGGAAAAGCAAAATTTGATTTGGCATAAAGTATGGTACAGAGTTTCACTTGAAAGAATAAGATGGGATTGTCCCACTTCAAGGAAAATTTGATGATACCAATTTTTCTAGGAACATTAAATGAGGGTAAAGAACAATTGATTAAAAAGTATCATGGCCTCTATGGAACACAATGTGCTTTTTATATTAAAAACAATGGTGCAGTAGCTGCACTTACTGGCACATTTAACATTATCAACACATAAAACATTAAGTATTAAGATGCATAAATACATCGGAGGCACACTTGGAAACAACCCCACAAAACTCATCACAGGCTCTGATTCAGTCTCTAAACGAGCAATGCTCTCAGTCACCCACATCACTGTCTCTATCACCAATCAAATACAGTAACTGGAAGGCCAAAGCCAGCAGGCCAGTTCCTAAGAGGTCACCAATAGCTGTTAAGTAAGGTATGGCAGAATTGTCTGGATCAATTCCTTCTTTCCACATCCAAAGAGTCATCACATGTGCAATGTACAAAAGAAGTATCACCTGAGGAAAAAAAAAGTTAAATTAAATTGTGACAAAACAGCAATTATAATCTCAGGGGGCATAGTGCATTAACTCACCTGAAGAACTGCAGCTGCAAGATAGATTAGCATAAAAATCGCTGTGAAGGAAGTATGTCCAGCATGTAAATAGCTGATAGTGTAGGAGAATATAAGATGTCCAGGGATGACCATACCAAGAAGTACTCTTGCGGTTCTTGAATGGCTACCTACAAGGGAGTTAACACAATGTAAATTGAAAGGGCAACAAAGCAACAATTTTAAGACATAAATACAGCATGAAAAACAAACCTGAACCACAGAAGGCAGCAAATGGACTGAGACACAGGGCAGGTGTTCCAGGAGGAAAATAACCGGGATGTCCTCTTTGATGTAAAGATGTTGAAATGCGAGATGCTTGAACAGCAACCAGATTTCCTCCAACACCATTGATCACTGGTTGGAATACTGCTATTCCTTTGAAATTACTCACAGTAAAATCCAGAATTAAACCTCCAGCACTGAAAAAAAAAAAGGAAGCAGGTTTCAAATAATAATCAACACAAAAGTAAAGCAAAGAGTACATTTATGATGCCATTCCAATCAAACTTACCTACTTATAACCATGGACGATATGACTGGAGTCCAACCGCTGTCCAGAACTTCTTTGGTGTAATGGTTAGAGGCAGCAATATAGCCCCACAATGGTGTAAGAAAAAGGCATCCCAGGATTATGGCGGGTGCCAACCAATGGTTTTGACCTAGCATAGCATACATAATTCATCTCATCATATTCAGACAAACCCTATTCACTCAGCTATCTAATAAAATAATACAAACAGTCTTTGGTATTACCTATGGCTTCAAATAACATAGATGCAATCCATGATAACAGGGCTAAAGTAGTCAGATCACCCAAACTTGCAGCAATTGGAGTGGCAACATTATCTGGGTTTATGTTCACCCAGCGAGAAAACAAAATCACAGCCACCATAATCATACCTGGCAAAGACATTCAGTCAACAAATAATTAGCTATGCCAATAAATACTTTATAAATATTTCCAGGGGGTTGAAACTTACCAAGAACAAAGCTGGCAAGGGAAGCAGTTAGCATGGAGCTAGCACAAAGCAGCAATGCATGGTCAAATTCAAACTCTCCATTCGGTATCCAGCCCATTACAACAGCAGCAATGGCAGCTAGAGACCCAACTACAATGGCTTGACACTGAATGAAAGAAAATGGATGTTGTAATTAGTGATTGAAGACTTAATTAGAGTTTGTAAATTTATTAAAAGTACTCACCTGAATAAGAGCCATATTGCCAGCTATCAGTTTCCACTGCTCTTTGCGACTATCCATAATGCCTAAATTTGCTTGGGTTGACAAACGTGATGCCAAAGTCATTTCAAGGTTTCCCTTGAGGCCCAATAAAGCAGGTACTAATATAAAAACTTCAGTCACAACTCGGAATACATCCCAATGCTGCAGATCAGAAATACATGTTTTGGACAATAAACACACAATGCAAAGATAACCAAGGGAATGCCAAAAAAAAAGTGAGATAATGAAGTACCTGCACAACATCTAGAACCAAACCAGCTCCAACCATACCCAGCCCGGCAACGAGAAAGGGTACAAAAACTTGAATGGTTGTTAGCCAGACATTCTCTGCAACAGAGTCCTCCTCAATACTATTTGGCATCTGCAGCTTTTTCCTCTTGATTTTTTTCCTTGAAGGATGCTAGAAAACATTCAGTAAACATTCAGTAAACATTCAATAAAAATTACATAAATCAATAAAATTCAATGAGCACCTCTGAATTCACCACCAGTTGAACAGTGTCATCATCATCCATGGTATAAAGCTGTTCTCCTTCCTCCTCCTCACCCTCTTCTTCTCCATCACCTTTATTTGACATCCTTGCTTTGTGTTTTCTTCTACGTCGTCCACTCTTCCTGTTACCGGGGGAGGGTCTCCCAGCCATTCTTCAAATTCAGCTCCTACAGAAGACACAAGTTAGAATTAGGAACAATGGGAGTAGGATCAATTCTCCTCAGCTCTTAAAAGCCCTGACAAAAAGCAAAAACAGATAATTAATTGTCAACTATTAAAATTGGAATGAGGTTACATGGATTAGATCATAAAATGTTAAGAAAATGCAAGCCCAATGACACATCTACCATAATAAATAAATTAACTAATAATTAAACGTAAAATCTCAGAGACCACTGTCTTACTCTTTCCAAAGTAAATGAAAACACGTGATAAATAAAAGGTCCCTTTTAAACAAGCTGCCTCAACAATGGCCTCATCATAAAATCCTGGCCATTACCAGCAGGGCACTATGCCAGCACTATAAATAGCTCAGCTAGAGACTGGGCAGGCCCCTGGCTAAGCATTCAAAGATATTAATTCCTTCATCATATGACCAAAAAAAAGTATAAAATAAATGTCAAAAAATTTCTGACATATTGTTAAGATACCAAGATAATGCTTATAGAGTAGGATAGAGCTTATAGAGAGGGGCACGGCAACGGCAAGGTACTTACCTCCATTACAACCAACACCTCTAAAGCATGCTGAAAGAAATTTGTGCAAAGCGTATTAGTTTAAATCAATGAAAATAAAATTTTCCAACCAACTTTATACAGAGGCTATTTTAAAAAAGCCGGTATCATGCAATGCTATTCAATGATAAATTTGGCAAAATACCATGTCAAGCAACTAAAGCATTACTTCCAAACAAAATGTCAAGAAAAGTTATTCAGTTGAAGAAGATAAAACTTCAGTACACAGCACACTGAAAAATCGATCAAGTAAAATTTGACATTGAATTAAAGCAAGTCACTGCTGGGTGAAATTCACTAGAATATCAAGGGCTTCAGCAAAAGGTGCACAATGAATGAGTAAGAGAAACAATGGAAAGTTCATGAACTACATTCTGAATTTTTTTAAAAATATCAGTACCTTTCATCATTTATTTACAACTCCAACGCTACAGTAAAAACCAAGAAGAACCGAGTTCAAAACCAATAGAGGTGCGACAATTACTTATAATACTCAAAATCTAGAGTTCAAAGTGCGAATAGAACTAAAAGCCATTCCATTCCACCGCTTACACCGTACACTTCGATTTAAGGGACAGTTTTGAAAAATAAGGAGAGAAAAATTTTAAGTTAGACTTACTTTGTTATGATTAGTGATCATGACCTGTCCAAAGCAAAGGTGTACATCATTGTAACAGCATTACATACGGAAACTGTTCTGAACAAAAGGACTCGTTGAGCTCTAACGCATAGTCAGGAAAATTAACCGGTTTCGACGTGTCAAATTTGACACTGAACACAAATCCCAATCCCAGGTTATGTTTCTCGTGGTTCCTGTACAAAACGTTCTGTTGGCCACTTTTCGAGTGAAACGTTGCCAACCCCCAAAAAAAGAATTTGCACTGAAAACTCGTGAAGACGATAGAAATAGAAGCCCTGCAGTGAATTAGACAGACATCTGGAATGTATTTCAATGCAATGCGTTTAATATACAGCAAAACTGTGCCGTGCTGTTCCCATGGTAAATTGCCAATCGTACGCGGAATTCCCTAGAACGGCTGTTTGCTAGGCTGGTCAGTTCCGGAAGTGCCAATAAGCATCCAAACAGTTAAAGGCACGACAACCGAAAGAGGTATATTCGCAGTATTTTTTTTGAACTGTGGGGGGTTTCCGGTCCCAATCTCTTCAAACTACAACATCACATCAGCCCCTTCTTTGTTTTAGTTTTTATTATTTTTACGTTGACCATGAAGTATTCCATTTTCACTCTTTCAAGATCAGCTTTGCACAAAACCCTGCATTAGTAACTGTGTTTGAAATGAACGTGAAAGGTATGTCCTAAAACTTTTCGTAGATTCCTAAACATAACCTGACAATCTGACTGCACTTGCAGGTTTCGATTGATGACATTTGTTTGTTGAATAAACTCTATCCTCTGTAATGGAGCATAACTTAAAGTATTTCCACCTCTCGTATTGTCTCGAATTGTCTCCCTCATTTACTTGATCTAAGATCTGTTTTGTATGTCACCCCCATCCTCTTCTGCTTTGCTCTCGTTTCCTGTCACTGTATTCTGTCATATGTCAAACAAATTCAACAAATCAATGTTATGGGGGAAGGAGGAAACGCCTTGTAGAAAGTCTATAGAATTTGGGCCATTACCCAAACTATGATCAGGCCATATTATTCTTCTCCAAATAGGAGAAAAAATTATCTAATGCTTCTTTCTTTGTCCTACACAGGATGCACATCACACTCACACAAAATTCCATTCCACTACAGTTAGTTTCAGACTAACGAAATGCATATGCTTTATGCATTGCCTCCATATGAAAGAGATGGTCCAATATCTCTCCTACTATGAACGACATCATTTACTGTAAAAATATGGAATGTGTATTAGGAATTTCATCTCGGTGGTAATTTATGATAGATTTGAACTATGTTCACCGTATCTAATCATAGTTCGTCAATTATGGATGAAACCAACTGTCACAAACCTTGTGAGATTGTTGGTAAAGCTGTATCTGATAAGAGAAAGGGTGATTTGTCACCGCCAATGATTCGTTCTGTAGCCATGAGTGCCAACATAGCAAGTACAGTGCAAGATGAAGTAAAGCATTTGATCAAAGTAAACCCTCTACCAGCAGAATCTGCATCTAAGTATGAAGTATTAAGGATGTCACCAGAACCAAATGAAGAAAATTCTGACTTCAGTGACACATACTCAGCTGATAATGACTATCCAAGCATTGACCTGCATTGCATATCCATCTGTTCTCATGTGCTGCCGAATGATGATGACTCTATTATTTCTGCAATGGTATTATCTCGATGGGATGACATTATGGGCCCAAGGACAATACGGGCTTGGCTGCCTGAAAATGTCAATGAAAGTGAGGGTTCCTCTGACATGGAAGTTATGAAATTCACTTCCCCTCGAAGTGTTAAAGCAGCCTGTCAATTTTCGTGCCCACACCAAATGTCATCAAAAGTCAACAAAATTTTGCTCATGAAAGCTATCAAGTATGTTACTAGTCATACAGTTAACTACACATGTGTGACTGGTAGCTCGACACCAGAGGAGAACACAAGTGCAATGTTCGTCGTACCAGATTTGGATATGGTGGCTCAGTCATTAATGTTTCATGTTCCTCTAAGTGGGTCATCTCCGTATTCTCTGGCAGTGCTTGTCAAGTACAGCAATTATTCAAAATTGTTGCCACTTCGAAAACTTTGTCAGCATTGGCTTGAAAGACTCTCTGTGAGATTGTCTGACTTTTTGCTTTCGGTGGGTGAAATATTACTTGTTTGCATTTGCAACATTTTTAAAAACAATTTATGGTATGTGTATTAACATTTGTGACTCTTGTCCTGTTTTAGGTTTCTGATGTTCAAGGACTGGAAGGTGTTGAAATACCTCCAAGCTCTATGGTTGATTCTTGGATGGTGGAAATGTGTAACATGCTTATTTCACTACAAGTAAATGGTTTAGGAGAGCTGTGTGCACTGCAGTCGTATCTCTCTGCAAGCACACTAGGAAATCCAATTGTTGAGCGTGCTGTCACATCCCACCTGCAGACCTCTGGCTGCACTATTGTGATGGGAAACAACACAACCGACATAAACTCTGTAAGTGCTTCCATCAATATCTTGTCATTTCCTTGTTTATATTTTTGGATACCTTATGACTTAAGGTCTTCACTATTTTTGTTATTTTCAATTGTTTATCTTTTCTTTCTTCAGATGATATCTTTCCTTGCTTTATTCATGGATGAGGAGGCTCGTTGCTGCTCAAGACTTGTTCGCTCTGGTCAACGCTACACCTTTCAGATTGGACTTTACCTTCAGGTAAATCTTTGTACAATTCAGTACTAATAAGAGAGAAACTGCTGTGTTAGGCATTAACTTGCACAATTTGCATTTCAGGGCCTGCTTTTGGATGAATTTGGATGCCGTGATTTAAGTACCGAAGAACTCCTTGACAATCCCCTGCCTGTTACTTGGGTGGACCTCAGTAAGAGTGCAGGGATCGCTGGAGCAATTCGTCAAGGCTTGCCCCTTCACCAACACCAGAGCAAAGGGGATCAGTCTGAGTAAGGTTCATTTCTTATGAAATATAAACTTTGTGTCATGTTTTTATTTTGATTGTAAATTACTGTACTTATTAATTGTTATATTCATCTGCACACCAGGAGTGTAATGATAGTTTTCAAGGAAGAATCCAGCTTGGTTCGTGGATTAGTACGTGACTTGAAGCAGTTGCCTCCTCATCAATGGGCTGGAGTTGTGTCAATATTTATGCAGCAGCTGCACAAACTGGCTTTGACTCTACTAAGTGTCATCCATTGGAATGGGTATGTACCATTTGCCTCTTTGGCTTAGAAGCACTATCCAACTAAAGAATAGTTCTAATAATGTTGGCTTCTTTGGTATGACAGTGTTCCACCATTAACAGATAGGCCCAAGAACATTACCGACAATCCTACCATCCGCCACTTGTGTTCAACTCTTCACATCGATGATGCTACATTCCGAATGGTTCTAGCGCATGCAGATAAAATAAGACCTGGTGCTTATCGCCTTGTTATGGAGGGTTCATTGCGATGAGAGATCATTTGAAGTTTGATCTTGGCTTTTCCTTAAGTCTTTCTTGTAAAGTTCTATGTCTGTGTTTATTTGCCTTTTAAAATATTTAATACTTGGAGAATCTGTATTCCTTACCTAATTCAAAACTGTTGAGTATTTTTTGATGATCTGTCTGTGATAAATAAAGTTAATTTTATAAGACAATTATTAGTTTAAATTTTGCAACCAGATCTGACTAATTTATTTCTGTTATTTTTATTGCACATGTTATTCAGAAAGGAAAGGTTATCTACCTTGAAGCAAGAGGGTGAATTCTTGACCTAGATTTTACATACCATACATAATTTTGTTGGACTCCTAACATGTGGTAGCATACATTTAAAAATATTACATCAGTCTCACAAAGTTAAAAGAAACATTCTATTAATTAGAGTTGGAAAAAAAAAATCTCTTTTTCATATGATTAATAAATACATCACAAAGTCTTTAAGCTATTCTAAAACATTCACTACATAAGTTACAGCTTTCACAGAACTGAAGGAGGTGCTTAAAACAATGAAGGTCATAAGCTAAAAATCAAACGCTATAGTAGGGTGTAACAAGAAAGGAAAACCTATGAGGAAGTGACCCCAATGGACTCATTCGAATACGAATCATGTTGCTTGGCAAACTGAAATATGCTTTTTAACTCTTTGAAAAACAAAGTTCTCATCACATAATGACTAGGCAAATAACTACAAAATGTTGATCCCAAACCAATACACATTTCCATGACAAGTCCACATTACTCAAATGATATTCAAGTGAGAACGTGATTCATCCCCTGTCCCCTGCTCACAACTAATCGTCGGTACAAGATACTGAGGTAAATTGCAAGGAGAACAACCACCATAACATCATCCAAAAGCCCAAGTGCACCAAAGGCAGCCTCAGGGACCAAGTCGAGAGGTGAAGCCAAGTACATGACAGCTGCCGCAAAGAAGAGAGCGATTCGCAAACGGAATATTGTGTGAGCAGTGTCTCCATCAGATCGCAAAATTTCTCGCCACATATGACGTACTGTTGTAGGAAAGTCACGAAGATGAGACCAGAGCTGTAAAAAATAGAAAAAAATTAGAGAAGTAAAAATTACCAATGAGTCTATGCTTCTGACATCAGTCTCTAAAGAACAATGCACTAGAACAACTTACAGAAGAATGCTGTCCTGAAAATCTACGATTATAATACTGAACCATTTCTCTAATTGAGTTTCGCTCTTCAGATTCAGTATGCAGTTCTTCCTCTGAGAAGCATTCATAAAATATAGAGACCTGTACAAACAAAACCATGTCTTCTGAAAATTTCACACAAAGCGACTTAACATGCCCTTTGATCAGAAAGACTTACAGACTGTCGGCACAGTGGACATCGTACAGCACGTAATGCAAATTGATGACTTGTCAGAGCAGATATGCATGGGCCTAGGAGAAGATGGAAAAAAGGCAAAATCAGGACCTTCATTAAACAGCAATGGATTTTCAGATGTTTGGCTTTGATAATGATCCCTACCACAGAAAAGGTGGCCACAATTTGTTTCTAATGGGAACTTAAACTGACCAATGCAGATTGAACACGTATCTGTATTAAAATGAGTCCGATTTCCTGTAACGAGAAGTCACAACGACATGGCATGAAAGAAATCATGATGTAGTTTAGAGTTCACACATAATTTCCTTTATAAAATTCATACTGTTAGGACTTTCGCTAGGACTTTCAGTATCCGGCTGGTACAGCCAAGCAGGGAGCCAATCGGTCCAATTTCTTCGGGATGTTGACATATCTCCATTGCTGCAAATTGAAATGTAATAATTTTGGTTTCACTAAGTGTAGATAATTGTCATATCACAGAATTGGCACAGAGAATAACAAGAACAATGTTGACATTTAAAACTTGAAAAAAATAACAAGTGTAATGTTTCAAAACGAACCTTACCTGTTGGTATTAGGTTGAGTAAACTGTTCAAACAAGAACTTGGCCACTAAGATCAAAAATATAAAAGTAGGAGCCACGAGAGCCAAAATGACTTCATTGCCAATACCTTTGAAGTATTGCATTTTGAACTTTACACGTCACCTTTGTCGTTAAAACATGCCTAAGAAAGGGAATTACTCCCCATTCGAAGTTCATCGGCCCTCTTTCGTCACCTTTGTTTCCTTCCCTGGTGGAAGAAGCAGGTAACCTCGCGGTTTGATGACATTCGCCGAATCATGAAGAAATGTTCTCTCCCTTCCGCCCCCCGCTCCCAGGAACTCCCTCCGCCTCACCCTTCCTCGCCCCCGCCCCTGGGTCCCTCATGAGAAATTAGTCGAAACGCTCATGTTTATTTTTGATTCGTGGTTCATCGTCCTGCCGTAGTCCACTCTGTCTGCTGTCTGTCATCTACGCATGGTGATTGTCGCCAAAGATCGTTTTGGAACGCCAAAGTCCTTGGTGAATCGTACGTTATGGCCGAAAGAAACATGTTCTCCAGAGAAACGGCTCGAGGTACGGGAAAGTCAACACTTTTCATTCAATTTCTTAAAAAGCTACCTCATAACCCCTTTCCCTTTCCTTTTTTCCAACTCTGAATTATACACCTCATACCGACACAATTTATACCTCGCCATTGTTCTTTATAGAGCAATTTTGATTCTCGTTCGGGATTTCTACTATAAAATCTCATATCAGAAAGGTACATGTACCCTACGCAATTTTTACGATTCTCTTCTAGCTGCGTTAAATGGAATTCTGAAGGCTATAGAACAATCAGAAAATGCCTCCAAGATTAAAGAAGCCAGAGATAATGCTGGCAATGATATGACCAAACGTATGCAATATGTTTTTCCGATTGTTATGATGCTGCAAATGGATGTGATAAAGGATTATGGTTTCTCAGAAGGACGACATGGTAGGTACTTTGTAAATTAGACCATTGATTATAACTGAGACTTGTTCTTGAATAGCATTGCAACCCACTCACACCACTGTCTTTCAATTTTCAGGCATCATTCAATTTACGCAATTAATTCGAAATTTAGAACAAGAGGATTCGGAAATAGCTCTGCTCCACAGCAGAGTGCGAGCCCATTTCCTTCCAGAAATACCATCAAGTTCAGGGGCATCTCTTTAATTTCTTTTTTTTTTTAAATTTTGTTTTGTGTTGCTGTAGAAGTAAAGTTTTCATACATGTATTTAGCTCTTAAATACTGTAACACTTCATGTTGCATTTACTCTTTTAGCTCTTTCCATTTAATTTTTGTGTTATGTTTCATAATTTTAATCTTGATGTTGAGACAATGTGACATCTACTACCTATGGGTGGATTGATGCAATAACTTAAACAATTAAAATATTTGAAATTTACCTTTATTGAAAGGAATTTTACTCATCTGCCCCCTATATACACTCATACTCACACAAATACACACATAAGGTAGCTCGATTTTTTAAAAATCAATAATATAATAAATCTTGTGCAGACTGACTACACTTTTTTACTAAGTTGATTGAATGCTTATAAATAAACATTTCCATGCAAGGGCAAAAAAACTTAATAATTCATAGCTAACTTTGAGAGTCAAACAATCCAACAGCTAGAAGAAGATTGCGACGAGTAAAATGTAGATTAAGAATGGGAGAATTCTTAGTGGCATAGGACCGTAGAAGGAAAGTATCACTGTCTTTCTTTATATCAGGATTGTGAGATATATTGACATCTTCGAGTGCCATTGTCTCTGCTAATTTAGTGAAGTCCCAAACTTTGACCGTGCAATCTGTAGAACCTGACACTAAAATGCTTCCTTCCCGGCTGAAAGCAAGAGATAATATTGAAGCTGTGTGGCTACACAGTTCTGCTAGTAGGTGACCGTGAGCAAGGTCCCACAACAATATTCTTGAGTCAGCTCCTGCAGATGCTAGGAAACGACCCTCCACAGAAAAGCAAAGGCATAAAACATGTCCCTAATGGAGAAAAGAAAAATTCATATTGAATGAGAAAATGGACATAAAATTGAGATAAAATCAGCAAATCATCCGACTCACCTTGTGTCCAGTCATCAGCCGAACCTGGCAGCCAGTAACACAGTCCCACAACCGAACAGTTCGGTCACTGGAGCCTGAGGCCAGGTAATTGGAATTGGGATGAAATTGTACGCACTGTAATAGCATAAGATTTAATTAGATACAGTAATGTGGATGTGAAAAATGGAAAAAGACACAAGAGAAAATTATAGAGGTAGATGAAGACTTACATCAACATCTGAATAATGTCCAGCAAATATCCTCAAAGGCTGATGTTGGTCTGTGGCCCACAAACGAGCTGTTTTATCATGACCACCAGTGGCAAAATAGTAACCGTGCTGGGCAAACCTAACATCCCAAACTGGGTAGGTATGACCCTTATAGCAAACAACACAGGACCATGTGAGCAAAGACCATAAGCGAACTGGAAGTCAAAAATGAAAATTAGCTTCGCATGCATATCACACTTGTTTTCTTGTGAATGTGACTTACTTGAGGAGTCTTCGGAGCAAGACAGCAAAAGCTGTCGATCGGGACTGAACGCTACACGATAAACTGGACCACTGTGCCCTAAGAGCGTTCGACAAGCTTCTGATGATCGGTCGTCCATCATACGCGCCAGAACGTCATCTGTTGAAAAAGTGATGTGACCACATTGATTATATGCCACAGTAAAAAATAATAGGGTCAATTTTTATTTTTGAAAATGCATTAGGGCATACCTGCTTCACGATCAATATCTTGCAACTGATCAGCTGACTTCATGCTCCTAAGTTTTTGAGGAACGAGGCTCCAAACTTTAATGAAAGAATCATTAAAACCAACAGCTAATAAACTTGAGTCTTCAGATATTTCTGCACAGGTCACACTGTAAACACAAACACGTAATATGAGACAAAAGTCAAATTTTATCACTTATATTTAACAATGGATAAAATTAAGAAAGCTTTATGTGGAGAAAAGGATTGGTTTTTACCTATGGTTTGCATTCAAAAGAGTGTAGCAACATATTGATGGTAGGGTATCAGGACCCAAATTAACTCTCTTTGAACCATCCCTTAGAGCTTTGGCCTTTTCTCTTAGCTCTGCCTCTTTTCTGTAAATAAAAAAAAAAATACATAGTTACTGTGATCTTTTCTAGATAGAAATAAAAATTTGAAAAGAAAAAAGACCAACAATTCTGGAAGTGGCATGCGATCAACAGGAGGAGCATTGGGATCAGATTTAGATTTTTTGGGATAAAGGTGGTCTTTCTTAGATTTCTTCTTCTTAGGTTTGTCTCCACCCTCTTCATCATCTTCTTCTTCCTCAATGGCAGCATTTGATACATCAGGTTCTTTCAGAAGGCCATAGTAGACTCTTGCTTTGTTATCTGTCAAGGGAAGTGCACATTTATAGAACAGGAAACTACTACGAAAGGTGACAAGAAGATAAGAAATGCCTTAAGTACCTGCCCTAGATGCCTCTCCAATCATTGCACCTGAGGTTGCATCAATTTGTTGTTTGTTACGAGCTACACCTTCATACATGTCCAAATACAAATGCTCTTGGATAATGTTTTGCACTACACTATGTTTTTTCTCCGATAGGTGTCGTTTGAGAATACTAAGTGTGTCACGAGACATGCGAATAATAAATTCATTTGATCTAAACACAAAAAGTAAGAAGAAAAAGAAAATATATGAATAAGTTCAGTTACAAACATTACTCGTTTCAGAAGATCATAATTTTTTAGCTGACTTACTTGAAGGTATCAGTCAGTTCATTGCCTTTTAAATGATCTTTTTTGCATACATGCGAAAGCTTTTTTAAGTCTTCTTGAAAGTACTCCTCCTGGTCAGGTCCAAATTTTTCCATAAGGCGTTTTGCTTGATCCTCATGGTCATTGAACAAAAGTTCTAGGTACATGTGCACAAGTACTGGATAAAGAATCATGCCAAGCTCATACTGAAAAAGACAAAAAGAGCATAAGATAAAGTAAACAGTGGAGCAAACAGGAAATTGTCATAATTTAATCATTGAATCACCTTGTAGATGTCAAGCGCACCCTCAACAAAACGTTTCAAGTCTGCATATGCTTCCTCATACTTTTCAGGGTCTCCCTCACTCTTGTAAGCAGCAAGCATGCTGCTTACATCGGAATCGGACTGAGGACATTGTAAACTTGAAGTTTCTTCTCCAAGATTTGCTTCCTTGCGGAGAAGATCAGAGGTTCCCTGAAAGAAATATTGATTAAGTATACAAAAACCTAAAAGAAAGTCTAGCTTTTAAATTTTACATAGGCACTACTTAAACACCAGCCATAATAACAAAATTAGGCGAGATAGTTAACCTCAAAATGGCACCTTTCGAAGAATGAAATGTATAAGATAGTTAGAGATTTGAGAATGAAGTCCATATCTGCATTTGTTGAAGAAGTAGCAAATAAATTGAAGTTGGAAAATTACCTTCAAATTGTGTTTCTCCAGATATTGTAACACAGCCAACAGGGTATTTTTGTCACCCATGTTGATAGTAGGGGACTCGGCACTCGCAAAGTTGCGACTTACAAGCTTTTGTCAAATGGTGAATTAAGAAACATGGCGAGTTTCTCTGGACAGCTATAAATGGCTCTTAGTGAGGAATACACCTCACAAAAATAAACAAACCAAGCGGCAACAAACAACCGAACCGCAAACAACAAGCCGTAAACAACAATTTTGAGTGTAATGCTGAGTGTCTCATACTGCAGTAACAACATTGCGGTTCAGATTCTAAAGCGGGATGAGGAATTGACTAGTCGAGATAAGCTTCAAATTTTGAATGTAGTCTCTTGCAGGTCTTGGAAAACAGTTTGCTTTAATCGATTGCCTCCTTATTTAAGTCAGGACACTGCTCGCAAGAAACGGCGAATATGGCCCTTGTTGGTTAGGTTGGATCCCAGTTTTGATCATAACTGCTGTTCTTCATTCGAAGCTTTCATATCTTTCTTTTGTTGAAAGTGTGGGGAATGGGGAAAACCTAGGGACCCTTGCAAAACAGAACTGAAACTATCAAAGAGTAAGTACATCACATCACTTTTATTACTCAAACAAAGCCACTGAACAGGATGAGCGGTGGGGCTAATCTACAACGTTCCTATCTCCAAAATTCCAACCATTTGAATACTATACAAAATATACTTCTGTTATCCCAAACAAATAATATACTTAAAGAACAATTATTATTAAAATACATCACATAGGAAATAAAAGCATTTTGTCAAGTTATGAAAATGAACTTGTTGATCTTTGGCAGAATGGAAAACAGCAGAAAGCAATTTTATAACAGCAGGTAATACTGATAACTATCTGGAATGTCAAGCCAAAAAGGGGTTCCAATAACATGTTTAAAAAATGCTTAAGTGACAAGAAACTCTACAAACAGGACAAAACAGTCAATGGATGCAATGAAGCAATGTATTTCTGTTTTCCCACATTTCGGAATGAACTTGACCAACATGCTAATTGCTTGTACAGTAAATTACAGTTAAAAATCACTACCTAGTAGTAGTATCATCACTGGCTTCTCAATAAAAAAAAAAGAAAAGAAACGCCTATAAAACATTTCATATATACATAGATAGCTACATGTCTTCATGAGTAAAAAACCAGGATAACAAAAATATACTATAGATCACAAAACTAAGCAGTGGACATTGTACAATATATAAAAATATGAACAGAAGGATCAATGTAACAATGGTTCTTTAGTTGGAATTTTTAATGAAAAGTCATGAAGTTTTCCAGATTTTGGAATGCTACATACCTAAGTTACACCCTCATGCGCCACAGTTCAATCACATACAACAAGACCACATCTTTTATAAATATGTCAGCCAAAACTGGAAATACATACTTGTTGGCATAACATTGACTTACTCCAAAGCTAAAATAGGAGATTCTATGCATATTGTGAATACTCCTGATTCATTGACAATAATGAAATTGCATCAGTTGTTAGACCCAAAAAATATTCAGTGAAATGTATCTAGTTACAGCATGTCAACAAATAAAATTCTTCAGATAACACCCAAATCTACAGCATAAAGCTTGTAAAATTTTTGATGGAATAATTTTTCTACAAGGAATACAAGTAAGAATATTTATAGGACAATTTTATTACCCTGTCTGGGTAATTGAGCGATCATAGCATGGTTGAGCATACGTTTCATAGACAAGAAGAAAAATTTGAAAGATGACAAATCACTGAACCATCGGAAACAGAGTTTATTTAAGTGATTCTTTCTTATTAAAGAAGCGTGTCATTATGAGAGAATTTTTTTACATACTTTAAAAAAGTTTTTTTCTTTGAACCAAATTTCAATTCAAAGGGAAGGTTACCATAGAGCAGCATGAATTAATATATTTCCTTGATGCATAAGACTAGAGGAAAATACACTACAGTGTACAATGTAATTACAATGCCTGACAAAAACAACTCAACAAATTCAACATAAGCCACAGAAGTTAAATATATACTAATAGGGAATACATTTACTAGTAATACAAAGCAGCATGGGCCCTTCTGCATGTCCAAACATGTATTAAAGCGACTACGTATCAAAGACGGTTATAGCAAATTACCTGGAAATTCAAACTTGGTTTGTAACTAGCAGGAGTTCAGCTTAGATTAATTTTGGGATAACAGACATGTACCTGGGGAGCGGAAAAAAAAGGGGGCAGGGGGTCTTGACTCCCCACTTTTCACACACCTGACGGGTGGGCACTTTGTCGCACAATCTGCCTGTTAAAAGGCAAAAGGTGTGACATGACCCCCTCCTTTTTCCCAGTCTGGGTAAACACGCCTGTGGGATGATTAGAGGGAATTTTGCTACACTGCCCTTCACTATAACCAACTTAGTCTGTGTATTAGACCAAATTAAAAACTTTAAGAAATTGTCAGCCTGCACTCTAGAAAAACAAAAACATTTGTAAGGAAAAAAGCTTTAGCGCACAGCCTTTGAAAAGTATTACACCACATAATACACATGTTCTACAATCCCATTCAATAGTACAATTTTACATTTTGTAACAAACAAAAACAAATCACTTGACATAATGAAAAAAAAAAATATTTAAAAATGATTTTGACACCCTCTTAGGATGCAATTTGTGCAAAAAATGTAAATGTTGGATAGTATAAAGTCAGTTCAAGTGGACAATCAAACATTTTACTAAATAAGTTTACTTCATACGTTTATCGCTCGCAGTAGTTTGTTGAAGAGGGGTCTGTGTTATCCTTATCTCCATTTTCTGGAATGGAACTACCAATAGTAGGAGTGAGACCTTCTTCAGAATCAATAGTCTCAACATTTCTACTGGGTGTGTCTTCAGGTGCCATAACTTCCTCAGCTTCAAGGCTAATCTCAGCAAGAGGCAAGTCAGAGACATTTAAGTGGGGGACACCAACTTCAACAGGCACATTGGCAGGAGTTCCTCCATTTTGATGAGTAGTTGGAGTTTTACCATCTAAGCTAGGAAACCAGCCATCCATGTTGGATAAATTAGCTGATGCAGGGTACCTGTTGGTGGACGATTGTGCAGTCTGGGCAGATTTGCTAGAGATCTGGTCCGAAGCTTTGCTCTGGCGCAGTTTTTCATTCTGCTGTTTCCACGCTTCCCACTCCCTTTTGTAAGCAGCAAGAGGGATGACAAAAACAGAAATGTCATCAATAGTGCCTGGTGCACCATCTGAGGTCTGCCAGTTGTGACCCTCTGGTTTTCCTCTTGAGTGCATGACCAAATCCTGAGCAGCAGATGTGAACCTAAAGAAATCAAGAATACCACAATAAATCCAAAACTTGAAACTAAAACAATTATATTAATGAAGTACTTTAGGACTTTACAATATAAAACTAGGATGCACAATTTCAATGTTACCTGTATTTAGAATTTTCTTGGTCACCAAATGGGAAGTTTGTGAGTGAATTCTGGACTATTTCTGCTGTCTTTTCATTATTTGTGACATCCCACAAGCCATCTGTGCCCATGACCAGAACATCTGTATCATGTATGTTGTGGGCTTCAATATTATAAAGTTTTACCTGAGGGAAAACCAAGGTGGTTTAAAATATAAATTGGGAAATTGAAGGAAAAAGCACACTGTGATTTTGATAAACAAACCTCAGCTTGGGAAGAGAGGAATGGTTTAATAGGTGTGTTGTGGATGATAGATCTAAGCTCATGATCTCCAAGTCCCCTGGTCACACCAATAGTGGCTAGGAGACGACTCTGAGGGAGAAAAGAGAATAAGACATAGTACAAGCCAATAAATAAGATGAAAATACGATGTAACTTACTCTTTTCCCTTCGCCTGTTACTACTGGAGTGCGTAGATCTTCTGGGCTGCATATTTTGTAAGCCCACCCAGTCATAAATACATCACGGTAAAGAATTTTTCGGCCCATTAAAGCTCGCCCAGGGCGAGGATTATACTCTAAGTGAGTGAAGTTGTTTGATAAAAGTTCTGGTTTGTGAGCAGCCTGTAAAACAGCAATAAATTGATAAATATTACAAATTTCCATTTCTTTATATCAGGAATGAAAGTTGCGTCTTACCAATTGCTGCAACCTGCGCCGTTCTGTACTGGGTGTAAAGTCGTTTGACATTGGATAGGGCTTGCTCAAAGAACATCGAACAGCCCTAGAATCCCCAGCATTTGCAACGAAGACTTTGCCCGCAATGAAAAGGGACACAACTGCCGTGCAACCACCTTTCATGATGTACTTCCTTTTGTCCTCACCAATTAGAGCATCCTGAATAAAGGTGACACAGTATGAGAAAGAGACAAATAGCGAAAAACCCAGAAAAATATTAGATAGACAGAAAAAAAATTGAATTTAAGCAAGATGCACACCATTTCATTGAAAGCTAGCTCTAGAGCTCCACTGATGAAAACATCTGCAGGAAGTGGTTTTTCTGGATACCACATAGCCATTCCCCGAGGTGTTGAGGATTCAATGTGGCCATGAGCTCCAGTATTTCCAAGTTCAAGAGGGGGTAGAATGTGATCGATGACTTCCATCAACTTTTTCTGAAAACAAAAATTTAAATTAAAATAAACAAATCATGTTAGGGGAACATTGGTAAGGTATCTCAAACTAGGTCACGATGACAGGTGGCTCACATGAACAACGTTGTGAAGTTGATTAGCAGCAGCAACAGCAGCTCCATATCCAGCATGTCCATCAAAGAGTGCAAAGTACGTATATGGCATCCCTGCTCCAGGAATGTGCTTCTCAGATTCTCGCACCAACAATCTCTGCTGCACACAGGCTTGGTCTTCGTTCCATTCTGACTTCCCTGCATTCACCGTTCTGTGCAAAAAAGTCCCAGAAGGAAAATAAGACTTAAGGAGAAAGAGGGAGAGAGATAGAGATTTCCTCAACATAAATTCTACAGTGAAAGGGATAGTTTTTGTGAGCAAGGACTAGCCAGACAAACAATAGAGCCAGTGCTGAAGAACTCACTCAGCGTATCCGCTCTGCCATGGCACTTTGGTGATGTCTCGAGGCACAATTATGGGTCTGATTTGATGATCGGCAGACACTTGGACCTCATCTTGTTGAAACAGCAGGAAATGGGGCCTCGCGTATGGGAACTTGGGGACCCGTAATCTGCTCTGATCCTCCCCCTCCGCGACAGCCGGCAGCGCTTCCACACCACCGACAACGTTGTACAAAGCACTCCTAACTTTGTTGAACATAGTTACGGTTTGGAATCACGACTAAGATAAGCAAAATACCCCCATCTTTGAGGGGTATCAGCTTAAAAACAAACAACAACCATAACCCTTTTAGCCCAGTTGTCAAACTTTACACTGCCTTCTAAACTGGAACGTCAGAAGCCAGTTGCAACAACCTTAAAGCCCAAAAATTTGTGACTTTTTCAAGCCATTACTGTCTAGAACTTTGAACAATGCTAGGATTGTAAACTTTGGTTATCCTCACAAGCAAATCACCTTGAATCAAATTCATTCTGAGAGAGCGAGGAATCAATTTTACTTTTGGATGAGGTCGACCAGCAGAAGGCTGTGAACAGCAGAAGAGCCGAAGTCCAACATAACCTTAAGGTCCTTATGTGTACGATGTTTTCTTTGTGGTTGTGAATGAAAGCTGTCTGTTAAGGAACAAATTGTTAGTGTCATAGTCCATAAACCTCGATAATCTGTCTCTTTCCTATCGCCCGTTTCGATCACTGTTAAACAGTCATGTTAAGAGCAGTAATGTTGGGGAGAGTGTGTGGCTTAGCCTTAAAGGCCAATATCAATGGAACCTTGCGAAATTCGACATCCTTCTCAGTCCAAAAATGGCCATGTCGGTCACTGTCCCAAATTTTCAGAAATGGAATTATTGGGAATGACGATTTGCCAGAAGCTCCTCCTCTATCAGTCGAAGACCTGGATTTCATTGATGACCTTGTTGATCAAGACAATAACAAAACATTGCATAAAAACCGTATAGACCCTTCAGCCGAGATAAACACTCCTCTACCTAAAGCCCCTCCAATCACTTCGGAGTGGGAAGACATCGTTAAAGAAGCAGAAAATGAAGACGAAGCGGAAGAATACGAAGATATTGAAGCTGTTCCATACATTCCCCCACTTCAAAAGACAATTATGATAGCTGGTATGTGTTCTGTGACACTCTAATTTCAAAAAAACACCTTTATTTAGACTTGTGCTTATTATTATGAGTTTAGGTGATACCACACAGGCAAGACGACTTTTTCTCACGGCGTCTGGTTCAGATGAGCTTTCTGGCACCGTAGAGAGGGAAAGCCATTTGATAGAAAACCAATCAAATCAGCCAGGAGAAGATATAATGCTTGATCCCAGGATGGAGGAAGCAATTGCTGCATGGGCACGTGCAGTTGTTCCAACTCCAGCCACAGGTCCTATGCCTCTACATGAACTGGCCAATCGTAGTAAGAAAATAAAACAGCTGGTCAAACTAGGAGTGGATTTTTCCAAGATAGTAAAGCGACACGGAGATCTTGAAAGGCTACTTCAACTGGACTGGGAAGCCCAATTAAAACCACAAATACAGTAAGGGCTAAAAATGTTGGATTGAAAATAAACATTTGTCAAATACAGTTTTCTTTGGTTTTTTATTCAACAGCTGTACCCTTCGTAAAAATGTTAATCATTTCAGGTTTCTTGTGGATGTTGGAATTGATCCTCAAAATTTAGGAACGTTTTTTACAGTCAACACACCTTTAATCTGGACTGATAAAGATGATATTCAAGTGCGGATTAATTACTTGGAAGCCAAACAATTTACCAAAGAAGAGATAAGCAAAATTCTTAATCGGGCACCTAATTGGCTAACACTTCCGTAAGTTTTATTGGTCATCAATATTATTTGCCCAACCCGTTTTCAAAGCTTGTGGCCACCTACTTTCTTCCTTTCTAGGACAAAGGAATTAGATTCACGACTGGGTTTTATTCAGAAAGCCTTCCAACTTAAAGGAAGTGAAATTCGAGAGGTCGTCTGCAGTTCTCCTAAAATGGTGTCCTTCGGAAACAAGGCATGGGCTGTAGTTGTGGTATGTAGATTTTTATTTGAATGAATATTAAGATGAATAGACGGTTTCAAACCAGTAGATTTTCTTTTCCAGGACTCAGTGAAACTGATGGACCGCGAATTAGGCTTTAACCACTGGGAACGCAAAGAGCTACTAATGAAAAGAGGAAGCTGCTACACAAGTGAGTCACTTTTCAGTTGTGATGATTGGTATTGTATGTGTGGAATGCACGTTACCCTTTTTGTTCCATTACAGAACCAGACACTGTCAGAGAGGCATTCAATTATTGCCACAACCAAATAGGTTTAAGTCATACTCAGCTAGTCAAGCATGCTGGTATTCTATTATGCAGGGTTAGTCGCATAAAACCACGGTACGAGTTCCTTAAATTTTTGAAACGTGATATTTTTGACTGTGCTGATCCACTTTATACTTCACCTGATTGGTTATTTAAAGGAACCATAGAAGAGTTTTGTGTACAAGCTGCCAAGTGCACATTTAATGACTATGAAACATTTTTGAAATATTCATAAATTGTGTAACAACATTGTTTTTACGTTTATGTTTAGATTGATGACTTATTTATTCGACTTTTCATCTGATCAATGAGTGAAAACTTTCATGATTTACAGAGCTGAATACATTGTAATACATTGTGTTATAAAATATAGATTTATACTGCATAAATTTGTTGTTCTTATTACATGGAAATTTAACTAAGCTTCCCAATCTCTATCTTTTGCTGAATAGCTCTAAGAGAATGGTATAAGATTCCATCAATAATACTTGCCACTGTGTAAATACCACCAATAATTGCACAAAGATTTACGAGAAAATGACCTAGGGGTCTGAAACAATAAGAAAATGCTTATTTTTCGTAGAATGGACCACAAATTACTTCTAACAGCAACTTCAAGGTAATCAGTACTTACTTTTCCTTCTCTGTGTATTTCACCATCATAGGTGACAGTTCGTAATTGAAAAACACACCAGGCATCCCAGATTCCCCATGCCCCATAGTGACCACCTGCAATTAATTCTTACAATCAATGTCTTTCTTCAAAAAAGTCAGCCCACTCCATGACATAAAAAATTTAATTTACCTTTCTGTGCTTGGTAACTGAAAACTGGTTAGTTTGTAGGACGCTACCATCTTTCCGGACATAAGTGGTAGGAACAATTTTGATGTAATACTGAAACATGGTAGCACCTGGAAAATTTCAGAAAACTATGTAGCACTTTCAAACGTTCCCTCGTTAAGATTGACAGGGGTGGGAAACCTTCCGCGATAAGCGCTGTAAGTCTTAACTGTTTACAGCGTCACCAAGACTTTTCATAAATGCATGAGGTACTTCAAAATGCAGAAAGAGAGAAAACTGCATCAAATTTTGGAACTGAAACTGACGTTAAGGTCTAGGATTAGAGAGGTGGACTAGAGGAGGAAGTCAGCTTGTCCAAATCTTACAGTTGGCTAATCTGGTGAATAAGATATGACCACCCCCCACGAGTAACCAACCAGAAAGCAATCAAAGTTCACCGATCGTTAATCGTGTTTGACACTATTGAAAGAATCCTTTGAAGAACTGATAACACAGGCTAGTATTTAAAGCTAATAGAGGTGTTGATTCGCAAGGCAACATTGCATCTTGCGAGTCTCAGTCGCTAATCAATGGTGACTGAGCCGGCTATTGGAGGTTAAGTTGCCATAATAAAAGTCCCTTTAAACAAAAATTTTCCTTTCCTTTGAAAGGAAAGAGCTGAAAATTCAATCCAGTCTATTGTTAAACCCGAATGAACTGTCAGTCAGATTTTGTTATGTACATGGTTCTCTACTCTAAACCAAGTACCCAAGTTCCCTCATCAGCTTAGCACTAGTCTAACTCAGACGTATAATCAATATGCAATCTGCTCTCCAGAACAATCCCACAAACAATGCCTGCAGTACCAGGAAACATGTACGGCCAACAAGGCCCGTCCTGTTTCGACCGAATGAAGATGGGAGCCATGATTGGCTTCTGTGTAGGAATGGCATCAGGAGCAATTTTCGGAGGCTTTTCCGCCTTAAGGTTGGTAAACGCACAACATCAAGGGGTGGTTGTCCTTTGATTGTCACAATTTACTTTTAAAAAGTTGAATAGAATGTCCTCTTTACTCATTGTTACGATTTTTCATTGTCTACAGATACGGTATGCGAGGGCGAGAATTGGTCAACAGTGCAGGAAAAGCTATGCTACAAGCAGGCGGCACTTTTGGAACATTCATGGCTATTGGAACTGGCATCAGATGCTAGACAAATTTAATGTATGTTATGTATACTGTGAATTTCCAAAGTTAAATTAGAATTACAAATTTGTTTTCATTTAAATATTATAAAGATGATTTATTTAATTTAATTAGATATTTTCATGCTTTTACTTACCATCTGGAGTAACTACATAAATGCCATCGATGGGATTAGTTTTGCCCTGAATATTAAGGCCAAATGAGAGATGTCGGATAGTATGTGTTGTATTGAAGGAGGATGCTGAAAATGGCTGCACATCGTGCACTGTCAAATCAAAAGCGATTAAAGAATATTGGTCAGTAAAATATATAATACTCCAGCCACTATTTAATGTCTTACCATGAACATGATCAATCAAATAGCTCCTTCCAGGAGCAATGTGAAAGCTTCCTCCCACCTTGAAACACACAAGAAATACATAATTAAAAATCCTAATGCATTCACATACTAGTGCCCTGGAAATATATGTCTCTACTCACCCTGTTTACTTCAAGGTAGCCATAAATTTGACAGCCTTCTTTGAAAGCTCCCTTTGCCATGAGATTTGATTGGTCATTCTTACACTGCTCAATATCGTCTGGGTCTGGAAACCTCCACTGCATGATTCTGTATGCTTCTCTTACATCTTCACAGGTGTTACAGCACCTAAAAGACACAAGTAATTAGTTAAATTCCAGAGAATGGTCACAGACCTACGTCACCATACACCAAATAACAAAAAATTCTACATGAGCTGCTCTAAGCAATTTGAGACTCACTTGATGACTTCTTTAGGCGCTCCATAGCAACTACCACATGTCTCATTCAAAGTTGCCAACCCCTGAAACAATACAAGACAAATTTCAGTAATCCCAAAACGCAAAGATTAGAAATAAACTATTGCATACATACCGTAACATTCGCTTTTTCAGTGGTGGCTTTCAGAGAAGTACTGGTAGTTAAGTCTGAAATTCAAGACAGTCATTGAACAATTACACAGTAGAATTTCCATACATTTTTGCTTGGTAGTTATGAATACACCGTCAATACCCTCTTTCTGTGGCTCCTCCAATGGCTGGCCGAGTAAATCCAAACGCCTCTTGTACACATTATGATCAATGTGAAGGTGGTGTTCGCCCGCAGTGTCCATGGCATCTAAAGATAAAACTGCAACAGTAAAACAAATGATCACTCCATTGTGAGACGCAAAATGCTGCAACTGTTTGCAAGAAACGAGCATGCTGAAAATTGGCAATACGTAGTAAAATACTTACATGAACATGATATTGTGGGCATCACAATGTCCAAATTGATACGCAATTTAGGTCCTCTGGAGGTGTCAACAAATAAATCTTCCGTTATACCCGGGGTCATGTAGTCCTTCACTTCGGCATAGAACAGCACCACCATGCACCAAATACTTAATAAAGTGACTGGAAAAGCAATGGAGCATTCTGTTACCTTAATGTTTTACATTACAATGAGCCAAAAAATGCTTGCACACAAGACCATGATACAGGATGAAAAAATGTAAGTTCAGATGAATCAATCGATTGATCACATAATAATAGTTTGTGGTATTCTTGAATAGTATTGTGCTGCCGAATTGTCGTGTTGTCATTGAACATAACCAAAGTGCCGCTGTCACTTTGACTTAGGAGCAAAATTACACCATACCTAGGCCACCTCCAGAAGTTTTTACTCTGAAATCTTCTATCGTTTTTGAGAATGAGTCAAACCGACGTAAACTATCGAGATTCTTAAATAAATTCATTTTCTGTCAAGTTTGGTTTTGTTTATGAATGAACGGCAGACGAACTATGAAAAATCTATTACATTTTTGTTACCAACCTAATTAATACCACAACAATATAATTTTAGTATTGGCCGCTCAGAATCACTATATAATTTTAAAAAAACACCTCCAAATTTGTCTTTTCTTTTTCACTTTTCGTCTTCTAAAGCAGTTATAAGCTGTTTAATTCTGTTTAAGCTGCATCACGTTTCAGGTTTTGAAAGGTGCGTATACTGCTTTGTTGCCAAGGGAAGTTGTTGAAAGATCAAACTTTGCGAAGTTCATGTTTTGAGCAGAAAAATTGACCCAGATCCTTCGTGTCTTCTTGTCATGCTTCGCAAGTTGGTTAATTTACATAGCGTTCGATCGGTACGGCTAGTCTCATACTTGTCGGCGAGGCATTTTGGCAGGAATTCGCTGTTTACCTTGAGTAAGAGGTTAGAGGCTCCTGCAGAAGCCTCCAACACCTCAACATATCTTTCTAACCGGACTTTCGCGCAGTCGCCCTGGTAAGTTCGATAACTAAACCATACCATACTAAATAAAATTTTTAATCTGTTCCTTGGAAATTTAATTTTCTAATGTCATACAACTCTTTCTGTTCAGTTTTCCCAACAAGGCTGTCTTTGAAGAAGTATGTAGTGAAACATTAGATTCCCTCACAGACCACTTTGAAGAACTAATTGAAAGTACAGATGTGCTTTCAGGAGCTGATGTTAACTACAGTGTAAGAATCATTACAGTACCTCTGGTTGCGATGTTTGTGATAAACTAACTCCAGTTACATGTGCTATTCCTTTTAACAGGATGGGGTGCTGACCGTACAATTTGGTGATCCGCATGGAACCTATGTAATCAACCGCCAGTCTCCAAATGAGCAAATCTGGCTCTCGTCCCCTACAAGTGGACCTAAACGATATGACTATATAGAGGGTTCATGGATCTATCGACATGATGGCGTTAGTCTTCATGAACTTTTGAGTAAAGAAATTTCTATTATTGTCAAGAAAGATATAGACTTTAAACAATGCAGTCATAGTGGCAAAAAGTAGGGCAAAATAATGACCTTTTTTTTCTAAGAATTATTTGTTTGTGTTTTTGTAAATATCATCATTATGGTTCTACATGTTTTCTTGTAGTGATTGTACCAAGTTTTATAATTCAATATTTTTATGCTAGTTTTTCCAGGAAACGGACTCACCAGTCATTGTAATAGTTGTTAGTGGTGAGTCATATGAACCACACTATGTACTTAGTTGTGTCAACAATTATGTTTTTAATTTTCACATGTTGTACCCAGCTTTTAATTGTGTAAATGTGATAGTAACAATGGAGTAGAAAATGTCAAAATTGATATTTTAGCATCAAATACACTTGCACATGAGCACACTTGAGTAGTTTTTTCTCCACCCATGCATCCATATCTGTTCATGCACCACTTCCTTAATCACCCTCTATGTTAAAAGAATCTTTGTTTCTTGCAGGAGATTAAGGCAAAAAATATAATTCAAGAATAAATATTATTTCAAATAGAGGTAACTAACTTAAATAAACAATCATGGAGGTAATGGAAGAAGGTAATTTAATGGACAGAGTGAGGATATTATTGCAACGAGATATGGCATACTACCAGGTAAGGCTGGTAGTAAACCTCCAGAAAATATTATTTTTTAAAACAACATGTTGACTCACCACTGTGTATATCATAATGTAACCAGGCACATCAGACAGTTCTACACGAGACCCTATGCTCTGGTATAGTCGGTGGCCTACTTGACTTTCCACACTACGCATCATTTGCGGCTTACAAGCTGGTGCTCTGGTGGGAAGAAGAATATCAAGCTGCATTTCGTAAGCCTTCAGGTCTGTTGGAGAAGGATTCTGGAGGTCAAGAAGTTGCTGCTTCTGACCCATCACTGGAACGAGGCTGTGGGGGAGTAGCAAAGACTAGTGCCCCAAAGGAATTTGTGAAGCTCACTGCAGAATCGGGAGAGCAAATCCTCGAGCACCTGCATTCGCTGTCCCAGGAGGCTTTGGACCACGCAGACTTGACCGTCCTGGCTGCCACTTTGGGTGCGGCAGCCCTGCTTAGGTCCTGCCTGTGGTGCTACCACCAGCTGCTGGTCAAGGCTCGAGAGGAAGGGTGCGTATTACACCACGTTGGAGGCAATGCGCAAATTGACTCAGCCTCATTTGAATGTCGGGATGCTTGGCAGCCTGTCGCTGCACGCGAGCCAGAAGCAGTTCCATTCAATGGCCGAGGCGCTGGCGGAGCGACTGCTGGATCTGCACTGCCGGCTGCTGTCCCTGTACGTCCTGCAGGACGCAGACTCGCTACACTGGGAGGACCCGCGCCCCTTCTTCGAGGGGGAGCGCGGATCCGTCACGGTGCAGATGTGGTGGCTGTACATGCAAGGTGCGCGCCCCGTCCCAGGAGCAAGCCCCGCGTCACACCAGCCTCCTCCACGCCGTTGTGCTGCTACAGGGACGCGGACAGACCTGTGGAACACGGTGCCGCCGCGGACGGCGCAACGCGTGTTCGCCGGCATGCTCAACGAGTCCCTCACCATCTTGGTGGCACGCTACGTCGCCGCGGAGCCCAGCGCGGCGCGGGCGTCCCTCCTCGTCACCGACCTCGTCAACATGCTGCTCTGCACGCGCGAGCTGGCGGTGTCCGTGTGCGCGGACGCGGCGGAGCTGGTGGGCTTTTCTCAGGTAAGCCGCAGGCCGCAGCCTCAAGTCTGCGTTGCCGACACTTGACGCTGTTCCCAAGCTCAAGTCCGCGGGCTGTGCCTTGCCGGCCTGGCCTTGTCCAGCGCTCCAAGATCATGCGCGACGTGCACGCCAAGTGCCACGTGCTGCTGACCACGCTCCTGCTGCGCGGCTGCCCCCTCGACGCGCTGCTCCGCGCCATGAGGAAGGGCCTGTGCGACCAGGGCGGGGCTGCCGCCGCAGGCACGGGGCCCGCGCCGTGGGTCCAGCTGGTGTCGCCACAGTACCTGCCGGCGAAGACCCGGCCCCGCTCGTACCTCGACCTGGACGACGGCGCCGCCATCTCCCTGGAGCTGGCCGTGCTGCTGGCCCAGCCGCAGCCTTCGTGGGCCCTGCTGCTGCGGGTAACTCCAGCAAACTCAAGTAAGTATTTCAAGCGTCAGTATTCGAACCCGGGGCCCCGACCTACTCGTGCAGGTGCTCATGATGCGCGACTGCCGCGTGGCCAAACTGCTGCTGCGACGGCTCATCCTGCGCGAGGGCGGAGACTCGGCCTCGACGACGACCTCGGGACTTCCCTCGGCCTCCTCTGCGTCCGCCGCGGACTCGGAGCCGGGCTGCGGACGGTTCCTCTGCCGCGGCGACTGCCCCTCTGCGCCGGCCTCCACCCCGGCAGGGACCACGGCGTGCACCACGGTGGGCGCGGCGCAGGTGGAGAAGGCCCTGGTGCACACCATCGCGTGCGTGGGCGGCACCAAGGCGCTGTCGGCCTCGCTGCTGCCCGCCCTCGAGGTGCTGGCCTGCGACCCGCACTGCGCCTGGGCGGGCGCCTTCGACCGCCGCCAAGTGTGGAACTTGCAGCGGCCGCCCTGGATGGACGCCTTCATCACGCCGCTGCAGCCCCTGCTGCAGGCCACCGTCGCCACCGCCATCGCCTCCGTGCAGGTGAGGGGAGGGCTTTCTTGGGGGGAGGACAGAAGCTTGAGGCAGTCCTGTTTACCCCAGTGGCTCTGTGTGGCAGGCCGGCGCCCTAGCGCGCGACCTGGTGCCGCTGGCGCTGACGTGCCTCACCCAGCTGGCGCCGTGCTTGCCGCCCTGGCTCGGCTCCACGGCCGCGGCCATCGGGGACCTGCTGCCCGCCGACGTGCACCCGGTGGGCGGGTCCCCCCTGCTGCAGGTGGCGCTGGCCGGCCTGTACGAGGCCCTGACGCGCTACGGCTCCGGCCACGGCCACGGCCTCGGGCACGGCGCGCACGCGGCGGCCGCGGCCGGCAAGCTGGCCGAGGCCCTCTGCCGCATCGACGAGGACGACACGCTGCGGCCGTGCGTCCAGGAGTTCCTGCGAGCCGTGCAGGAATAGTGAGTACAAACGCCCCCGTGCCGACCTACCTCCTCCTCCTCCTTCTATGGCCCTCATTGCATTGCAGCACGGAGGACGAGACGTGGGACTGGCGCGCAGTGGAGGAATCTCTGCCCACAGCAGAGCTGCTCGTTTCCAAAATACTGCTTACCAACGATGGTCGGCAAGCGTTGAAGGTACGGTAGGTCCCTCTTATGACTTCCAACGTCTTGGGCGCTGGGTGGAAATGCATGGCGTACTGTTCCAGGTCATGTATAAGTACATGCATGAGAACGCTCCCTGGACGTTGTCTGCTATCGGTCGGGCAGGCGATTACTTGGTGGTGCCTTCCCGACCACTCCTGCACACCATGTTTCACATAGGAAATAGACAGTTTGATCAGGTAACTTTCAGCTTATTCATTATAATTTTGTTTGTTTCTTCAACTGCTCTAACTTCCTGCTCACTCTTCCAGTACTTAGCGGGCACTTGGTCTCCAGACTGGTCCACTTTGCTCCAATCGCCCTTGGGACTTACTCGTGAAAAGGTTTGGAAGCAACTCCAAAAACGGTCAGAATTTTCTGACTATAAAACTGACCCTGCACTTTTAAGTCAGCATGATGCTATAGTGGTTGAGAAAATGACAGAGATGTTCATGCATGAGGATGCTGATTCTTCTTCTGCCCCAACACAAACACCCAGTACTGAAGAATTTGTAAACAGGAATAACAAGTCAACAGTTTCCCAACAAAAGTCGGATCAAAAGCAAAGCACTTCTAGAAAAAAAGCAGAAAACAATGAATCAAACACAACCAATGCAGAAGCAAAGGGTCAACCTGACACAAAGCCAGAAGACCAATCCAGTCATTCGGAAACAAACAAAGAGCAGCCAGTTTCGGTTCCTTACAGTAAGACAGTAACAGAACACAAAGAAAACAATAAGGAAGAAAAAATGAAATCAGAGCTAGAAAATGTTCAAAAAGATGGACCTGATCCTGTAACACCCCGCATCCCATCAGATAGTAGTTTGAAGAAAACTTCTGTGTCAAATACAGAGCCTGCTTCTACTTCTGCAAGAAAGTCCAGCAAAGAACATTCATCCAAATCATCAAAAAATAAAGATAGAAGCCAGAAGGAGTAACATATATTTGGGACCACCGATTACTTAAACACACTCTTTTGAGTTGATTCTTAGGAGTATGTATCATAGTAATGAGATACTTGTAGTGTTATGATAAAACATATTTAATAAATTATTTACTTAAGTGTCCTAAGGCACATGGGAGTAAAGCAATTCGTTTTTAAAAATTCATTGGGTTGAAAAGTAAGGTATCTGTAGGTTCAGGGCCTTCTGGGCATAACTTAGTAGAAATCTTCTTCATCAACTTCTTTAGAATTTGACTGGTTCTTAATCTGATCTTGATTCAGGTACAAGTCTGCAACCTGAAATCACACAATTGATGATAAATTTAATTAAGTTGGAAACAAGGCGACCACTAGAAAGAAAATTAAAACTCTCGCATACTTGTCTGGCAGAAGTCGCATTTTCCACAGATTTGTCATCTCTCACTCTTAAGAAACGAGGAAATCTAAGAGATATGCCCTTAACAGGGTCCACCTATTTTAATCAAACAAATGACATATTTGTATCACTTTGCACTTCAAAGAATAAAAAAATAGAATGTGATAAAAATTTAAGTGGAATCTTACTATGCCAAGGGCAGCTCTGTGTGCTGGTGAAAGAGAGAGATCAGCACATTTTATCTCCCAGACTTGAACAGCATCAAACCAATGGTCAGGTTCATGGTTACTGTCATACCGGTAGTATGGGCGTGGTTTTGGTATGACGTGCTGTTTGAAGAATTCAGCATGTTCTGCTAGAGATTCATCACTGAAACCTGTTCCAATCTATAAATAATGGGATGGTGATTAGCAAATAGTTGGTAATAATTACAGTCTGCATGATTTATGCAAAACCTACTTTGCAGATACTTTGATACTCTTCATTTTCAGAGTCATAGCAAGCAAGAAGAAATCCACCATAGGTTCCAGTGCGCTTGCCACGTCCTATGTAACCTCCAATGACAACAACGTCTAAAGTATCACCACAACCTTCGAGGTAATCTTTCTTGAGCTTAAGCCAATTACGAGATCGCTTTGCAATCTCATAGGTTGCCTCTTCCTCCAACGTCTTCACCATCAAACCCTCGCAGTTGCCTGATCAGAGAAGATTTAATTACCAATTAATCTTTTTTTCTAAAATTTCACGAGTCATTCATTTACAGAAAAGAAAATGCTATGGCTACCTTTGACTGATTCTTCTAAATACTCTTGAACCTCCTCCATTGTCGTAACATCTACACTAGATGCAAAGCGGAATTCTTCTCCAACTTCCTTGAAGTTTTCTCGTAACAGTTTTCTTCGTTCTTGAAGGGGCTTTTTCACTAATGGCTCACCATTCAAATACAGTAAATCAAACATAAAGACACACACATGAACTTTGATATCCTCTTCATTTGCATCCTAATGGAAAAAGTGGAGACTTTCAAACAATTCCCATCCAATCAACAAGAAAACTTAATGGAAAAAGTCACACATACCTTTCGTTTCCGAGTGCTAAGAATTTGGAAAGGTAATATTTGACCCTTCTCCTTATCATAAGCCACTGCCTCAGAATCCATCACAAAGGATTTAACATTGTCACCTAGACATTTTTTAGTACCTAATCTTGATATAATATCTGGATATTTAGAAGTATTATTCTCTTGATTACGGCTGTAAATTGAAACTTTTCCATTTTCATCCATGTGAATCTGGAAAGTATAATAATTATAATAAGTTAATAAAGAAACACGACAACAAGTCAGAAAGCAGTGTTATAGGCACATTGAAAGCAACATACCTGAGCCCTTTCACCATCATATTTCCACTCGCATGTAAATTTGAGACCATCAAATCTGGTTAAAACTTCCTGCACACCCTTGGTGGGGTGAGCCAGCATAGGTTGGAGGGGTATGCCAGGGGTTAAGTGGCAGTGTTCAGGTAGGCTGGCAATGCCACCTTCCAGCAGTACAGGAATAATTTTATCGTAGTTTGGACACTCACTAAAAGGTAAGACAAACTGCCAGTTAGTCACACATGATAAATGATTTTCTTTCACACAGAAAGCAAAAACAGAAGTAATGTACCAATATGTTGTCTTCAAAATTAGGGCTTGATCATTCACTGCTGCCTTAAAACTTTCTGTGCTCATGCCCTTGCATGCATTAATGGTTTCTGGAGGAAAGCTTTGGCCGGGGGGTGTCATGGTGCAGGCTTGCGCTAAGGCCTATGAGAAAGATTAAAGAGACAACACAGGTAAGTAAAGAAAGCATTAAAAACAATTTTAGAGTTCCCTTAGGTAGGGTATTATTACCTGTAGCACAGACTGCTCAGCAAGCCCAATACGGAGTTTTCCAGCAAGAGATCGGATTAAGAAGCGAGCTTCAACTTGGCGACAGGCTACAAACATGGCTTGCACCTTATCAACTTTCTTGCTTTGAGACTGAAAGACAAATTTAAGTTATTGAATTTAACAATATAAATAATGTTTCTCAACAAACTGTTCATAATTTAAGTACCTCCTTTCCAGACATAGTTGCCATATCCTTCAATTTATCAAATACTCCCTTGACAGTTAATTTGGCAGGCTGGAACATCATTCGTTGATTACTCTTGCTCCGCTCAGCAACAATTCCAAGATCACCAGTTTCCTGAGCATCTAGCTTGATCTGATTAAGTGTCCTTCCAGTTGTTTGTGCAATAGCTTTCATTAAAAATTGATCAGCTATTCCCAATTCAATACCTGCAAATGCAAACAAGAGAAAATTATTTCATCTAGATGCTCAAAAATTATTTAACAACAACAAAATTATCAACAGAATTACCTTCATAGGCAGGTGCAAGTTTGTTCAGACAGAGGTAAACAGATGGCAAGAGCTCTTCAGGTGACAAAACAATCACAGACCGAAAGAAGTTGGCCAAAATTTCAATTATTTTAAGTCGTGCGCTGACACTTTCAATTGCCTCCATAGTTTTGGCTAAAGCCATGTAAGGAATCCTGTTATTTTTGAAATGAAAGAAAACAGTAAGATTACATGAATATAAAGAAAATTGTCCTAAAGAAAGTAAGGTACTGAAATATAAGCCTACTTTTCACCATGTTTCCAGCAAGCATCATCAACTGGATGGTAAGATGTGCCAATGGCAGGATTGTACTCAGATTCAGGACCAGAACTTTTACTTGAGAGTACAGAAGAATTAGGTTTCTTGTCTTCAGCTTTCTTTTCTGACTCAGCAGGTTTAGTAGATGCCTTACTGGTGCTTTCGTTTTTGTTACTTTTGGCTGGATTTAAAAAAAAAAAAGGTAATGAGGGACGAGACAATAAAAGAAACAAAGCAGAAAATCCTAATTACATACAAAAGAAACTGTGCACTGTTGCTTTAGATGTCTTAGGAGAGGACTTCTCATTCAAAATATCACTTGTGGCTTCCTTGGAAACTTCAGACGTTTTCTTCTCAATATCTTTGGAACTTTTGGGCGTTTTCTTTTTATCCCCACTCTTGGGAGTTTTCGCTCTCCTGGTACCCTTCGGCGTTTTCTCCTTTTCAGAGCCTTTAGGAGTTTTAGCTTTTCCTGATCTTTTAGGAGTTTCGATTTTCTCCTTATTAGTAGGAGTTTTCGCTTTTACAGGACTACTCAGTGTTTCTGGTTTCACTGTAGTTTTGGGTGAGTACGGTACTTTAGCATCAGGAGAGGAGGCATCTACAGGATTTTTTTCGGCTTCCAACTTGATAGCAGGTGCCTCTTCTGATTTCTTTGCAGCTTGCGGTTTATCAGCAGGTGGATCTTCCGAGTCAGACACTTCCATTTTCAAAGTAAAGTCACTAGTGTTTTCTTCACATTCCATGGCTATATCAGAACTCGATGGCTTATCATTATCAGTAGCATCAGAATCATTCGCGCTTTTCAGTATCTTGGCTATAGCAGGATGAAGTTTTGTCCGATCTATATTGGGGTCCTTTGTAACAGGAGCTGGAAAAAATATTTAAAACCATTTGTTTTGACTGCAATTCAATATACTTGAAAAAATAAAAAAAGGGTTGAAAATGCATACCTGTTATTTTTTTCATAACTTTCCTGCTAGGTGAACCAGATTTACTAGTTGAAGAGCTGGGAGACTTTGAAGTGGTATCAGTATCTTTCACTTCATCTTTTACTGACTCTGATGCTGCCTTTGCTGTCTCACTAGTACTGCTAGAAAAAAGAAGTAAAATTATCAAATCCATTAAAATCAACTAGGAACACAACACTATGAAAAACTTTATCAGATGGAGATAATTTACCTTGAGTCGTCATCACTGTCACTTATTGCTCGCTTCCTCCTGCGTTTATTCCCTTTCACAGGGGACTCCTCGGTGTCAGATAAGCTCTTTCCTGATGCACCGCTACCAGCTTTGCTGCTGAAGGTCATGGACAAAATTTTAACTTGTGAGGCAAGGTCTGTAGATTCCAAAGTATTGGCAACAGCCATACGGTTTTGTAGCCAGGGAAAATGGCACACTGGCTTTTGAGTGGCATTATAAATGGACACTTTCGGATGAATTCTCAAATTTTTCGTCAAAAATCTAAGATGTGATGTGTTTCTTGTGACAAGTAACATAGTCCACACACCAAGAAACTAAGATGAATATGGAGATAAAGAGTCAAAAGACCTACCACTTCTCATTGTCAGGTTGGATAATATTTTCCTTTTTCTGCAGTGGCTGTCGCGTGAAGAATGACCTACAACGAAAGAAAAAGAAGCACAAACTCAAACTGCCGATCCAACTCCAATCTTAAGTAATCAAACAAAAGTAAATGCAAACTTTCACTCTTCGACGCAGAATATTTCGTTTCTATTTTAGGTTATTTTTTGATCTGTTGGAGGCACAAAAAGCGCTACTCAACAGTTTCAAATACTGACTGAAACGAGTGATTGAAAAGTGGAAAAACAAGCAACTTATGTACTCACGTAATCGATTTTTGGGACATGATTTTTGATTCGAATTAAATTCTCAATAATCAGTGTTGATGTTGAAGACGAGCTCCTCGAACATCTGCTGCAGTTTCCCGCCTTCGCTTCGCCTTGGGTGGTTCGAAAAACCCCCCCGGGGGCCCCTCTGGCCCCCCCCCACCCCTTCCAAAAACTCTTGGGGGGCCCTGGGGGAGGTTCGGGTGGGGCGTCCGAAAAACGTCCTCGGGTGGTCCTCCGGGGCCCCCCGATCACCTTGCTCGACGGGGTGGGTGCCCCGGGGGACGCGAGTGGTTGGCGCGAGTTTTTGAAAGTAGGCCATTTTGCATAACCATCGTTTGGTTTTAAATTTATCTCATCACAGTTATAAAAGCTGTACGATAACGGGCAAGAACTTTAGAACCCCCTTTTATCAGATTTTCCGGCTGTACAAGTGCCGAGAAGAGAAATTTTAAAATTTTGTGTTTGATATTCAATTTGGGTTTTGAAACTTTTCCTCTCAAATTTCGATTAAATAGTGGGGGCAACCTATGATTGAAGGTTTTAAAAAATTCATCTTTTGTCAAACGGCAGCAACAGTAAGTCTACCTAACCTTAACATAGCAGACGACATCAGGGGTTTCCCCCCACAGCCGTTCGGAAAAATCGGGGTTTCCCCCTGCCTTCCTCCGCGTCCCCTCTACCCCCACTTTCCACCTTCCCCCCGGGTGGAGTTCTCGAACCCCCCCTTTGGGGAAGCGACGTGCTAGCAGCGTCGGCCGCTCCCCCGCCCCCCTCCCCCCCCTCGCGTCCTCCTGCTAGACCGGGCCCCCTGGATGAGCCTTTCGGGACGCACGGCTGGCCGTTTGAGCCACCCGGCCCGGAAAATGGGGTGGGGGAAACGCGCTAAGGCGGCATGCGGGCCCCCCCCCCCAACCCAGCCCCTCTAGAGGCCTCCAGAGTGGGAGAAACGCGGGGACCAGAAATGCTACGTGTAATCCCTCATACTAGTCGTTTCCGGCCCCGGGCCAAGGCCCCCACCCTTCCTCCCCCTCTTCCACAGGGCCCCCCCGACCCCGCGACTTAAGGCTATCATATTATTTGAAATCAGAATTGATTATGCACCACTTTTGTACGATATGATTCGGCCGACTTATCAAAGCTCTAAAACACTCATAAGCATGCGAAATTAGGTTTAGCATGCTACAGTGCGACAAAACCGACGGAAAGTGAGGTTAGGGAGGACAGCGTCTGCTGCTCCCCCTTCTCCCCCCGCCTCCCCGCGGGGCCGGAAGTCACGAGTATGAGAGGACCTCTCGGTCAGATGAAGGCGACAGAGTCCGCGTTTCTCCCCCACTGGAGGCCTCTAAGCCCCTCCTCACCCCGCATCCTCGCTGTTTCCGGGTCTCGGAGGTTCCCCCACTCCGACCAAAACCGAAGCCCCTTCCGGTCTAGAGGAAGGAGCACGACGGGGGGGAGGAGGGGCGGGGGAGCGGCCGACGCTGCTATACTCGTCCCAGCGTAACCTTTCCGAAAGTAGCCCCTCGTCCGTCTTTTCCCCAAATCGGCGCATTTTATTTCACAATCCTCAGGAAATAAGTATTGATTCTAAAAATAAAGGCGATTCCGGCAGACAAAAATGTGTGGGGCTTTCACTGATATAAGCAGTTAATATTGAATCTCTTTGAGTTGCTCAAAGATAATCTAAAAAGTCGGGAGCTCGGTCGGGAGGAGAAGCCGCCCTCGCGCACACAATCCGGGATATCTAAACAAGAAGGCAAAGTTTCGCAAAATAAAGGCGATTCCGGCAGACAAAAATGTGTGGGGCTTTCACTGATATAAGCAGTTATTATTGAATCTCTTTCACTTGCTCAAAGATAATCTAAAAAGTTGGGAGCTCGGTCTAGAGGAGAAGCCAGCCTTGTGCACTCAAATCAAAATTTCTGAATAATAAGGCACAATTTCGAAAGACAAGGGCCAGCTGGGCATACAACAACGTCTTAGGTTTAGAGAAATGCAAGCTGTCATTATGATATCTCTTTCAGTCACTCAATCTTAGTGCAAAAAGAGGGTCCGAGAGACCGGTGTTTTGAGGGGCTCGGACCGGCGCGTCGTCTGCCCGCGGAAATGCAGAACCCGGAATGCTTAGTGATTACGTCTGAGATTGTTCGTATTTTTTCAACGTTGTTTACTTATACGATTTATTACGATCGCAACGGTCTAGAATTGATTATTGGTTTTTAAAAATCCTATTACCTGCGGGACTATTTTCTGTTCTCTGGCTACTGGCGGAGTGATTTGGAAAGGTTACGCTGGGACGAGTATAGCACGTCGCTTCCTTGGCGGTTTCTTGGCGCGGTTTGCAGAGGGCGCTAGTGTAGCTGGGTGTCACTTCCTCCCGCGAAATTTCAAGATGATTGCGTGTCGTGTTTCGTGTTCATTTCAGTGAAAGAATATTCAGACTCAAAGAACTCACGGGTTGAAAGAAAAATGAGACTTCAGGAGTAGTTATTACAAGCAACTTAATGATTTTTTATTCCAGGTTCAGTACTTAAATGTATCAACAGTTCTAGATCATTTGAGCAGAAATTTATATCATCCTTATCAATCATATCATAAAGAGCTTATGACTATTTCAAAAATTCCTTCTAAGGAACATAAATATATATATGTTTATAAATAGTAATCCAAATTATACATTAAATCATGTTCTTAGCACTATGTGTGAAGAAAAATTATAAAGAAAATTGTCAGGTAGGAGACTACAGAATAACATTATTTACAATGATTTTACAGGAAAAATTTACAACAAATGTACAAATACTGGTCACATGGTAACAATAACTATTTGGCACCAAAAACTGGCATCAATTTAACAAAACATAAAGGTGAATATTTCAGAAACACTTCTGCCTTAAGATAACTATGCAATTGTACAATCTTATTGCATGGCCTAACTTTAATTTCATATTGCTTACAAGTTCATTTTGGGTAAGCATTAGTAACGCTTCACCATCAATATCCTAAAGAAAAAGAAGAAACGTTTTAATAGAAGAACATAACTCACAGCATTAGATTATTGATGCTGAAAATGAATTATTCAAGCAACATATATGTTTTACTAACCTGCTCTTTAAAAGTTTTGCCATATTCTTCAAGGCAAGGTACTGATGACAAAAATTCTAGGACATCCTCAATAGTCCATGCCTGAGGGTTTACTGCGTCCCTCACCATTGGCGATGAATGCAATGGATAAGAATGTTTGGCCCAAAGAGCTGGCCGCCCTGGGCCAGTTTCTATTTGATAACCAGGGTCAATAACTGAACGTTCCAGTTCAGATTGCAATTTTTGTTGCATGCTTGCAATAAGGGATGGTTTCTTCCGAAAAACGTCATCATCATCATCTGACAATCTTGCCCTAAAATTTAACAAAATTATTTATAAGAATCAGTCTAACAGAAGGAAAACAATAGGTTGTACAGTCTCCACCAATAGCATAAAACTACAAGATGGCACATAGTCAACATGTCAATGACCAAGAGATGCACCTCAAAAAGGAACTTACCTTTTAATGTCAAGCTCATCAGCATCTTGCAAAAGCCGCTTCCACTTTGGCGGGGGTTTCTGATCAATCTTGTCTGAATGTGACCTGCATCATAAGATCAATCAATAGACAAAAATCTGAGATACAAACAGTTCCAACTAGTTACTTTCTTTGACACTTACGATGTAGGTGATTCTTCCAAAGACACACTATCATTGCCGCTTGTCAACCTATCAGGTAAGTGTCCATCTTTCAACAGATTCTCTTGAGAGTATGGACAGTTCTGAGCTGTTATATGGCTAGTATACTTAGAACCCTTAACGTGCCCCTCTCCCTTGCATCCAGGAACACCACATCTGGCAAGAACTTTCATGTCTTCTTCACCTAAAAACAAGAACAAATATTTGAAAAGAACTAAGGGCATAAAGTGCTTTGTAATAACTGAGTCAATTTTTTAAAAAGGACATACTTGGAGGCGGTTCAAGAGGATGTTTGGTTTCAAGACACCATCCAGCAGGATGAATATCAGGGCTATCATCATCGACCCAGTAACTATATTCATCTGGCCAGCCATCAAATCGGATTCGAATTTGGTGGTCTTGAACATCATCAACAGTGGCAACTCGAATAAGGTGAGGGACACGTTTGTCAACAGCTTCAAGACGCATTCCACGGCGAAAACCACTGGGCTGTCGTTGTTTGAAGGCCCTCGGTGGTGCAGGGGATGTTTTGGTTTCCTTAAGATACCTGTCCCAATAAAAGGAGCTTGGATCTTTGTACTCTGTCAAAGGTACAATGAGATTAGTAAACGTTGCAAAAGAATGTAGATCCAAGGAAACAACGTTCAATAAACAAAGTTTAGTACTTACGATTTGGAGGAGTTAAAGTAACTCCATGCTCATCACACCAACCAATAGGATGAATGTAGGGTGAAGATGGATCAGCCCAATAATCATACATTTCATCCCACGAATCAAAGTGAATGAGGCAGCGACCATCAACAAGATCGGCAATTGATGCAACACACACCAATGATGAGTTCTTCCGATCAACTGCTTCTAATTTCATTCCTATTCTAAACCCATTGGGGCAAACAACCTAATTTTTCAACACAAAAAACAAGGTTAAAAAATAAAATTATAATTAATAGAATCAGAAATACAAAATAGAAATAATGAAACTGCAAGCAACTTACATTAGCAGAGCCTTTGTTGTGGAACAATAGTCTAGGTGCAGCAGTTGCTTTGCAGACTTTGAGGTACGAATTCCAATTGAAATTATTGTAACCTCTGGGAGGTGTGAGTTTGCGCATGTTCTTTTCACACCAACCGGGTTGGAATATCTCAGGTGAATCGGAATTCACCCAAAAGTCATAATTTTCAGCATATCCATCAAAATGTAACCGGAGACGATGACCTGATAAAAATTGAAAGAATCAAGACTTTCAAATAACATTCTGACAAAGAAATATTCAACTAAGAGAGATGAATGAGATGGTAATCTCATACCTTTCACTTCAGCAACAGTAAGAACACAGAACAATGATGGATGATCAGGATCTATACCCTCCAGCTTCATTCCAACTTTGAAACCATTTTTACCAAAAGGAAAGGGGTCTTTGAAAAGTTTTGAAGGGGCTGCCTTGGCTTTAACCATATCGAGATATTTAAACCAAGTAAAATTGGCTGCCTGTTTATTCTTGGAAAGTTTCTGTAAAAACAAAGTAATACAATAAATCAATAACAAATGGTGAAACAGATCGACCAATCAATATATTAAAGCCAGTGAGGTTCCCCACCTTTCCATTTTCATCATGAGCAACATCAGAGCTGCCAATTTTATCAGAGGCATTGAAACTTGGTGAGGAAGACAATGGCATTGGAGATTCCAGGTATGATGGATCATCCACACTGTCTTCACCATCAGACATACTTTCAGCAGTCACAGATTTGAATTTTTTGGCAAGCTTCAAAGAAATGGTCAAGAATTAATTTTTCACATAAACTTTGATAGAAGTTTGAATAAAGGCAGAGTGCAGAGATTTGACATGATTTCACCTACTTTAGACACAAGTTGAGGAGCCGACTTTACATCCTCATTTTCTTGACTTTCTTGTTCTGCCTTTTCACGGGCCAATCTTTGCTGCTCTAGACGCCGTTTCTTTCTCCTAAGCCGCAAGGCCCGCAAGTCTTGTTCTCGTCTATATTGCCAGGCTTTTTTCACAGTAAAAGCAGCAGAACATGCTTGTGTACAAAACCGCTCATTGAGGAATTCCGATGCCAAACCATAGACGTTGCATGTCTCGCAGCAATAAACATCATCAGATTTGGACTCTGCACAGGAGATCAGTGGGTAAGAAATATAACACAGAAAAAAATAAGCTAGGTGATGAAAATCTTATAAAAACCTTTTTTCTTCTCAGTGTTTTCTACACATGGCTTCGCTTCAACACTACTGTTGCTTCCTTCATCAATCATTAAACCCTCACTGTCAGAATTTGTGTCTTTATCAGTTCCTTTCTTCACTGCATCATCATCACTAACCATTTCCATAATTCCAAACTCATTCATCCGAAACTGAAACAAAGAAAAATATATTAAGGTCTAAGAACCTCTACTTCAAAAGGTGAAAAAAGTAAGTAGCTTGATGAAATATTTTACCTTTAAGGAACTGCCAGGCAGAAGACCAACTCCATTTTTCCATTCCAAGGCAGCCATAGCATCAAAGTCCTCATATGAAGAGGATGTTAAGGGGGAGTTTGAACCATCAGGACAGTCCTTCACATCAGTTTGAGAATTGTCATCACCTTCTGAGGGTTCTTGCTTTATCTCTGTTTTCTTGCCTGACTGTGGTTTTAAAATTGATTTCACTCCAACCTTGTTGGTTGGTTTCGATGCCTTTGGTGACACTGTGCTTTGAGTAGCAGCTGGATTCCGCAAGAGTGACTGCCCTTTTAAAGTTGAACTTGCTTTTGAGAGAAGTTTAGGAGAACTCTTCTTAAGGAATGGTTTTCCAGTGAGAGGATTGACAGATGGTCTGTCATCTGGTTGAGGAGTAGTTGGCTCTTTACTTTTATTAGGCCCTTCAGTGTCCACCAACTGAATTTTAATGTCATCATCTGGATTGTCAGACATTGTTATAGTATACTTAGGCTGAGGTGGTTCATTAGGTGGAGAGTGAGCAAGCTGGAATTTGAGATTTGGAGTTAATACACAGCTGGACATTGCACAAAACAAATCTTAAACAAGGAAGAACAAAACTCACCTCTTCTCCCTCACAGAAAAGATTGATGGGGGATGATGGTGTTTGAGCCTCTTCACCTCCATCTTGTTTATTATCTGAAGGCCCGGTTCCTTCAGTTTCAGTGCTGGCCACATTAGTGGCCTCTGCAGTATTGGGTTGGAGAGCACCAGCCTCGTTGGTTTTAAAAGAACCTCCAGACAGAAGGATGCTTTTGATGTCAATAACTTCATTTTCAGAGATAGGATTTTTCTGAGAGACACTGTCTTTTCCTCCTTGATTTTTTATGACCAATGAGGATTCTGAGGTGTCAGCATTCCAAGAATTTTCTGAATTCAATTCAGTTTGCTTTTTGTCCCCAAATGTTCTTGGGCTTTCTTGCAAAACTTTAGCAGCTGATGGAGAGAGAATATCATTAGATCCATATAATGAAAAAATAATGCCATATAGTTTAAAATTTTACCTGTAAAGGGCTTGTTACTCTGTTGTATGTGGCCATTGGCTATGGTCAAGTTAATAAAACCTTGAGTTGGGGAAACTGTAGAAGATGTATTTGATACAGACATCCCCATAGGCAAGGAAAGAACTTTTGACTGACTTGGCGAAACCTCAGCATTATTCAAAATTATTCCTTCCTTTCGGAGAGAAAGAGTTTGCAGTGATTTTCCTTGCAAAAGGTTCACAGCAGAGGTGTTTAACAGCTTTGTTGAGAACTGCCCACTACTAGTGCTCAACTTCAAACCACTAATGTTGCTTGAGTTGCTTATAATTTCAGAGCTTGAGGTACTGCCAGCAGATACGACAGAAACCTTTGGCATCATTGTCACAGGAGTGAAAACCATCTTCGGTTGAGATGGCATGATGTTTGCAACAGAAACTGAAAAAAAGAAAAAGGGGAAGAAACACAAAACATTAACACATAATTTTTTTTTTAAAATGTCTTTTGACATTTAAGCAGAAATAAAAGAAAGACATCAGCATTTCATACCTGGATAAACAAGCTGTTCTCCTGTTTTACCACTTGATTTAACAACTTGGTAGGTTATAGGGGACTTCACAGACCCAACAGGAGACTGTCCAACTGAGGATACTGGTATAAATGTCTGAGTTTGCGTGTTTTGACCACTCCCTTGCATAACGGGAGCTTGAATAGTCACATACTGGCTTTGGGCAGCAGAGCTTGTTGCGCCTGCAGAAGGGTTGAGCACAGGAGTACGTATCGTCACGTACTGAGGTTGACCCTGAGACGTATTCAGTGCACCAGTGTTCTGCTGGGTTTTTGACACAATTGGTGCTTGAATCGTAACATATTGCTGCTGTTGGACAGGGCCACCTTGGTTAGCTGGACCAAGACTTTGAAGAGCAATCAATTGCTGATTGGACAGTGCCAATGACGTGTTAGGCACTTTGGGGAGTGTAATTATGTGTGGTTGAGTAGGCTGATTTCCTGATGGTTGAGAAACAGCTCGAATTGGTCCTTGAATCACAAAACTTGATTGATTTCCTGATAATGATGTTGTTATGTTTCCACTTGGAGCAGTAGAAATTTTGGGACCAATTGTTGATATTAAATTGCCAGATCTACTGACAACTGGTACAACTTGCTGAAAAATAAGATTAGAGATGGAATGATTAGTAACTTACACCAAAAACTGCTCCTAAAAAACAATGGATCAGAAAAAGTACCTCTCTTTGCTGCATTTTTAAATAGACCACTGGGAGAACCCTCCCATTTGCTGCAGTTGAACTAGTAACAGGAGAGGATACTGCAACAGGCCCTCTTGACAAGACTGGCCTCACTATTTGACCATTTGGAGACTGAAATGTCCCGATTATTTCTCTGGGTACAGAATTTGCCTCGTTTTGGGACAGATGGTGTGGTGAGGCATTCATCCTGAAATTTAAACAATAGAAATTTTTTTTAAAAATTGTAATAGAAAAACAAAAATGTTCAAAGAATGGTGCACTGGAATGAAATTTTAAAATGCATAAATAAAGCAACAAAGACATTTTTCCAAATAAAAATGTGAACTGCAGCAACCTTTCACCCCTTTATTGTTACAGAACAAGAATATGGACTTAGAAACTAAATGTCAAGGTCCTCATCAGAGAAATAGAAGAGACTGCCAAACAGTTGGTTGTGCTCCAGAAATCAGAGTGAACTGGCCATTGTCTTTTGCTATTATCTCCGCAAGTCGATCAGTTCAAACACGGTGCCCCCTTGTCAGGCACACGACCGACTGAGTACCAGCTCATGCACCAACACACTGGATCCCCCTACGCTACCCTACGCGAGCAGCAGAGGACAGCTTACAAGAACCAGCCATCAGACCGCACCCCCCGTCGGCTCTAGTTTTGCTTCAGCCTGTCACCTGTCTGTTCCACCTGCATTTCTTCAATTTCGAACGTTTCGAACGCCGAGCCGAGGGCACGCACCACACCGGAGATGCAAAATTTACCCTGGGTGTGGAACCTAGCCTTCAAGAAGACGAAGGCAGTGCGTGACGTCACGCCGATCGGGCGCCACTCGCAGGCCACTCGCCACTCCGCGTGCTGCGCAAGGAGACGCGAGACACGACCTGCAATGCTCGTTCAGACACTCCACGAGTCCAGGACCGGCCCCTGTCCAACACTGACACACAATCGCTAAGCTTACGACCCCCAATCGGGACGAAAATAGTGTAGGCAGCTTAGCGGCGTGCAGTCCGCGGCTAGGCTCTTTTCAAAGTAGCGCTCGTGTTGCCAACCTTGCGGTCCGAGTCGTTGGTCGGCGACGACGTTCGTGCGGGAAAAACGAAAAACGACACCACGGAGAGCCTCCCCGCCAGGGTGACGAAAAGAAAGCTCCAGGGGCGTACCATGCAGTCGGAGAACAGCGTGAAGGACTCGCTAGCGTTCCCCGCAGTCGCGGGGCGCCGGGAGAGGCAAAGAGAAGGACGAGTGAAGAGAGACGGACCTTAATTTTTCTTAACGCCGTCAGTGCTGCCAGTCAATCGCATCAGCTGTTGAGGAAAAGGCGACTGTTGATCCGTCGGCGATAGCGACACCACGTACGTTGCGCCCTGCAAAAGAAGCAACTTCCCTGGATCAACACGAAACCAGTTTCCTTGAAAAATCATGCCGCCTGAGAAGCGCCTCTGTTCGCAAACGAAAGGGGGTCCATGCGACTAGACGAGACCCGTCCGCCGAAATTTAAACCGTTCTAATGTAGAAAAACGGACTCTAATTTCTAGAGAATCAACTAAAGGCTAGAAAGAATTTGCACGACCTGAGGAATCAAATGACACGAAATGTAGCCACAGGGGTGGCTGGCCTTCGTCAAAAATAGAGTGTCGAACAAGTGTGTAACGCTGCGACACGGCAAAGATTAGCGCGAGAATCGCCTGAAAATAACCCAGATGTAGCCGCACCTTTCTTCGATGTCCGCGACAACCGTACTAGAACTCAGACATGTGTCTTACTTTTTTGAATCCTCGGAAAATTGCCCTTCAAGTTTCTTCAGTCTTCATGACAGTGTAACAGCACAAAAACAAGAAATTACTCTCTTAAAACCTTCAAAACAACGACACAATGCACTCAAAAACGCTGTCGCTTGCGATACCTCACTGCGCATGCGCAAAATTAAGCTCAGCCCACCAAGCCCCCACCACCCCGAATGGACCAATCACATCGCAGAAGCGTGAGACTTGGACAAGGATGCAAACGTGACTAAAACAAGAACATAAGGTCTTGCATCAACCAAAAGTTGTACCTCGACGAGCCGTGTCACGCTATTCAGAAAATAAAAGGACATGAGATGCTGTGGGAGGAAACATGATACATTTTATCAAGAAGAGTAGTTTCCTACGGACTGAATCGGAAATTCCTTGACTCTTACCTTGCCCACTTTGATCTGAACCACACGCGTTATTTAACCCAATAAACAGTGAAAAGAGCACTCTGAGCACCCCTCTCACATAATTGAGAAAAACTATCGCTGTTGGGACGTCCTCAAGGACTCTCCGCTCAAAAGCTGTACTGGATCTTCACGATATGCAGCGACGGGCCGTCACTCACCAACCCTCAATCCTCGAATTTCGAAGGCACTTTTTGCCAGCCTGGTAGCTTACTGTGTTGCCAACCTCACCACGCATTTAGTAAACATAACCTCTCAAGTAACTTTGGAAACAAATCAAAACCTCTTCACATGAACTAGCTATGCTTTAGACACTACTGTCACGTAGCATGTATCATCTTGGGAAAACCTTCATCGGGACCTTATCACACTGTCAGCTCTAAATTTCAATGAACTTCAATTATGGATAAATATACGGTTATTAGGACCATTGGACAGGGTTCCTATGGAACTGTGTACCAAGCTTGCTCCAAAAACTCTGACCAAGTTGTAGCTCTGAAAGTTATTACCAAGGTATGTTGACAAATATTACTTAGAAAAATAATTTTCAAGTGCACTTTTTAAAGGAGGTTTGTAAAATATATTAGATAAATAATCTCAACCCTCTTACTTTCAGCACAAAAAAAATCAAAAGGACATCCAGAATTTACGACAGGAGTTTGAAATCCAGCGCACATTATGTCATCCCAATATCATCCGCATGCTAGATTCATTTGAAACGGATCATGACGTATGAATTTTTTAAATGTTTTCTATCTTATTTTAAGAGGATATTGATGCAGTTTTCTGACGGTTATTTCTCTTATTTGTCATCCGTAGATTATTGTTGTTACTGAATTTGCTCCTCAAGACCTCTCGCTGAAATTAAAAGAAAAAGGACAACTCTCTGAAGAAAGTGTGAAGTCCGTTGTCTGTGATTTGCTTTCAGCCTTGTACTATTTGCATTATCACCGTGTCTTGCATAGGTATGCGGCTCAATTTTATTTTTGATTGCTTTTATTAAATTTTTCTTTTGGATTCAAATTAAGTCCCTTTGTGCCCATCCTTTAGAGATTTGAAGCCTCAAAATATTCTTGTTGAAGCTAATGGCACTGCAAAACTGTGTGATTTTGGTTTTGCAAGGAGCATGAGTATTGACACATATGTTTTAGTGTCTATCAAGGGTACACCATTGTACATGGCTCCAGAAATCATTGACGGATGCCCATATGATCATAGTGCAGATCTTTGGTGAGTGCAGACTAGAAAAAAATGTAAAAAGTTAAAAAAAAAAATCAAAGATTAATCCACAGCAGTAATAAGCCTCCTTTTGAATTTTTTTAACAGGTCCCTTGGTTGCATAGTGTACGAATGTCTTGTTGGATCTCCCCCCTTTTACACTAATGCCCTTTTGCGCTTAGTAAACTTGATACAAGGAGAAATTAAGTGGCCTATGTCTGTGTCCCCTGATTGCCTGTCATTTTTACGGGGATTGCTGGAGAAGGACCCTTCTAAGCGCTTGTCTTGGCCAGATCTTCTTCACCATCCCTTTGTGGATTTTTCCAAAATTAATTTGGGAAATGTTCCTTCCAATGCTGCAGGTATTTGTTCTAATGTTTTAAAAAAGTATTAGTGGAGGGTTTTAAGATATGTCCTATATCATGTAATCCTTAATATTGCAGTGGTTGTGCCTCTTACTCACCCTCTGACAGCTTCCCAGGCATTGGCAAAAGAAAAACAAAAAAAAGACTTGATTTGCCATCTAGCAGGAAAGCCGAGGTTTGTTCTTCCTCTCAATGTTAGATCCCTCTCAATGTGTACTAGCTTGCTTTGTTGAATTTCATGGCCACTCTTTGTTCTTTTATTAGGAGTTATGCTGAGTCTGCAAAATATTTAGAGCAACAAGAAAATAAGCATAAAGTTCTACAGGAACTGCAATCACATCCAAAAACAAGGGTCTGCATGGCTAGTCCTGAATGTGCTGAAAATCAAACCTTAGGAAACAATGGAACTTGTCCTATGATGTATGCAGTTGGGCACAAGACACAGAATGATGCTGTTATTCCTATGCAAAATACTCCAGAAAAAAAACTTGCTTTCCCTGGTGTTACTTTGTTGAAGGCTGAGGCTGGTGTTCAAACTTTTGATCACAAGTCAGATAGAAACAGTGAAATCGTTCCTACATTAGATTCAGATAATGTTGGAGATAAAGATAAAAACACTATTGAACACTTGTCACCTGTACCCACCAGTCAGGTTGAGCACTCCAATCTATCAACTACCAAGACTGACAAGTTTGATGGACAGACTTTTCTTAGTTGGATATCAGACGACAACCCCCAACCTATTGAGTGTGAGGAGTGGTTGGTTTTTCTTCAAAAAACTATGGAAGAAGTCATGGATGGAGAGGTAGATATGATGAAGCAGGAAAATTTTATTGCTATGTTAGTGTCGCACCTGCGTAACCCTCATGCATCTAGCAAAGTTGTTGAGTATGTGGCATGCTTGCTCTCCTTGCCCTTTGTTGTGAATGGTGTAAATGATGACGCACTTACACGGATAAAGGAAGTAAGTGTCGGAAGTACTACTATTCTCATTATTAGGTGCTCGCCTTATTCAAATGGTTTTGTTTTGTCATTTTCAGGTTTATCTTGTTGTTAAGGTTGTTCCAAATCTTGTTTATGCATCCAATTTACTGACTCAACACAAAATGACAGACAACAAGCCTGATGTAGAAGAAACTGACTCTGATCTAGGTGCTGATGAACTTCAAGTAAGTATTTTTTAATAATGTATTTTTATCATTATTATTATTCCTGTGAGAAGTGAAACTAATCGATTCCTATTTCTACTCAATCAGGCAATTGAATGCATCTATCTGTTGCTGTGCCACTTAACACATCTATCTATTGATTTCTTAACCCAGTTCTGTGATGCTGTAGCCATATTTAATTGTGTAGCTCTTCTACGACAGCTGTTGCTTTTAGGGCGCAGAAAAGCACGTATTGTAGCTGATCTACTGGCAATTCTAGCCCATATTTTAAGAGTATTACCTGAAAGTGCTCTAATTGTTGAACAAATTGCTCTTGGTTCTGTTGAAGGTAAGAATGATCAATGATGTTGCGAGGAAAATGTATGAAGAGCAGCATGTGTTAATCATGTTTTGTTTTTTTTAGGAGAGAAAGGAAAAGGCCTTAGTAGCATCTTAAAAAACAAGACTTGCCCACTGCTGCGTTCGAGATGCTGCCATCTTTTAAGACAACTTGGAAAGTGCTCATGTCGTGCTTTACAGAACGCCTGGTCACCAGGCCTCCGCTCTGCCCTAGAGAGCCTACTTAATGACTCAAGTGATCTTGTAAGCAAGGTCGGCATTATCATTTCTTAATTATAAGATTAATTTCAATATGTGAAATTTGTTTTGGGAAATTCTGTTGTTATATTTTGTTGTCCACTAAACTACATATCAACTGTTTCAGGCAGCAGAGGAAGCTGTCAGCAAATTGAAGTGCTTGGTATTTTATGAAGCACAAAGTCGCCCTAAAAGATGATGGCTGTCAGGGATCTCAACTTCTATACCTGTGATTCTTCTCTTGCGATTTAGACTGTAGGAGACACATTTACTCACTGTAAGAGTAATGAGGGTAAAAGACTGTCAATTTTATCTTTGCCTTTTTGTATTGTGGCCATTGGCATAAAATTTGTGATATTTTGTAAGATTTTTAGCCAGTGTAGGATACATTACAATTTTTAAACATACAGTACCTCCAATAAAATAAAAAAATTAAAAAAAAATTAAAACATCTTACAGTTTTCTCATTGAGCTTTCCTATAACTAAAATAATAACTTTATAGAATAAACAAAATCAGTCTCAAATATTGGATTTACCAAAGGAACCGTTGTGGTTCCTCCATATTGGGCCACTTTATGGTTTTGAGAGAGTATATCATAATGGTTGACACATTCACAAGTCCATACAAGCCCATCTCTGAAAAAAGTTGCCAGATCTCAAGCTTTGTGACACAGAGTCGTAGTAACACGTACGGAATAATAAAGTATCGGAATTCAAGTAAAGATTGAGGAACTATGCTGGCTATGAGGCAAAATATAAACCCTATTTGAAACACAAAATCTGTGCGCTTCAGAATACTTCCAATTAAAAGACACCCTAACATGTAAAACGGTGTGACCATATAACGAGACCACCAAGCACGGTCAATTATACGCCTCCAAATGTAGAAGGTGTAATGTCGATTGTCAGCAAGTAAGTAAGGATGAGCAACAGTGTTGAAATGGACGATGGTAAAAATGATAACCATACCAATGAGAACAGGAACCACCCGCTGGCGAAGTGTCACATGAAGTGTGAAAACATAAGGCGCTGCTACAGGAAACATAAAAAAGAGAAAAAAGGCAGAAAAGTACAAAAGTTGAGTCAGGTGAATCGATGCTTGATGGGCCTGTTTGTCACCTACAACTATACTACCATTCCACACAACAAATATAATAAATGCTGCACCAACAAATATGTAACCAGTCAAATTGCGTAACATCGAAACAGCAAGAGTCTTGCATGCCGCGCTGTTAGCCAATGCAACTCGACAACTGCTAAACCACAGCAGCTGGAACAGATTATAAAATGTTTTAGTCATGGAAGAAGTCTAGATCCAACTCACCCATTAAAAGTTTTGGCGGGTAATACTCACCTCCAGATACTTGTAACTTCTTACAACAGGAAGTGTGAACTTCTTTTTGCTGATATAAGCATTTTGTTTTAAAGTTTCTGCTAAACTAAGCAGCCCAAAAAACATTACCCACACAATATTGGTTTGACGTACACAAACGGCTAAGGAACCTAGGAAAATAAAGGTGGAAGTAGTATGCCATCTGACCAGAAACCCAAAATATTACTCAGGCTTCCAACAATATTTCAACGTATCTTACCAGTCACTGCTGACAAAACATGGCGCTCTTGAAGGCATAATAAGTATGCAAATAAAACTAGAAAAGTTGACATGACGTCTGTGTAATATAAGAAGTTAAAAAAATATAACACAGGAAATATACAAATATTAACAGCAGTTAAAATGCCTTGTGCAACCTCCAACTCATCCTGAGAACGGGAAAAAAATAATAAGAATTTCATTGTATTGTATTAAGTAGTATCTTCAGAGTGTAGATTATATATACTAGCAACAGTACTCACTTTAAAATCATGTATTTGTCGTAAAAGACTATACACTACATAGAGCAATCCTGTACTCAATAGCATATTGATGCAACGCAAGGCATATACGGATGAACAGAATTGAGGGTTTGATAGAAACCATGACACTGGCTTCAACATTCCAACTGACAAAAAGTACAGGCCAGGGAGAGTTGTTATTTTTGGATCCCACTGAAAACAAAATTTAAAACAACATTGAAATTTCTGGTTTTATATTCGCAGATGGATAAGCGAGTGGGGTGGACAAGATACCTCAGAGAAGCTTCCATTGCAATATCGCTGAGCCTGGGGGATGTGAAACACTTCGTCCAGATAGGGGCCTGGCTGGGCTTTAAACATATATTCGAAAGTAGCATATGTCAAGCCCAGATAGATACTGCTGACAGCGAGAAAAGTAGCGAGCAGCCACATTGACAAGCCGGGTATCAACCAACACTCCTGCTTGAAAGTTACTGCCAATTTCGCCAAGTTGAATCCCCTTGCTGGTCTCAACAGGGATCGAGAGGACGCCATTGAAGAACGCCGCTTCGAACTCCTTCGAACGCTGTTTACGCTTGAAGACATGAACTAAAGTAAACAAAACCTTGGCAAGTGTCGCAGCAGAAGCGGCGAAGCAGACGCCACAAAGACACATCAACAAAAGAAAAAACAGAAACAGTCAACTGCAATCTTTCTTTCTTCTACTCGGAAAAATATATTCATATCCGAATGGAGAGACAGGAGCTGAGGCTAAGGGTATGACAAATATTTGATGTTATTGTTGTTTTTGTTGTTGGTTTTTGAGACAACACCTTGAACCTTAAATTTTCGGGATTTATTTTATTTAACAGCATGAATGGCTGGGCTAGGGGTGTTTTGTGTGGTCTGCATTACCATATACTACTTTGTTTCATCGTAAGTGTTGTTAGGAACTGATTCGACTTAATATTCTTATCCAAGGACTCTAATTACTTGGTTAAGTTTGTTTTGGACATTTGTTTTGATTTTGTTGTTACATTGCTTTCAGTCATTTCCTGTGAAAAAATAACAAAAAAATCAGAATGTGTGAAAAAAGTAGTTGAGATGCCTTTTTATGATTGATTATAGCATTAAATTTGATTGCCTCCCCTGACGATTGTACTGTTGTTTTACTCAATTTTTAAGTATGTTTGTCATTGCCATTAATTCCTCTTTCTTTCGCAGACTCTTACCAAAATTACTTGCTTGGCTTTGTAAGCAACGTTTTCATGTAGAGGTTCACATAGGGAAAATCTCTTTTCTCTACTTCCGACTTCAAGATGTCCACATCAAGAAGAATGAATTTTCTGTGGTAAGTCAGCCATTTTAAAAGCTCTGTATGAAATAAATTGTCCCTTTAATTTGTTTCTTTCAATACTAAATTTGTGACGGTATCTTGCAGCACATAGAAGAAGTAGGTTTCCGCAGCAATTTTTTCAGCAGTGAAGTGACTAAATTACTAGCTGTTGTGTTACGAGATGTTCGTATCAACAAAGATGTGGGAAACAGCTCGGATGGTGCCAAGTCATCCCGTCATTTACCTGATGATTGGTCTCATATTGATTTTCGGAACAAGAAGATACCACCCTCCATAATTACGTTTGCCCAGGTTTGACATATTTATTAATCCTTACTTTGCCTACATATTTCTTTGCTACTGTTGTGATGCCTAGTAATATACCTGAGTAAATCTTTTACTTACAGTTCATGGCAGTTCACATAACGAACTTGAATGCAATGCTGTTGCATCAGCAGTCGCCTGAGTGGTTAGTTCATGCGACAGCAGCTGAAGTCCACTTAGATGGTAGTGTGGTCCATAGTGCCCGATCACTCTTAGTAAATGTGGTGCTTGCTAATGCTTCAGCCAAACTACTCAGGCATGCATCTACAGCAGACCGCAATAAACCCCAGACCCAAACTTGTCTTGGAGAATTGTCATTTGGTGTTTCTCTTGAAGCAATGATGGCTGCCCAAGGGTCCTTATCAGTTGAGGTAAATTTTCTTGCTTAAGAGTATGTGTCTCTGAAGATGCTAAGTAAGTCTTGATATTAGCTCTGTTTTCTCCTTCATTTTAGAAACTTCATGTGTCCTTAGAACATTTAAAAGCTGTGATAAATGATGGCCTTTACACCTTTGCTGCTGAAAGAAGGAAGCAAGAGGGGTATAGGACTGGAATGGGGGCCCAAAAAGATTCTAAAAGTGGCAAAGAGAGGAAAGGTTCTAGTGATTCAGTATTGGTGTCTCAGACCCAACTGTACAGCCCAGCTATGATATTATCCAGCCTCTCCCCTCTTATCCCAAAAGATATGAGTCTCAAAGTGGAAAATTCCCATCTGACCGGCATGAGAGCTGCCAGTAGCACCGAGTTTCGCGCCTCTCTTCACAGTTTGGAAATTCATACCAGCTTTGTCTTAAAATTAGCAGGTAAAATCAGTGAAAATAAGTTTTGTACTGTTTTGACTCTTCTCCACAAAAAAGTGTAAAATTTAATAATAATCATTATTATTCTCTTAATTAGGAATACATGGTGAATCAGTAGTTCCAGAGGTATCTGTAGGACTGCAATTAAATGATCTGGACGTTCGTGATGAGAGAGAGAAAGTTTTCTTATTACAAAGAATGACTTTAAAAGCAGGTGTAAGTTCTCTTGATTCTTGCTGCATGACCTTGGACTTTGCTTCAAATTTAATTTTTATTTCACAGTGTATATACTCTTGTAGCTTCAGCTTTCACTTTATAATAACTTTGAACTTCTTGTTATTGAACTAGCTGGAGGGGAAGTTATTGAAGGTAAATCTTCGATTAAATACGCTGTCAGGCACTTACAACCACCGGGCTGTGCACTCTTGGGTGTCAACGAATTTTCTTCGCACTTCTCGTTCCTTGCACTCCTCACGTTCCTTCCCCTCATCTCATGACTCACAAACGCATAGTAGTTCTTATTCGAAGGTGAGGAAACAACTTATGTATTTAAAGTTTCAAGGGTCAACCCTGTCATTGATGCTGTACCGATGTTTGCTACCAATGTTCTATTTTTATTTTTTCAAATTTTTTTAAGGATATGGAAGTTGAAGCAAGAGATCATTCTCACAAATACCCTAGTCGTAACTGGATGCATGAAATTTTGAGTGGCTGTAAAGTGTCAGGCAGTGTGGAACTGTTTGATGTGTCAACCCATTTGCGCATGTCTAGTTCAGAGGGCAGTGCCTGCATCGGTTGTAATCACATTCGCCTTGGTCTTGATCAGGTTTTCACATTACAAGGTCAGTTTTCACTCACATCCTCAACAAATTCTTCTTTCTAAATTTGATTAAGGATTGTTTTTTATTAATAGTTCCAAATTGGTTGTAGGTCATACTTCCGCTCAGTCTATGGAAGACTGGTCTGGTGAATTATTGGTTGAGGCCCTATGGTGCCGCCTTGGTTTGTTGCGTGATGATACTGATGTTGATATTTATCAGAGAAGGCGGAGTCATGTATGGGGAACCCCACTTTTCCTTGGCGTTATGCTTTTGAATGTCCGAGGGCGAGCAGGTGTTTTGCACCCTCATAAGTTAGATGGAATGTTGAACATGTTGTGTGGCGAGTGGAGCCCCAAGTTGGCTGCATTTCTTATCCATGCTGTCAAGTATGTATAGCCCAACAAAGCATTTTTATTCGTGGCTGAATTTAATCTGGTTGTAATAAGTCAACAATTTTATCTGGTGCAGGTGCTATGGGGATTATAAAGACTCCAAAGACAGAGCTCCTAAAGTAAATCGCCATCAAAAGTCCAACTCTCAGTTACTGTCATGGATAAACTCTTGCTCTCTTAATGCAAAGATTACAAATTCTAACTTGTTTTTTATCAAAGATCCTCAAGGTAACAAAGGAATAATTTATTTCTATTTTTCCTGAACTATACTATACTCTCATTGAAAAATGACATAATTTCTTTTATTGTTTGTTAGTGGGTGTTATGCTTCGTTTGGATTCCATAATGATTGAGAAGGGGTCTAAGTCTAATATGTCAGTGGAAGGCTGCAAAGCTGTCTCTCTTACACCTTCTGGAGTTCCATTCATTTGCTTGAAGTCGGAAGAAGTGAAGGTTGGTACTTACAAGTACAATAGGTTTTGTTTGTACTAAGGCTACTTTCTTTTATTTCTACAATACTGTTTTTTGTGGTCCCAGGCTGCCTATGCTCATATTCAACAAGCTAGAGTCCAATACCAAAATAAAGTAGTGGAACTTCAACTGCTGGAAGAGATCTTTGCTACATGGAGTACTAATCTTCATCTAAGGTTGCTTGCTTTGGGACAGGATCTGGTTCAGTTTTTCTCGCAGATTTTGTGTGAGTTTTGATTATTTTTTCTTATACATGAGTGTCACTTGTTTGGTAGATGGTACATTTATTTATTTTTTTATGGTATAGACAAGAAGCACTCTGCCCCATCTGAGGAAGGGAATTTAAACAAAGGTTTTTGGAATGTCTTGGATGAGGTGAAAATAACTGCTCCTGGGCAACTGAAGTTAGGCATAGATCTTTCTGAGAACCACAACATGCTTGTGACAACTGGTGAGCTAAATGATACTTTGTGTTAAGTAGTTTGCGATGCTCAGGAATCTTCATGTCAACCAATGTCTTTCTTTCCAGGTGACATTTCTCTGCGTATTGGAAGTGAAACTAGTGGTTATTCAGCCAACACTATTCTCATAGCTGTAGATGATCAAAATATTTTCCACATTGACAATTTCCTCATGGAGATGATTCTGGACCTAGAAGATGTCCGTCTTGAAAGGCAAAATACGGAAGGTTTCACCCTTGAGTGGAACAAGACATGGTGGGGTTTGACTCAATTTCCTATTAAAATGTCTTGTTTCCTGATGTGGTTTATTATGTGTTGTGTAACCAGGAGAAGGCTTTAGAGTAATTCTTGAAAAATATGTTGTGTAGGTCAACAACTATATCATCATTTCGAGCAATTTTCCCCTATGAGCACAACTTTGCAGAAGCAGTGCGTAAAGAGCTAGTCAGCATTGTTAAGTGGTTGAAGTTGATTCACCATAGGCAAAAGTCAGATTTCACATCCAAAAGTCCTTTGCCAGCTGACATGGTCATCAAGGTATATGGCATAGTTTGTCTTTGCAACTTTGTACCATGTTGTGTGATTTTGCCTGTTGTTGTTAATAATGTGTGTATCAATTTTCAGGTCAAAGAGTTTTTGTTCGAGATGAGTGATGATCCTTTTGAAGTAAAGCTCCGTGATAATTTTGAACTGCTAGAGGACGAGTATAAAGAAAGCTTGAAGCGTCAAAAAATGCTTGATGCCAAGGTAATTAATTATTATGGTTTTTTTTTAAATCCCTGTAAAATCACCAAGATCCTATATTTTTTAAAAACTTGTTCTTATCTCATTAAAGGTTCAAGAGTTATGTAAAGAACATCTCCTAATGCCCGCTGGAAAAGTTGATGAACTGTACACATCTTTGAGCATGAAGAATGCTGAGATATATGTCCAACGGTCGAAACAAATGAATCAGACCCCACCTCGTACTAGGCTCTTTGCCTGGTTAATGACAGATGTAGAGATCATGGCCCTGGCTGATCCTTCTATTCATGGTGCAGAAAACGTAGTCGAGAACATGACTGAAATTGATCCAGATAGCCCATGGCCTGAAGATGGCCTTGAATTCTCAACTTTGTGGTGCCGATCTGTGTCTGCAAGTTGCAAAGAGTGGCAATTTCAGCTCCGAGATTTCCCTCAACCTCTTTTGCTTATACAGGAGCTAAGCATTTGGGGCAGATTGGTGGGAGCTGAACAAGTAGCACCTAAGCGTGCTAAGCGAGGAGTATCAATTGATTTGGGTGATCCATGGGGTAAAGTCGAAGTAGACCGCAGCATGACGTCACTAAAATTCTATCACGATTTTAATTGTGATGTGGAGACATTTAGTTATGCATTTGGACCATGTTGGGAACCAGTCATTGCCCAATGCAATCTCAGCTTTGGTCAAATTTCCCCTCCCTCCTTGGATCCTAGCCCAACCCTCCCATTCTGGGACAAAATGAGACTTCTTTTTCATGGCAGACTAACTATGGTGACCAGAACATTGACTGTGCTTCTGCATGCCTCACTGGACCCTTACAACACAACAGAAGAAATGGAGCTGACATGGAGAGACGTTGCCCTAGATTGGACCAATGGTGGGCACCCACTATTCTTCTTGACCAACACTTGACAACTCTTCTTATTTCTGAATTTTTAATGCATTGCTTTTCTTATGTTAATTAGCAAAAGTTGTCTTCAAAGGGTCTCTCAATGTATATGTGCGGACTGCATCAAAGTATGACGACTGCCGCCTTCTTTTCTTACCTGATTTGAGAATGACAGTGAAACTGGGCTGGGTCTGTTTAGCAGATCCCAATGATCATCATTCTGTCATGCCCTGTGCCCCTGATAAATTACCAGAGTACTCAAGTAACCAGGTAGAGCGTCAGATCAATTTAATCTTCACTATTACTTTTCATTATTTATCATTACTCTAGCGTTGATTCCTACTGTAGGAACATGACTCATACAGAGCTTTTCGCTCCCAAAACCTCAACGTGAGCATCTCTATGGAGACCAAGCAAAGTCCTAATGGGCCTTCAAAGCTGGACCCTACTATACTGCTATATGGCAGCACTCTGAGGTAAAATGTGTTGGTATGTTGGTATCTTGTTTCAATTTTTCAAAAACATCAATCTGAAATTGTGTAATCCCCTTTTCAGGTGGTTTGAAAGCTTAAAATTAATTCTGTCAGGAGTGACAAGGCCTACTCGTCGAGGAGCATTATTCAAAAACAGTCGTCCAAAGAAAAAGCAACTTAGCAGGCATTATCGTAAAGTGCACTTATCATTAGTCCTTCATCGGTTCCACATATCCTATTGGATGTCATCGTCTATGCAGCGTGGGTTTGAAGTATTTGGGGGCAGGGTTACCTGTAGCTCAGGTCAGTGTTGTGCTTTGGCTTAGATAAAAATAGCAGTAGTTTTGATTACATCATGTGAGCAACATGATGATAACAAGATGCCTCTCTGTCCCGACAGAGCATACATTATCTATGGTTCCTGTGGATGATGGCCTTAAACACCGCCCAAGATCAGAATGGGCAGTTATGTACATGAATTGTGAATCAAATGATGCTGAAACTTGGCTTAAGAGTGCTTTATTGGGGGATGAGAGCAAAGAGGTAAATGTTGTCTCTCTTGAGTTCAATCGATGTACAGTTAACAACTTGTGGTCTTAGTTTCATTTAATGTTGATGTGCATGTAGATGGCTTACAACTGTTATTCTTGCAGCACATCCTACATCGCCAGCCAGTCGAAAAGTGTTACTTTTTAAGTGTCTCCAAGGTGTCATATGGACGTGAAGCTGTGATACCTCACAACGAACGCCCAGTTGACACACCAACTCATAGGCTGGTGGTACATGGACTGAAGGGTGCGTGGACCAAGAGTAATCGGGATGTGGCGTTTGCCCTATTTGACACCGTTGTCAAAACCAAGGTAAGATGAAACTAAAATGCTCTGCTCACCTACCTTGTCTTTGAATGGATCAACATTATATGCATATCATTCAATTTTTGCAGCAATTAAAGAAGAACTTGTCAACTGAAGCTCTGAAAGGCTTCAGATCAGAAAACACAACAACTCCATTGAAAACACGAACCCGCCCAACTGATGGGCAGCTCACACCACCTTCTAATCCTAGTCTTCAGGTAAGAATTCAATTTTTATGTTGGCCATCAAATATCTCCTCTGGAACAGAACACCTAGTGACAATTAAGTCAGACTTAAGCTTGTCATGTTATTCCAAAATTATTTTTTTTACATTCTTTTAACAGGCTGCTGGTATGCAAGCTACTCCCTCACCAATGACTAAAATCCAATCTGGGCATGCTGCTAGCATGCTTCAACAACTAATTGCTGAAGCTGACAAAAAGTCGGTTGTCTTCAGTGATGATCTCTCCACACAAACTCGAGACCAGAATTTGCAAGGTGTTGCTGCCTGTCAAGAAGATGATGTGGTGCACAAAAAGTGGCTGAGTATGTAGTTTGGTGGTTCTGACTATCAACGCAGATTTTTTTCTGTCTCTCAGTTTAAGTAAAGCAAACAATTCTTGATGTTTGATTGCTATTTTGATTTTTATAGTTGCATTGGTGAACAGTCAAGTTCTGCTAAAGGGATGTGAAACAAAGGGATATGTCATTATAAGTGCTGCCAAAGCTGAAGTTCTTCAAAGAATCCATAGACCTGCTTGGAAAGACCACACCCTTGTATCCAAAACTACATGGGTTGGATCTTTGGAATGTATGCAGTATTATGCAACTGTAAGTGCTGGCGAAAATTATAACATTGATGGTAAGTAACTATAGCTTTGATATTTTTTTATTTGTAATATACCAAAATTTTGAGCATGCTTCAAGTGATTTATTTCCTGACATTTTTTACTACAGAAAATATAATGTGGCTTTCTGTGGAAAATATTCAAGAAAAAGATTCTAAGGTAATAGCAGACTTACCTGACCTGCCCCATTTAGTTGGAAGTGGCCAGTCTGTTGGTGGAGTGGTCAGTGAAACTGTTGGAGGAAGTAGTACGGGTGAGAACCCAGCCATTCAACTACAAAGAATTGTCTCTCGCTGCAACTGCGAGTTTTTCTATGTTGGGTATGGAGATAGTAGTATTGATCCGAGTACTCTAGGGGAAGCTCAGGTACCACCTTTACCATTAGATGAAGGGGCTCCCTGGGAGAGAAGAGAGAGGGCGGTTGATGCATTTACATTGATGCACCACGATCTGAATGTCAGCACAAATTCACTGCAATACGCAATGCTTTTGGATATTATAAACAATCTTTTGTTGTATGTTGAGCCTCATCGCAAGGAAAGATTAGATCGGCTTCAACGATTACGATTCCAGCTGCAATTATTGAGTCGCCAAGAGGATGAGCGTAAACCTATTCAACAACTACAAAACTATGTAAGAAGTCTGGTTTCAAAACTCCGTCGTCTGGAAAAGGAAACCTATCTACTGCAACGGGCTCTCGCAGAAGAGCCAGATGAACCAAGTCTGCTTGCGCAAATGGAAGATCTTGAAGATGCAGTAAATGAGTGCAAAGAGCACTTGTCTGCTGAAAGTGAAGAACTTGATATGATGTTGTCATGTTACAAGGAGCGACAACTGTCAACCACTCAGAAAGTTGCCACATCGAGAAATGACAAACCTATTACAGTTGTCAGAGCTTCTGAAATTAGTTTTAAGCATGCTAAATGGCAACTAACTGATAGTGATGGTCAACTTGGAATAGCTGACCTCATCCTCAGCAACTTCTTGTGAGTATTTGTATCTACAAGTGTTGATTCTTTACTCTGAAACTTCCTATTAATCGTACTCACGTGTTTGATTCTCAATATTTTTAAATTAAGGTACACCAAACATTCAAAAAGTGATGATTCTGTCGAGCATTTGCTTGAATTAGGATACATTAGTGTTGAGAACCTGCTTCCCAATGAGGCCTATAAGGAAGTTTTAGTGCCAACAGAAAGTCCTAATATTATGCCTGTTGATCGGAAGGTAGGAAATGTACATCTACATGCTTTTCACTGTGGAAATCTTTTGCTTATTTTTCTTTTCTTTTTTCCCCATTCTATATACAGAGAGCTCTGAGAGTATTTTGTCGTGAGAAAGCTCCAGTTGCTGGCATATCAATCATGGAACATTTTGAAATTAATGTTGTTCCAATTACTATTGGTATGGTTTATTTGATGATGTATTTGTCACATTATGATCTTTGTCTTGCTGTTTCTTTCTAAAATACCAAAGTTTTCTTTTTCTGCAGGACTTACAAAAAAATTCTTTAATTTAATGCTTAAGTTCTGCTTTCCTGAAAGAGACCCTGACAATATTGAAGGTGATCAAGTTGACATGGGGGATATTGAAGCTGATACAAGAAGTCTTGGGAGAGCTTCATCTAGTTCAAGAATCTCTGGGAGTTCTAAACAGAAAAAAATGAAAGACTCCAATTTTTATGTCCCTATAGAGCATAAAGATGATGTTGAAAAAATGAAAGTAGGTGTTCTTAGGAACAAGAAAGTTATCACATCAGGGTAGTGTTTATGGATTTTTACTTATGTTTTCCTTTCTCTCATAATTTAGGAGAGAGCAGAAAAAAATAAATTATTTATCTACATCAAGATTCCTGAGGTTCCGGTTCGAGTTAGCTACAAGGGCAACAAGGAAAAGAGCTTATCAAACGTCAGGGATTTAAACTTGCTCATAAGAATGATGGAATATCACAATGTTACATGGACTTGGCTTGATCTGTTACTAGCTATGAAATCTGAATGTCGAAGGGCAATTGTTTCTCAGGTTTGCATAATAAACCAAGAATTGAGTTCTATTATCATATCTTTCTGGATGGAAACTTTATCAATCTTTGAAATTTCAGGCAATCAAACATAAGTTACTTAAAATGAAGGCAGTTGCTGATGACTCCCCTTCGCCGCAAGAAGAAGACAAGGCACGGATGCTTTTGGGTGCCAAGCTCATGGTAAGCATTATCAACTACTCCTTTGTCAAAATGTCATGTGTTTTAAGCAAGGGAACATATTTTTAATTACGTCTTTTCTTTTGGTATTTACAGCCTGGCGAAAGCAAAAGTTTAAAGAAAGGTGTTTTTAAATTTCCCAAGTAGTCCAAAGTGATTGAAGGAGGTTTGAAAATCTGTGAGCAATATGTTTTGCTGTACCTTTGTTGTTATGTACATGTTTAAGATGACTTCAGGGGTAAATCTACCCCCTTTTTTAAAGCTTGAATCATTATGAGATGTTGTTTGTGTTTTGCTTTTCTTTGAAAAAAAAAGGAAGATAGTTTGATTAGGGGGAAAAACTGAACACATTGTTTTTAAAAGATTCTATTTGTATCTGTAGACTTCCAGAAGTTACCAATATTTTTACAAGTATGGGATCAGTATTTGTTGCAATGATTTTAGTTACATTTTTGTTTTTGAGTGCGAGAGGTGTGTCAATGTGTGAGGTAATGATTATTCTGTGATAAAAATTCTGGGTTTGTTGGTTTTAACTTTCTGACAATCATAAGGAAAGTCTAGAAAGTGACGTTTAAGACCCAAGTATTTAAATATTAGGGTATATGTATTTGAATAAACATTGCTTTAATAATTAATGTTTGAATAATTTATTAATTTAGTGCGTACAATCTTTGAAATTTTACATCATTGACTAAAGTGAAGCATGCAACAACAAATATGCAGAGATGCTACAGTTCATTATAATTTCTATGAAATAAACAATTTTCTCCATATGACACTTGGGCATATAAGTAATTCATGCCTTTAATAGTGTGATTGTGGACTGGAAACAATATACACAAGTAAAAACAAACATAATTAAAACAATGTTGGTTCTCGAAAGAAAAGTTCTGTTGAATCGTGGAAATATCCACCTAGTAAAACTAAAATCTAAGAGCAATTTGGACATGATGACAAGTTTCCAACATGGCGCAAATCAGCAACGTTTGAAGTCAAGTGATTTGAGCATACAACAGGCAAACCTGGTCCAACTGCACCCTGCTTGTTGAGAACTTCTTTCAATTTTTCCCAGACTGGGCTCTGAGATGCCAACAGATCAATGTTTCCAAATATATATAGACCTAGAAGATATTATTAAAATTAAATTAGTACTTAAATAATTTTTTGAAAGAACATTGAAAGATTGTATATTAGGGTGCTCACCATTTCGTGCTCTTGATAGTGCAACACACGTGCGATTTGATGTACGAAGAAACCCAATAGTGCCCTTGTTGTTGCGCACAAGAGAAAGGAGAACAATGGGACTTTCCTGTCCTTGGAAATTGTCAACCGAAGTAATGGCTAAGGAACTCAGCTCCCTTTCTTTTGACTGCAGCTGTGAATCAAACAAGTCAATATATGCACAATTATCAATTTTTAAGCAATAAAATTAGATATCTGTCTGTTAAAACATACCTGTTTCAAAAGCCTCACTTGCTGGATGTACATGGATAGGATCACAATATCTGAAGCCCTGTACCCTTGCTTCAGAAGGTGTTGACAGAGAGCAATGATGAATGTAGCTTCGAACATGTTTGAGTATCCATGAGTTGCCTTGTGCTGTGATAAGATAAAAAAAGATATTAAAGCGTGTAACCATTGAGAAAAACTTAAAAATACTGTGAATAATTTTGAGCTCTGAAACCACACACAATACAAAGATGAGGACAAAACTAATTACCTCCTTCTCATGAAAAGAGTGAGACATGAAAAACATGTTCTTTCTCATCCCTCTAATATGCTCCCGGTTGAGTGTGCAAGGGTGGTTTTCAAGTACACTGTAGAACACTGGAGTAAGCAGACAAGCAATGTCCGGACGCATGCGATGTTGCGTTTTCAGAGTTTGATAAGGAACACCATTGTTCACAAGCCTTTCAAATAAAGACACTTCCAGGTGACATTTTTCCGAAAGGTATGGGTGAGCTGTCGACGGGCGAAGTTGCTGATGATCTCCTGAAAATACAAAGCAATAAGGCAGTTAGAAAAACTCCTAATTAAAAATAAATAAACAGAAGAGCTGATGCTACTTGACATACCGATAAGAATCAGATGTTTACAATACTGTGTAAGAGAAGCAATGATATGAGCTTCAAGGACTTCAGCAGCTTCCTCCACAACCACTGCAAGAACCAGACAATTGCAAAGACCACGTTACTGAAGGTTACATTAAAAAATCATACATGTCATGACAGGTAGTGGACTTACCAATAGGCGAACGCAGTTTCTGTAGTACTGAATTCATTTGAGCAGCACAAGTTGTTGTCATACCAACAATGAGCGCTTCCTGCAGCTTCTGAAGGCCTTTTTCTTGTTGCACCTCCTTGAATGCTTGAACTCTGTCATAGTAATCCTTTTCTTGAGCAAGTGTTTCTTGTTCCCACTTGGTCTTTTCAACGAGTGATGGCCCCACTTTGTCTCTGACTTGCTGGTACTTCTCAACAATGTTCCACTGTTGCATCATTGTTTTGTAGGAAATTCTCATTGCAGCAGGCTGGTTTTGACGATCCTCTTCATTTCGCAGGATGGTGTTCAAGTTGTATGGAACGAGCTTTTCGCTTTTAGATTGGTCACCAACCCGTACTACTCTATCTGTCAATGGTAGAAGCCTCTCCAAAAATTGATCCAGAGTATGATTGGTAGCACATACTACTAGCAGTGGTGTCTCATTATTCTTATTCCAAATTTTGGAATTAAGCAGGAGGATTTCCACAATTTTAGTTCCAACATGAGTTTTTCCAGTTCCAGGAGGACCTTGGACGAGAACTAAACGGTTTGTGAGAGCTGCAGTTAGAGCCTTAAATTGTGATTCATTCAAACACATATCTCGAGCTGAGAGGTGCCTATCAATCTCCATAGCAGGTGCAAAAGCACCCCATGGCAATTCAAAACGTGTAGACGGGTCTATGTACTCCAGCTCATAGCCTCCCTTATAAGCATAGATTATTTCACTACGGAATGGGAAAGACCTTTCATCAAGACTCAGTAATACTTTCATTACTTGACTGTAAGGCAAAAAGTAAGTGTCTGGTTCAACCATAGTGTACTTGTGTACACTTTTTTCCAAAGAACAATGGCTAACATCATTCAGTTGCACTGTGACACAACCTCTCCTGAGCTGAGCCGGATTATGCTGAAGAACTGTACCCATAATCACAGATTTGAAATCATCTTTGGTGAATATTAAGAGTGAGCCTCGCATGAATCTTTTTGAATTTTCCCAATCTTCATCAATACAGTCATCTGTGTTAAACAGGACATCAATGCCCAATTCGTGACTGATTCTGGCTATTTTAGAAAACTGCACATTGTGGAAAATCCTTAAACTGTTGGAGTTCTTTCCATTGTCAGGAGTCTTTCTGTAAGCAGCAAGGCCTTCTCTGATGGGTCGGATGAAATCTTCACGTTGAAGAGTATAGTGGATGTCCAAATAGGTATCCACATCAGGATACTCCCCTTTAATAATATTGGGAAACAAATCTGGGCTCGTGGAATTTAAAATTTCCTGCACAGTTGGTAGCAATCGAAAATCCATGGTAAGGCTGTTGTATGCTGGTGGTGTATGAGCTGGAAAAGACAAAAAGTGAAACAATACAAAATTAGGAACCTAGACATAAAGCAATGTTTTCCATTAGTAAGAAATTCACCATAGAGTATACATAAACACACAAAAATTCGGAATATTGCAATGCTAAATCAATGGTTGAGTGAATGGGCTTACATCCTATGATGTAATTAAAATTTTATTCAAGTTATCAGAACTCATTATTGTAAAGGCTTGTCACATCAGTTGTACTTACATCGTGTAAAAGTTTCTTTTTGGTACGGTTTGCTGGATACTTAAAGAAGAATGCAAGGATCGATTTTCATGAAATTAGCATGACTTCCTATAAATTTTCCAAGTGGGGTTATGGTGCTATTCATTGCCAATAAGGATCTCCTCCATTCTGAACAATTTAACAGATGAAAGCTAGGCTAGAAAAGAGAAGGAAGACGTAAGGAACTGTGAGAACGATACAAACCAATGCTTTTTCGTTAAAACGTCTTTTACGTAACCAATTTGCAAACCATTTGAGAAGAACGTGGAGACAGAACTAAGGAATCCATCCGTGAGGTTTGACTATCTTGTTACACAAGTTTCATCATCCAAATTTATATCACAACGACAGGAATAAATGAAAGAACTGGAACTGATTTGTCAATGGAATATAAACTCCATTTCATACAACCGGGTCAATCGACTGTCAGCTTGAAAACGTGCAAGAGCAGGACATTGTTTACTTCATAAACAGAAAGACAGACGACACACACGCTCGGCAACCTGTCCAGAGGTCCTTATAGTTTATAATTAAACGTGGTCACAGTCATAATAAAAAATTATGTCTGCAGAACTTAGTTTGTCAAATTTCTCTCCCTTGCTTTTGAACAGAGCGCACAATCTAAAATGACAAGAGTATTTTTTTTTCATCCCTGTAAAACAATGTTGGTGAAACTGGTATCGATTACATTTCAGCATTCTTTTGGCGGCTGGTTTGAAACCATGAAAGCTAGGTTTCAAGGAAGAAACTAACCGAAGTTTCTTATTTTAATGATAATACCAGCAACAATCTATGTTCATCTTGTATGTATTGTTTCAGATTTGGGGAAGAAAAGTGTAAACACTTGAAGGTAAATCAAACAGCATTTATTTTAAGTGTACAAATTATTGATGCAAGAATCTTGTTCAATAAGGTACAAGAATCATGATACGCAAACATTATCAACAACATACACGTAGGTCCTTCAGAAATCTACGCTTAAGAACTAAAGAAAAATTCTACCACCTAATGTAGCCAAGGGCCTTCTCTCTCCAGTCTTTGGTCCAATTTTGTGCTTGTATTGGCTTGTATTTCTTTTCGCATCTAAATTTGAAATAAAGGTAGGACTCTGAGGGAAAGCACTTATACCACCATGGACTGAATCTTTATCATCTGAAAAATAAATTTGCAACATCATTATTTAGACGATGATATCATTAACCAAATTATGAGAGGAATGGTCAAAATTTTTAATCTTGCCTACAGAAATACACTGGCATGTAGGTAAAATACATGAACAAAGCTTGAACAATAGGTATATCTGATAGCTCGCAGAAATTTGGGCTTACCTGGGTCAAATCTCTTGGCCTCAAGTTGGATGTGTAGATTTGGGGGAAGATTTGAAGATTTGAGGTGCTCAAGGGGAGTTAACTTATCAACTGGAGTTTGATAAAATTCAAGAATATCACCTACAATAAAAAAAAAATTAATGGAAAAACTCATTTTAAAAGCAGCAAAACTCTTGGTGTGTGGCTACAAACTATCAAAAAACTACCAAACTTCAGTCGACGCAAGAGTCATATAAGAATACAGAAATTAAAATAACAACGCTGTCTGGGCCAGAGTTTGTGACTTACCAACACTGTTCATATTATGAAGTTGAGAGTTGGGAACTGCATGTTGGAATGACTGAAAACATGCTTCTAAAATCTTAAATCGAAGCAATGGCTCTTCAATTTTTGACTCAAATGAAAGGTTTTTAGCATGAGTTGCAAGGATACTATTGAGTTGTTCCTCAACATTTTCTGGTGGAGTGTATGCCTTTAACGGACGTAAGTACCTGCAACAAAAAAATGGGGTTTCAGCAGTGCTCCTAGGCACAAAACCAGTTTTTCGACATCAAAAGCAAGTTTACAAATGAAGTCAATTACCCCCTTGTTTCCAATTTCTGTTTGTTGTGGTGAATCAGTGGTCCCGGCTTTGGCTGTGGTGGTTTCTTCTTAGGAGGTAGAGCTGAATACTGAGAAAGGAGAAATAAAATGGATAGGTAAGTAGCAGAATATCACAACTAGAGCCAATAACTTTACAGTTAAATTTTTATATGATAGAGCCCATTTTACGAGTCAAAGTGATATGGACAGGAGACATAAAAGTGAACTTTGATAACAAGAAAAAACAGAGCAGAGTCCTGAGGGTGTCGGTGTCCTCCCTTTTCTCCAAATTGATGCAATAATTTCAAGAATTTTGAGGTTAAAAGGTCCACGAAAATACAAACCGTGCCTTCACAGAAGGCTGTGACTACACAATATGCTTATTTTCTACCAAATTTTCAGTCGGGAGGGCAAGACAATGGTGGTAACTGACGGCCAATCGTACAGCATATAAATCAGAACATACTCAGATGTGAGAACAACAAACCTTGGCAACATTTCCGCCTGCAAATGCTAAATAAAATTCCCGCAGCAGCGGTTCTCGTTTCACGAGCGCGGCCATCTTGCTTTTCTCCTGTTTCACGTGACCAACGAGAGCCAATCAGTGCCAAGGAGCCTCCTGCGCTTGTTGTCGTATCCGCCATTTTACAGTCGCCATTGAAAGGTGAAATTCGTCCTTTATGGTCCCGAAATACGGCGGGTTTCGTGTGGATATTGTTACTTAAATTGTGTGGTTAGTGGTTAAAAACATTTTTAAGAAAATGGCGAAGCCATGACACATCCCAACCATCAAACAAACGGAGCTAGTTTGGAGGATTGCCACACAAATTTCTTTGCTCTGGTAAGTTGATTTCAATCATCTATAGGCCTAAGAATCTAAGTCAAATCTTAACCACGAAATTTCTGTCAACTTATCTACATTTTGCTGAAAAATAAACTGCCCTAGCTTTGGTCTGGGGGAAACATGCAGGGCGTAGGTTGTGAAATGTTCTTTGGTGTTGTATTTATACCGTGAGAAACTTTCATCTGCCTAAGTGTCACGCTTTGCCCACCCCGGTTCGTAAGACTTCTGGAGCGATGCCCCAAGTCTCTAGTTTAGCTACGCAGCCTGTGTCAGCTGCATAGCCGCTGTTTGAACGGGCGAGCCTCGTATTATTGAGGCTTTGGTCTGAGACACAAATGTCTGGCAGGCGTAACGCAGGCGTAGAAGCTCGAAGTGGAAATGGTGTCAGGCTGAGCCTTGAAAGGTCATCCGCCCCAGCTTGCTCTCCACGATCATTGCTTGCTGAGAACCCTAACCTTGTTATTCAATCTCTGTGGTTATCAGAATCAGTTCACTCTTTTACAAGTATCCCTGGGCTCGGAAAGTTTCCCCGGTTGGTCTCTCCTTGGGGCCATATTTTGGTTTGGAAGGGGCCTATGTCAAGCATCCTCATAATAGAGCTGCTTGTCAACTGCTGTACACTTTGACAGTATTGTTTATCTTTTTATGTTGTTGTCTCTCTTGGATGTAATTCTTCCTTCGCTTTTTTACATTTCAAATAAACTTTGGTCCCAAAACTATGAAACAAGAGTTTTGCTGTTGGAAAGGTGCAGTGAATTTGTTTACACTCACTGTTATTCACTTGCTTTTTAATTTAGCAGTCTGTGACTGTTCCTCATTGATTGTACCAGCCTAAGGAGTTAAACAAAGATTGATCCTAACTTATGGTTTTTATTTCTTACCATTTTCTTTCCTGAATGTGAGGTTAGGTAATCCAATAGTTTGTGGCTACGAGGAAAATTTTCTATGCATTCCAGTATTGTTGCCATTTTACAAAGTGAATATTCTCCCTTTGTTTTATTTTTTGTATTAATCTGAACCATGTGATTTTTAAGTGTTTGGTCTTGTTGATTTACTATGCCGGACTGTGCAGAGTTGCGCCAAGTGCTTCAATCTAAACGGCTTGTGTTACTGAGGAAGAAAAAATCTTCGCACAGCTCAATTTTGCTGAAAAATTAAAATAGATATATTTATGACTGGTACTGTTGTCATTAGTTTGACAGTTAATCAGATAAACATGTTTGCATCCAGCAACAGATGCTTAAATGTGTGCGCAGTGCTTCATGGGACTCATTTTGTTGATCTGCCGAGCAAGTGAACACTCCATTCATCCCCCAAGTTTCCATTTCCACCCCTGCGACTTAAAGTTTCCCTCCCTGTGGTTGTGCTCCCTGTCAAACTGACTTTTCAAGTGTCAAATTTTCGGCTTGGGGCCCAGGGGAGGGTTGTGGTGTAGCTGCGGGGGGTGCAGCTTGCATAGCGCCACGCCGACGTAATAAGTGGCTGTCCCTCTCTCTCTCTCTCTCTCTGGCCTAACGGGCTGCCTGTGGGCCTGCAGTGCGAGAGAGAGAGAGAGAGAGAGGGGCGAGACTGCACTTGAGCCGGCTGGGCTCCGGCAGCGGCACGGCGGCACCTCGGCGCGGAGGGCCGTGTGGTCGGGACGGGACGGGACGGGTCGAGCGGGCTGCAGCGGCGGTGGCTGAGGCTGACGCCGTACGCCGTACGCTACGCCACGGCTACGCGGCCGCGGCTACGCCACCCAGCGGCCGAGCCGCGCTGCAGCAGCAGCAGCAGCATCAGCCGCCCGGGCCGGGCCGGGCTTTGCCTGGCTTTGCCGGGCTAGCCGGGCCGGCTCGACGTCGCGGTGCTGGCGGCTGGTGGAGCAGCAGCGGTGCGCGGTGCGGCGGGGGCACGGCCTGGCCTGCCTGCTGCCTGCCTGCTGTCCCGAGCCCTGACCGAACCCATGCCGCCGTGTTGCCGCTTCTCCGTTCGCGCATTCCCGGTCTCTCTGTCTCTCTCGTCTCGGTGCTCCGCTTCGCTCTTCGCTACTCTCTCGGCGTGCTTAGATGAGAGGGTGGGCCCCGCGGCACGGCGGCTCCTTGACTCCTTTGCCTGCCTGGGAGCCACGCCCGCCCCCGCGCCCCCGCCCGCCCCCTCGCCCCGCCCCCGCGCCCCGCCCCCGCGCCCCGCCCCCCGCCCCGCCCCCTCGCCCCTCGTCCGGGAACCGGGCCGCGGCGGCCGCAGCGAGCTGCTTGACCGATGCTCTCCTGTCGCAGCCCTTGATAAGGCCGCCCGCGCTACACGGCCAGCAGGACGAGCAGAGCGGTCACGAATGCGTATTCTTCCGTCGCCCTGCCTCTTGGGGAACGCCAAACGTTAAATTTGCCCCGGGCTGGAAAAGAAGCCCCAAATGGGGCTCGCCCGGATGGCGCCTGACCTGCGTCTGCCTCTCTCGCACGTGTACGGGACGCCCCACGAGTGCGAGAGAGACAGGGCGACGACGGCGACTCTCGGAATGAGCGTGCTGCGCTGCCGTCACGGCCGAAGCGGGCTGAGGCGGCCCGGCCGTCCCGTCCCGGCTTTCCCCGACGACGAAAAATGGATGAGTGAGTGGAGGCGAGCGATTAGTGCGGCCATTCGGCCATTCAACAGGTGACGCCATTGAGACAGAAATGAAGGGACCGCCGTGCACGCCTTGCACGTGTCAAACCACCTGTGGTCCCCGCGCCGACGTCGCCGACGTGCAGGCCGACGACGCCGTGGTCCCGGTGGCGTTGGGAAAGGCGCTGGAGTGGAGCGAGTGGTTCGGGGGCAAGGTCGCCTTCAGGAAGGACGCGATCGGATCCGGTCGGGCCGGGCTTGGCCGGGCCGGGCCGGCCAGCGCGCACCGGCTGGACCGGGTCCAGGGCTCTCGGCGAAGGCACGGCGACGGACGGGTCCAGCGCAAGGCATTGGAAGGGGTTGTCGCTCGGCGGGAGCTGCGCGAGCACCATGAGGCGGCCGCTCAAGTAGCCGCTAAACAGGACTCGAACCGAACGCGTGACCCCACCAATGGATTCCTCGTTCGGAGAGCAATCCATTGGTGGGGTCACACGTACGGGTCGAGTCACGTTTGGCGACTCTGGAGCTCGAAACACTTCTAGAATTTTGGCCGCCTCCACCGGCCTTCTGGCCCACTGTGCAGCGCGCTGCCTCGGCGTGGCCGGGCGGGCTGCTGGGCCCGATGCCCCGGCCGTGCAGCCGCCGCTATTTCCGTCCGCGAGCCTATCACATTCAAGGTTGAGATGGAGCGCGTGTGCATGTGTGGAGGTGAGTCCGTGTGTGTGGGTGAGGCGCTCGGTGAGCTGCAGTGTCACCGCCTCTGCCGATAACCTTGCTCCTCGCGGCCTCACGGGGCGTGCGTGCACTGTCGGTGCACTGTGAGGCTGAGGCTGCGCGCCGCGGTGTGCCCCCCCCTTTTCTAGGTTTCCGTCGTCGAAAACTGTCAACCCTACCCCAAGCCACTCAAGCCGGGCCGACCCAGAGCGGCGCGAGCGGCGCAACGTTGCCGGTCCGTTTGGTTAATTGAATGCTGCTGCAGGCTGCAGCAGCGCCTCTGGCATTGACTGCGAATCTGCCTCCCCGTCGTCGGTCCGCCCGCTCGCGGTCCATCCGTCCGTCTGTCTGTTCGGTTTGTTTTGGTAGCGAGTCCCCCGTCGGCCGTCGGCGGCGCGGAGCGCGGCAGCGCGGCCTAGTGGCCGAAGTGGGTCACTCCGCCGCCACATTAACAGTGACCTAAATGCGTTATGTCACTCCTTGGCGGGATGCGTCGGCCTGCCCCGCCGCAGTGCGCTATCGGTGCACTGGGTCATTAGTGCGAAACGACCAGCACGACGCGGCGCGACAGCGCGACGCAACCCGAACCTGGCGGCGCGGCGGCGCGCAGGCGGTGACGTGAGGCCGGCCGGTGGGACGGGGTCGACGCCCCCCGGCCGCTTCGCATGCTTCGCACCTCACCTCGCCGATAACGAGTCGTGGGAAGCAAGCAGCCGAAGCAGCCGCCCTCCGCGACGGCGGCAGTGTCGGCGACACCCCTACCTGGCGGTGCCTGGCGGCTGGCGGCGGCCCTCGGTGTCCACGGTGTCCACGGCAACGAGCCGGCAACAGTGGCGGCACCGGCGGCACGGCGCGCGCCGCTCGGGGAGATTGTCATAGGTTGGGGCCCCCGCCGCCCCCTGCGTTTGTGATTGGCCGCCACCTCCGGGCACTGATAATGTTGTCATTGTCTCGACGGTGTCTCGGCCCAGTCTCGGCCAGGGGCCGTCGCAAAGCACGCGGCCGATGGAGCGAGCGGTGTGGGAATGTGAGCCGGAAGCGTTCTTAGTGACGGTCCCCGACGCCGGTTTGGGTGGCCCGGTGGCTCTAGTGGGCCGGGGTACGCCTGCACCCGATTCGTAGTGTGGCGGCCCGGCATGGCCCGGCAGCGCACTCGCGGCTCGCTCACTTCGCTCGGGGCGTTGGGCCCCGGTTGGGGCGTTGACCCTCGGCGACGGCGGAAGTGGAGGCCAGGCCCGGCCAGGCTTGGGCTTGGCCCCGGTGGCCGAGTGGGCGACGGGGTTTGGGCCGCAGGGAAGTCCCTCTGGCTGGCACACTGGCACGTGCGCAGGCCGCGGCATTGATCGCAGGGCCCAGGCAGGCCAGCCCCCTCTCCCGGCATGGCGCTGTGCTCCCGCCTGGTTATCAGGTTGACGGGCGAGGCGGGCGAGGCGAGGGCCTCGCTGGGCGCGTCTCCCTTCCCTCCCGGCCGGCGCCGCGGTGTGGGCCGCGCCTGGCCGCGCCTGGAGGGAGGGGGTAGGGCCGCTAGGGCCGCTAGGGCGGCTGGGGGTCGATACAACGGCCCTACTGGAAGGGTGCTGCGAGGGTGTCGACGGCCTCCTTGTTGGCGGCTGCGAACTGGCGGTCCGGCGTTATCCTGCCGGTCTCCGACACCTCGCCGGCGGGCCGTTGTTTTGCCGCTGCTTGGTCGGTTGGACCGTTTCGTCCAGTGTGATGATGATGCAGGCCGTGTCGGAGGAGGGTCCTCCGCGACGACGCACTGGTCGGCGCGGTCGGTTCGATTCCCCAGTCCCACACCCCGCCGGCGCGGAGGGCGGGGCGCGGGGCGCGAGGGTGGGTCGTGTGCCCGCTGACGCACTTGCCCCCCACCACCCGGCTGTCCGTCTTGGCGTTGCGAGGGATGGCGGGCATGGCGGGCGGATCCGCGCGCCGCCTCGCCGTGCCTGGCCGTCTCCGCGCAACGCTTTCTAGGCACGGCCAGGCACGGCGAGGAGCGGAGCGTGGTGGGAAGGCCTTGGCGGTGCTCGGCGCCGCCATGCCGCTGGAAGACTCGCAGTGGCGCCCCCTGCCCGTTTTCCTTGCAGAAAGTCGTCGCAACCAGTCCAAATACAGACGTCTTTAGTGCGCCGCGCACTACAAACTGTACGCCTCGCGCGATGTCTAGCGAGGCGTGTCATGTTGTGCGTAGTGGTTACATTGTGGTGGCGCCCGACCGGCACGTGCGGGTCGCGTGAAGGTGGGAGGAGAGGGGGAGGGGTTGCTCTTGCCCACTCTTGCCGCCCCATCGCTGGCTGTATCGACGCGCCGCCGGTTCTGCAGGGCCTTGAGGGCCGCGGCGGCGCGGAGCGGCACGGCACGGCCCGGCGAAAAGCACTGCGCCTCAAAGTGCGCAGCGCCGCGGTGCCGTGGCGGCGGCAGGCGGCGGCAGGCGGCGGCACGGCGCCGCGTTTGGTACCGTTCTTCCCGGTTTCCTTTCCACCCCGCGGCCGCGCCGCCGCTCCGCCGCGCTTAGCGCTTTGCCCGGCCGGGATGGCAGCACCGCCGCGCCGTGTGGGGCACGGCCTGGGCACGGCCTGGGCACGGCCCGGGCACGGCGGCACCGCGCAACAACGTGGTTTGAACGCCGCCAATAAGGAGAGGGCTGCAAGGACGCTCGGGATGGCTCGCCGGGGAGGGAGAGGGATCGATCCTCGCTACGCCTCGCGACCCCGCCCCGCCCCGCCCCGCCCTCACCCCGTCGTGCCTCGCCTCGCCGCGACCCACAGCGGTACGCTACGGCCCTGGCGGCGTGGCGGCACGGCGGGCCGCGGGGATAGGAGAAAAGCGGGGACTTGCGAAATGGGTACAGTAGAGGAGAGATTGGCGGGGGCCTCATAGAGCCATGCGAGCCACCTCCTCTCCCCTCTCTCGCAGCTCGCGTAGCTCACAGCGCTCACAGCACGCCGCGGCGGCAGCGCGGCCCGTGTCTCTTGCGGAACGAAAATACTGGGCGAGTGGCACCCGCCGTGTGTTTACAACCTTGGGGCCCCAGCCAGCCGCAGCCAGGCCGCGGCGCGTTTGGGCGCGGGGTAGCGGCACGGCGGCGCCGCGTGGACTTGGGCACGTCGAAATGAATGGCGCGACGCTTTTTGTCAAATTTGGATGAATGGGTGACGCTGCGTCGAACGGGGTGCAGGCGGCGCCTCACGGTGCGGGGCCGCCCCACCGCGCCCCACCGCCACCACCCACCCGGCGACCTGGCCCTCCTGTCCTCCCCGCCGAGGGCCGCAGCCACCCGGGTGGCCCACCAGGCCAGGCTGCCAGGCTCTGGAGGCCCACCCCGCCCACCCCTCGCCGCGGACCGGGACCGGAATGTTCTGGATCGCGGGGGCGGCGGGTAGCGGCGGCGGCGGGCCGCGGTGCCGCGCGGTGGGCGTGGAGGGGGAAGCCTGGGCACCTGTTGCGCGGCTCCATGAATGGGCCGTGCCGCGCCGTGCCGCGCCGCGGTAGGGTTGGGGTGTTGTGACGGCGGCACCGCGGCGCAGCGCAGCGGCAGCGCCTAGCCGTATCGCATCGGCCGGGCCGTGGCGAGCCCAGCCTGCCGAGCCGCCCGCAAGGCCTGCAAGCCGCCGAGCTGAAGCGGCCGCGGCTGCGAAATGGCTCCGGTTGCACAGTGGAGGCGAAACTGCGCCGCCGAGGGGCCGGCCGGCCGTCCGGATGCTGGCGATGTTGGCGGCTGCTCTGTCTCTCTCGCACCCGCACGGGGCGCGCCATGAGTGCGACAGAGAGAGACTGCCCTTCCCTCCCCGCGAGCCTCCACGTGAGGACGCTGCACGCTTCGCCGCGATGACGCTTATCAGTGACGTCACGCGCACGGGACCGCGGGGACCGCCGGCGCGGCAACGCTGCCAGCGCCAATGTTGTGCGAGGACCTAGACGCCGCCGCCGTGCCGCCGGGGAGGTGGCGGTGTGCCTCATTTGGCTAAATTGGTCCACCGGTGCACCGGCACCGGCACACCGTAACAGGCGTGGTGGCGCGCTAACCGCGGGGTTGGGCACACAGCACTGCACAAGCACGCGCCCCGAGCGAGGCGCCATCCTCGCTTTGTTGACATCGCAAAGCCCCAGGCGGAGACGCGAGTCTCGAATCTGTCTTCGCCTTACAGTGTGGGGTACGCCGCTCGTCGTAATCCCAGAGAACTACGTAGCTGGCCCAGCGAATGGATGAATGAATAAATGAATGAACGAATGAATGGATGACAGTGAATGAATGAGGCGATGGTACTTATTGGGAAAGGGTGCACTTGGTTGTCCTTCGGCGTCTCTTTCCTTTTTTGCGGTGCTTGTACGTTTTGCGGTTTGGTGTGGCGCGCGGCACGCGTCCCCCCCTCCTCCTTGTAAGGATGCACACCTGCACTACGCACGTGCTGTCACGGCCACATTGCAGTGCAGTCGGCCTGCCAGGCCACGCCAGGCCTGCCTTCCTCGTTGTTTTCCTTTTTCGTCTTTCCGGTGGAGGGGTGGCCTCGCGGGCCTTACGCGTGTAGTGTCACAGTGTAGGCCCCCGTGCCCTCGGAGAATCCCGGAAATGGAGTGAGTGGTGCTGCGGCGTTGCGCGCACCGAGCGCCGCACCGAGCGCCGCATCGGCCGCACGCCGTGGCGTGCCTCGAAGCAGGGCCCGAAATAGCACCGATCGGCCCCAAGGGCCCCAAGGGCCTGAAGGGCCGAGCGACAAGCGGGGACCCTAGGGCCGTGGAGGACGAGGCTACTGTACCGCGATACCCTGGGATAGGGCCGGGGCGAAATATAGCTGGAGCGCACATGGCGAGCTCCACTCACTCTAGAGATAATAAAAGATCGGGGAAGATTAGCTCGCTCGCGCCGCAATTGATCGAGCTTGCCGTTGTGCGCCAGTGAGGGCGGTGATGGGATGTGCGTCACGGTGAAAGTGAGCGGGAAGCGCTTCTGCTCGGAGGCGGTCTTGTTCCATTTGTTGATTGTTGCCCTGCTTGTTGCAGACGGACCTATGCGGCATAAAATGGCGTAAGTTGGTGTGGCCCGAGGGCCCCGCCGCCCCCGCCGGGGAGGTGGTGCTGGACCCCGTGTTGCTGAGCTTCTCGCGATGCCTGCACGCCGACATCCTGTGCGTGTGGCGGCGCGTGGGCCGCCGGCCGCCGCCCCCGGACGACTCGGCGCTGCTGGACGCGCCGCTCGGGGCGCCGCCGCCGCCCGTGGCGCCCCAGGTCGTGGTGCACCCGCCCCTCGCCCTGCACGCCGCCAAGGAGCTGTGGATCTTCTGGTACGGCGAGGAGCCCGACCTCACCAGCCTCGTCTCCCCCGAGCTGCTCTCCACAGGTGAGTCCAGTCTAGCCGAGTCACGAAGTGGCCCTCGACGGTCTTGCGGGCCCGGCCGGCGACTGACCGCGGCACCGCGGCCATGGGGGCGACGACCTGGCCGAACGTGCTCCGCGGTGTCGGCGGCGTCGGCCTCGGGAAGCGGGGGTCGTGTCCGCGACGCCGCCAGGACGCCGCACATTGGGCCAAGGGAGAGAGCAAGCGACGGCGTCTCTCTCGCGCCCCTGCCGAAGGCTTGGCCGAAGGCCCCACGGCCGTGACAGGGACTGCAACCCGCCGAGGAGAGCGCGGAGTCCCTAGGGCCTAGGGCACTGAGCCCCTCTAACGGGCCGACGCCGAGCCGTCGACGCCACGCTCTCCTTGCCTCTCCTCCGGTCGGTCGGGAGGGCCGTGCCGAGCCGGGCCGCCCTGCTCGCCCTGCTCGCCCTGCTCCGTACGTTCACCCCTACCCGCGCCTCCGCGCCGCGCGGTGCCCATGGCTGCCCATGGCGATGCCGCGCTCCGGGCTGCGCCTGCCGGCTGGTCTGGTCATCGGCCAGACTTGAGCGGCGGCGGGACGTTCACGTCCGCATACGTACGTGCGTGCGGGCCTCTACAGCCAGCCGGCTGGGCCCCCTCCGTCCTCCGTCCCGCCGGCCAGGCAGGCCGACTTTGCTTTGATGCGCCGCCGCTCGACTCGTCGCCCAGCATCATCGGGTGCTGCACACCGCGGCGCGGTCAACTACTCTGAATATTCGGTGTACGCTCGCCCGAGGATTGAAACTCGATCAAAATGATCGAAGTTTGGAGTTGTTGACCCCGCCGCCGCGCTTAGCCGCGCTCATCCGGCCTAGCCGGCCCGCGATGCACTTGACTGCACCGCCAATCATTATTCGCGACTGGAGGAGCGCGGCCCGGCCCGGCTTTGCTTGAGCGGGCCGCGAGGGCTGGGCCGTGGACTCCCTGGACGGGCGGCGACGCGCCTAGCGCACTCTAGCGGCTCCACGGAGAGGCGTCTGTCCCGTTGTTATCCTTGGCCGCGCGGCGCGCAGCGCGCAGCCCAGGCGCGGCCCCGCCCCCCTCGCCTCCGCGGTACCGCGGCACCGCGAGCAGCACCGCCACGGACATCGCGGACCTCCCCGGCCGGCGGCGGCGGCTGGCTAGGCGGCGGCGTGTGTGGGGGCGGGGTCGGGCCAGGGGGGAGGCGGGGCGGGCGGACGGGGTGCCGGTGCGGTATGCCGCCACGCCGCGCCACGCCGCCAGGACAGCGCCGAGCTGGCAACGCCGCGCGGCACGGTGCCGACGGCGCGGCGGTCGCGGCGGTGGCGGTCGGCGCGGAGCGGAGCGCGGACTCTAGCGTGTCGTGTTGTGTCTTCCGTCCTTGTCGCGCGCCCGGGGCCCGGGCCTCTTGCTGGGCCGTGGCTACGCCGCTACGCCGCGGCTACACCGCGCTGCGTGCCGCTACGCCGTATGCTGCCTCGCTGGGGCCCAAGTGCGCATGCGCCCCGCGGGCCCCGCGGGGGGCGGGGAGGGGGGCGTGTCCCCCCTCCACCTTGGCCTGCCTTGGCCGCGGCAAAAGCGCGGCAAAGTCAAAGCGCGGCGGCGGTCTGGCAGACAGAGCCGCCGGCCGGCGTGGCGGCGTGCTGCCGAGCCGAGTCGAAAACGATATCAGCGATTGGGCCAACGAATTAGAATCACACATTCAACAACACAAGAGTCTAATCCAATTCAAAGCCTATGGACATTGTTGGAATTATTTTTTGTCGCCAGGCTTCAACTGGAGCAGGTGCTTATTGTTGCTGGGCTTAACGGTGCAGCGCCCTCGATAAATTTATTCTTCTCTGTTCGGCTGCGCGGCTGCCGCGTGAGCCCTGCAAGCCCCTCGGCCCTCGGGTTGGCGCGACCTTGCAGCGGTGGGGGGAGGGAAAGGGCTGGTGTCCGTGACGGGCGGGGCGGGGCGTGGGCGTGGGCGTGGCGGTGCGCGGGTGTCGCAGTCAAGCGGGCGGAATCAATACCCCTGTTTGCCCATCCAGCCCTGCCGGGCCCTGCGCGGCCCTGCGCGGCACGCTCGGCACCCTCTGCCTGAAGGGCTGAAGGGCCCCGAGCCTTGCGAGCCGGCCGAGCCCTCCGGGGCCTAACCGCTACCCCCTGCCCGGCCCTGCGCGGCCCCGGCCACCCCGACCGCCCTGGCCCGTGCGCGGCGGCAGGCACGGCAGCACCGGCTCGATCGTTATCCGCGAGACCGAACAAACCAACCCCGTGAGGAGCGGCCGAAGCGGCGCGTGGCCCTGGCCGCCCTGCCGCCCTGGCGCACCGCACCGCGCAAAGTGCGCAAGGCGAGCAAGGCGCCGATCGTTACGCCTCTACCTTCTGCCCGGCGACCAGCGCGACCGGACTGGCGGGATGCGCGCCCTTTGGGTTCTGTGCGTCGCGCCCGCTCGCTAGCGTCCCCGTCCGCCGGCCAGCCCCTTCCTGCTGGCCTAGCCCGGGGGTAACCGGGTAGGCGGTCGTTGCCGCGAGGGGAAAGGTGGAAAGAGGAAAGAGGAAAGGGGGGGGGGGGCCGGCCGGAGGATATCTAGGGCAGTGGAACGGCGCGGACCCCTCGTCCCGCGGCCCGCCGGTGCGCCGCGCTCTCTGCCGCGCTCTCTGCCGCGCTGGCCAAGGCGGCGAAGGCAACCCAAATGGGCGTGCGGTGCAGTTGCAGCCCGGAGTGGCGGTGCCTGCACTGCGCACTGCGCTCACGCTCGGCTGGGCCCCGGCCGGCGAGTGGGGCCGGCGGCAATCAGGGAATCACACCGCCCACCACAGGTTGCCTATAAGTCGCGGTGAGAGGGGCGTGGGGTGGGGGCGTGCGACGTTTGTCTGCGAAGGCTGGTGTTGGTCGCTCTGTCTCTGTTGCACCTTTTGGGGCGAGAGGGACGGCGATCTCGGGGCAGGCGGCTCCTCGGCGTGGCTGCTGATGAAGTGAGCAAGCCTTCGCGGGTCCCGGTCGCGTAGGGGCGGGGGGCGGGGCGCCCTCTTCGGCGCCCTCCTCGGCGCCCCCAAGGTCTCAGCCTCCCTCTGTCCTGTCCGGTGCAGGGCGGCGGGAGGAGCGGGGGCGCTAGCGGGGCGCTAGCGGGGGCGCTAGCCGTGCCCAGTGGTCCTCGCGTTCCTCGCCGTAGAGCCCATGGCAAGCATATCGACCCATCGCAAGGGCCCACGGCGCGGGGCCGCGCGGGGCCGGCTGCGTTCTGCGTTCCGCTGGCAACACGTTGGCCAGTTGGTTTGGCTCGGCGCTTCTACGCCGTTTGTCGAGTGGGGCTCCACATCCGCTTGGCTGCCCGGGGGAGGGGTGGAAGGGGTCCGCTGCACATCCACGTGCGGCCCCCGCCCCGCCGACAGCGGGGGTGCCCCGGTACCGTCGGCGGGGCGAAGCGTCGAAGGGGCGCGCTCTCTTGTCCGTCTCGCCGAACAGTCTCGCCGCCTTGGAGGCGATGCGATCGACGCTGAAATAGTCACGGCTAGCACGGCCCCGCAGGCCACAGACCGCAGGCCGCAGGCCACCCCGCCGCTCCGCGCGCCCCCGCGGCCCCCGCGGCCACGTGACTCGGCAGCGCCCTCTATCGGCACGCCCCTCCGCCCCGCCCCGCCCCGCGTGTGTTTTTTTGCGAGGCGAGGGGGCGCAAGGGCCGCGCCGCACCACACTCTGCCTTTGCGCGAATCGATTGTGTGTGACGCGCACGACCCTCCCCTCCCCCTCCGCACATGTCACCCTCTTGACTCGAGCTGCTCCAAGGCGAGGACCCCACGATGCGGCCGCAGGCTATGCTATGCCTGCCTAAAGCTCTGGCGATGCACTTCGAAGGGGATCCGATTTGGTCGGGTCGGACGGGATTGGACAAGGGAGGAGAGTTGTCGACGCGGCCGGCTCGGCGCCGTGTGGCGGGCAACCCGGCGGCCGGGCGTGCGTCCGGGACGGTATCTCGCGGCGGCCGGGCGCTGAGCGGCCGAGTGATCCGTCTCTCTCGCACTCCTGGGACGCTCCGCCTGGGTGCGTGAGAGACGGCGGCGAAACGCTGTGCGGGATTTGGCGGCCGTCTTGGGTGGCAAACTACTGTAGTAGTAAATGGCTCGGGTCAACAGGTGGAGAGGGTGACTTGGGTTCTACTGCCACAAGGAGCACTCTCCTCTGTTACGGAAAAAAAAGAACTCTCGCCTGCGTTACTTAAAAATTCTGATTCGTCTTTACTCTTGATGGAGCCATGCAGCTCTCTACTTGAACAAATTTCCCACAGTTAATTAATAATGTTGTTATGTTTTTTCTTGCAGAGAGTGAGCAGGGGTCATGGGAAAGTGGTCTTTCCTACGAATGCAGATCATTACTTTTTAAAGCCCTCCATAACTTAATTGAAAGGTAAATAGCAATCTACTACCGGTGTGGTTGTTAAAACTTTGAAGTTAAATGAGTTGCTTTAATGTTTATTTACTTTCCAGATGTCTTCTCTCTCGGGATCTTATCCGCTTAGGGCGTTGGTTTGTTCTTCCTTACGAAGGAACAGAAGAAGTACAAGGAAAAAGCCCTCATCTTTCCTTCCTATTCTCATTCTTCGTTCATGGGGAGAGTACAGTGTGTGCAAGTGTCGATGTTCGGCAACACCCTCCTGTTCGCACTCTCTCATCTCAAGTCCTCCAGCAAGCCCAATCTTCCCAGGCCGGTGTTCCAGGTTTGTTGGATAGACTTATGTTTGTGATGAATTTCGCAATTATGATCTATTTACTGGGGATTTTCATGTTTTTCCTTTCTTTTCACAGTAATTTTAGCTCCATTTGGTCTGGCGGGCTCTCTGACTGGTCAGTCATACAAATCCGTTGATCAGAGAACATCCCGCCTGCTAGAAGACTGGAAACAATTTTACCCTATAGATAGCAGAAATAGTAATTGTGATGACTCTACCGCACCACAGGCTGTTGAAGTAATAGTGGGTAAGTACTAATGGAACAACTTGCATACTTGCTCCAACTAATCATTTAATCCTCTTCTCTAACATGTCATTGTTATTTATTTTTGTCTAGGTGGAGTTAAGATGAGATATCCTTCATGTTATGTACTGGTGACTGATATGGATGAAACTCCCGGCAATGCAGCACAAAAGGCAGCTGGTCTGCCTGCAGATGAACCAAGTATGTCCTCGCATCTACTTATCACAGCTTTACTATCAGTCACCTTATTTTGAAACTGTTGTTATATTTATGAGGCTCTCTTATTAATGTTTATGTGACCTGTTCCTCTTATAGATCCCATTCCACCAGTAGAGTCACCCTGTTTGCGGCAACAGTCATCTGCTAGTTCATGGATCAAGCAAGAGCCTCCATCTCCTATGAATCTTGCAGAAATAACTTGGCAAGAGAGTATGTTATCGCCACCTTCCGACCCATCTGATGCACCTCCAGGCCATTGGGACTTTGTCGACCCAACAAGAAAATTACTTTGCTCCTGCTCCAAGTATGTATCTTATCTGTTTGCTATTTGACATCCTTTTGTGTTCTTCATTAACATTAAGGATCTCGTACACACTGAAAAGATTTTTATTGACAGTGGCTTTTGGTCTTGAGTAATTACAAAGGTAGATTCTTTGTATGCATGATTCACTTATATTTATTCCAAAATTAAGTGCTCTTTAAAATGCAGAAGCATGCAACAAGATTCGTCAGATACTCCCTTGAGCTTGCTGTTGCATAAAAATACATGCTTTGTAAACGCATTTTTAAAGGCAGTCTTCAGCTTTGTTTTGAACGAGTTCAGCATGAAATAGCATAACTAGACTTTTGCTAATACTTCGGATAAATTTAGATTGTTTCTCTCCCGTTTCAAATTTTCATTCAAATCTGATAATCTTTTGAGTCTCTATTGTCAATGTTTTATTGTTGCTGCTCCTATGTGTTGTTTATGTTTCCTTACTGTGCAATCAATTCTTATTTCAAATTTAACCAAACATTGTTGTCTACTACAATTATGCTGCACTTTATCAGGGAGCAGCAAATTAATTTTGAAACCTTCCAGCTAGTATTTGTTTTCACTCTATTTTGTGCACATTTTTATTTTTCATATTTTTTTCTTTGTGTGTATGTGTGTTATTGCACTTTGTGGATTTGTTTTTACAAAAATGCACATTCTTCTCATTACATGGTTCTCATTACATGTGTTTCGGAAAATTTCTGAAAACAAATTATGTTTATGTGTTTGGTTGAGTTTGAAAAATGGCACAGCGACTGATTTGAGTAGTCAGGGAGTGAGCTCTTCTGTTCAACAACATGACAAAATGCCATCCACAAAGAAGCTCCGTCCTCATTGTCTTTCGTTTTCTTCTACTGGAATGCTCCTACTTGGATCATTAAAAGAAATAACTGCTCTTAATCTTTAAAATAAAATTGTGGAGGGGCACGTTTGTTGTGGATGGCTACTGAACAGGTGGTGATCACGAGTTGAATGTAGGCAAAACTGGCGGCAGCTTGATAGTAGTGGTTTGCCGCCTTGCAGGTGTAGACAAGTTGAGGGCAAAGGGGGCCCCGGCCCCAGGGCTCTGATTCCGTTCCATCAACGGGCGCCCCCGCGGCACAATCAGCCTGCCAAGCCTGCCAAGCCTGCCAGGTTTGTACCGCACAATCTGCAATCCGCCCCACTCAGCCCCACTCCGCCCCACTCCGCATACCTTGCATGAACCACTAACAATACTGGAATGGCAGGTTTCGTTGAGCACAGCCCTTAGCGTAAGCCAGGTCCTGTGCAAAAGAAAATGTGGCAATTTTTTTTTATTGAGAGGAAGTTTTTGGCTGGAGGGAATTTCTGATGAAAAAGGAATGAGGGTTGTTGAATGAATTAAATTCGTATTTCATCAATTTTCTTTTGTCTATGCACGGGATTCTTTTTGCTGTAAGGCATTTTGCACACATCTGCATGATTTAATGTTTTGTGTTTGTGATGCGTACTTGGATATGTTCTGAATAAGGAACTTGATAAATCATGCTCATATTATGTGACATATTATTTTTATTGTCTATAAGTTTACCTTCTGTGTTATACCTTAAACTTAAAAATGAAGTAATAGTGAAATAACTTTTGAGAGTGCGTCAAGGGTATTAACATCATGCTTGGTGTTGTAAATGTGCCCACTACTAACTATGCTTGTCTGCACTCTTTCTGGGAGGTAACAGCCTATTGTGCCCATGGTCAAGACGACTTGTGCTTCGTTCCAAAGCCTTAATGTAGTGGTGTGGTGACTCTGGATGCCTGGAAGGACACGGAAGGGAAAAATTGCTGTCGCTTGATGTTGACGTAACAGCCGGCCTGAGCCCCGGGGTAGCCCCTGGGCCGCCCCCGGGCCCGCCGACAATGGCAGCCCCTCTGACCGACTCTCTGCTCTGCCGTTTTTGCAGCCGGATGCCGTGCGGTGGTCAAGCCGGGCACACGACGCCCATGCCGGAGAGGTCCCCGCAGTCCGCGGCGCCCAGCCCGCTGCCCAACCCCAACTCGGTGCAGCCGGCGTCCGTGCCCCCCGCCGAGCCCACCATGCCCACACTGTCGCCGCAGCCGTCGTCCAGCACGCCGGCCCCGCAGCACTCCATCCCCGCCACGCCGCCGCCCGCGCCCGGCCCCGGCACCCCGGCGCACACCCCCGTCGACTCGCACGGCCCCAAGTCGGTGTCGTCCGTGTCCAACCAGGTGTACTCGCCGTACCAGGCTGCCTCCGTGTCCAGCGTCGAGAACCCCGGCATGACTGGCGGCCCGCCCAGCGCGCCGCCCACCACGGGCGGCAGTGGCGGCGGCGGGAGCGGAGGCGGGGGCGGCGGCGGGGGTGGAGCCGCGCCGTCGCAGCCCCCGGCCGAGCACCAGCCCATGACGCTCAAGAGGCCCGTGCTCGTGGCCAAGGAGCACGAGCACCTGATGCACGACGACGAGGGACTCTCGGACCAGCTGTACGACTACTCCCAACTAGACGTGTGGTGAGTGACAGTCTGCTTGCGTTGAGTTGACCAGGCGAGGCTCAAAGGTGTGATTCAAGGAGTCGTTTGATATTGCAATCTTTTCCTCGCAACATTACTTTCATTTCCCGAGGTCTGTCAAACCTCTAAGTTGCCTGCAAGTTTATTGGGCAACTACAAATAAGTTGAAATGGGACAGTCAAACTAGGTGTAAATCAAGCACACCTGCCTTTTTTTGTCTTGTCTTTTTCTTCATTGCCAAATTTTCATGGAACGTGTGTTTTGCAGGTTAAACTATCCAGTGAAGAAGTTTAAGCCATCTGACATTGAACAGAAGCCCCCCAAATCGTCAAACTCAGCAGATATTTACCCACCGGTCCAAACTCCAGCTGCCTCCCCTCCTGTAAATGGCCTTCCAGGATCCCCAGCGGCCCCTGCGTTTGTCAAGGCTGATGTTAAACAGGAACCAATGGTAAGTGGATTGTGCCTCACATGAAGTTTCCTTTCGAGTAGTTTTAGATTTGTTTTATGAGGAATACTTGCCTCTCTGGTTTCGATATTTATTTATTCCCCTTCCTTCTTATGGTGTTGTCTTTTCATTATACGGATGTAAACGCGTTTTGAAACAAATTATTCAACCAATATTACTATCTTAGTCAAAAGTGTGTTCATTTATCAATGAACCTATGAATTATTTGAACTCTGCATGCCAAGATTTTATCTTAACATATTTGTTTTCATTTCACCAGTATCATTAGAACTGTTCCCTTCTTTACTCTTTTGTGTGTAATTTGCTTGTATTTTGTTGGCTGACTGATTGTAGTTTAGTTGATTGTTGAAAAGTTGCTGCTTTATTATGTCTGTGTTTGCATGCAATGTTACCACAACAACCAACTACCTCACAAACGCCGTATCAAGGTTAAAGTAGGGGTCCAAACATACTTTAATGGCCCACATACATCTTACGACTGTTGCAGTGTGAAAGTGACCCATACGAGTTTGACGAGGAACACAATACATCTGGAGCCAAGGAAGGCTTCAAACGCCAAAATAATGGCGAGAAGGTGCGTTTTGGTTACTTTCTCGCTCGCACCAAAGTCTGTGTACTCGGACTTAAACACAGAACATGACTCAAAATCATGTGATATATTTCTGGTCAATGTTCCATCAAAACCCTCCTGGTGTTTAAAACCATTTCAGTACATTCTGACTATTTCTTGGAAAAAGTAACCCCTGGATGTATTTTATCTTAACAATTCTTTGTCAATAACTGTGTCTAACACTTAACCAGGTTTTTACATTTTCGGTGTTGGGTTTCTCAGAGGGAAATTCGAGGGAAGGCCGTATATGCAACAGTCATTTTCAATTGGTTGTATTTGGAACTTAAAGCTTTGGTCACTTGTTATCTGTATAGTATGTGCAATAGTTGACATGACAACTTTCTGCAAGCATGGCCAGACCTACTTTTTTTTCCCAACAATATCTTATTCATTGAGAAGCAATTTAAAAATTTTCAATTGTATATATATATGTATTCCTAGCCCGTTATAAGGAAATTTTCTATTATTATGTCCGGTAAAAAGCATTTTCTCTATATGGTTCAGTGCATTACTAGTGGCAATATTTCTTATCATGCTACAGCTTTGTTCACCTTTCCTATCCTATACACCTGCATGTTTGTACATTTATCCTGGAGTAATTCTTTTATACTGGTAAAGTGCAATTTGTGATTAATGCTTTTAATTATATTCTAGAAAGAGAAAATGTCAGGAACTGCTTGTATAGTGTTGTGTTAGCTGTTGTTTCGTCCCCATCTCTTATTGGAAAATATTTACCTGTCTGAAATGGTCTTAGTCATAGTGGGAAAATGTATGTATTGTGCTCTCAGGAGGAGGACCGACCGGACAATGCGGGGAAAAGTTTATCTGGTAGCCTTTTCACCAGTGAAGGCCTCCAAGCCTCCTATCGTGACCTCGAGCAGATTTTTGACAACTCCGATGCATCAAGTGATGAAACGGTAAGCATCTTTTGCAGAGATGTTTATTGTCTAAACAATGTTTGATATAAAGTGGTGAAGCTTTGGAAAAAATGTCCACTTTAATGCACCTCATGTCAATTAACTCTGAAAGCAAATTAGTGTAACACAATGTTGAAGTCAGACCTTCCAGTCATTGAGGGATATCAGGCTTAACAGGAGCTGCTAACACCTACCACACAATTTTTCACCTTCAGATTCTTTCTTACTCTTTCCTTGATATAATCTTTAGTTAATACTCTGATGTGGGTAAGTTTGTAGCCAATGTTATAAGGATCAACAGTTGTTAATCCGAAAGCTCTAGCATGCCTCAGGTTTTTATGGTGTCTCTTCCTGGCAATTGCAGTTAGTATTAGTTGTTTCACATGGGAGTTTATGTACTGTAATTCTTTAATCTAGTTCATTTGCTGTGTGTGTTTAAAAGTATTTGGCGATGCCTTTTTGTGGGTTTTTATTAGAGGGGCTTGTTGGTAATTGCATAGCTTTTCCTTTCAACTAATAGGAAGCAATGGAAGCCAAGTTTACAGGAAGTCTGCGGGCGGGAGAAACTACTTATAAGCCAGTTTTAACTATAGATAATCAATTAAAGAGAGATATTTGAGGTCTGCAAGTATATTTCTTATCAGAATTAATATTTTTAAAATAATTTGATAGATGTTTACCAAAGCTTGTTCATTTCATAACTTGAATATTTTTATTTCTCAGCTCTGCTTATATGTATTGTGGGTTTAACATGCTATATTTTTCCTGTCCAGATGCCGGTGCATACACCACCAGGTTCCAAGCATGAAGACAACTCATGCAACATGCGTGGCACACGTATCTTGCGGCCTGAAGAACTTTCTCAAATGTTCCCTACTCCTCCATCATTGGAACATAATCCTGCTGCCTCCCCCTGTGGTGGTCAAACTGACATTGATCAGTGTGGATATTCAGAGTTGCCTCTGACTCGCTTTAAGCAAGAAATTTACCCTAACATGGGAAGTCCACAAGAGGAGGTTATTGATGTAAGCCTCATTCTCCCAAATATTAAATTGTATAGCAATCCTTAATTGCAGATTATCTGTGTTATTACAATCTTGGCTTCTCTTTCATCTCAGGACTGGTCCTTTGTGTTCCGACCACCAACATTGTACAAGTTCGTCGGCTCTTCCAAATATGCTCCACTAAGAGACCTTCCAAGTCAACACTTGCCAGCTTTACAGCTGCCAGGAAATTGTTCTTACAAACCTTCCTGGTTGTATCCACCAGTCCAGGAAAAAGCAGCAGCCAGGTGAGTCATGAAACTGCTTTTGGAAAAACTGCTAGAGTCAATAGTCTAAATATTGTACAGAATATTTATGTTTGTTTGTTTTTATTTGCGTTCCAGTCATCACCAAATATCCTCTGCAAATAACCAGCAAACTCACCCTCATCATCCCCCAGTGCCTCATTCTCATCGTCCCTCCCAGCCTCCCACTCCGATTCAACAAGGTCCAACGACTCCTCTCACTCCGCAAAACCCCATGACTCCTCATCGTCCGGGAATGTCCCCAATGCCGCACAGGCCTGGCCAGTCTCCCATTTCCCCTGCAACTCACTTCCCCCAGTCCCCAAGTGTGCTCCAGTCTCACCGAGCCACTCCAGTGTGTCCACCTCCAGCTCCACCAGCCCCTGTGGGGCCTCCACCGCCCTACAGTCCAGCTGCTTCAATGACTTCCGTCTCATCGTACCACCCTAAAGCAGTCTGCAATACTGAAGTGAATTCACTTTTAATGAACATACTCCTCAGTGACACAGCACTAAATATTTTCCGCGATCACAACTTTGACAGTTGCACTCTGTGTGTGTGTAACGTTGACCCCAAGGTAAATGTTTTGAGTGTTGCAAGGTTGGCCTGATGTATTCATGTTACATTGTTTTCTGACACTTGATGTGCATTTGCAGGTGGTAGGTACTATTCGGGGTGCTGATGCTGGAATATATCTTGCCCCGTACGGACCTCATCCCTTGAATGAAGAGGATTCCACCAGATGCACCTGTGGATTTTCTGCTGTTGTCAACCGAAAGCTGTCTCACAGATCTGGTCTTTTTTATGAAGACGAATTTGAAATTACTGGTCTAGCAGATGAACCCAATGTGCGGAATGGAATTCAAGCTCTTGATATTATGACACTGATTTCTGGATTATCCAATGATATGAATGACACAGTTAGACCTATTGATGTACTCAGCTTGGTAAGGGTCATTTCTTTACAATTTCCTCATTTTATTCAATGAATGAATGCTAAAAGAAATTTTCCCTGCAGATGAAAGAACAGTGCGGCGTCATTGTGCGAAGCCCTGCAAGTGCTCTCACTAAAGCAGCTCAGAAATGTGCTTCTGCCACTTCACTCCTGACGGTGGATGCACTGGAATTAGGAGACAGCAATGAGGCTAGCTGGGTGGCCATGGAGCAAGGCCTGATGGTGTCCGCCGCACGCGTGCCCTGCATGCACCGGTGGCCCTTCCTTCGCGCGTCCGGACCAGACTGCAGTCAAGACATCGTGCGGGTGATGAAGTCCCTGCAGCCGCAGCTTCAAGAGGCAGTGCAGAAGAAGTGCACCACCAGGCTGTGGGAGGCCCCTTACACTGTGTCGGGACCCCTCACTTGGAGGCAGTTCCACAGACTAGCAGGAAGGGGTATGTTCTCTCAGCTGTTTTTCAATCGTTCATTCAGAGTTTGTTGCTGTGTGTGTGTTTGTAGAGGTGCTAATATCACACTTCTTTTCTTCAGGCACTGAGGATAGGTGTGAGCCTCAACCTGTACCGTCTATGATGGTGGGCTACGAGAAGGACTGGTTATCGTTATCTCCCTACGCATTGCACTATTGGGAGAAACTCCTTCTGGAGCCCTATTCCTATGCTCGTGATGTGGCTTACATTGTTGTTGCTCCTGACAATGATTTTGTCATTAACAGAGCGAAAGTCTTTTTTAAGGAACTAAGTACTGTTTATGAAGTAAGTTCTCTAAATTTAAGATTGTTTTAAGATTTTTCACCAGTATGAGCTCTTTTCAAATGTATTTTCAATCGTTTTCAGGTATGTAGACTAGGTAGACACTGTCCAATTTCCAAAATTTTGAGAGATGGAATACTACGTGTGGGAAGTGGAGCTGCAATGAAATTAGCCAAGGAAAAAATTGATGATTGGTTTTCTATGCTTGGAGATTCACCAACTTCAAACATGTTGCGGCTTTATGCTCAAGTGAGTTCTTGTGCCTTTTCTGCTATTAAAGCTCATTGGGTTTTGATTTTAATTAACAAGTCTCTTTTTAGGTTTGTCAACATCATTTAGTTCCTCTTCTGAGGACAATGGCGTTTGATAAAACACTATTAGAATCTCCTTCAGACGGACCACAAATTAAACCTGTTGAAAGACCTATTCCTCCTCCCATGCCTCCTCCAAGTGGAGAGGACAAGGGTCCTAATACACCAAAAAGTGACCATGATGGGGATAATAGTCGAGACCCGCTGGCGGGTATTGGCAGCTCACAAGACACAAACCACATTGACGATGAAGAGAGAGAACCCCCAGCTGTGGTCATTTACCTGGTGGAGCCCTTCTCAGTTGGCTCGGAAAGTTCCGAAGTCGAACGGTTGGCATGTATTGGACTTCTCAAGTGCTTCTCCTCTGTGGTCCAAGCTCTGCCTGAAAACCTTCGCAACAATATGGCCGTTCAGGTATTGTAATAAAGCCAGTTGCTCTTTCCAATCAAAGATAACTTAAATTTACAGTGCAATAATTATAATAACAATTGTTGTTCTTTCAGGTTGTTTCTCTGGAGAGTATAGTTGAGCAAAGCAAGTCTTGTGCAAAGAGTGACTACATGCGCAGTGTTGCTCTCTCGGTGTATTCTCAGTGTCGCCGTGTAATGCAACACACTTCGAACGTGAAGGCCCTCACTGGATTTGGGCCTGCCGCCACTGGAGACCTCTTCCTGAAGAACAATGACGTAAGTTATCTCACCCATGTAGGCAATAAAAATATGTGAATGGTTAATGTTATAGTGATGTCGTGTGTGATGGATGAATGTGAGATTTACCGTTTAACTTGTCAGCAGGAGAAGAACCGTGCACCATACCGGCTGTATTCGCCTCCTTTCGTATTAGCACCAGTGAAAGAGAAGTCAGATCCTGTTGAGGCATCAGAGGAATGCTGTGTCCTCTACCTCAGCTATTGCCTGTCAGAGGATCAGCGCTGGTTGTTGGCTTCTGCGACGGACGAGCGTGGAGCCATACTGGACACAGCAGTTATAAATATCCACATCCCCAACCGCTCCCGACGGAAAAAGGCATCTGCGAGACGTATGGGATTGCAGAAGCTGATGGACTTCACATTAGGAGTGATGTCTCAAAGTGTGAAGCCATGGCGTCTTGTTGTTGGTCGAATTGGACGCATTGGTCATGGTGAACTGAAAGGTGATGGTCTTCAGCTATCCTGTCTTTATGTGACAGCTGCTTGTTAGCTTCTCAGTTTCCAATAATTTTTTTTTTTATTTGTGCAGGTTGGAGTGGCCTGCTTAGCCGTAAGGCTCTAGTGAAGGCTTCTAAACATCTCAAAGAAATTTGTGGCCAGTGTAATTTAATGCAGGCTGGTAGTTTACCAGGCATCCTTAGTGCATGTTTGGTTTCCTTAGAGCCTGACTCAGCTCTGAGACTTATGCCTGACCAATTTACTCCGGATGAACGGTTTAGCCAAACCTCTGTCAACTGCCAACTATCAACTCCTCAGGATGTCACTTGCACACACATTTTGGTCTTTCCCACATCAGCAACAACACAGGTACTTCAAGTGGCTTGAATTTTAAGTATGCTTATGGCTTACTTAATTTTTTTTTGTTTTGTACTTACTGAATTTTCTTCCATGTTTCAGTCATCACAGACAGCATTTCAAGAGCAACACATCAATGGTCCAGGAGAGTTGGGTGATGTGCTCTTCATTGGAGAAGACGATATGCCAGAGGGCATTGACGATCTGGGTGGCTTTGACATATTCAATTGGCAGGACAACGGAGCAGGTGTGCATAGCCCTGGCAATTCACCTCGCAGAGACTCTCCAAGTGGAATGAACCCCAGCAGTCCAACACCTGATGCATCTGGAAGTCCATACCCATGCCACACCCCAGCCAGGGTAGGTGTAGAGGCATCTTGCTTTTTATGACAAGTTTTTTTTTGAAACATGTGATTACATTAGTTTTGGTGCTTGGTTTACAGGGAGGGGAGCCCCAAGAGGAGGTTGGTAATGTTCTTCAGCAGCCTTTGGCCTTGGGCTACTTGGTTTCAACTGCCCCGACTGGACCAATGCCATCATGGTTCTGGGCGTCCTGCCCACATCTAGAGAATGTCTGCCCCTGCTTCTTGAAGAATGCGCTTCACCTGAATTCAAGCCAACATGGTTCAGATGATTTGTTAAGCAACCAGCAGACCCAAGTCAGTCTGCATCCCTTGGACTCCCAGTACACAACAGATGTCCTGAGGTATGCCTTGGTTTCCACTGTTGGTTATTCCTTAAATTATTTTCACATTATTTACAATGTTTCTTTCCTTTGTAGATATGTCTTGGAGGGCTACAATTCTCTTTCGTGGCTTGGTTTGGACTCCAACTCCCATGACCGTTTGTCATGCCTCCCAGTTCACATGCAGGTGTTAATGCAACTTTATCATATGACATCATCACTTGTTTGACCCAAACTAAGTGATTAGCAATCAATTATAATCCCTCACCAAATTTTAGCTGTGATTTGAAAATGTGGATAAGGCCCAATATCTGTTTCTGTAATGTGTTAATACATATGGTATTAAGTCTATGTCTAGAGAAGTTAAGGAGTGGCTGAATCAGCATTAGATGTCCAATCCTAAAGATTTGTGAGTTCTAGTTTGTTTCATGTTTTTAAATATTGGAGTGTCGTATCCAGGTGCCAGTATGCTTCTTTTCTGATAGTTGATCAGAAAAAAATCGTGCTACCAATTGATCAATGAAATGTGGTAGTGTTATTCCTTTAGTAAATTGAAACCATAAATTATGTAATTATTTATATATTTAGGTATATATACATACAAATATATCTATATCTATCTATTGTGTATATTTCAGTTATGTATGTTTAATTGAATGTATGTATGCTAGTAGTATGTATATCATCAGCTTGGACAAGTCCCGTTTTTTTAGAACTTTTAATGATGATGAAAATCTTTTACAAGTTTACAATGGTTTTTAGTAGTTTGTGGTTTTACCCATTTTTTGAGGGCAATGTTGTGAATCCGCAGGATCTTTCAAGTCACTGTGCCTTTTGTCTTATCTTCGCTTATTTAAAGCTTGAGTGAATGAATTTTAGATTTGTAGCTAATTTCTCATTATTTGTATGCAAACGTGCTATTTAACTTTTATTTTGTTGATGGTCTCATGAACTTAACCCCTGCCAGTATATGCAGGTGTGAAATTTTATTTTGAGCTGCCTTCTCCTCTTCTCTTTCTTTCTCTTTTTACTATTAAATTAATAATTGTAGACATATTAGAGAGGATTAACAAACAACCTTCCAGGTTATGCACAGCCTAAATTTTAACATAGTAACATTTTAAAATTTAGTAGGCTGTTTTTGACACACAAGTACTTAGTTTGGAATGAGTGGAGCTTTGTATTTTTTGCTTTTGACATTTCTAAAGCAAAATATTTTTTCATGTTAAATCTGCTGTGTGCTTTCCTCAGGTGACAAATTTTAGGTGAACATTCTTGTACTGAGGTTTTGCCGTACTAAAGTGTGAACCATCTCAGTTTTATTAGGAAATGTTATTGATTGAGCCTAGATGATGGCATTTGTTATCAAACAAAATATAGTTCAATTTTTCCACACACACTCTTGAAGTGAGGTATCGTCTTCTTATACAATGTTTATTTCATATTTCTACAAATGGAGATATTATCTTATCACTGTGTTCAGCCTAGAGAATCGTAATAGTTGAGTACAATTATGTGTTTGGCAGCTGCTTAAATTGTAGAAATGACTGAAATCTATCTATCCATGTTGTGTAAGACCATTTGCCTTGTTATGAAATTTTCAATACTTAAACAATTAAATTTATCTCTGTTGGAGCATGTTAAGTTTAATTTATTTGGAGCACTCTTGTGACTTCTGCGTAAACTGATATAGGCAGCATTTATCAAAATTATTGAAGGTCAATTTGTATTCGGGTTAAAGGGGTGGGACTAGTGCCTAATTTTGGCACTTTGCTTTGCTGTGGTGCTGTGGAGATGTCTTCCTTGCAGATAGTCTTGAGCTGTTGAGCTGATCAAAACCACTAGCTCAGGCATTCATTTCAAACATACGAACTTGCTGCCTAATGTCAAAGTTAATGGTAAAATCATGTAATCTTCTAACTACTTGAATGAACTTCCAGTAAGTGTACAATGCAGTATTCAGATTGATCCAATTTGTGATACAGTATTTGAGGTAGAGGGTGTTGGATCTCCACTGTACTGCTTTAAGTCGAAACTGTGTGGATAATGAACTAGTATCCTGTTTCCCAGCACATTGGATGGTTATCCCTACTGGGATGATCGATGGTCTATGCTCCCTCACATGACCTCCAATGTGTGACGGGTTGTAGCAATGAACTATGGTTGTGAGCTCCTGTTCACAGCTTAGGATAAGTGGAATTTATTTTTCTAGGTGTGACAAATTTTGGTAAATGGTGCTGGATACAGGATAGGAGTTGACTTTCTGGGTAGCCTCCATTTGCTTATGCTTTCAGTCATACCACTTTACCAAATGTGATTTTAAAAGTTGTGTTTATTTATTATTACTTTTATTAATATTATGGAATGTGAGTGTGTGAAAAGTTTCCAGCTCAATGTGCAAGTTGAATTGTAATCAAATGCTCCAACCCAAACCTCTTATCATCTCATGAAAAGCCAATTTTTTGAAAATGACCATCAGTTTTAATTTGTTTGAATCTAGCTATTATTTGAATCTGTTGACCTAGATCCTTTTTCTCTTTTGTTTTAATTTAATTGCTGTCTTCCCTTTTTTTTTCTTGTTTGGTTTGAGATGTCTGAGGTTTGGTTTCAGAATCGTTGGGTTGCACTTTAAAGTGACCATTGAAGGAAGACATTTTTGTCTGTGTGTGTGTGTGTTTGTAAGTGTGTGTGTAAGCACATATGTGAAGATGGTATTAATGAGACAATGTGTTTTAACTTATGAATTGGTGTACCTATCATTGTTTTTAATTGTTTAATGAACCAACCGACCCATGTCCACTCCTAACTTACTCTCTAGTACCATTCTACCAGTGTAGACGTACATACTGTATCTTTTAAAATATGTTAGACACTGATTAAATCATTTTTGTTGTTTTTTATTTTTAACAATTTTAGGGATTGGGATTCTTGTAATTATGACATGTGTATATAGCGCCTATTATAATTTAAAACAGTATACATATTTACATAGAGCTATAGATTATTATATAATGCAGAATGTAATAAATGAAAATAGTACAAACTGCAAAGCTGTGTACAGTTGGACTGAGTGTGTACAAAGATTGATGTGTGCGCTGTTACATTTTATCCCTATCTTGTGTACAGTCTGTACAATTTTGTAAATGAAAGACCTGTACTGGTTCTTACAATACATTCTAGTGAGGTTTTGGAGTCAATACTTTATTACAGTTTAAAGATTTTTTTTATTTTTTTTTATGTTTCTTTTAACACTGACAGTGACTTAACTAAATATTACTATCAATGTAGTTTCTGAAGAAAAGTCATGTTACTGTAAGCTTGGTGGCTGTTATTTCTTCATTCTGTCAGCCGTTTGGGAGGAACTTGGCCTCAGGGTGATGGTCTGTTTTCCTTTGCCAAGTCTTTATAATGCATTTCTCACCACTTAATTATGATGAATGTAAATATTTTTACAATCCTCAAGAACAAAATAAAAATGTTAAGTATTCAATTGCCAGACGAGTTATTTTTTGCCCTAGCCCCTTTTTGAGAAAAAAAAAATCACATTGAGCAACAGTGAGTGATCCAGAAACCACCCCAGATTGGCAAGGGGTGCGGGGTGGGAAGAACGTAACACAAAACACACGATCTCAGAAGCGGTCACTCGGCCCATTCGATGCCGGTGTCTCGCGGATGAAGCCGCCCCCTCGCTCCGGGTCGACGTCGCCGCCAGTGGCGCTGTCCGGGGCGGGGGCGGGGGTGAGGAGGCGGCGGCTCAGGGTGGCTATGATGGCCGAGCCGGCGGGCGCCGTCAGGAGGATGGACAGGACGGCCACGAGGAGCACGGTGTTGGCGCGGTCCACGTCCTCCAGGCCGTCGCTGCTGCCCGCCGCCCCCGCCGCCCGCGCCTCCGCCATGTGCCGGGCGGTGTCCAGGGCCAGCGGCCCCAGGGCGGCCTGCAAACCGTGTCACACCGACCTTGAACCATAAGCTCGGGGAGCCACGCGGAGACCTTGGGTGGCCTTGGATGGCCTTGGGTGGCCTTGGGTGGGAAGGCGAGGGTAGGGCTCAAGAGCAGCATTTCCGGGTATACAGGGGAAGTACGGCATCACGAAGTACATGGGGCAAAAGACGCAGACAGACTCAACCAGAGAGCAAACGCACCTGAACGTCCGCTTTGGGAAGCCACGCCATGGCCACGAACAGTCGCTCCTTCCAGTTGAACCTCTTCCCGGCGAGCAGCAGCACCCACGTGGAAATGGTGCGGAACTGGCGACAGACAGATCATGCACGCAATGCACACACTGCACTGGGGCCGAAACGAAAGTCACAGCGGGTTGGAAACGGGGCCGAGAATACAGTACCAGTAAGGATATGAGGATGCAGCCGACCGCGAGCCCCACCATGCCGCCGTCCAGCACCGTGGTGTTGATGTCCGCCCCGATCAAGCTGAACATGATCGGCTCGAACACGAACCACAGCATCTCGAACATCTGCTCCACCTGGCGCTGCGGACGGGAAAGCGGGGCGGGGTGTGAGGGAGGCGAAGTAGGCAATCCGTCGGCAACATCGGCCTGTACAGTGTACACTCACCACAGCCAGGGGGCACTCCCTGGTGCGCCAGCCCGCCGCCGCGATCAGGGCCGTGGTGATGCAGCCCACCGAGCCCGCCTCGTGGAAGCCCAGGGCGTCGCTGCCGAACATGACCACCAGCCCGCCGCACAGCACCAGCACGAACCGCCACAGCGGCAAGTGCTTCTGCGGGCGGACGAGAGGTGTGCACAGTGGGCCAGAAGACCGGTGCAGGCGGTCAAAATCCAGGACGGGTTTTGAGCGCCAGGGTCGCTAAATGGGACTCGAACCGAACGTGTGACCCCACGGATTGCTCTCCGAACCAGGAAGTCATCAGTGGGGTCACGGTCACACGCTCGGTCCGAGACCTGTTCAGCGACTCTGGAGCTCAAAACGCGTCTAGAGTTTTGGAGAGTTGCCGGCGTGGTCCCTGGCTGCGCTGGCCTTACCGCGTCCCGCATGGGCACCAGCTGAAGAGCCTTCCCGAGCACCACGCCGTACAGGATGCCGAACACCAAGCCGAGGGGGTGCTGCACGATCTCCTCGACGGACGAACCTAGGCACGCACGTTTAGTGAGACAGAAGCGAAAACGCCGAGTCAACTTCGAAATTTAAATCCAATTCCCACCTTCACTGAAAATAAGGCCATGCACCAGGCCGTACAGAGATATCGCTATGACGTCATCGAAGGAGGCCGCCGCGATGACCAGGGTGTCGATGCCCTTGTCCACGCCCAGCCTCTGCGCGCGGAGCTGCACGAAGCAGGGCATGACGACGGAGGGCGCCACCGCGGCCAGCACCAGCCTGTTAAATAAATTAACACAAAATGATGCATCGGCGTTCCGGCAGATCCGGCGCCGGGTATCGAACCCACGTCAGCCAAGTTGGGGGTTAGGAGCTTGCGGTGCCCGAACTCACTCACCCCAGCAGCAGCCCCCACAGCCAGGGCAAGTCCAGCAGCAGGTAGCTGAGGACGACGATGGCGCCCACCTCCACGATGGCGGGCACCAGGGCCAGGCCCATCACGAGCAGCGACAGGGAGCGCAGGGCGGCGGGGTCCAGCCCCAGCCCCGCCTGCAGCATGATGATGGCCAGGGCCACCTTGCTGGAACGGGACGAGGCTCGCTCAAATTTTCTTAAAAACGGATCGCCCAAAACGGAGGTCGTACAACAAAACAAGGTCACTCAAAATTTTCAGCCGCCTCACGGGCAGGTGCATTTTGGCCAGGTCGGACAAAAGAAGCAGGTCGGGCAAACTACGAGCACCTGGCCATCGTGAACAACCCCCGCGGCTGCTCACCGCAGGTTGGCGATCAGGTCCAGGTACTCGACGTCGAGCTCCAGGGCCCCGGTGTTCTTGACGGCCACGCCGATGATGAGCATGCCGACCAGGGCGGGGATGTCCGCGAGGCGGCGCACCATCCAGCCGGCCAGCTTGGCGCACACGAACATGCCCACCAGGTGGAAGAGCTGGCCGTCGACGTTGGCCTGCGCGCCCAGGAAGCAGTAGGCCAGCGCCCACAGCTGCAGCAGCAGCACGGCGGGGCACAGCACGGAGGACACCCACCTCCCCGACGGCCAGGCCCCGAAGCCGTCCGCGCAGTCCCTGCGGGCCGACAATGTCGTTGGAGTGCGTGGTCCTCTGTCAAACACCGGTAGACAGGACAAAGCTGTTTTCGCGATGCTTCGCGATGCTCACTGCAGGACGCCGAGCAGTCGGGCGAAGCAGGGGCAGCGAGGGCACCTCAGCCAGGAGGGACATCGCCACCGCGATGGGTTGGCACGCTCTGCGTCTGGAACACGCTCAAAACGCTTGCATTTTCGGTCCCGTTTTCTCCCCAGTACCGGCAGTGGCGGCAGTGGTTTGGAGCGCCCTGTGTAAGCCGTTCTCCATGTGGCTCACCTGGGGGAGTGTACTCAAACCGGACGCTGGGCATGCTGGAGGCCGTGTAGGAGGCCGTGCCGGAGGCCGTGCCGGAGGCTGGGGCGTTCCCCGAGGACCCTCTCCCCGGAGGGCCCGCCCTGCCCGCCACGCCCGCTCCCAGGGGGCTGCCCCTGCGCCCCCTTCCGAGGAGGCCGAACGGGAGGCGCAGGGCCGGCCCTGCCCCCCCGGGGGCCCTCTCGGGGGCGGGGGCGGCGGGGGTAGCGTCGCCGGTCATGGCGGGGGGACGCGCTAGGTCTCCGGGTCAACCTCAACTCCATAAGAGACTTCAGAGCGGGATGGGTTGTCGGTCCTGGATCAGGACCGGGGTGGATCTGGCTGGGTTGGCGACGTCGACGTGGCCCTCGGCGATGGCGGTCGTCTCGTGCTCTTGGAGCGTGCTGGCGAACTGCGACGGCGACGGCCTTGTTCGACTCGACGGCGGTTCGCGGCGGATTCACTAAGCGGAGGGCGAACGGGTGGATGCGTGGACGCGACGTCGGTTCCTCTGTGACTGGACCGCTGGCGTCGGCGTCGCTGTTCGGCACTGTTCGGCGATGACTAGCCGCGGGGAGAGAGAGACAGCCAAAGACGGCACTGCCAGTGTCAACCAGCTGCGCCTGGCTCTAATTACGCCGATGTCGCGTCGTCTTCCGACTTCGTCCGTCTTCGTCTTCGGCAGTCTTCGGCAGGCGGGCAGGCCGCCCGATTGTCTGCACGTCTCGCGTCGCGTCGCGTCGCTCGCAGTCTAATCAGCGAGTGCGACAGAGACGGAGCGAAGCGCGGGGCGAGCGGAGCGTCAAGCTGGATGCCGCCTGTCGCTCCCTACAGTATACTAGGCGCTACACCCGCAAAAATAAGCTCGATTGAAAAAAAAAATTCGAGTCCGGGGGTCCATGTTCTTTACTCGAGCTGGGAAATCTGTTGGTGTGTCTGTGTCATCGCCTCAATGGTGCTCAAAGCACTGTGACAACACGTTACTGATTGAACGTGCAAGGACAGTCCATCCCGATGTGCATGCGCGCGTGCCCGCGCGCGAGTGCGACAGAGAGCGCTCGAGAGTGAGATTAGAATTTGTCACCGCAGATAGCGTGCCCACATTGTCCCGCGGCATTGTTACGACGTCTCCGCAGGTTACTTTAATCCGCGGTTCCACCCGGCCTATCTGTAACTGGCTGGACCCGGTTGGCGTCGGAAGGGGCACTGCGAAAAAAAAAATGAAAAAAAATAAAAAAATAAAATGAAAACAAAAGAAAATTAACAGTGTGGCCTCGTGTTGCCCAATCCAATTGTTCAGACACACTCCGACTCGCTCTAGGCCGAGCCTGTCAATTGGGCCGCGTTGTCTGGACCGTGGTTACAATTTGCCATTGTTTAAAAAAAAAAAAAAAAAAAAAAAAAAAACATTGGCGAGCTGGCCAGAGCGGCATACTAGTGGGCGTGTCCTGTGGTCAGCAGAATCGGTCACGGCTTTGGCTTCCCCGGGCCTCGCCTCGACGACACCGTTAGGGCGGGGCGGGGCGGGGCGGGGCGGGGCGGGGCGTTCCAAGTCCGGGATTGGCCGCGCGCATTAAAGCGGCTCCGATAAAAAAAAAGAAGAAAAAGGGAAAAAAGAAGAAAAAAGCAAAATGCGATAAGGGCGGAGCGTGCCGCGTGCGTGGCAGTGCGTGGGTGGTCATCCACGCGTCCGTGTTATCAGTGCAGGAGAAGGGAGACATCGTCGATACTCCGCGATTCGGCGAGCTACTCAAGCGAGGAGTATCGCCGGGACGAGTTCCCGCGCGGGAGGCTCCTGCTGTGTGCACTAATCAACGGTAACATTGACCCGTCGATACTCCACGTCCACGACCGCACTGACTTGAGCGTGAGTGTCTAACTGACGGGGTCCTCGACGGGATCGCTTTTTAATTTTTATTTCGAGTGGAATACAGCGCCGCTCGTTGTCTAGTATCGGCCATTTCACTTTTTTTTTGGTGTTCCAAATCGAAAGTTGCCGGTTCGTGTTTTGGTCAGTTCCAGGCTGCTGTTAAACAAAGGAAATTGAAAGCCACGGTTGGACTGTGTGCCGACGGTTGCAAAGGGAAAGGGGAAAGGGGAGGGGAAAGGGCACGCCCTCTTAGCGGTCACCAGTAGAATCGGAAATCCGGGATCCCAGCCGTAGATTAGTACATCGTTTCAGCGCGACGTTTAGAATGACAAGCAGATTGGGGGAAGAGGGGCAGCCCTGTGGCTGGAAGGGCAAAAAAAAAAAAAAAAGAGAGAGACAGAGACCGCGCCGAGGGGAAGATTGCTGCAGCTTTGGCGATGTCGGGGCGGGGCTGCGGCGGAGGGGGAGGAGGGAGGGAGGGGAGGGGGGGGGGCGTTTTCGGCGTGACGTTGATGCCGCGTTAGCCCGCGACTGATGGGGCCAATTTGAAGACGACGGAAAAACTTAGCGGCGCCTCGCAGAGTCGCCCCGCAGAGTCGATCGGAGACCGCATTACTGTCAGGGGTCGTGGCTGGCCGCGGCCGGGGGGCTTCGAGGCTTCGATTCCCACCCCCTTCCGCTCACGCATCTCGCGGGAAAGCCGGACCGAGTGGGGGAACAGCTTCCCACATTCATCATACAACATTTGACCACATTCCACATTTGGGTGGCAAAAACGCCTGTCAGTAGGCAACACGTGTGGCAAAAACACCAGAAATCTTGCACATTCTTGCACATTCACACAATCATTGTACACAAAATTTTACAGTGGGTCACCCCGAAAAACGACAGCTCGGACATTTTCCCTGTGATTTTTTTAAAATTTTTGTGAGGGCCGCTTCCCGCTATTTAACCACGCCGCTCTGCCCTTCACCTCTCACCCCGTCCCGGTCCGCCCGGCGCGGTCCTCTCTGGCGGCCCTGCTGGACTGGCTGGACTCCTGCGGGGCCGGAGGCAGCCAGAGACGGGTTGGGCCAGAGGCGGGTTTGGCCAGAGCGAATGTGGGTCTGTTTAACGCTCGGCTCGCTTTCCTGGGCCTGCCTGGGTCCCGGCAGCCCGGGCCGCCACGGCCACGCGTGTCCGGCATGGCAAGGCCGTGGCAAGGCCGTGGCAAGGCAGCCTCGCCTCGCCTCACTCTCCGCCTGCGCCCCGCATCCCATCTCACTCACTCTCCTGCGACTCTGGTTTTTTTTCGGCCCCCTTTCTCAGGGTAGCCCTCACCGCTGGCCGCCGGGCTCTGAGAGCGCCGTGCCGGGTAGGCCGTCCCGTCGAGCAGCGCTGCGTGCGGGACTGCCTGCCCGCCAGGCGCCCCGTCGTCGCATCCACTCGAAACGCGCCAAGTTGGACTACAGCGCCATCTGCGTGTGCACACCGTAACTTTTCTCTGCCTGCAGGACCTTTCCCTCCGATTATTTTTTTTCGGAGCTCGCGACCCAATCGGATAGCGGACGGCGGGTGTCGCGTGGCGCGCTTGATTCGGTTCGACTTTGATGGCGATTTGATGGCGGTCCGGGAGGGGGTAGGGAGGGGGTCGATGCGGCATCAGCATGTGGAATATAAATGAACGCCGAGGACGCGTTCTCCTTATCGGCATCGCGGTATCACAGACGGCCTGCACGGCCTCGCTCTCTGGGACGTCCTCGGCCACTCAGTGTCCGAGGCCCGCGGCCCGGGGCTTTGCGGATCCCCCCGACGGCCTTGACGGCCTCGAAGGCCTTGACGGCCCCGAAGGTGGAGGCCCCGCCAAGCCCCGCCGCGGACGGCGCGCGAGCCACCGGGATTAGGTGGTGCTTGATCTGGTGTGGGATCAGTGATGTTATCGCGGCGGGACAAATGACCCACCGCGTCGCCAGCCTTCTCCCTGGCCCGCCGGACGCACCGCCTCGCGCGCCGCACCTGCCCCAAAGTGAGGTGCGGGTTCGAATCCCAGTAGCCGCCGTTTGATTTTCGTTTTTTACGGCTTTTTCGGCCGCTGGCTGGCGAGGGCAGGGCGACTCGACCCGCTCCCCTCGCGGCCTCGGAGCCGCGGATCCAGTACACTGTACACGGAAGGGGAGGGGAAGTGTCATCGCCGAGGACGGCTGCGGACTGATTCCGAGAGTCGTTCGCGTCGCTCTGTCTCTCTCGCACTTATGCGGCGCGCCCCACGAGTGCGAGAGAGACGGAGCGACGGCGCGGGCACCGTTTGGAATGCTGGGCAGGCGGGCCAGATTGAAAGGGGCGTGGAGCAAGCCGGCTGGAAGAGATAGACAGCACTGCGATTTGCGGTGGAGGGGGGGGGGGCGTCTAGCAGGCCAACCAAAGAGCTGACGGGGTCAGTGCAGGAACCCTAGGAAAACTTAAAATTTTTCAAAAATTGTTTTAATACTATTATGGGCGACTTTGTGACAATGTGACACGACCGCAACGCTTAGCAGAGCACTAAGCGGTCCTGCGGATGGCGTGGGCGGCACACACACACACACATGTACACACACATGGCAGACTTGCACGTCCTCTGGGTCTGATCGCTTTACGGTGCGGTGCCACGCCTTCCGGCACCTTCCGGACCGTGCCGGCCACTTCCGGTCCAGCCGAACCGGAACCGGAAGCGGTTTGGAGCGGCGCGTCTCGGAGGGGCCCGGCCGGCGGGCCCGGCCTCAGACGTGTGGCTGGTGGCTGCACTGCCAATCAAACGGTCATAATCATGACCAATTTGGCCCAAATTTCGGTCAGGAAGTCGCTAAATAGAACTCGAACCGAGCGTGTGACCCCACCAATGGATTCCTCGTTCGGAGAGCAATCCATTGGTGGGGTCACACGTGAGATTCCAGTCCCATTTAGCGACTCTGGAGCTCAAAACGCGTCCGGGATTTTGGCCGGTCCTCTGGACCACTGTGCATTCCATTCGTCGAGTGGAGCGCGCCCACGTGGCTGCGGGCGGTCTTGACCGGTAGCGGGGTGGGCCCGCTGACGGTGTAGGCTCCGCGGTGCTCCGCGGTGCGGGCAGAGGCAGCTCCTCATGTGGCGGTTTGCCGTGGCGGCTAATCGCGGCAATAAAAGAAGCGGAGACGAGGCTGCCGAGGCTGCCGAGGCTTGCCGGCCGCTCATTGGCCGTCCCTCTGGGCGGGGCGAGCCGCAGCCAATCGCCGCCCGGGCGCAAGCCAGCGCAAGCCCGGCGCCCCACCCACCCGGCCCCCACCCCCGCGCCGGCCCCCGCACCAGCCCCCGCCGCCCCCGCGTCCGGGACCAAGACGCCCTCACGCCCCGCCCCCGTGCCCCGCGGAGGCCCTTCGAGGACCCCGAGGACGCCGAGGACGCCGAGGAGGGCGTCATGCTCGAGCGACATGCGTGTGCATCATTCCGGCCCCGGTGACGCGGAGCGCGGACCCGACTCGAGGGAAGCTGGGGCACTGGGGGCACCACCTGCGGGGCATCGCCGGCTCGGACTCGGCCTCGAGTGCCTACCAGTCACAGTGGACTACGCCGGCCGCAGAGTCTCAAACACATAAAAAAGATGAAAACGATGAAAGCTGACGAAAAATTCGACGAAGAGGATGAAAACGATGATGACGATGAAAATAAAAACACAACAAAAGGTCCCCTCATGCCTGCGTTCATCAGTTAGGCGACATGGGGCGCGGCCTAATGGTGTCATGGCACTGCCATGGCACTGCCAGGGCTGCCGTGGGCACCGCGCCATGCGTCAAACGACCGGCCGGTAAATATTTGATAAACATAAATGACTCACTCCTCTGGGGACCCATTGCCGTGCGTTGTGCGTGGCTGCGTGTCGCGGCCGGCCGGGCAGTTCACAGTGGCGTGGCGTGCGCGTGGCGTGCTGAGCGGGTTAGGGACGTTTAGGGACGTTAGGGACGTTCGGGGTTTATAATTGGACGCCGAATGGTCGGTTCCCACGAGATCTGCAGTCCGGGTCCTTATTACTGGACGTCAAACAGCGCGGAGGGCAACGCGAAAATAAAATTTGCCTTCTCTTGCCTGACCGACTTATTAAGTATTTCTAGAGTAGAAGCATGGGTAGCTCCATGGTGGTGATGATGAACTGAGAGGTAGGTCAACTGACCCACCCCGGTCAACCCCCTCAGGTAAACGATTGCTGACTGGCAATGATTCAATGATTTTGACGGTCAGCATCAAATGTGGATTCTTCTGGCCAGCATGTGTGGCACTCCGGGAGAGAGGCACTCAAAGCGAAGCCTGGCCAAGGGCGAGCCCCCCCCCCTCTTCACGTGAGCCGTTTTGTTCGGCCCTTTTTTCGTTTTGCCGATTTTTGTTTTCGAGTGGGGTGGCCTTTGTCGCTCTGCAACGCGCGCCATTTCATCGGCAGATCGGCACGGCTGGGCAAATGGCGGCCAATGGAACGTAACAACTGTCAGCGGATTTTGTGCGGCCCTTTTTTGTGTTGTTTTGTTTTGCCGATTGCCGTGCTTGAGCGGTGTAACGCGTGTCCGGGGAAGTTTGATGGGCGATGGGCGCTCGGCCCGTTAGATAAGCCATCTCGGCGCGGCGTGGCGTGGCGTGGCGTAATATCGACGTGACACGGCCAAGCTGATATTTTATTCAAAAGCCGCGCCATTGCCATTCGGCTGGCCAGAAAGGCGCGGGTAATAATGTGCGGCCAGCATATTGACACTGTCTTGCGGGTCTTGCCCTTGCTCCGCACAGTGGGCCAGAAGACCGGTGCGGGCGGCCAAAATTCTAGACGCGTTTTGAGCTCCAGAGTCGCTAAACAGGACTCGAATCGAACGTGTGACCCCACCAATGGATTGCTCTCCGCACTAGGAATCCATTGGTGGGGTCACACGCTCGGTTCGAGTCCTATTTAGCGACTCCGAAGCTCAAAACGCGTCCGGGATTTTGGCCGCTTCTACCGGTCTTCTGGCCCACTGCGTGCTGATGGGGAGGAGAGGATGCAACTCGCTATTAAGTATCAGTAATGTAAACAAAATCGGACAAAATAGACCGACTACTGTCTGGGATTCGAACCTTCGACCTTCGACATACGAATCGACGCGTCAGCGCCCTCGGCCACGCTACCCCACGTGCAGCCGTTATCGAAAAACGTCTACTTGTCCGCGGCCCGCCCCGCCCGTCCACCTCCCCGTTTCTTCACAAGCCATGTCACATTAACAATTCACCGGGGCGGGGCGGGCCGGCCGTGCTGCCGTCCACTGTTCTGTTTAATTAAATTACAGATATGAGAGGTATTGCGATCGGGTGGCCTCGCCAGACCGATGCTGCTAATTAGAAATACTTGCTGGATGGGTGAGATTAGGGTGGGGGCAAGCAGGCAGGCAGCCTCGGGGAGTGGGTGAAAGCAAGGGTTGAGTTGCCGCCGCCGAGGCCAAGACGGACGGGGGCGAGAGCGGCGTGAGCGAGAACCGTTTTGATGAGCAGCATTTCAGCCGAGATGATTCGCGCCGCCCGTCGGCCCCGGGTTCAAACACCGGAGGCTCGTTATTTTTTTCTCGCCTCGCGGGGCTCGCGGGCTTGCGCCAAGGCTTACGCCCTCCTTCTCCAGGCGAGACAGTGGAGCCGGAACCCGTCGTGGTCTCGCGGTCGAGCGCTATACAGTGCACCAGTACGGCTCGCCGGCCCCGGGCAGCCCCCGGCTAACAGTCAGCCGATTGTCCGTCCGTCCATGCAGTGTGCCGCCACGGCGCGCCTCAGCGACGACGGTTCCAGTTCCTCCGCACAGCCGCAGGCCCCGCCGGCCCCGCAGGCACACAACCAAAGGCGGGGCGGGGCGGGGCGGGGCGGGGCGGGGCGGGGCGGGGCGGGGCGGGGCGGGGCGGGCGGGGCCACTAAGGGGATATTCCCGGTTTGCCCGTCGGTGCTGTAATCCCCTAGTGAACTCAAACTAGCCTCGCCGTGCCGCCGGGCCGCCGGGCTGCCTCACACAATGCTAAGCGGGCTTTACTTCAGATTACTCTTTGGAAGCGAGGAACACTCCATGCATCGACTGACTCGCGCAGAGCCCCACGGTGGGGCCCACTGTGGGGCCCCCACCCGACTGGGACTCTGTCTCTCTCGCTCCCATCGGGCGTGCCACAGGCCGCAAGGGTGCGAGAGAGACAGAGCGACGCCCTGTGCGGCCTCGCGAGAGGAGCGCCGTAGAGTCGGGATGGAAAACACCTCACAAACGGAGCCACTTGGGACTCGGCAGACTTTCGGCTCGGCGCCGGAAAACGTGTCGTCTGCACCAACCAGCACGGCAGCGCGCAGCACAGCGCAGTGCCGTGCCGTGCCGTGCCGTGCCGCCCGGAGCGCCTGCCTGCCTGCCTGGTCGCCAAGCTAGCGCCTGCAGCGGCGAGCCACGCTGTACCGCAGCACACTGGTGTTCAACGGGCCGGCCCGCCTCGCAGGCGCTACCCGCATTACCATTACCATTAAGGGCTCGCAGCCGCGCCGCACAGTGGCCACAACTCTAGACGCGTTTTGACCTCCGGAGTCGCTCAACAGGACTCGAACCGAGCGTGTGACCCCACCAATGGACTCCTCGTTCGGAGAGCGATCCATTGGTGGGGTCACACGTTCGGTTCGAGTCCCATTTAGCGACTCCGGAGCTCAAAACGCGTCCGGAGATGTGGCCGCGCGCCGCCTGCGAATCACCGCTCCGGACTGGCCGTGGCGAGCCGAGCCGCCGAGTCAGGCAATGCCCGGAAATTCCTTCTTTGTCTTTGATTAACATGAATACTTGACCCTTTATGCACGCGGCACCTAATTAGAGCCACGCCACGCCGCGCCCCGCCCCGCCGCGCTACGCGAAGTCCCACGCAAGGACTCGAGGAACTAATTAGTTTGCAGTTGTAAGGTGTACACTGCCTCAAACAATCCGCTTTGGTGCAGGGCCCACCGCGGGCATCGAGGGGGGAGGGGAGGGGAGGGGAGGGGAGGGGGTCGTTTATCGGTGCCCGGACTGCGCCCAACTGCGCCGCGCCGACCGCCCGCGGCCCGTCGGGGAAGTTACTGTCACCGTGTGTTTGGCGCGGAATCACCCTTCATCAGTAGGGAGATTTATTTTTTTCTTACGAGCGGCTGCGACGAAAAGGTGGTGATAATTATTCGGTAATATTTTAGCGCAAGTGTTTCCCCTTCTTCCACGTTTTCTGAAATTCCGACTTGACTTGGCGCCTAACAAGTTGGCAGCCTCGCTTCCCCTGTGTTTAGGCAACCCGGCCCGGTCCCTCCTGGCTCGAGTCCTGGCTTCTCATTGTGCCCCGTTCTAATCACGCTATTGTGGAACAGTCAGTCTCGTCCGACCAGAAGGATCGGATCTCAAGGGTTTCGCGTGGCGACCTAGCTTTGTGCGTCGTGTACCTGGCTCCGCGCCCCGCGCTCCGCGCCACCCCGCGCCACCGTCTGCGTCGCTCACCGCCAGGCTCACTCCGAGCGTCGTCCTCGTCGCTCTGTCTCTCTCGCTCTCATGGAGCGGCCCGTATAGGTGCGACAGTGACAGCGCGGCCAAAACGACTCTCGGCATCAAAGCAACAAAATCGCTCTTCGTTTTAAAACATGTCCGCCAATGCGTTTGGTGAGTAGCCCCGCTCGGGGCGCATCGTTCACTGCAGCGAAGTATGTCATCCCTTGGGCACCTCGGCGACCCGTAGCCGTCCCCGCCCCGCCCCAGTCCTGCGCAGGGCCTGCCCTTGTGCATTCCTAACTGGTTTCGTTGTCTGTCGGCGCGCGGTTTCAGATGGGGAGCAAGGACTGGAGAGGGAGTGACGGGGCGGGGCGGGGCGGGGCGGGGCGGGGCGGGCCGTTCGAGGCGCGAGTTGTGTATTCATGCCGGTATAACGACTCGCGGCGTGGTGTGCACTTGAGACGCGGAAAAATGCAGCGACATCGCGCGGAAAACTCTTCGGGCGAAGGCGACGTTTTAACGGCATCGGGTTTACCACTGGCTCGGACAGCGGACAGGACAGAAGACCGACGCAGGTGGACCGAAACTCTAGACGCGTTTTGAGCTCCAGAGTCGCTAAACAGGACTCGAACCGAGCGTGTGACCCCACCGATGGATTCCTCGTTCGGAGAGCAATCCATTGGTGGGGTCACACGTCCGGTTCGAGTCCCATTTAGCGACTCTGGAGCTCAAAACGCGTCTAGAGTTTCGGTCCATTGTGCACTTTTGTGCAAGCGGCGCTGCTGGCGGCCACGCGGTGCACTACACTGTGCACTACAGGGTGGAGAGACCGGGCGCTCACTCCTCACACTCCACCGGCAAACTATCGCGCCAGCTAACGAGATCCAATTTAAAGTTGGGCGCGGCCCACACTATTAATTAAGAAGACGCGAAATAACGGGAGGCCTCGTTATTCGATGAGCAGAGCAGTCAGCCTTCCGCCTGACTTTCCGGACGCGGCCCCCCCCCCCCCCCCCCCCCCGGTGAGGTGTGGGCGGAACGCGGGCGGCATCGGCGTGGGTCAGTTGGGGTCAGTCGACTCGCCACCTCTCGCGAGGAGAAGCCGAGGTCGGGATCAACTCGGATCAACCGGACGATAGGGGGAGGCGCAGGACGGGGACGAGTCGGTAAAGTGGAGGCGGCCGTTTGGAGGCGATTGAGGGACTCACGCGTCCTGAAGCTTCAGTTCCTAGTGCGTTCAGCCTCCTAAATTAATGAACTCTGCAAGTTTCTCAAAACGCTCCACTTTTGCTTTGCCTCGGGCGTCTTGGTTGGCTTGCAGCTCAAGACAACTCAATGCTTCCTCGATGGGCAGAACGAAAAGGATGCACCTTGACCACCAGCGGAGTGAATATCGAAGCGTGTTTGAGTTGATTCCGGTTGGTTCCCAGTCCAAAGCGCCCTCCCTGCGGTCCCGTGGGGCGGTCGGGCGGCAATGCCACGGCGTGGGGTGAGCCGAATCGAACTGAATGCGTGAATGAAACAGACAGGCAGGCCCTGCCACGTATGCCTCAGTATGCCTCGCCGCCCCGGGCCCGTCCCGCTCCCATTGTCAGCCTAGTCGAGCCTCTGGCGAGGCCTCTGGCCGTCGTGGCCCCAACTTGTCCAACAATATCTCGGAACGCAGTACGCACCTACCGTTTAGCCGAAGAGAGGCTATTTCGCTCTTGTAGGCTGGCGTTGAGGCGGAAGGCCTGGAGGGGGAGGGGAGGGGGAGGGGGAGGGGGAGGGGGAGGGGGAGGGACGGACGCCAGGGACGCCGGTCATAGAAACTCCGGCGCGCGAGACCCGACCCCACAGCGCCTGGGGCATTCCTCTCTTAAGCCCCCTACAGTTCCACTCGCATCTCGCCCGCCCCGCCCCGCCCGCCCGCCCCGCCCCGCCCCGCCCCGCCCCGCCCCGCCCCGCCCCGCGCACTCGCAACAGCTCGGCATTCCAGTGCCTGGCGATGACGGACGCAAGTAAATCGTAGATCTGACCGTGTTGCCGGAGGTATTCCGGCCACCGCGCTCGCCGCGCCACTGCTGGACCAGGCAGGACCAGGCAGGACCTTTGCAGGGGCTGCGTTCAGGTCTCTGGGCCCGCCAGGCTCGCCTGGACTTGACGACTTGACTGGCTCCGCGAAGTACTTGCGCGGATGAGAACGCGTTGCTCGTCAGCCCGGCGAAACGTTGTTTTCGGGGCAACCCTGCGGAAAACGTACACAGGGACGCCTTGGCTTTCAAGGGAGTCGTTTGGAAACCAATGCCACTTTCCTGGGGCTCTCCAAGAGACACTTTCAACGAATATAGTTCGTGATTTTTTCGTTGCGAAGGAGGACAATGGCTGAATGTTCGGAAGACAGTGTTAACGTCAGCCATTTTTTTTTGCCTCCGAGGTTCGAAATCCCGGCCTACTTGTCCTCGCGGACGGGTGATTGTCATCCCTCCTCTCGTGGACACGTTGGCGCGACTATTGGCTGCGCCACTGCTGGCTCAGCCACTGCCTTCCTTGGCAGCGCCTTGGCGGCGCCCCAGAGTCGCCCATTACCACCTCATCCTGCGGTCACTCTGTCTCTCTCGCACCCACACGGGACGCCGCACGAGTGCGAGGGAGACAGAGCGGTGTGCTGCTGGCGGCCCCGATCCTGATCCCGTGTCGCCCAAGTCCCGATGTCCCCGATACGGTGCGGCAGACCTCCTCGTCCTTATCGGATGGCCGGCCAATGCGAGGGGCGTTAAGGGACCCGCCCGTCCCAGAGAAGTGCGGCTCATTCATGTCGAAAAAACGGCGAGGAACCTGGCTGTGGAGATGTGGAAGCACCTGTTCATCCCAACACTCGAAAAAGAGTGGTCACTGGCAGTGAATAATGGTGACCAGTCTAATTGAACCCAGTGGTTGTGACCGCGGTTCCGCGGGAAACCGACGAAGTTACACAGTCGGGTGGTCGGTCACGGTGGTATGGGGGTTGTGGCCCACGCCGCCAGTTTTTTTTTTCCAGTCTCGTTTTGTTTTCGCTCTGACAGGCTCCCCCATGCCGTTCAATTGTTTAGCAGACGTAAAACTCTTCTTTCGTGCCTGACGTGGCGTGGGGCCGCGTGGCGCCGCGTGGCTTGCTGGATGCTGCGTGCCGGGCCCCTTCTTGTCTTGACGGTCGAATAAACTTTCCTCCGGCGTGCGTGCGTGTGTGTGTGTGTGTGCAGCCCACACGCCCGGTGCAGTGTCGGTCGACATGCAACATTGAGCGGCGCCTTGAGCCCGTCAGGACCGTCAGGACCAGGGCGCTTTCCATGAGCTCCCCGACGCACAGTGGGCCAGAAGATCGGTGGGGGCGGCCAAAATTCTGGACGCGTTTTGAGCCCGCGCGGCCTCTAGGCGGGCTCCCTGCAGCAGACGGCTGGGCTGCCGGGGCTGCCGGGTCGGAGGGTAGTGGTTCATTGATACCGCCCCGTGGACCAATGTCATGCAACGTTAATGGCGCGAAGAACAACTTTGATTAGCCCCACGCGGCCGGGAAGTGCTGGAGTTGGCATCAGTGTGTGGCAGGGCACGGCACGGCCTGCCAGGGTCGCCTATCACGGCCTGCTTCGCCGCCGTCTCCGTCCCACACCGGGCGGGGGCGGCCCGGGGCGGCGCGCTCCGATGGGAGCGACGGAGATAGCGCGAGGACAGCTTATCGGGACTTGCGTGAGCTATGGCATGCCCGGCCGTGGCCGTGGCCGTGGCCCGACTGGGGTCCGACGTACCGCAGTCTGGCGTACAGCGGGTTTGATGAAACATCAAACTTGCCCCGGACCCAGCGCCACGCCACGCGGCAACGCAACGCAACGTGACGCGAAGCACTCCAATCATTGCTGAGGGCGCGGGGCGCCGCGGTACGGGGGGGCTGCTGTGCAGACTGAGAGTCGTTTTCGTCGCTGTGTCCCTCTCGCACCTGTACGGAACGCCCCGTGAGTGCGAGAGGGACAGAGCGACGACGCCCAGTCTGCTGGTGGGGCACAAGGAGCGGGGCGTGCTCGCCTTCGCGAAGCGCTTCGTGACGTGCTCGTGGCGGGGCTCCGTCAAGTCCCGAAAAATCCGACCTGCGGTTATTTCCCTCCACCCGTCTTCTAAAACATGACCGAGGCAAGCACGAGTCAGCGTGTGAGGCTTTCCCCAAACCCAAACCCAAACCAAACCGGGGAGCGAGAAAAAAGGTTTGCAGTAATAGGGCCTAACAGCGCGAATCCCCCACGCGGTGTGCCACTGCGCGTGCTTGCGGTGCCGCTAAGCGGAGCGTGGCACTCACGGAGGGGAGGGGGAGGGGGGGGGGGGGGAGGAAGGGGTTGCCAGTCGAATTGGCGACGCGGGCGGGCCGGGCTAGTCGTCGCGGTGTTTAGAAAAGGCAGGCAGGGCAGGGCAGCGCAGGGCCCAAGGCACCCTGGCAAAGGGAATAACGTATGGCCCGGTGAGGCGTGGCGGGCCGTGGCGGCGGAGGGTTGATATCACACACACACACACACACACACACACACACACACACACACACACACACACACACACACACACACGCGCGCGCCCACGCACGCCCGCTCCCCCGCCACGCTGCTTTCGCACGCGCAGTCATGCCGAGTTAATTAACTAGTTAAGTTAATTAATTCATTATCTATAGCGCGGTGGCAGCAGTAACAACAGGCACGCTCTCCTCGGAGGGGCGCGGGGAGCAGCCGGCGCGCGCAGCAAGCGGCAGGCGGCAGGGGCAAAGGAGGCCCACGGAGACGCGCCACACGGGCCGCTCAAAGCATGTGACACGGGATGACGACACAGTCACAGCGGTACAACGAATCCTAGGAAGGATTCCCACCGTTCGAAAACACGCACTCTCACCAAAGCCTGCAAAGCCCGACGAACGCGTAGCCGTCCCGCATCGTGCTTCAATACCCGGCCCGGCGAGGGGTAGCAGCAAGGTGGGGTGGAAGGGGGAGGCAAACCCACGCCGGGGCCTCGTCTCGACCTCACGACCTCATCCCGCAAAGCGATTCGTTTCTTGATTGAACGTGAAAAATTGACGAGCCGCTTTCATTCAATTCCTTTACGGTGTAGGGGCAAAGGGGCACTCGCGCGGTCGGCGGCTTGCCTTCCGATTCATTCGGCAAAAAAGGCTGGCCGGCTCAAATTTGGGGGCACGGTGAGCGAGAGAGAGAGAGAGAGAGAGAGAGAGAGAGAGAGAGAGAGAGAGAGAGAGAGAGAGAGAGAGAGAGAGAGTAGAGAGAGTAGAGAGGTCCTTTCGATGGACCGCTATAGGACGAACGGCCTGGGTGTAAACCAAAGGGTTGATTGAAAGAGGACCACACCAACCCCCCAAGGCCCCAGCCCCCTTGCCCTCAAGGTGTGTCCGCTGTGCCTCCACCGTAGTAGACCGCGCGGTCCTTGGAGTGCATCAGGCAGATCTCGCGAATCGGTTGGCTGGTTGCGTGGCAAGCATGCCGTGCGTGTTGGCTGTATCGCCGAGGTAAATAAGTCACAACCCGAGCCGATTGGTGGGTGCACCTGCAGTGTGAGTGTGACTGACCTCCCTCTGCAGACGACACAGGGGCGCAGGCGGGCGCGGCGGCGCAGCACTGCTGCAGCAGGGGAGGGGCAACTTTACGGCTGTTTTTAAGAGGAGCCCCTGCAGGCCGAGTATCATCCGGGTAATTGAATACATCAATGATGCAGCCAGCAGGCCGGCTGGACCGGCTGGACCATCCCAGAGGCCCCCGCCTCCCCGCCTCCCCGCCGCCCCGCTGTTCGGATGTCCGGCACATGTACATAAACACCCAGGAAGGCTAGGACACCCCGCCCCGCACCGCGTCCACCACCACCCCTGGGACCCTCGGACAAGGGGAGATGTGGCCGGCAGGACAACGGTGTTATCTTGTAAAGACTCTCGAGGTTGTCTATCCTGGTTCAGGAAGGTGGCTGAGGTCGTCGCCTTAGTGCCAACAAGGGCACTGAAGGAAACTAACTGGAATGAATCCAGGGTATTCATTTGTCGCGCTATCAGCGTGACCTATCCAGTACCCAAGCGCTGTTGCCTAATTGATCGAAATAGTATTCCCATGTGTGTGCACTCACCCATCTCAGTATTGCGCTTTACTCGTTCTGCTGCTCACTCACTTGTTACACGGCCACACCCTTGACACGTCACTTCCCTCCGAGTCGAATTTCTCATCAAATTCGCCTTACTTTCTCATAGGCAAGTCTGGGCAGTGCTGCACCCTGCCGGCCGGTCGCCACACTCTGGCCGTGTTACCTGACACCCCTGACCCGCAGGTGCGCAAACAGGGGCTGGCAAAAACGCCCCATGGAGGCACTGGGTCGTCCTAGGTCGTCGTCCCAGAGGGCAAGAGCAATGTGGTCCAAGTCGAAAACAGCTGGAAGATGGCTGCACCAATAAACGCTGGAGCAGCAATTCGCTCTCCAGCCCCGTCCTTTCACGGTCCAGCCGGCTTGTATTCATTTCCCTGGTCTTTCCCCGAGCTTCCCCACTCCAGCCGCCCGTCCCCTCGGCCAGGGCTCGGCCAGGGCTTACGGTGGAGGCGACGAGGATTCAGCTTGTCGCACGTTGCAATCACTTTTGACAGGGTTCAATCACTGAAGATGGCCCGGGAGCCTCGCCTCGCCCCGCCCCCTCTCTCTCTCTTTCGCCCGTTCATTGTCCTCGAGTTACCCTCATTAACTAGAAGCCTGCTACACCACCAGCTCTGTCTGCCCCGCCGCGCCCCGCCCCGCCCCACCGCGCCCCGCCCCGCCGGGTTGTAGTGGTTGGAGCGCCTCGCTGGTGCTGCTTGATCCGACAGGATTCCGCGCTAATTCCCCGCTAATTAAGGGCGGGCCGAGGCTGCCTGGCTGGCTGCCTGCCTGCCTGCCTGGCTTCGTCGGCGGCGTGCTCCACCTTGGCCTCTCGGCCTTGGGCCCCGCCGCGTGACCAGGCATGACCACGCACGGCCCGACGACGCACAGTCGCGGCCGAGTAGCCCACGCCACCTGCGGCCTGCCCGGCTGCCCGCCTGGCTGGAGGCAGGCCCGCCGAAGGTAGCCCGAACGTGCGTTTAGTCGTGGCATGTATGGAAAGACTTGCTAAGGGCCCCTTTCCGGGCCCTCGGCGCCCTCGGCTCGACGGCCCTTGGCAGAAGGGCTTGGGCCGAGGCTTGTGCCTACTTAGTGCCCCTGGCGGGGCCCTGGTGCCCCTTGGTGAAGGCCACGGCGCCACGGCGCGGCCAACATATCGGCCTCCCTGATGTGTGTGCTTGTCCACATCAAAGTGGCAACCCGGAGCACCTGGAGCTGCTTGAAGCAGGTGGGCCGCTGGGGCCGCCTGGGCCGCCCGCCCCTGGGCTGGTCGCTGCTGCTGGTGGCCCGGTCCGCAAGGGGTGGGCTGGGGATTCGAATGAAGAGAAGTGGCCAATATTCCCAGGAGCCAAACAGACCACTCTGGGCCCGCATGCCCGCCCGCCCCGACACTGACACAAGGACATACCCCTTCTCGTAGTCAAAGTCGAGTCTAACGTTCCTAATTCCATTCTAATTAAGCGACGTCCTGCCCCGCCAGGCAGGCAGCCAGGCAGGCAGCCAGGCGGTGGTCCCGCCCTTCTGTCGCCTCTCGCAGCTCCGCTGATCGATGATCCACTCAATCCATTACAGTGGGCATGCCGACAAGGCTCGACCGTCGTCTCGGCCATTTCGGCCAGGGTGCCGAAAAGGGACGCCTTTTAAGTTTAAATTTCGCACTGGTTCCCTACAGCATTTTCGACCCCAACAACTCTTTGAATGCCTCAAAGTATATTTTGACACAGTATTCTTCAACTTTCCATTTTCCCCTGCTTTGTCTCCCTTCTTCACCGCCCTTGCTTGCCCCTCTCCCTGCCGCGAAAGCCACAAACATCCATTGCCCTTTTCCTTCGTCCCCTATGTTAATGAACGAAGCGCCTGAGCTGCGCCCTCTGACCCTCTCTATGGATGTGTGTGTGTGAGTGTCTGTGTGTGTGCTGAGGGTGTGTGTGTGTGTAGTCTCCAACGTGTTGTCACCACGCGCCGAAATGTCAATGTAAATTCCCTCCGCGCACTGGACTGGCGAGGACCCAGGTTCGGCCGCGGGCAGGGTGAAGCTGATGAGCCTGACCGCAGTGAGGATGAGGCACTGCCTGTGCTACCCCACTGCCTCGACGGCCACACTGCCGGTAGCACTCGCGTTGTAACGGTGTATCGGTGCAAGCCCCACAGAGTGCCCCCAGGTAGACTGGCTGTGCGATCTGTTTACATTCCCACTCACATGTCAGTCCGTCATAAACTGCGTTCCGTTTTTGGACCCTCGCGTGCCGGGGCGAACATTCTGCTGTGGAAGAATGCGTGAAATGGGGTGGCCTGGCCGAACCCTGCGCAAATACCTTATCCGTGTTCTGGACCGTTGACGGACCCCGGCAGGCAGGCAGGCAGGCGGTCAGGCAACACCTGGCCTAGCTTGGCCTCGGCCCGGCTTGCCCTGGCGCGCCCTGGCTGGCCTTTCGTGCATTCCTCGGCCCCTGCGGTGTATTGTATTCGCGCTGACCGCGGCCGGAATCTCGCCACAATTATTCTGACGATAATTGAAGAGCTTTTGTTCGACGTTCGGACAATGACTTCGCTCCATTCCGCCGTGTGTGTGTGTGTGCGCGTGTGTATTGCTTTATGGATTTCTCGGGTCTTTATTTTCGCGGTCTCTGACCGCCGTAACGTTATTTGCGTTTTTAATTAATGTTTGAAACAACGCCGGTGCTGACACTAACGAAAGGGAAGGACTACTGTGACTGTACAAGTCATATCGAGGAGGGGTGGGTCTCAAGCCAGAGACATGATGCCTTCACTTATTACACTCTGGCCCCTCTTTCGAGGAAAGGGATACTTACTGATGGACTGGCTGTGCAGGGTTCAACAAATGGAAATTTTATCATAATTGCCGGTTTACTTCAGTTTTTTTTTTTTTTGCGTTTTTTTGAGCGGAGGTAGATGGTGCTCGGTGGGTTGGTCGGTGCCCTGCGGACAGCGGAAGTGTCCAATGGTCAGTTTATCATTTATTTTATTTTTCACGAGCAGTGGCCGCTGGAGAGGGCTGGAAGAACAAAAATAAAAACTGCTCAGATTTTAAAAAAATACTTTTCTTTTTTTTTTGCCCCGTGATGCGTGTTTGTTTTTGTTTCCATGTTTATATGGCGTTTGGGGAGACAACAGCACAGGGGTAGCATTGTGCTTGTAATCCCCCTCGGGGCTCTCCCCCTCCCCTCCCCCTTTACGCTTCAAAATGTGCTTGCCGCGCAAAGTACGCAGAGACAGACAGACAGTCAAACTGAGCCTGCGAGTGTCTGTCCGCAGTGCCACTCCATGAGGTCCACGCCGATCCAGACGCCAGTCCACCACACCAAAGTCGAACGCTTTCGAGGCTGGGGAGAGATATTGTCGAATTCACTCCACGCGTCCGCATTGCCACGGCCACGTCGGCCGCGGCCTCTCCGGAAACATCATCTCCCCCGTGATTGCAGCGGAACGACCGGAAGGACTGACAGGCCGACGGGATTATCGCACCTGTGTGTGTGTGTGTGGAACACTCTCCCGGAGTGATTTTTAAAAGGAAGTGAATAATAAAAGGAAAGCGAAACGCTGCGATCCATCACGGCGCGCACGTCGAGGTTGTCTCAAGCGGCCGCCATAGGAGTGGCTTTTAATTTCGCGCGCTCGAGTCTGTTTTTCTTTCAAGTTTTTGTCGTCAGCTCCGCACGTCCGAATCAATGTTTAACTCCAGTGCGTCCACTTGAAAACGGAGGCGTGGGAAACTGTTGGCCACTGTTGGAGTCTCTTCTCCATACCGTGCCCAGTGCGGGGCACTTGGAGAACCCCTTCCCCTTGTCTTGCGGCGGCAAGTTTGAATCGCGTCGAGCATGGCAACGCATTGAGGGGCTGGTCATCAAACATGCATGTCGTGTCATTCGGGCCTAACGCGGGGAAGCCCCGCCACGCCCGCCCGCCCGCCAAGCCCCCGCAAGGCCGCAGGGAAGCCCGGCGGGGCGGAGCGTGGCGACTCGGAGGGGTTATGGCCGGGGAAGGCGAGTTTTACATCTCGCGGTGTGTTCGCGTACACGCCACGTTTGACGTTGTTGAATGCACCGTCAAAAAAAAATTCACGGTGAGCATATTCCTGAAGAAGCAACAAGTCACGTGGTGTTGGTGTCTTATTTTTGCGCGTTCTCTCGAGCTTCTTTCGCTGCCAGCCGCTGGATTATCGACTTCCACTCGGCGGTCTCGGCTCTCCCTGCCACTCTGTGAATCCCAGCGAGACTCTCGGTGCCACCTTCCCGAACGTGCGCGGCACGCTGCGCTCCACGTCGTGAGGAGCCGTGCCAAGCCCAGCCCGCCCCGGCCCAGCCTGCCAAAAGCCCTTGTTGAGCATGTGCAGGTTGGAGGCGAACCGCCGCGAACCGCGGCCCGCCGTGCCAGAGACCGATTCCAGAAGGCCTGTCCCTGTCTCTCTCGCACCCCGTGCACGGCGTGCCGTACGCCCCGCGAGTGCGACAGAGACGGAACCACGACGGGGCGACTCCTTCAGCCCGCGGGCCCCCGCCCCTCGGCCACTTGACGGGGAACGTTATTTTGGCGGCCAAAAGTGTTCCCCGCCGCCAGGGGCTTCCAGTGTGGCGGGCCTCGCAGACACGCAGCTCACGTGCCGCGCTCATCCGGGCCACGCCGCCACCGCCACGCCCGCAGCGCCAATCGGACGGTTTATCTGCCTGTGGTTAGCGCGGATGTGGCGGATAGCTTGAGGACCCTGCGAGTGTGTGTGAGTGTGTGTGTGCGTGTGCGATTCCTCATGCAGCCCTCGTCCGAGCGGCCGGCCGTCGTCCGACCCCTGCCTCTGCCCCGAGCCCCCGAACCGGAGTTGAGTTTCCCATTCCCAATCAATTACAAGGAACAAGAATCCGCGTAATCTCCATCGCCACTGCCGGGCCAATCTATCTGTGTGTCTGTGTGTCTGTCTGTGTGTCTGTCTGTCCGTCCGTCCGTCCGAGCCACGCATGTCGTGCTTGGCGGTGCGTCGCGGCGTCCCGGCGTCGCGTGCCGGAGACAAGAGACCTGTATAAATAAGGACGTTGGTGAATTCTTGACGACGAGGACGAAGCCCTCGAGGACGTCGCCGAGGTGCGGCTCCGCCCCCTGTCCCCGCCCTCTGGCGGCAGTTCGGTTCGCGGAAAAAGGAAACAAGAATACACAAGTGGTTAAATTTGGAGAAATAAAAAATTTGCAACAGCAGTAGTTGGATGATTTCGAAAGTCGGTCTACACACAGAGAGGCCGTAGAGAGATTCTTTTCCGGGGCCGTCTCCTCGCTGGCGCCTCCCCGGTCAGCACACTGGCCAGGCCCTTTCATGACTCGTTAAAAGCTGGCCAAGCTAGTGGCCAAGCTGGCCATGGGTTATGCATCGCCTACAGGATCCCCCTTGTCTCCTCCGAACGCTACGCGTGAAGCGAGAGCGCCCTGTTGAATTTGCGTGGTGCGGCATGTGTGGCGGCCCCAAGGCCTTGCCCAAGGCCGTCCCTCTGGCCAGGTGCTGACAGCTCTGCCTGCATTATTTACAGCGCATCAGGCTGGACCGGGAAGGCGGTAAAGAGCCCTTCCAGTGGCGGCCCCGGCCTGGCCCCGGCCTGGCCCCGGCCTGGTCCTGCCAGCGGTCACGGCCTCACGGCGTGCCGGACAATCTGCCCCTTTTCCTTGTCGCAAATCAGCTTACCCGGCATAGCGAACGAGCGGACCATGAGCTGGATTGGAGCCTGCGCTAGCCTGCGCTGCAGACCGAGAGTCGTCCTCGTCGCTCTGTCCCCCTCGCACCAAAAGGGGACGCTGTACGAGTGCGAGAGAGGCAGAACGACTCTCGGAATCAGTCTGGTGGTGGACGGGCCCACTGGAAGGCCGCGCGAGGCCGCCGACGCCGCCAATGCGAGGAGGGTGGGGACAGAAGGGTTGCGAATCTGTTGTCGGTCCCAAAGCAAATGTACTTACCGCGGACCGGCCGTGCTGGTTCATTCAGTGGATTACCTTCGCCGTCGAGGCGGTTGGTTTGCGCGTCCATGTTCCCGTGGACTCTGTTATACTCCAGATGATTATGCCTGGATGCCTGCAAGTGTCGGCAAGTGTGGGTCCGAAGTGCGACCATCCGAAGTGCGACCATTCACAGATTCCGCATACTACCCCGTATAAGGAAACCAAACGAGTACTAACCGAAAAATTTGAAAGGGAAAAGAAAAAATTTGAACTCTACACCCCCTCCCCAGTCTTAATGGGGAGGCCTCCTGCTTTACTTCGGTGTTCGGGATGGGAACCGGTGCTATCAGGTACCTGGGGTTAATCCCGTCAGCGACCCAAGCGTTCGCCGGGGGACCCAGTAGGACCCCAAAGCTCAGGCAGTAGGGTGAGAGCACCCAGTACGAAGCTCTTTGAGGGGCGGGACGTAGAGTGAGACGACAGAGAGACAGAGAGAGACTCAGACAGAGAAGAGGTTTGGTGGGAGCTTCTTGTTTTCGTAGGGTTGGTTGTGTACCCCATGGTACCCCCACTGTCCGGCGCTCCCGTACCGAACATACAGCGTTTTAGGCCAGCTTCAAAGGACTTATCATCGCCTCCCCGACGAATCAAGGAGGCACCACCCGCAACCACACACCGGATGGTCTGGATTGATGGATCAAATACGCCATCGCTCCAGTGCCGAGGCCAACCCGCCGAAGCGGATTTCTTTTTTGACACCCACAGGTCGTCGTCCCAGAGGGCAAGAGCAATGTGGTCCAAGTCGAAAACAGCTGGAAGATGGCTGCACCAATAAACGCTGGAGCAGCAATTCGCTCTCCAGCCCCGTCCTTTCACGGTCCAGCCGGCTTGTATTCATTTCCCTGGTCTTTCCCCGAGCTTCCCCACTCCAGCCGCCCGTCCCCTCGGCCAGGGCTCGGCCAGGGCTTACGGTGGAGGCGACGAGGATTCAGCTTGTCGCACGTTGCAATCACTTTTGACAGGGTTCAATCACTGAAGATGGCCCGGGAGCCTCGCCTCGCCCCGCCCCCTCTCTCTCTCTTTCGCCCGTTCATTGTCCTCGAGTTACCCTCATTAACTAGAAGCCTGCTACACCACCAGCTCTGTCTGCCCCGCCGCGCCCCGCCCCGCCCCACCGCGCCCCGCCCCGCCGGGTTGTAGTGGTTGGAGCGCCTCGCTGGTGCTGCTTGATCCGACAGGATTCCGCGCTAATTCCCCGCTAATTAAGGGCGGGCCGAGGCTGCCTGGCTGGCTGCCTGCCTGCCTGCCTGGCTTCGTCGGCGGCGTGCTCCACCTTGGCCTCTCGGCCTTGGGCCCCGCCGCGTGACCAGGCATGACCACGCACGGCCCGACGACGCACAGTCGCGGCCGAGTAGCCCACGCCACCTGCGGCCTGCCCGGCTGCCCGCCTGGCTGGAGGCAGGCCCGCCGAAGGTAGCCCGAACGTGCGTTTAGTCGTGGCATGTATGGAAAGACTTGCTAAGGGCCCCTTTCCGGGCCCTCGGCGCCCTCGGCTCGACGGCCCTTGGCAGAAGGGCTTGGGCCGAGGCTTGTGCCTACTTAGTGCCCCTGGCGGGGCCCTGGTGCCCCTTGGTGAAGGCCACGGCGCCACGGCGCGGCCAACATATCGGCCTCCCTGATGTGTGTGCTTGTCCACATCAAAGTGGCAACCCGGAGCACCTGGAGCTGCTTGAAGCAGGTGGGCCGCTGGGGCCGCCTGGGCCGCCCGCCCCTGGGTTGGTGGCTGCTGCTGGTGGCCCGGTCCGCAAGGGGTGGGCTGGGGATTCGAATGAAGAGAAGTGGCCAATATTCCCAGGAGCCAAACAGACCACTCTGGGCCCGCATGCCCGCCCGCCCCGACACTGACACAAGGACATACCCCTTCTCGTAGTCAAAGTCGAGTCTAACGTTCCTAATTCCATTCTAATTAAGCGACGTCCTGCCCCGCCAGGCAGGCAGCCAGGCAGGCAGCCAGGCGGTGGTCCCGCCCTTCTGTCGCCTCTCGCAGCTCCGCTGATCGATGATCCACTCAATCCATTACAGTGGGCATGCCGACAAGGCTCGACCGTCGTCTCGGCCATTTCGGCCAGGGTGCCGAAAAGGGACGCCTTTTAAGTTTAAATTTCGCACTGGTTCCCTACAGCATTTTCGACCCCAACAACTCTTTGAATGCCTCAAAGTATATTTTGACACAGTATTCTTCAAACTTTCCATTTTCCCCTGCTTTGTCTCCCTTCTTCACCGCCCTTCCTTGTCCCTCTCCCTGCCGCGAAAGCCACAAACATCCATTGCCCTTTTCCTTCGTCCCCTATGTTAATGAACGAAGCGCCTGAGCTGCGCCCTCTGACCCTCTCTTTGGATGTTGTGTGTGAGTGTCTGTGTGTGTGGTGAGGGGGGGGGGGGGGGGGTGTAGTCTCCAACGTGTTGTCACCACGCGCCGAAATGTCAATGTAAATTCCCTCCGCGCACTGGACTGGCGAGGACCCAGGTTCGGCCGCGGGCAGGGTGAAGCTGATGAGCCTGACCGCGGTGAGGATGAGGCACTGCCTGCACATGTGCTACCCCACTGCCTCGACGGCCACACTGCCGGTAGCACTCGCGTTGTAACGGTGTATCGGTGCAAGCCCCACAGAGTGCCCCCAGGTAGACTGGCTGTGCGATCTGTTTACATTCCCACTCACATGCCAGTCCGTCATAAACTGCGTTCCGTTTTTGGACCCTCGCGTGCTGGGGCGAACATTCTGCTGTGGAAGAATGCGTGAAATGGGGTGGCCTGGCCGAACCCTGCGCAAATACCTTATCCGTGTTCTGGACCGTTGACGGACCCCGGCAGGCAGGCAGGCAGGCGGTCAGGCAACACCTGGCCTAGCTTGGCCTCGGCCCGGCTTGCCCTGGCGCGCCCTGGCTGGCCTTTCGTGCATTCCTCGGCCCCTGCGGTGTATTGTATTCGCGCTGACCGCGGCCGGAATCTCGCCACAATTATTCTGACGATAATTGAAGAGCTTTTGTTCGACGTTCGGACAATGACTTCGCTCCATTCCGCCGTGTGTGTGTGCGCGCGTGTGTATTGCTTTATGGATTTCTCGGGTCTTTATTTTCGCGGTCTCTGACCGCCGTAACGTTATTTGCGTTTTTAATTAATGTTTGAAACAACGCCGGTGCTGACACTAACGAAAGGGAAGGACTACTGTGACTGTACAAGTCATATCGAGGAGGGGTGGGTCTCAAGCCAGAGACATGATGCCTTCACTTATTACACTCTGGCCCCTCCTTTCGAGGAAAGGGATACTTACTGATGGACTGGCTGTGCAGGGTTCAACAAATGGAAATTTTATCATAATTGCCGGTTTACTTCAGTTTTTTTTTTTTTTGCGTTTTTTTGAGCGGAGGTAGATGGTGCTCGGTGGGTTGGTCGGTGCCCTGCGGACAGCGGAAGTGTCCAATGGTCAGTTTATCATTTATTTTATTTTTCACGAGCAGTGGCCCGCTGGAGAGGGCTGGAAGAACAAAAATAAAAACTGCTCAGATTTTAAACAAAATACTTTTTTTTTTCGCCCCGTGATGCGTGTTTGTTTTTGTTTCCATGTTTATATGGCGTTTGGGGAGACAACAGCACAGGGGTAGCATTGTGCTTGTAATCCCCCTCGGGGCTCTCCCCCTCCCCCTCCCCTCCCCCTTTACGCTTCAAAATGTGCTTGCCGCGCAAAGTACGCAGAGACAGTCAAACTGGGCCTGCGAGTGTCTGTCCACAGTGCCACTCCATGAGGTCCACGCCGATCCAGACGCCAGTCCACCACACCAAAGTCGAACGCTTTCGAGGCTGGGGAGAGATATTGTCGAATTCACTCCACGCGTCCGCATTGCCACGGCCACGTCGGCCGCGGCCTCCCCGGAAACATCATCTCCCCCGTGATTGCAGCGGAACGACCGGAAGGACTGACAGGCCGACGGGATTATCGCACCTCTGTGTGTGTGTGTGGAACACTCTCCCGGAGTGATTTTTAAAAGGAAGTGAATAATAAAAGGAAAGCGAAACGCTGCGATCCATCACGGCGCGCACGTCGAGGTTGTCTCAAGCGGCCGCCATAGGAGTGGCTTTTAATTTCGCGCGCTCGAGTCTGTTTTTCTTTCAAGTTTTTGTCGTCAGCTCCGCACGTCCGAATCAATGCTTAACTCCAGTGCGTCCACTTGAAAACGGAGGCGTGGGAAACTGTTGGCCACTGTTGGAGTCTCTTCTCCATACCGTGCCCAGTGCGGGGCACTTGGAGAACCCCTTCCCCTTGTCTTGCGGCGGCAAGTTTGAATCGCGTCGAGCATGGCAACGCATTGAGGGGCTGGTCATCAAACATGCATGTCGTGTCATTCGGGCCTAACGCGGGGAAGGCCCCGCCACGCCCCGCCCCGCCCCGCCAAGCCCCCGCAAGGCCGCAGGGAAGCCCGGCGGGGCGGGGCGTGGCGACTCGGAGGGGTTATGGCCGGGGAAGGCGAGTTTTACATCTCGCGGTGTGTTCGCGTACACGCCACGTTTGACGTTAATGTTGAATGCACCGTCAAAAAAAAATTCACGTCGAGCATATTCTTGAAGAAGCAACAAGTCACGTGGTGTTGGTGTCTTATTTTTGCGCGTTCTCTCGAGCTTCTTTCGCTGCCAGCCATGGATTATCGACTTCCACTCGGCGGTCTCGGCTCTCCCTGCCACTCTGTGAATCCCAGCGAGACTCTCGGTGCCACCTTCCCGAACGTGCGCGGCACGCTGCGCTCCACGTCGTGAGGAGCCGTGCCAAGCCCAGCCCGCCCCGGCCCAGCCTGCCAAAAGCCCTTGTTGAGCATGTGCAGGTTGGAGGCGGACCGCCGCGAACCGCGGCCCGCCGTGCCAGAGACCGATTCCAGAAGGCCTGACCCTGTCTCTCTCGCACCCCGTGCACGGCGTGCCGTACGCCCCGCGAGTGCGACAGAGACGGAACCACAACGGGGCGACTCCTTCAGCCCGCGGGCCCCCGCCCCTCGGCCACTTGACGGGGAACGTTATTTTGGCGGCCAAAAGTGTTCCCCGCCGCCAGGGGCTTCCAGTGTGGCGGGCCTCGCAGACACGCAGCTCACGTGCCGCGCTCATCCGGGCCACGCCGCCACCGCCACGCCCGCAGCGCCAATCGGACGGTTTATCTGCCTGTGGTTAGCGCGGATGTGGCGGATAGCTTGAGGACCCTGCGAGTGTGTGTGAGTGTGTGTGTGCGTGTGCGATTCCTCATGCAGCCCTCGTCCGAGCGGCCGGCCGTCGTCCGACCCCTGCCTCTGCCCCGAGCCCCCGAACCGGAGTTGAGTTTCCCATTCCCAATCAATTACAAGGAACAAGAATCCGCGTAATCTCCATCGCCACTGCCGGGCCAATCTATCTGTGTGTCTGTGTGTCTGTCTGTGTGTCTGTCTGTCCGTCCGTCCGTCCGAGCCACGCATGTCGTGCTTGGCGGTGCGTCGCGGCGTCCCGGCGTCGCGTGCCGGAGACAAGAGACCTGTATAAATAAGGACGTTGGTGAATTCTTGACGACGAGGACGAAGCCCTCGAGGACGTCGCCGAGGTGCGGCTCCGCCCCCTGTCCCCGCCCTCTGGCGGCAGTTCGGTTCGCGGAAAAAAGGAAACAAGAATACACAAGTGGTTAAATTTGGAGAAATAAAAAATTTGCAACAGCAGTAGTTGGATGATTTCGAAAGTCGGTCTACACACAGAGAGGCCGTAGAGAGATTCTTTTCCGGGGCCGTCTCCTCGCTGGCGCCTCCCCGGTCAGCACACTGGCCAGGCCCTTTCATGACTCGTTAAAAGCTGGCCAAGCTAGTGGCCAAGCTGGCCATGGGTTATGCATCGCCTACAGGATCCCCCTTGTCTCCTCCGAACGCTACGCGTGAAGCGAGAGCGCCCTGTTGAATTTGCGTGGTGCGGCATGTGTGGCGGCCCCAAGGCCTTGCCCAAGGCCGTCCCTCTGGCCAGGTGCTGACAGCTCTGCCTGCATTATTTACAGCGCATCAGGCTGGACCGGGAAGGCGGTAAAGAGCCCTTCCAGTGGCGGCCCCGGCCTGGCCCCGGCCTGGCCCCGGCCTGGTCCTGCCAGCGGTCACGGCCTCACGGCGTGCCGGACAATCTGCCCCTTTTCCTTGTCGCAAATCAGCTTACCCGGCATAGCGAACGAGCGGACCATGAGCTGGATTGGAGCCTGCGCTAGCCTGCGCTGCAGACCGAGAGTCGTCCTCGTCGCTCTGTCCCCCTCGCACCAAAAGGGGACGCTGTACGAGTGCGAGAGAGGCAGAGCGACGAAAACGACTCTCGGAATCAGTCTGGTGGTGGACGGGCCCACTGGAAGGCCGCGCGAGGCCGCCGACGCCGCCAATGCGAGGAGGGTGGGGACAGAAGGGTTGCGAATCTGTTGTCGGTCCCAAAGCAAATGTACTTACCGCGGACCGGCCGTGCTGGTTCATTCAGTGGATTACCTTCGCCGTCGAGGCGGTTGGTTTGCGCGTCCATGTTCCCGTGGACTCTGTTATACTCCAGATGATTATGCCTGGATGCCTGCAAGTGTCGGCAAGTGTGGGTCCGAAGTGCGACCATTCACAGATTCCGCATACTACCCCGTATAAGGAAACCAAACGAGTACTAACCGAAAAATTTGAAAGGGAAAAGAAAAAATTTGAACTCTACACCCCCTCCCCAGTCTTAATGGGGAGGCCTCCTGCTTTACTTCGGTGTTCGGGATGGGAACCGGTGCTATCAGGTACCTGGGGTTAATCCCGTCAGCGACCCAAGCGTTCGCCGGGGGACCCAGTAGGACCCCAAAGCTCAGGCAGTAGGGTGAGAGCACCCAGTACGAAGCTCTTTGAGGGGCGGGACGTAGAGTGAGACGACAGAGAGACAGAGAGAGACTCAGACAGAGAAGAGGTTTGGTGGGAGCTTCTTGTTTTCGTAGGGTTGGTTGTGTACCCCATGGTACCCCCACTGTCCGGCGCTCCCGTACCGAACATACAGCGTTTTAGGCCAGCTTCAAAGGACTTATCATCGCCTCCCCGACGAATCAAGGAGGCACCACCCGCAACCACACACCGGATGGTCTGGATTGATGGATCAAATACGCCATCGCTCCAGTGCCGAGGCCAACCCGCCGAAGCGGATTGCTTTTTAGACACCCACAGCGGAGTGGCCAGGTGAATGTGACTCTGACCACTACGCTATCACGCTTGTACGTCTGGCAGCGTGTTGGACGACGGGTTTGAGTTGCACTGGGAGGAAGGCGGTCGAAAAATGTAATGAAATGATGGGATTCGATCCCCGGACCCCGCCATCGGGATCACACGACTTTACGCTCTCGGCCACCACGGCCCATGATGAGGGGATCAGCGTGAGGTGGGTTCTTGACGCAACAGGGCTCGACCGACCCGGTCAAAATTTCGCAAGAAGTTGGGGGAGTCGAACCGCCGACCCTAGCGCTGAGAACCGACGCCTCTACTCCCTGGACCACCACGTCCCATGCTCGGAGCGGGCTCACGTTTACGGGTTTGAACCGCACTGGGTGAGGCAGTACAATTAAATGGAAATATTTGTTAGGAGTCGAACCTCCGGCATGTGGGCCTGTTGCACACGGCTCCGCTCTCATGGCCTCGAACCACCACCCTTAGGATAGCAAGTCGAAAAAACTTTTGTGATGCTGGTATTCGAACGCCGGCCTGCGGTAACTCGATCCCACGTCTCTAACCTCTCGGCTATCACAGCAGTTGTGAAACGCGATGGATCATCTGCCTTCATTAACGTTCGTTGAATGAGATTATTTTTGCCAGCGTGCGTGCAGTCTGTGTGAGTCCTTATGGGTGGCCCCGCGGCCCCGCCTGTCGGTGTCGTGCGCAGTAGGCTCATTCCGAGAGTCGTCGCTCTGTCTCTCTCGCACCTGTACGGGACGCCCCATGAGTGCGAGAGAGACAGAGCGATGACTCTCGGAATGAGTCTACAGGTACGACGACACGGCGCGGCGCCCGGAGCGAAGCGTCCGCTTTCATTCAGACACGCTTCTTGGAGACGATTTATTTATTTGGTCGCCTTCTCGTGAAAAGGAGACGGAATTGCGCGGTTGGAGCTCTTCTTTCTTTCTCTTTTTTTTTGTATCGGCGCCCTGCTCTATTAAAGCAAGAACACGCACGCCCATTTCCATATTATCACGCCATTTTCGGGGCGTCTCCTTTTTTTTTTATTTTGTTGTTGTTTTTTCTTCTCTCTCCTCGCGGGGAATTCCTCGAAGAATGTCTGGCTGCGGTCTCCGCAGCGCGGCGCGGCGGCGTCTCAAACCGAATAGCTTTGAAACTGTCGGACTGCATACGACGAAAAAAGAGACGAAATGTTGGTCGGCCCCACCGTCTCTCTGTTGTTCCTGACTTTTTAAAAATGCTGTGAATTTTACCTATGCAGCACACAGTTTCCCACCCTGTCCACCGATGGAGCTCGCTTGATAAGAAGATTGCTGTGGTCCCTCTGTGTTTGCTCACCAGAATTTGCAAGATTTCTGGGATCTCTCCATGTCTGCGTTTGACCAGTAATTTGAAAACGCCTCTTAACCTGCCTGGCCCTCCGCTTCGGACTTGGCTCCCGCCGGCCCGACCTGCTCGCATACACCGCGCACTCAGTCCACACAGTGCCCTGGTCCAGCGCGGCACGCCACGCCACGCCACGGTCTCACATGGGGCGCGCGCTTCGCATTTCAAATATTTTAACAAGACGGCGCGCGGGTTGCTTCTGCGGGCCTTCCCCCCCCCCTCCCCCTCTCCACCCGAATCCCGCACGGGGAGAGATCTGACCACCCGGCGTCCGGGGAGGGCAAGGAGGAAAGGAGAACATACCCCGTCGGGAGGGGGCGTTTAGTTTAAGCGCGATGTGTGCTTCGCCGTGCTACGGGCCGCGGCCAGCTGAGTGTGTGTGTGTGTGTGTGTGTGCGTGTGTGTGTGTGCGCGCGCGTGTGTGTGTGTGACGAGAAAAGAAAGCAGGTTCCTTGCCGTGAATATGGCCAGCCTCTCCGCGCCGCAAGCGACCCACTGCGGCCCTCTCTCTCGTGTTTTCGTTTCCGCCGTTTGGCGCTACACTGGCGCCATTGGCGGCGTATGATGCTTGCGCTAAGTGAAATGATTGGCGGACCGTTTTGGCGGCGAGTTTGTTCACGTGCCGCCGTCTGGACACGCTGATGGACGGACAGTAGCCGCGGGCCGGGGAAGCAATTACGCTCTCACTCACACGCGCGCGCGCACACACACACACACACACAGGGAGAGTCTCGCAAATACTCGCATTGCCCGATGTGAAGGTTTGGCCGGTCGGCTCGGCTCGCATCCCCCGTCCCGCCCGTTCTGCAGAAGGCCGGCGCGGGGCCGCCCTCGGAATGATATGTAAATCACGGGCAGGCCTAATTCCGCTTAGTTCTTCTTTTTTTTTGCTCCTGGAGGGAAAGGGATGAGGAAGTGGTTGGGGAAATTGGGCGCAGCAGGTAGAAACTCTGTGTGTGTGTGTGTGTTTGTCTTTGTGTGTGTGGAATAAAAGCAATCCCAGCGAAACCGGCGGAAATGGAAGCGGAGGTTGGAAAATAAAAACAATATCAACTGTCGTCGTCGACCGTGGAGGTATAAATCGTGACCGCGGCCGAATGGCTTTCGTTGCTGCGCGCCATCACACAGGTCGAGGGTTCGATACCGCGTCCGACCGTCACAATTTTTGTTCCCTTCGTCCCGCGATGAACCGCGATGTCCGGAACGTCTGAAAAATGTGAACCGAAGGAGAGTCGCTAAATGGGGCTCGAATCGAACGTGTGACCCCATCAATGGATTGCTCTTTGAACGCGGAATCCATTGGTGGGGTCACACGGCCAAGGCACTGCCGGGCACGCCAGGTGTGGCACCGGGCATGCGGGTCGCCCACCCTCCGCCCCGCCCCGCCCCACCCCGCCTCGCCGGCCGAGTCCGCCCACGCTGCTTCCCCCTTAACTGTACGCGCCCGCTCGGCTAGCCCGGGCTAGCCCGCCAGCCCGCACGGCCAGCCGGTGACCGTCCACACATTGTTAGAGCTAACGACAAGACTCTGCAAGCTGCCCTGCGCTGCCCCCTCCCCTCCCCTCCCCTCCGGCCCTTCTTGTTATCATACACAGTCCGTCGGCCTTCGGTCGCCTTGCGCTGCGCTCGCCGCGCTGCACGGCCACTCCAATGGAAGTATTGGTCGTCAGCTTAGCCGTGCATGCAGCCCTCATTCCAGAGAGTCTCGCTCCGTCTCTCTCCCACCGACAGAGAGTGCGACAGAGACGGCCATGATTATGGCGGTGGCTCATCCGTCTCGGCCGAGTCTTCGTCATCCTTTTCCTCTGCTCCGAAGCCTGGCGGGTCCTCCATTCCGCATGCACCTGGAAACCCCAGGGAATGACACAGAACACTCGCGGGGCTTCGACAACTCACCCTGACTTGGCCATGTCGTGGAGGTTGCGGATTCTTCATTGGTAACTACACCGCACTGCAGTGCATCAGTTTTTCATACCTGCGGGAACGTTTAGCCAGCCCCAGCAGAGGCAATCCGTTCGATCCGCATCGCCCCTTCGCGCCAGATTAGAGAGAGAGAGAGAGAGGGGGGGAAAGCTTTGCTTTCCGGACCGACGCCCAGCCGGGAAGCTTCCTCAGAAATCTCTCTCTCTCTCTCTCTCTCTCTCTCTCTCTCTCTCTCTCTCTCTCTCTCTCTCTCTCTCTCTCTCTCTCTCTCTCTCCCACTCCTGATGGACGTGCGGGGCTGTAGGCACAGGGGTGAAACACGGCGATGGCAAGAATCGGGCTCAGCAGGTACACTGAGTGTGTGTGTGTGTGTGTGTGTGCATGCATGTGTGTGTTTCGGACGGATGGCGAGTTTGCACGTGGCGCACCGCGTTCTGGAGAATGCCAGCAGCAGATGAATCATGCATGCTGCTCACCGCATTCGCAACGTTCCGATGGCGAACAGCCCGCCCCGCCCCGCCCCGCCCCGCTTTGCACGCCCCGTCGGCCAGAAAGACGGACCGGCCACGCTAACGGCCGCGAGGAATCCGGACCGCCACAGTGTTGCCACACAAGTGGGCGAAAATGACCGCGACACTGTATAGTGTCTTGCATCGTGGCTCGCAGTGTAGTAGTTTGCAGTGGCAAGTCTGGCCGAGGCTGGCGCCCGCCGAGTCGGGGGTAGGCCACGCGGTGCGCAGGGCTGCCGGCCGGCTGCCTACCTCACAGGCGCTCGCCGCTCCAAACTTGCTGCCTCCCTCCATCTTCCTCCCTCGTCCAAGTCGACGAGAAAACCAAATTCAAACTGCAAAACTATTTTTTACTCATAGAAACCGTCGTCGTCAAATCATTTCCCGGTTTTCTGCCGTCCCTCCCAGAGGAGGGCGCCCCACGACGGTGGCGCACACACTCGCCGTCCAATGGCGATCCTTCTTTTTTTGTTCGACTCTTATGGCCCTTATGGACGGGGATACCTCGTTATGTCACGTTACTACGCACATTTGTAGACACACACACACACACACACACACACACACACACGGAACTCCGTCGAGAGTTGACCACCACGGGCAGAAGGGATAGGGCCGCCTTGTCCAGTAGTCCCCCTTATTATCCTCTTCTTTACCTTATGGCTTTCTCTCTCTCTTTCTTTCTTTCTCTCTCTGTTCACGGTGGACTTCCCCCTTCCCTCGTCATATGTTTCCGTTCCTCCATTGCCAATTATTCCACTTGTTATTGAGATGCAACCAGGCGGACGCAGACCCCTTGTGCCTGTGTGTGTGTGCATGTGTGTGCGCGCGCGCGCGTGTGTGTGTGTCCGTCTGCTGGTCTCTGCAGCTCGGCGTATCAAGAGGCGCACGTAAGGATTGCTGCTCCGCCCTCACAGTGTCGTGGTGCTGTGTGACGACACACGTCCAACTCGACTGAGGCCAGCTCGCTCCGTCATCAACGTGCTCCAAGTCTTCGAAGCGCAGAGACTTTCACTAAAAATTCACTAAAATTTGACTAAAAGTCAAAATTTTGACGGAGAAAAAAAATAAAATAAAAGTTGCGGCCTTTTAAAAGGACTATACCGCTCGTCGGTCGGGTCGCTCTCCCTGACAATTCCAAGTCTGCATTATTGAAGCTGTCTGAAACTGCTCGATAGGTGTTAGCGACTTGGGGCCGTCGCCGCCGCCTCCCCTCGGCGGGACTAACTTGAGCCGGCTGACTGGCGGACGTTGCCGGTCGGGCGACAGCCGAGTGATTCAGAAGATCGCTTTGTCGCTCTGCCTCTCTCGCACCCTTACGGAGTGCCCCATGAGTGCGAGAGAGACAGAGCGACGAAACGACTCTTCGGAATCGCTCAGCAGCGCGCCGCCCCGCCGCTCCGCTCCGCCGGCGGTGGCTGTCCCGGGGCTCCTGCCTTCCCTCCGCTAAGAGAATCAGTGATTAACGCGGTGTGTGAGCTGGGGAAAGGACGGCCCCGACGGCCCGGGCGGCCCCGAGGGGGGGTGGGGGTGCCTCGCCTCGCCTCGCCACGGCCTGGCATGGGTGGCCAGCGCGCTCACAGGACGGACGGCTAACGAAATGCAAATATGGAGAGCAATGGATTGAGTTTGCCCCGAGTGACGTGGCGACCGGCCCCTCCCCCCTCCCCGCAAGCAACCACCACCAACCCCTGGAGAAAGCAAGCCGGTGTGCGCAACGCGTTGTAGGCCGAAGAAGCGCGGCGTGGGCTCAGTGGTTCGACCTTGCATTAAGGACGCAGCTACAACTAAGTATTTAAAAAAAAGTTTTATTTAAAATTATTTTAAATATTTTTTTGTAACCCATGGCGTTAAGTTATGGAGTGCCCCCCCCCTCTCTTTCTCTCTCTCTCTCTCCCTCCCTCTCTCTCCAGGGGCTCCATTGTGCCTCCGTGTTATTCGGTCGCAGCTTTGTGTTCGACTCGCCAGACTTGCGTCGCTTGGCTCGGCTTGGCTGGCGTATGGCTGGCCTGGCCTTTTTCCAATTACACGGCACTGGAAAGCGAAGCGCGGAGCGGCCGATGCAAAGTGCACAAATCGGCAGACTGTCTCTTTCATACGGGACGGCCCACGAGTGCGACAGAGACAGAGCGACGAAAACGGCTCGCAGTCACTGCAGTCCGGGCCGAACGTGATTGCTTTGACGTCGATTCTCGTCCCTGTCGGGTCGGGTCGTGCGAGCCACCCCCGGTCGCCCCGCTGCCGAGTACAAAAAGCGCGGGAAAGTGGCTCCGCGTTCTGTCGGACCTCGTCTCGTCTCCGTGTCGAGTTCGAGACCTCGAACGAGAGATCGTTATCCCAGTCCGGCGATTGGAAAATGGCGCTTCGCTCGGTGTCGCGTAATGGTGCGGGCGGAACGGAGTGGAACGGACTGGAACGGCACGGCGCGTCGCGTCGCGTTTATCAGGCCACTCCGATTAATGACGGGACTTGTTGATGTGCAGTTTGGAAGTTGGTAGCTCCGTCTCTGTCTCGGCGGGGCGTGCCCGGCGTGGCCCGCACCAGCGCGGCGCCGCCATCGGTGCGAGCGAGACAGACAAATTGGTTCAATAACGGCCTTCCACGCAGACACACTGTGCCCGGGCACATAATCAGCATACCTACATTACAAGCCGCCTCCGGGCCGAGAGGGGAGGGGGAAGGTCTGTCGAAGGGCCCCGCTTCTTCTTCTTCTTCTTCTTCTTCTTCTTCTTCTTCTTCTTCTTCTTCTTCTTCTTCTTCTTCTTCTTCTTCTTCTCTTCTTCTTCTTCTTCTTCTTCTTCTTCTTCTTCTTCTTCTTCTTCTTCTTCTTCTTCTTCTTCTTCTTCTTCTTCTTCTTCTTCTTCTTCTTCTTCTTCTTCTTCGAAGTCAATTCACCACTGCCAGTGTCACTTCACCACTCCCATCTGGACACGCGGGTGGGTGGCCTCCACGCCCTGCGTTAATTTCGCTGTTCGGTGGCGCCGTGCAGGCCCTTCGCTTTCTTTTCAGCGACCTCTCATACTGCTTGCTCCCCCCCCCCCCATTCCCCCCCCTCCTTTCTCTACACGGGGTGTGTCGAGGCGCCTATACCTGGTCCCAGCACGGGCCGCGGTGCGGCTGATGTAACAATGGAAAGGGGTTGTGTTCACATCGACAATGTTTATTAAGTGCCCTCTAATTAAAAGTCAGTACGGCCTCCGAATAAAAAAAATAGGAGGGAAAAAAAGGGGAAGTAAGGAAAGGCTTGAGAGGGAAAGAGACGAGGGATGGGGGATGGGGTGAAGTCGGACTGGAAATTCCTGTGTTTTTATCCGCGCTTTATTTTTCTTCTCCTTTTCGACTTTAACAGTGGTAGCGTGGCTCTCGCAGGAGCGCACCGCTCTTCCCCGTCTAGTTGCCAATGTTCGGGGGCTTTCCGAGAACCGGTTGAAAGCTTTGAAAGCCCTGAAAGGCGAGTAGTCATATAGCCTCCGAAATAAACAGAACGGAAGCGAGCGACGGCCTAGGCGGGGTTCCTCAACGAGGAAAGGTATTTAAAACCGGGTTTGGACAGGATTGAATTAACAGCGAGACGGGCAAGATGAGGGTTGAGGGTTCGGATGGCTGCACGGGGCTCGCGCTGCTACTGGAGGCGGGCAGATGTGCGCAGAGAGGGGCACGGGGGGAGGGGGCCCGCGCCGACTCACGAGATGATGTTAGGCTAATTAACACGTACAACTTTGGTCGTGCATCTCCTGGCGTCTAATGAGACCACTGTCACAGACACTACCTGCCCCCACCCCTTTTCTCGCTCCCTTTACAAGTTGCTTTGTAACCGATCCTTCCGCCTGCAGTGTGCCAGCCTGGCGTTGCCTTGCCCGTCCGTGTCGTCACGAGCATGACGTCATTTCCGCACGATGCCTCGCGGCATTTCGCCGCTGCAGCGTTTAGAGTGGAGGGCAAACACATGCACATCTTGGCGCGCCTCGTCGCTCTCCGTCTCTGTGGCACTCATTGGCCGACACGGAGGGGTGCGAGAGAGACGGAGCGACTAGAGGGCCGCCAGGGCCCCGGGCCCCGGACTGCACGGACCTTCCCTCGTTTCGCGGAGCGAGGATTCCAACCAGAAGGTGAAAAGGTTGCATCGTACGGCATCACTCACGCAACCAGCATGACGCTTCGCCTCTCTCTCTCTCTCTCTCTCTCTGCGTCGCACTCTCGGCCGCTCCGCAGGGCACCGCAGGGCACCGCAGGGGTGCGAGAGAGACAGAGCGACGAATCGCATGCAGGCTCAGTGCGCCTCGTTTCACGGCGTTTACCCAGCGATGTGGCCGGCGGGCGTGCGGGCCGTGCAGTTTGCAAGGCCCTCGACGGCGCCCTGGCAGGGCTGGCGGGGCTGCCAGCCACCCGTTGGATCTTTTTGTCTTCTTTCCCAGTGTAAGCACGGCTTGCCCCGCGGCAGAGCCGGCGTGAAAAAATTTAACGCCCCCGTGGATCTGCCTGCCCCAGCTACCTTCGCACGCCTCACGTGAACCGGCCGGCCCGCCACGCACCCACACGCACCAATAATTTATACTTTGGTGTAAATCTTTCGGTTGGCGCGCGTACACACACACACACACACACACACACACACACCACACACACACACACACACACACACACACACACACACACACACACACACACACACGCACGCACACGCACACACACGCAGAGATTGAACAGCACATCTCCAACATTCCTCATTAGTGCTGCTGGACCTGTTGGCGCGGTGGCGTTGTGATGACGACGCTGTTGCTAGCGGCACGGCACGGCACGGCACGGCACGGCACGGCACGGCGCGGCCCAAAGGCGCGGGACGAGCTGAACGCCCAGACTAATTAAATCGAAGCTCTCGACAAAACTTTGCGCCGCGAAGTTAGGCAGCACAACACAGTGCTAATTAGCTCATTGCGGTTTGCCTCGCCACTGCAGCTACCTGCCCCTCATCTGTCCGTCCGTCCGTCTGTCTATCTGCCTGTCTGTCTGTCTGTCTGTCTGTCTGTCTGTCTGTCTGTCTGTCCGTCCGTCTGCATGGAGCGTGTTTTTGGAGCGGACAGTCTCGCGGCCGTCTATTATTGGCCGTCCCTCGGGAAATCCATACAACGATTGACAATACAGTGGGGGCCCTGGCACGCCCCGATACATTATTGCGGGCCAGGAGCGGGCCAGGGGCGTGGCGGCACAGTGGAAAAGGGGGGGGGGGAGGCGACGCGAGGCAAGCAAGCAGATTGATTGCACTAATATTGACTCCTCATCATCCACTGGGCAGCAACAGCAGCCACCCCCCCTCCGCCTTCCAGGCAGCTCACTGGATGTCATCCCTTACACAGCAGTGCTACCCCTTCCGGGTAAACCATTCGAAAGAAAAACAAGGTTTTTCTTGTTGTTTGCGTGCGTTTTTGAAGCGAGCCGTCATCTCAGAGGCTCAGCCTGGGGCTCTGGCTTGCTCTGGCTCGGCTCGCCGCGACCACTCTCACGCCCTCCCTCCCTCCTTCCCTCCCTCTCTCTCCGTTTTCGGCGCCAACCCTTTCCCCGTCTCTGTCTCACTGCGGCCCAGCCCGGCCCCTTGAGTCCATAGTCCGCGCTCTGTCGCTCTGTTCCGCCGGCCGGCCAGCGCCCTTTAATTAACAGAAAGTGGTTCATTAGTGCTTATTCATTAAAGCTCAGAGTAATTAGCAAAGTCTAATGAATGTCGTAATAATCCTACCTTCCCTTCTCTTCCTCCTCATCCACCATGGCTCCGCGGCTCCGCGGCGCAGTGTTCCGATTCGGCCCGCCCGCCATTGGCTGGTCCCATTCAGCCGTCCAATTTTCGAGTGCAGCGCCCTTTCGGGCCCGCCCTTTGGCCAGCCCTTTGGTCGGGATGTTCAGTTGGCCGCGTGAATGGCAGAAAGTGCAGCGGCGTCTGAGCGGTCGGAGCAGCGCGCCGTGGCGGTTCCGCGGAGGACACTGTCTCGCTCGCACTGCAACGGGCCACCCATTTGAAGAGAGAGAGAGAGAGAGAGCTTGGGTCTGCAGGCCGTGAATGAAGGCCTGCGAAAGGGAAGGGAGGGATCCTCTCCGATCTCGGCATCGCATCGGCCGTCTCCAGATGGAAAGTTGGAAACATCCCGACCGCCGCGACCGTTCTCCGCTCCGCGAGTCCCTCCAGGTCCTTACTGGTGCACTGGCGGTGCAGGCCTAACTTGTGTGCTTGTGTATCGAGAGGAGGCCACTCTGCATAATCAACAGCACAACTTTTTTCGAGAGACGCTGGCCGCGCTGCCCGGGCAGGCCCGGCCGGCCAGGGCACATCAAACGAGAAGCATGTGAGTGGCTCAACCTTGCGGTCAAGGCTCTCTCTTTCTCTCTCTTTTTCGCTGCGTGCCTTGCCGGCCTTGCCCCTTGAAAGTTTTGGTCCGGCTGGCACACCCTTCTCCCTTCCACCCCTGCCCCAGATCCGTGCTTCTCACTCGCTCGCTCTCAAGCGGTGGACACAGACGCGAGCTACCTTAATCAGCGGTTGACATTTTTTGCCTTCCCCTCTTACCTTTTTTTAAATTCTTTTTTCTATTTCTCCTTTTTTGCGTCACTGATAAATTGCCTCTTGACTTTGGACTCGTGACCACCAAGCTGCCTGAGGTGCCCCACTCCTGCAGACTGCACTGTAAAAAATTCCGTAAACGTGGTGGCCGAGAAGAAGAAAAACACAAACCAAGCCGGGAACATGCACCTCACTCAGAAAGTCGAGCCAAAAATCTTGCTCTCCATTCATTTTTTTTCGTGCGTGACGGGCCAAACGCACGAGCAGTTTTGACCTCGCCGATGTCGCGTCGATCCCTACGTAGTTTGGTCTCTGTCGGCGCCCGCGCTGCCGGCCCACCCGTTGCGGCCTTTACCTAAGCCACTTTGAGGGCGGTGAATACATTATGTGACCATGCAGTTTGACCCGGCCAGCCTCTCAGCCCGGCCGCCGCCCAGGCCGCCTCGCCTCGCCCCCGGGCTCCCCGTGGTACAAACTATTTAGCCGTGTGTGCGCTGGCCCGCTGTCCGGCGGTCTTAATTCAGTTTCAACCTGCTTCGCCCTTGGGTCGCGATGTCCTGCGGGACCCCCAGGGCTCGGGGCCGCGCGGGGCCGGTCGGGGCAGTCCGCTTCCGTTATACCTTTGACTGTCTGGGCCGCCCTCCACCGGGCCCTCCGCCGGGCCCTGGGCGGCCCTAGGCCCTTCGCAGAACTCTGCATCAGTAACTCTTCCCTGCAGTTTGGATTAACGCAGCCGGGGCGGAAGGCCCTTTGGAAGGCCCTTTGTAGTGGAGTGGCGCCCAGCGACGCCCTGGCCCCGTCGGCCCGGCCGGCCCGGCCAAATTGGGGGCAAGCGGCGTGATATTAGCGAAACGCCAGTGTTTTGCCGCTTAGCCTGTAACTAGTGTTGGTTTGCCGGAGTTTTCTGAAAAAATAAAAACGGTCAGAAAACAGTGATTTTGTTTTTGCAGGGTGCCTTGATCCACGCGAAGCGCCCACCTCCCCCTGCGGGCCGCTGGCTGTACCTCTGGCTCAATTATACATGCAGGCGGTCGGCACAGCTTTTACTGTATTCATAGTTTGCGACGCGAGGCAGCGCGCGGGACCTGCGCGGCTCAGGTCGTAAGAAAACGGGGTTTTACTGTCCCCCTGTAAAGAGAAAAAACTGTAAAAAGAGGACGAGGACTCGCTTGTAAGCCATGTTTCTCACTGATCACGCGGTGTGTGTGTGTGTGAGTGTGTGTGCGCTCGCGCGCACCGGTTATGTGTTTTGGGACGTCCGTCCGGCGACGGCGGTGCAGATAGCACCGGCATGCGTTTATGGCGCGGATATACTGCCGCACTGCATCAGCAAAAAGGAAAAAATCGAACCAACAACAGCAAAAACAACAAGAAAAACAGATGCTGAATTGGTTTCGGCATATTTGAGTACCGTAAGCCCCAACTTGGCACACGCAACGCGGGGGCTGCCGAGCCCAGCAGAGCCCAATCGGCGGGGTTAATTGGCTGGCTTGATGATGCCCTGCACTGGAAGTGAGTGGAGGAGGATCACGGTCCAACTACTGCAGTCAAACGGGGCCAGGCTGGCGGGCCGAACGGGGCTCTACCGGGCTGTTACAACGTTTATCGTCTTTATTCAGCCAAAAACCTTCACACCGTCTGCGTTGGGCGTATGAGCGCGTGTGTGTGTGTGTGTGTTTAAGCCCAGGAGCGCGTGCTCATTCATATTGCGGTTGAGTGGCGCGGTCGTCTGCCTGACAGGATGGCATATTACACCATTGTTATATTGCGATTAAATTTTGCCCCGACGTGGAGAGCTCCGCGCGTGCCGAAGGGGAGGGAGGGGAGGGGGGCGCTGAGCAGCCCTGGCTGGATGCCTCGAGCGACAGCGATAAGCGGAGTAGATGCTAGGACGTGGGTCGGACGATTTGGCTGTAGCATGTTCAGCCTCTAGCGGTGCGCGCCCCGCCCCGCCCCGCCCCGCCCCGCCCCGCCCCGCCCGAGCCTGTCACTGCCAGAGGTAACCAAGCGTGCCAACCCCGTTCTTGCTGCTTCTGTTTGGCGGCTCCGGGTACGTCCACTTTAGCGCGTGGTGGCACGGATGAGCAGGGGGGCAAAAAAAGAGAGGGAGAGATTCGGAAACGATTCAATTTGTGCCGCGTCGCTTTTGTTTCGCGATCATCACGTCACTCTCTCGCTCTTTTTAATTTTCGGACGATGGATACGCGTTTGGCCTTTTGGCCTGTCTTTGTCCGGGGCGCGTGCCTCGCACAGCCTCTACCAGCCTCTACCAGCCTCTACCAGCCTCGCCCAGTGACAGGCCGCAATTGCTGGCATTCAACGGGCTTTGTGGGATCTCGTGCGCACACACACACCCACAAGGTGCCTAAAAAGTGGGGCAATTATGCGCTGCTGTCCACCGTGGAAATGTTGTTTCAACGATATTTCGATTGGACGTGGACAAAGAGGCCCTGGGACACACACACAAACACACGCACGCACACACAAATACGTGTGTGCCGTACGTGTGTGTCTCATATGCTATGAATGAATATGTGGGTCACCTGTCAGTTTGCGCTCGAGTTTCTGTCAGGGTGGTGTGTGCAAGAGAGGGAGAGAGAGTAACAGGAGACAACAGTTTTCTGTGTTCGTGTGCATGTCCTGGCGTGCGATGCCGGGAGGGGCGTGGTGTCATGTTCCGCAATCGCAATGGCCATGGATGCATCGGGAGCCTGGAGGCGTTATGCCACTCTTGGCGGAAAAGTTGGAAACTTTCTTGCTGGCGGCAGTATTCTCGTCGAGTAACAGGCACAGGCTCGATCTGGTGGTGATGAAAATTGGGAAGTTTGCGCCGCGATCAAAATGATTGGCAGATGGTGGTTTTTGTCGAGTAGCTCCTTGGGGCGCGGTGCGCAGTGGCGGGAAGGCCGAGGCAAGGCACATACACGCGGCCCCGGGGGTTTTCCCCCTCTGTCTCCAGCCTCTCCCAGCCCGCCCCTCCCGGTGGCCTCACTCCAGTTATGCCGCCAAGTTCGCCAACTAAACTACATGAATTGAACAAGTGATTAGGCTTCAATAGTTGTGCTGCGGAGTGCTTGTCTCTCCCCGTACCTCTGGGCAAGCCGCCCCACCCCGCCCCTTGGAATTGCAGCCCGCTCAGTGTACCCGCAAGACGCAGACGACGCCACTGGATGACGTCACCAGCACACACTCGACCAGCGTTGATTCGTCCGGGATTTTGACCAACTTCACCGGTCTTCTGGCCCACTAAGCTCACAGTCCCTTGAAACTTTAAAAGCGGTGCTGCTTTTGTATACATTTGCGGCGCGCTGGAGGGAGGGGGAGGGCGCGCCGATTCCTGGAGGCGCCCGAAGGCGTCGCGGACCACGCCTCACCAGTCCCTTTCACAGCGCTCCGTCTCCCTCGCACCCCTGGAAACGCCCCGCGAGCGAGAGGGAGACAGCGCGTCGATGCCCACTCATTTGGCATGCCGCGGTCCGCTTCCGAAACGCGTTAACGTCGTCGCCGTTAAACCCCGCGGCGTCCTCTCTCCTCTTTATTTTCTTCTTTTCACTCGCCTGAGTGGTGTCACTTTTCTCGGCTCGGCGCGCATCGCGCGGCATCGCGCGGCAAGGGTATTTGCTTCCTTTTTAAAATCGTCGCCGCGTTGGTTATAATTCCCTGCCGCGGATTGGTCCCAGAAAGGGCGCCTTTCAAAAGGCGAGTCGTTTTCGTTCTCGTTTTCGACATTCGATTCTCGGTGAAGGCGGTCGCGTTGCTTTGAAGGCCTCGCCGTCCGTCCGTCCGGAGGCCCTCGCCGATATAATAACGTTGAACAAATGAAAGAGCGTCTTTCGCTGCGAAAAAGAAAATTGGAAAATCCCGGAGGCCGTCGTGGAAAAGTGCCATCCGATGCTCCGTAGAAAATTTTCGCAGGCTTCTATTTTCAAAAAGATGTTGCTATTGACTGGAAACGAAAACAAGATGAAGGCGTCAGTGAAGTGCGCGTGGGACGCCTGGCAGGTAGGCAATCCCGCATGGAGCCGTGTCTGCGATGTGCCTACCTGCAGGGCGTCCCCCAGCCCGATGAGATTCTCAGTGCAATCGAATACAACCTCAGGAAGTAAGCCAAAAGTTGCATCGCCGTGATCTGGTTTTGTCAAAACTAAAATGAACTAGTCTATGTGGTGTGCCCCTCACTTGAAACTCGATAACCTGCCAGCCAACGTGCGACGCCGTTCAAAGTCCGTCCGTCCAAACGGCGGGAGCTTCCATGGCCCGCCAAAACGTGGCGCGCTGGGCGGGGCGCACGGTGCCGGAGCCCCCCGAGGGGCGTCAGGGCTGCGCGGAGTGCGGCCGCCCTCCCAGAGATGGCGCCACCGACCATGGCCAGAGCGGCACGAGAGGCGAGGCGTCCCCGGCTGGCGGCAACTTTTGAATCTGGTCGCGACACGGACTTCAACAACTTTCATCTGTCTGTCTTCTGCTGGCCCAAAGGAGAAAACGAGTGGAAGTCACGAAAATACGGAGAGTATGCGTTGACGGTTGGGACTGTAAATGTTGATCTTCGCGGCCGCAGTCGTCCCATTTTTATCAATTAACGGCCGTGCCGTCGTCTGGCCGTGGGAACGGCCGGTGCCGGGGCGGGGCGGGGTGGGGTGGGGCGGGGTGGGGCGGGGCGTCAACGACTCCAAGATCACGGTCAGGGCGAGGCGGGGCGAGTGTGATGGCGCGGCATCGCCTCGTAAGCTGCAGAGAGGAGGGGATGGAGGGAGAGGCTAGGCGGCCAGCCGCAGTCCCCGCCAATGTAAGTCCTTATCATCCCAGTTAATGGACCAGACAACGTCACACAGCCTCGCGCCGCGAACCACCCCACCCCGCCTCACCCCGCCCCTGACGACACGCCCTCATTACACGACTGCTGCCTTGCCTCGGGATTTAATTACTACGTTTTTATTTTGACTCTTGCCAACACAGAATCCTACGCGCTTAAATTGACAAGGAAAAGGAGGACGTGAAAAGGGACGCAGTGGGGCACGGCCGGGCTGGCCGGGGCTTGGCGGGGCTGCGCCGGCAGAGGGAGAAAAGAGATGAAATTAAAAGAAGCGGGCGACGATATTGTTCTAACCTAACCAAAGAGCAGAGTGGCGCGTAGCTAATTAGTGACTCCCTCCCTCTCTCTCCTTCTCGCTCTTCCTCGTCTCCTCGCCTCCATCCATCGCGGGGTGGGGCCCTCCGCACACACTCACCCCTTTCTTCCCCCTTCTCTCTCTCTCTCTCTCTCTCTCTCTCTCTCTCTCTCTCTCTCTCTCTCTCTCTCTCTCTCTCTCTCTCCCGCTCTCGCAGCCTTGAGGGGGCGTGGCGCATATCAAAGATCAACTAGAAACGGAATTTTAAAATTAAACTCCCACAAACCACCTCATTCCTTCCTCAAATTTTCACTGGTTCCAATTGTTTTTTTAAGCAAGCCTCTTTTTTTAGCGCGTTCTCCTTTCTATTTGCCTAAACTGAGGGAGGCTTGTTGCGGGCGGGCCACATGCTCTGCCGAGCGACTCCGGAAAGTCCTTTCGTCGCTCTGTCTCTCTCGCCGCTCCGGTGGAAGCCCCGTGAGTGCGACAGAGACGGAGCGACGCTCTCTCGGACCCAGGCCGTCCCACCCCCTGCCCGCCAGGCCCGCCACCTCAGACCGGGCTTTGGCTAATCTCACATAACGTTCCTTAATTTGCTCCCCTTTACCTGTAAAGTGCCTTCCCCCACCCCCACACACAGACACACACACAGACACAAAGGGTGCCTCGCCAGCCCTCCACGCGAGGCGGTTCAGGTTCACACTTGATTAGTGCACACACGTTGCTGGAAAAGAAGTCAAGAACAAACAGAGAGTAACACAACCTCACTCCTGTTCCTGGTGTGAATGACGGACTTAGCGTTGATAAGCACGGTGAAAGTCAAAGTTCTTTTTAGCAGCGTAGTACTTTAATTAGCGCGTTTATGGCCAGAGCTGTGTGTGCGCTGGCAAGTCCGCGCGGTGACCACTCCCTGGCGGGATGGGGAAGGAGGGGAGGGGGGGGGGCTGACCACTGGGACCCGGAATTAGTAGTGTACGGCGCCCCGGGTGTACATTTACATAACCAGCTTCCTGTAATCGACTTTGGAGCAGTTTATCTAGGTGGGCGCGGATGATGCACGGGCCATCATATCAACTCAGAGCAGTCCCTGATGATAAGCCTCGGTGCTTTTTGCAGTTGCAGGTGGACTGCCTCTCTCTCTCCGACCCCCCGGCGGGCCCACCCCGGGCGTCATTCAGAACAGAGAGAGCTATAGATAAGCCAACTTTTTAGGTCCTAATACCAACGTTTTTCAAGCCTTTGCCTCTGCTGCCCTCTCTGGACTGAAATGCTCCTGGAAGCAATTCCATTCCCCTTAACTCCGTCTTTTGAAAGCGAGTTCTGCGAGTGTGTGTGTGTTTTCTTTGTATGCGTGTGTTCTTTGGTGCCACCGTCCGCTTCCCCGTGAGGCCTGCCTTTCTTTTTTTGCCCCAAGATGCACGTCCTGTGTTCCAGCCCGTGCATCCGCGTGCATCCGCCACTTGCAGGGATTACCCATTATCCAGATTGGTCCAACATCATGTGATGTGAACCCTCTCCCCCCACATTTTCTTTCCCTTGAATACCCCCTTCTGTCTGTGCTACTCTCAGTCCCACCTCAGTGTCTTCTCTGTCAAATGCACGTGCGGGAATGTGGCGGTTTGGATGGCTGGTTCGCGAGCAAAATAGTCGTCGACTAAGAGGTATTCTTTTTACCCCAAAATGGCAAAACAGAAGTTGAACTTTCCGGCTGTCCTTTTTTCACCTACCAGCAGGGGTCACATCGCCGGGCACGTTTTTAATTTTTGTAAATAGTGTCCTCATTTCGGCGATTCGTAGGCCAACGCTCTGAGAGGAGAGAGAGAGAGAGAGAGAGAAGAGAGAGAGAGAGACTCAGCCTCGTTATGGTAATAATTCCTTTTTCTTTCTGTTATTAGGGCGTTCATTCCCGATGCCGATTATTCATTTCGCGTACGACTCATTTCAAGGTCATTAGGCCTAACTAACGACCCCAGACCCGCAACAGCCCCCCTCCCCCTCTTCATCTTTTCCACAACCAAACTGCACCCCTCATCAACGTGTCCTCAGATTCCTAATTGGTTGTTTAATTGGCAGCAGAGAGCACCGCGCCTACGCCACTGTGTGTGTGTGTGCTTTTGTAGGCGTGTAAGTGCGAGGCGCCCCGTGCGTGCGCGCTCACACAGACACACATACACGAGTGTGTAGGTTCGTGTGTTGCCCATCATTGTAGCTCGTTACAGAATCCTACTGCTTCATGCTGGTTTGTTCGAATTCCTCCGGATTCCTCCTTAAGAAGAAATGGACGAGGATTTTTCGTGGTCACGAAGTGGACTGCGCAGAAAAATGATACGTCAGGCGAGGCGTCGAACCTCCCACTCCGTCCGTTCTGACGTTCCCACTCGGAGCGGGAGCAGAATTATACTGCATACGTCTACTGCCACTAATTATCTAAACGTGTGTTCCAATGTGTGTGTACGTGAGGGTGTGAGTGTGTGCGTGATACAGGGGGAGCGGTTGAGAACTAGACCGAGGGAGGGGGTGGGGCTGAAGACAGCGTGGGAGGGGGGAGGGGGGGGGCTACACGTATGTGTGTACTTATACTAATTATAACGTTGAGACTAATTGGGGAGCCCCGGCCAGGGTTGGAGGGTTGAGTGGAGTGTGGGCCCCGCCCCGCCCCGCCCCGCCACGGGGCTCCTGAGCGGCAATGGGGCCACGCGGGGCCCACGGGGGTGGTGCAAATTGCAATGCCACTGTGTGCTTTGATTGTGCGCGGAGCCCCCCGCCGTTCCGCCATTCCGATATTGCTCGCCACTTCTTGAGGAGCTGCCGGACAGCCAGTGTCGCGGTGCTGCAGCCAACTGAGAAAAAATAAACAAAAACGTAGGCGGGTGTCCTGTCCCCAGTCCCAAAAAACCATGGAGCACATGGGGTCCGATGGATGACTTCCCACGAGACGATGATCTTTCACCATGGAAATTTAGGAAAACACCACGAGCACTCTTACACCACGGCATGGGGCGGCATGGGGCGACAAATAATTCCGTGGTGAAAGAACCACCATGGTGTCTATCGTCATGGTGAAGCATGGCTTCCCCATGGTGGCGCTCGCACCATGGTAACGTGCTCTTGCCCGTGCGTTGAAGTCTCCAGAGATTATTCAGAATCCCTCTGCAACTTGAAAACTACTAGAGATAGAGTGACGGCGACCGCTCCATCGTGTTCAGCATCGAATTTTTACGTGGGTGAAGAGAATAGATGAACGCCTCGTGTCTCTTCGCTTGACTTTGTGACAAGGCACTTGGCACGCCATGTGTACGAGGGATGTCATGGGACCAGTACACCATGCAAACCAGACACCATGGAATTTTCTCATGGTAAAAGGGGCCAAAAAAGAGGGGTGTTTTGGACACCATGGGATTTTGCTTCCCATGCAATCCCCTGATGTCCCATGCACCATGGGACCCCCCATGGTTTTTTAGGACTGGGTCCTCCAGTCCGGATGGTTATTTTTCGTTGAGTTCAGTTGCCTCACCTGCGCCGCGCCTCACTGGTGACTCGATGAGTTTCCACGCTCATCGCCGGGCAGAAAGAGCGCTCCATCGGGGAATGAGAGGGGGAGGGGGGCTGATCGACATGATTCACTCAATTTACTCGATTCAGCCGCGGTGTCGCTGCCACGCTGCCGCGCTGCCGGTCGCACCGGGCGGGGCGAGACAGCTGAGTGCCGTGCACTGTAAGGGCGGAAAGGCGTGATTTGTGTGCGGCCAAATTGGCAGGACAAGCAACTGGAAAAACAGAGGGAAAGGATCGTTGGACAGCGGGGCAGTCCAGAAATATCCCTTGTGAAGGTGTGCTACAGCATAATGCTGGGCTTAAAGATCGTGCGACGGTTTGACGGGGTGCGTTCGCTTTTGCGGCCGCCACTGCGGCCTTCGCAAACGGTCATCCTGGCAGTGTGGCAGTGTGCCCCGTGGGCCCAACCGCCCGCCCGTTTCGATTCGACCGGCCGGCCCGGGCCCGGGCCAGGCCCGCCAACCCCGCGGCGGGGCAAGGTGGGCCGGCCTCTTTGAAGTCGTTTGCTTAATTGGGTATTCTCTCCCCGGAGAAGGAAGGGTACGAGTTGGCTTTGTGTCCCCGCGCGGCTGTGCGGCCGGCCGGTCGGTCAGCCGCCGAGTCTCTGGCTTGCGCCGCGGGGAGGCGTTGGCAGCAATGACGCAGAAGGGCCGACCAGTGGGCCAAAAGATCGGTGCCGGCAGTCAAAACTCTGGGCCCGGTTTGAGCTCCAGAGTCGCAAAGCAGGACTCGAACCGAACGTGTGACCCCACCAATGGATTCCTCGCTCGGAGAGCAATCCATTGGTGGGGTCACACGTTTGGTTCGAGTCCCATTTAGCGACTCTGGAGCTCACAACGAGTTCGGAATTTTGGTCGCCTCCACTGGTCTTCTGGCCCACTGTGCGTCCCCTGCGTCCAACTTCAAGTTCGGCCTTCGAGTCCCTTTATCTGCAGCAGCGTCAATGCTATCCATCAGCCGGAAACGGGATGACCGCTGCAACCAAATCACAAAATAATGGCTTTCGCTATCCTTGACGCATCTCCGGCCCCCCTTACCGCTGCTTCTCGCCCCCCTTCCCCCTCCCCCACGCACACCAACCCCCTTTCCCCCCCCCTCCTCCCCAAGACCTCCGCACGGCTCCGCGCTCCGCCAGGCCAACCCTTGCGAACAAAAAGACAGATCGGAAATTAACTTTTGGACTTTGATAAAATGACGCTTTATTAGTTGGGGCTGTTGTGTGCCGCGGGGTTGCCTAGCCCGCAGGGCCCGCAGGGTGGGAGGGGGACTGCTTGTAAGACAGCCGCACAACAGGCCCCCCCACCCCCTTACTTCCCCCAGCCGTATCAAATCGACTTCCTAATACCACTGTTCCGGTGGGGTGGCCGTGGCGGAGCGAGGTGAGGAAAGGGGCGAGATCTCGAAGTCTCCAAGTCTCGAACTCGAAGCGACGACAGGCGTCTTTAATTTCTCGCCGGACCCGCCACCTTCAGGACATCATGCATCCCGTGGGTCGACCGACGACCCGATTGTTTGGCCCGCTGAGAAAATGTTTGCGTAATTTATTGAATGGAACGAGAGCCTCGGAAGATATACAAGTACCGCCCGACTACCGGCACTGCGGATGTAGCTCCGACTGCATAACTCCGTTTGAAACCCGCCGGGTCCGGGCTGTCCTGAAGCAGGGAGGAACGCCGATACTTGACTTGTGGTGCGTGCAAAACGACGCCAGAGAAATTAACAGCGAGGAGCATCCGATTAATTCCGGACTCCAGTGTCTGGCGGGCTGCAGCAATCTGCCGACAATATCGCGGCCCGCGAGGAGCGGCGCGGAGCGGCGCGTAAAAATGAAACGCAGAAAACAAACTTGGCTCATTGTAATAAGTAAATGAAAAATGTAAGACACGCGGGTTAAAGCGTAATTAATTTTCAAAAGATGGCGCGCGCGGCTCGCGGCGGCGGGGCGCGAGGGGTGGGGGGGGGGGGAGTAACACTCTCTCCGTACTCTCTCTCTGGGCGCCGAAAACTCTTGTCTTTTCCGCTCTTTGGCGCCAAGGAAGCCGGCAGCAGCACCTGTCCTTGCGTCTAATCCCTGCCTGCATGCCCTGCCCGTGCCCTGCCCGCCCCAACCCCCTCTCTCTCTGCCTAGGGCACGCCGGGGCACGCCGGGGCACGCCAGGGCGCCGTAGTCTGGCTCCGCTTGAGCTTGGGTCTTGATACAAAGACCCTTGACATAAAAGCGAGGGTAATTGGTGTCTGTAATGAATAAATGAGCAGCAGCGTATGAGAGGGGAAGGGAGGGGGGGGGGACTACGCGCTTGTACATAGAACGCATTGTCCAACGCAGTGGATTACGCTAGTGACTCGACCACGGGCTGCCGGAGGCTGCCGGAGGTTGCCATGGGTTACCAGGAGGCTGCCGCGGGTTGCCATGGGTTACCAGGAGGCTGCCGTGGGTTGCCATGGGTTACCAGGAGGCTGCCGCGGGTTGCCATGGGTTACCAGGAGGCTGCCGCGGGTTGCCATGGGTTACCAGGAGGCTGCCGCGGGTTGCCATGGGTTACCAGGTGGCACACTCTTTTGGCCTCTGAGGCCTTCTATATGGGACACTGTGGGCCTCTGTTGGCCTCTGCGGGGGCCCTCTCTACAGGACTCTGTGGGCCTGTGTCCAGCCAACGGCGAGAGGTGGCCGAAGGATATGAGGGAGCGTCAATAAAGTCGTAAAGTGGCCTCAGTGTAGAGTCTGGCCGGAGTAAAACAGGCGGCCTTTTACTGGGCAGGCTGGCTGACCCTGGTGCTGCGTCGGCCGGTGCGCCGAAGGGGGCGGCCCGAATGTCATTGCACTGGAAGGTGTAAAGTTTACCGCGATACTTATATGGAGGAATTGGAAGCAAACGGCATCTTCCCCTGGCCGCTGGCTGGACCTTACTCACCAAAACCGTACACCTTTTTCTATTTTTTTTTAGAGAAAATATTTTGGTGGATGTGGATTTTCTCCGTTGCTGCCCCTCCAGGACCCACCTGCTCAGGCTAATCTTGTATACGTTCCCTGCTTGTCATGTTTGATCCGACAATCCGAGCTCACGGCCGATCTGTTTATCCAGACGTCGCAACAAGGAAGTGCCATTTCCTGATTTCGATCCGTATCGGGCCATGACACTGTATCAATTGCCGCCCCTCCCTCGTTTGCACTCACGCTGCTGTACTCTCAGGGAGGCCCCCCCCCCCACTTTCCTCTCCTCTTACCCGTTTCCTTTCATGTCTTCCGCGTGTCTTTCACATCAAAATGGCTTTTCTCTGAATAATTCAGACGGGACAAATTCGGGCCGAGAGGTTGGGTGAGAGAAGGGTGGGGGAGGAGGATGTAGGGGCGGCGGGGGCGGCGGGGGCGGTGGCGGGCGCACGCGATGGGGATTTGGATTGGGGGGGAGGGGAGGGGGGGGAGCAGGCGACAAAGTGGCCCATAGCACGCCACCACGCTTGTCTGGCTTGTCTTACGAGGCTGCTTGTGTTGTTCCGAAATTACCGCAGCCAATGGCATAGCCGATGGCAGAGCCGATGGCCGGCACCTTCGATCGGGACGCGTTTCCTCATGGGCTGCCCTGAGTCGTTTTCGTCGCTCTGTCTCTCTCGCACCCATACCGGACGCCCATGGGTGCGAGAGAGACAGAGCGGAATCAGCGGACTCTCGGAATCAGTCTGCTGCTGTAGTGTGGTACACCGACAAATGTCCGGACCGTGCGTCGGGAGTCGGGGAAGAGGGTGGTCTTGCAGGGCTTGCAGGCCTTGTTGGAGGAACAGAGCGGAGGGCTGGCTGCTGCAAGGTGCGTACATCAGTGCGCTGTGTGTCTGCGAGTGAGTGTGTTTGAGGGTGTGTGTGTGTCGCTGTGCTCCTATTCATTCAATATTCATGATAATTTGATAAGGAGCTCCATCTCCATCGCTGCGCTCCCTCTCCCTTCTCTCTCTCTCTCTCTCTCTCTCTCTCTCTCTCTCTCTCTCTCTCTCTCTCTCTCTCTCTCTCTTTCTCCGAGAGTCCTCATCATAGGCGTGTCGTGGGGGAGTCCTTTGCCCATCCTGCGACACTGTCGCACCGCCCTACCAGTGCCCAGTGCACCCACAACGGTGCCTAAATTTCACTTGTCCGTCCCAAAACGGCCGTGTCGCGCAGCGGGGAGCGGCGTGTATAGAGTGGCCCCCCGGCCCCGGCCCTGCCGAGCCCCTGCTGCGCCATCCCGACGACGGGGCCCAACCGGCCCGGCCGGGGGTGGCAACCCTACACACCGTGGAAACACACTGGATTGCCTGATTGATGGATTGATTGGGGGATTAGATGTCTTTCGTGTTATCGGGAACACTGCTCGGCACTCTTCGCTAAGTGGCCGAGCGCGAGGGAGGGGTGGGGGTGGGGGGTGGGGGCCGAAGCCCCGGCCAGCCCGAAGGAAGCCGAAGCAAGCCGAAGCAAGCCGAAGGCGAACACTCCGCGTGTCTTTTCGCTTGGCAGCGCTCGGCAGCCACGCGGCGAGGACCCGAAAGGACCTCTTAAATGTTAATCATCCAAATCACAAGGCCCGGCTGCAGCGCGCTGAGCCGGCCCGCTGGCCTCGGCCTTCAAATGGCCTCTGAATTAAAGAAACGCCCAACGGACGCTCAATATGGAACAGCCCAAAGTTTCTCTCCGTCTGCATAGCCGCTGCAGCTGGCTTCGAGGCAGACGACCGAGACGGCGGTACCGATTGCGAAGCATTGCGAAGCTTACAGTGCCAGGGCGCTATCCGGTGCCAAACGATTTTCGCACTCGCAGTGACTGCGTTTTAGATCTGCTTAAGGATTTCCAGCAGGGGGAATGGGAGGGGTGGGCGGGAGCGCCGTCGCGCAACACGTTAGCGTCGAAAAAAATGTTTTAAATTCCGTTCTACACTCAGCCGGGGGACGCGTCACCCTTTACCGCGAAAGGGGGTGGGGGACCGAGTTAAGTGGAAGAGGGGCCAAGCTCGGCCCGGCTCGGCTAGCCGGGTCGCGGGCAACAAATTTAACAAATTAAAAACGCCGCTCCGCCTAAACGGGCGGCGCACATATCATTACCGGGCATAATTAGCCTGGACAGCGAAAGGCGCGATTTAAATTAACAAGCCTCCTCTCCCCTTCTCCCTTCCCCTCGCAGTGTGGTGGACGCGCCATGTCGACGTGCGACCCCCAATCAAGGGGCCCTTTTCCGGCGTGACACGCTGCTTGCCGAGATGCTTCCGCGGTACTTTGTCGGTACTTTGTGTTTCTTCTCTCTCTCTCTCTCTCACTCCTTTTTTTTCGGGTGTCCGCGACGCAGTAACGACGTAACGCCTGGTAACGCTTATCAACTCGTCTTAGCTTCAAGTGGGGCGGAGCAGCGCGGGCGGGGGCGGCGCGGGGGCGGCGCGGGGGCGGGTTCGCAACATGAATCCTGTTAAAAGTTTGTTTTCCCCTGCCGCCCCCTCTGCCGCCCCCGCCGCCCCCACCCCGTGCCCGCAAGCGTGCTGCCCTGTCGCGGCGCAATTAGGGGCCCTCCCCCCCCCCCAAGTCCTGACCAGCGCCCCCACACCCTCGCACAACTTGCGTGTATCGTTTCGATGTCGTTGTGCGTCCGTGTGTCCTTGCAGGCCCTTGCGAGCGCACCTCGTGCCGATTGCAGTGTAGGAAGCAGGCAACACTTCCCCGTGGTGCGCCCAGCGCACAGTGGGCCAGAAGACTGGAGCAAGCGGCCCAAACTCTAGACGCGTTTTGAGCTCCAGAGTCGCTAAACAGGACTCGAATCGAGCGTGTGACCCCACCAATGGATTCCTCGTTCGGAGAGCAATCCATTGGTGGGGTCACACGTTCGGTTCGAGTCCCATTCAGCACCTCTGGAGCTCAAAACGCGTCTAGGATCTTGGCCACCTCCACCGGTCTTCTGGCCCACTGTGGGTAGGCACCCCTCGTGACACTCGGTTCGTTGTGCGAATTCTCCCCCACTGGCCACCTGCGCCGCTCTCGCTACCTCGCGCGGATGACCAGCCTCGGTGGAGTTTGCGCGAGTTTAACCAATTTCCCGCCAGCTAATTAAAACTCGACGGCGCGTCCTCTCTCCTCTTTCCTTCCCTCTCGTTTTCTTCATTAATAGCTGCCGGTAAATGGATCCCCGACGTGTGGGCCGGGCCGGGACGGGGCGGGCTGGCCGTGTGGAGACGAGGCGGGCGCCGTGCTGCTGCTCTTTGAGTGAAATGCCACGCCGGAGTTATCCGGGAGCACTCCGTGTATAGTTGCAGCAGCGCCACGGCAGCTGCTCTCACCTTGAATGCCGAGCGGTGGGCCGGCGGGCTGCGTGCCAACGCTGTCGCCCTGTCTCTCTCGCACTCGCGCTGGCCCCGCAGCGGCGCGAGAGAGACAGGGCGACGGAAAACTTCGGGACGCGGCCTGCTGGCCTGCCTGGCAGGGGCAGCCACTCCGGCAATACGACCCGCTGGAATGTAGGACAGGAGAGGGGGCGCGAGTGAACATTAATTAAGGCTGATGCATACCGGAGAATGTCGGGGTTTCCCAAAAGTTTACCAGTTAATTAGCCTCTGCTGCGCACAGCTCTGTCCAGTTCGAGGGGCCGGCGCGGCACGGCACGGCACGGCACGGCACGGCCGCATGCAGCAGGAACACCAACGGGCCACGCTCTTTTCTACTTGTTCTTGTTTTTTAAAAAAAAGAAAAAAAAGAAAGTTGGGCTGCTTGGAACCCTGCCGGCGCCTCTCCTGTTGTTCATGAAGTTGTCCTAATTTGAACTCGACCGAGTGGAAGGTGACCGGCGGCAGGTGTTGAAGTCGCGGATAGGCGTTCTAAACACCTAAGCGCGTCACCCAGGTAACAGCCGTGCCGCTCTGACGGTTGAAAAATTTAAAAAAAAAATGAAAAAAAAAGGTGAAAAATTGTGGGTATTTGAACCAAGGACTTTCGCCGGGGGTAAGTTTTTTGACCGCTTAGCCCACGCGGCCACGGCAACGCCTGCACCGGGACCTGGTTCGCCCCGGTCGGGGTGGGCCAGCGTCTCTGGGGAACGCCGCGGTCTAATCGCCTCCAGATACGGCTTCAACAAATTAACCTGCAATAACGCGACGGGCGGACGGACGGGCAGACAGACAGACAGACAGACAGACGGGCAGACAGACAGACGGGCAGACAGACGGGCAGACAGACAGACGGGCAGACAGACAGGCAGACAGACAGGCGGGTAGTCCAACAGCGGCGCGCAGAAAAGCGTTCTGCGAAGCGAACTGTGATGAAACCCCTGTGCTCACTTACAAGTCGGAAACGCGCTCAGTTCCCTTTACACGCCCCCTCCCCTCCCTCCCCCTCCCCTCCCCCTCCCCCTCCCCCTCCCCCTCCCCCTCCCCCTCCCCTCATCGCGAGTACAACTACACGGCTTCTCTCGCTTGGTCTTGAAGGCCCTGAGGGCCGTAAGGCCCTAAGTCCCATCAGAAGCCCGACAGGCAGCAAAGGGTGGGCGGGCGAGCACACACACACACACACACACACACACACACACACACACACACACACTCGCAAAGGGCCCGATTGCGCATCTGAAACTTGGATTCGCTTCCCGGTTCCCGTACGCGCGATGGAGGAGGAAGGCTCAGGGAAATAAGGGCGGTACTGCACCCTGATTGGCCCTGATGCACCTCGTCCGAATGAGTCATCCCCGCGGCCTCTGTGCGGGCCCCACAGTGTGGGGGCCGCGGGCCGGCAGAGGCGCAACCGCAGGCTCGGCCAGTGAGGGGCGCGGATTGAAAGGGCCCAGTCAGGTATGCCCGGGGAGAAAGCTTTCGCTTGCAGCGGGAATTAGCTGGCGGGCAGCAGGCGGGCAGCAGACATCGGGGAGAAAGGGTTGGCCGCCGTGAAAGGCTGGTGGGGTGGTCGTGGGGGGGGGGGGGGACCAGAAGCGGACCAGACGCAGATAAATCTTGTATTGTGAACACCCGCCGCGCCCGCCTCGCCCGCCGCGCTGGAGGGGCGACTGCACCGGCCGGCTGACCAGCCCCACTCCATGCTGGAGCCCAGCCTGGACTGGAAGCGCGCTGGAGGCTGCGACTAGCAGCGACCACAAGGCCAACCAAGTGGGCAAAAATTTCCGCAACCTGAGGGTAGCATCGCCACCGCGCTTGCAGCCAAACCACCCTGCGGTGCGCGTTTCGTTTCACGCAGCCAGGTACGCGGCAGGGCGATAACGCGCCGTCTCGGCTGACTCGGACGGCCAAGCGGGTGGAGCGCTGGAAACCAATGTCGAAATGTTGCGGAACAATACTTGACGAGAGAGGCAGGGCGCGCGAGGCGAGGCGGCCCGGAGGGGTATGAGGTTTTGAATGAATATTAAAGCGGAAGTGCTGGGAGTGACATGGAGAGAGAGACGGCGAGAGGCCGGGCCGGGTGCAGCGCGGAGCGGGAGAGACAGAGACGGCCGAGCTGCCTGGGTCGAATCAAGCAGCCGGGCCCCGCCGCGCCCCGCCACGCCCCGCCACGCCTCCCCTCGCCGCTCTTCCCTGGATTAGCCGTTTCATTACGCTGAGTGCCCCTCTCTAAAATTCACTACTTCTCCCCGCCCCGCCCCGCCCCGCCCCGCCCCGCCCCGCCCCGCCCCGCCCCGCCCCGCCCTGTGCAGCCCGTCCCCAGCGCCGCCCGCCCCTACCTTTTGCCTATTCTTGCTCCTCTTCGCCCCTTCCTCATTCGTGGCTAGTTTGCTTCACACTACCCGCCGGGCCGCCGGGCCGCCGGGCCGTCACTGAAAGCTGCAGGCTGGAGGCTGGGGGCGACCGGACCCTTCACGCCGAACATCAAAAGTGGCCGGACAGGCGCCGATACAGTGTGCGCGCCGAGCTCGAGCCCGTGCAGACTGACTCCGTTCTCGTCGCCCTGTCTCTCTCGCACCCATGCGGGACGCCGCCTGAGTGCGAGGGAGGCAGAGCGACGAAAACGGCGACCGGAATCGGTCTGCTGGCCATGTCCTGGCCGTGTCCTGCCAGTGTCCTGGCCGCGTCCTGGCCGTGCTTGCAGGCGACGGGGAGTCTGCTTGCCTTTGGGAGTCGGCCGGGAATAGTAAAAGGGGCCATTAGCAAATAGCTTGGACCTGTCGCGCACGTCACTGCGGGAGGGGGGGGGGTCTTTCCAGTGGGGCCGCGGCCCCGCGAGGCTTGACGCACAGCTCGTCGCACAGCCCCACTGCACCGCGGCGCAGTGCTGCCACAAGAGCGGGACCAAATGCCCGCGATGCGCCAGCGATCCTCAGCCTGCAGGCCGGGCAACTTTTCGAGAGCGAAGCGCTGATTGTCTCAGTCGGAGCAAGTGGTCAAAACTCTCGACGCGTTTTGGGCTCCAGAGTCGCTAAACTGGATTCGAACTGACCGTGTGACCCCACCAATGGATTCCTCGTTCGGAGAGCAATCCATTGGTGGGGTCACACGTTCGGTTCGAGTCCCGTTTAGCGACTCTGGAGCTCAAAACGCGTCCGGGATGCCGGCCGCCTCCACGCGGCGGTGGACGGCGCCCGGCAGGCAGGCCGCACGCGCACCGGCGCGTCGGAAGGGTGGCCTGCCTGCCAGGCGGTCTGGCTGGCTTGGCGTGCTTGGCGTGCTTGGCGTGGGGAGCGCCCGGCAGGCAGGCAAGACGCGCACACGCCTGCGCGCCGGGCTGGCCTCTCCACGCTGCAGGCGGCGGAGAGCCAACGCGCGGAGAGGGAGAGAGAGAGAGGGGGGGGGGGATGTACGCGGAGAAAGAGGACGCAGAGTAGAGAGAGAGAGACTTAACCCAACAGGTGGACACTACTCAAGATGGAGGTGGCTTCGAGGCGGCAGAGAAAATAGAAGGTAAAAAAAAAGTTTGGCGCGCGGATTGAGCTGAGTGGTTTTTGAAGAAGTGGGTGGGCGCGGCACGGCACGGCGCGGCACGCGGGCCGAGAATTCCTGCAGCGGGGTTTAAGGGATTTCGGACACATTGGAGGCTTTTCAGACCCAACTGGAGGGAAACAAGCTTTGTTGTTCTGCTGATCCGTTTACTGCAGGGGCCAAGTAATGAAGGCGAGTGAGTGGAAGGGGGGGGGGGGAAGGGGGGGGGGAGGTCGCGAAGAGATTGATAATGCCCATGCAAATATGTAGATGGACCGAGCGGCCACCCTGGCCACTCCACTGTGTAGGTGGCCAGGGTTTCGAGACGTGCTCCGCTAGGCTGGCCGAGGCTGGCCTAGGGTAGCAGGGCCTCGTGTCTGCCCTGTTCGATCGGCCCATGAGCATCGTGTGTGGCTGGGCCGGGCAGGGCCGGGCAGACGGGGCTGGCAGCACTGAGTGTAGCGCTGTGGCTCGCGTCCAAGGCAGTCACCAGTGGCCCACGGAGCCCAGGCATACCAGTGACACGGTGTAACCACCCGCATCCATCCGGGTACCCTTTCCGATGCACACCGGCCGCGGCAGGGCGCGCAGGGCGTGCAGGGCCCACTTACAACCCCCTCCCCTCCCCTTTGGAATCGCCCGCGCGATGTTTCCTAACCAGGCCTTCGATCACGCGAGCAGCACACTGCTTCCGGACACCCAGTGGTCGCTCTGTCTCTCTCGCACCCCCACGGCACGCCCCGCGAGTGCGAGTGAGACAGAGTCAGCCGCTCGCCGGGCAGGCGACACTCGCTCGTCGCGCGTGACCGTCGCACGCAATCGAGCTCCGTTACTTGGTCGTGAAAGTTTCAGCGAAACGGGAAGGGATGGCAGCAATTCGGGTGCGGTACACTGCGAGTCACTGCGGGTGCCTTTTGCCCTTCGCACCGTGACAAGGTGGTTTGTGGCGCCGCCGCGTTTAAATAAGGAATGCGTGCGGGGCTCAGCAGATAGGTGGAGAAGTAACGAGAAACAGCGGCCGTCCCGGGCCATCCTCGGTCGGCCAGGTCACCCCACAGTGGGCCAGTCTGCCTGCCTGTCGGCAACCCGAGCGGCAAGCCAGAGCAGCCAGCCCACTGGGAAGAAAGCGCGCGCGTCGCGTCGATAACGATGCGGTTTCAATCTAATTCTCTCTGGGCGCGCCGAGCCACGCCGCGCCACGCCGAGCCACGCCGCGCGAGCCTCGCTGCCGGGTGACATTGGCTCTGCTAGGCGCCACTTCCCCCTCCCGCCCGGGACGGCCCGGGAGCGCTTGTGAAAGGCGCGGTATTCTAATTGGTTGACAAGAACACGCGGTGTATACCCGGCAACGCTAATGAGTTCCATCATTATTGTCTACAATAGTTCCACCGCAGCCGGGTCGGCCCGGCGGCAGCCGACCCGGGGGCGGCTTGGCTCCACAACAAGAGGGGGTGGCTAGGCGGGGCGGCGCTGGGCGGGGCGGGGCGGGGCGGGGCGCAATGTGCAAACAGGCGTGGCGAAAAAGGCGCTGGTCGAAACTGCCAAAACACGCACGCGCACGCACACACACACACACACACACACACACACGCGTGCGCGCGCGCGCGCACGCAGCGTGGCGCGAGCAAGGAGGCACCGAGGCAACTATGTCGCCCTGAATGACACGTGCCCCACTCGTAAATCCAGCCAATTAGAGGGGCCTCGCGGGGGGTGGCCGCCCCGCCCCGCCCCGCCCCGCCCCGCCCAGTGGCGCAGGAATAGCGCTAATTGACGAGGTGCCCATCGAAAGGCGAGGCGCGCCACCGCAGCTTGCCGCAGCCCGGGGCCCGGCCCCGAGCCAGGGACTGCCGCACTGCCAACTTGACGAAAAGAAACAACAACAAAATCTAACTTGCCGTGCTGTGTCATTTGCCCACGGTGAGCATCACGAGCTTGCCATTGGCGACGTTTGTCACCCGTTTCCAGGACGGTTCGGAATGTTTGGGGCTCTCGGTCCCGGAAACGAGACTCAGCGGGCCCAAGACGCCGAAGTAAGACTAGTTCGCACCTGGAAGCTTGCGCACTGAACAAATACAGCTGGGCAATGATGCAACATTCCCGAAAAAATTTGACGGCAAAAAGTGGCAATACGAAAGTCTCAAGGAGACCCGCCGATCAGCTTCGGTGTTCTTATGGGAACCGGGCCTTCATCCGACGCTCCCTGCCGCGCAATTCGACAGATTAGTGGGTTCGTATTGGGCTGGCCCACCCGAAGTGCGCGCGGTTTCTGTGGTACAGTGAGAGTCCAGATTCAGAGGCCTTACCTCAGAGGGGTCACATTGGGTATTTGAACCCGCGACCCCGAGTGCCGAGTCTAGTCAACTCCTCTACCCTGACCGCTCAGCCACCGAACCAGCTTGTCAGCGGCGATGTCGCAACTCCTCTTGAGCTGCCGTTCGAGAAATCTGGTCCCGAAAAAAGGGTACTTTGAGCGGTCTCGAACCCGGGACCTGCCGCTTCCCGCTACATGCTCTTAACCACTGAGCCACCGGGACGCCATGGCAACCGCCCTGCCTGCGCTGGTACCCAATCTTCTCTGGATATACCTCCCCAAGCAATTGGTCGCCGAAAAAATTGTGCAGACTACCGGTCCCGAACCCGGGACCTGCCGCTTCCCACTACATGCTCTTAACCACTGAGCCACCGGGACGCCACGGCACTCGCCCTGCCTGCGCTGGTACTCAATCTACTCTAGATATACCTCCCCAAGCAATTGGTCGCCGAAAAAATTGTAAATTCTACCGGTCCCGAACCCGGGACTTGCCGCTTCCCACAACATGCTCTTTACCACTGAGCTACCGGAGGACCACGGTACCCGCACTGCCAGCGCTGGTACTCAATCCTCTCCGGAAAGACCTCCTCAAGAAGTCGGTTGCCGTTGCCGAAAAATTTGCTCATCGCAGTAGTCTCGAACCCGAGACCTGCCAGTCAGGAACGGAGCACTCTGACCACTGCGCCGCCAGGTAGCTATGCACTCCACTCACCTAGCGCCAAACTTGAATAGCCACCCATCTTGCTTGATGCTGGACAAATTATAAGTTCGGCGCTAGGAGAGCGGCGCGCACAGCAACCTGGTGGCGCAGTGGTTATAGCGCTGCGTTCCCGACTGGCAGGTACCGGGTTCGAGACTACTGCGATGAGCACATTTTTCGGCAACGGCAACCGACTTCTTGAGGAGGTCTTTCCGGAGAGGATTGAGTACCAGCGCTGGCAGTGCGGGTACCGTGGTCCTCCGGTAGCTCAGTGGTAAAGAGCATGTTGTGGGAAACGGCAAGTCCCGGGTTCGGGACCGGTAGAATTTACAATTTTTTCGGCGACCAATTGCTTGGGGAGGTATATCTAGAGTAGATTGAGTACCAGCGCAGGCAGGGCGAGTGTCGCGGCGTCCCGGTGGCTCAGTGGTTAAGAGCATGTAGTGGGAAGCGGCAGGTCCCGGGTTCGGGACCGGTAGTCTGCACAATTTTTTCGGCGACCAATTGCTTGGGGAGGTATATCCAGAGAAGATTGGGTACCAGCGCAGGCAGGGCGGTTGCCATGGCGTCCCGGTGGCTCAGTGGTTAAGAGCATGTAGCGGGAAGCGGCAGGTCCCGGGTTCGAGACCGCTCAAAGTACCCTTTTTTCGGGACCAGATTTCTCGAACGGCAGCTCAAGAGGAGTTGCGACATCGCCGCTGACAAGCTGGTTCGGTGGCTGAGCGGTCAGGGTAGAGGAGTTGACTAGACTCGGCACTCGGGGTCGCGGGTTCAAATACCCAATGTGACCCCTCTGAGGTAAGGCCTCTGAATCTGGACTCTCACTGTACCACAGAAACCGCGCGCACTTCGGGTGGGCCAGCCTAATACGAACTCCACTAATCTACCGAATTGCGCGGTAGGGAAGCGTCGGATGAAGGCCCGGTTCCCATAAGAACACCGAAGCTGATCGGCGGGTCTCCTTGAGACTTTCGTATTGCCACTTTTTGCCGTCAAATTTTTCCGGGAATGTTGCATCATTGCCCAGGACCAAGTCTAACCGTGCAGGGCGACGGGCCGCTTGGCAGCCGCACATACGTCTTGCTCTGCGCGGCTCTGCGCGGCGTGGGCGTGCGAGTCGCCTCGCCAGCCGAGAAGAAGCCTCTTCCATGGATTGTATGTTATGCGGATTGCATCCCAGGGCGTGGCTGTCTGTCCGACTGCCTGTCTGCCCGTCCGTCCGTCCGTCCGCTGGAGCTCTTCCTTACTCGCCGCATGATCTGTTCGGCTGATGTAAAAGTTTCATCTCATAACAGGACAAAGTGGGTCCCCGCCCCGCCCCTCTCCTCCACTGGTGGCAATCCTGGAGATGTGCCGGCGCGGCCGTTCGTCCGGCGCAGTGACCACTCGCGTCTTTTTCTTATTTTCGTTATCCTGATGTGGCGTGCGAGTGAAGGCAGCGAAGGCAGCGAAGGCCGGGTGTCGTGTCCGCGTGAAGTTTCGCTCCAGGCCAAACAAGCTAATTGTTGTCCTCCCCAAACCCCCGCATGCGAAGTCTAGGACTGGCCTTCGGAATTGGGTCGTATATGAGGTCTACGTCCCGTCGCTCCGCAGCATGCGCTCCTTTTATGTCCGCCCTGCTCCGCTCCCTCGTCTCCGTGACGGCCCCAATAAAGACCGAATTTGCCAGCCGAAGCCGAACGAACAGCGGACATGAGAAACAACAGAACTCTATCGACGACTCTCGTGTGCGCGATCGGTCGAGGGGCGAGCGGAGGGGGTATCACTTTTTATATTGAAATAGTTTAACTCTCCTTCCCCCCTCCCCGCCCCGCCGCCCCCACCTCCGCAGCGAGAGAACACAACCCTCAACCCCTTTACCAGCAACCGACCGAAGAGAGGCTTCTGGGAATGCGAATCAGGGCAGCTCAGAAGCGAAAGCCGGCGGCGTGTCAGAAAAGTCGCCGAAGAGTCGTTAATCCCCCCCACCCTTCCCACCTGTAGGTATGCAGATCCGGTCGCCTGGAGACGGTTTGCCGCGGTTTGCCGCGGTTTGCCGCGGTTTGCCCGGCCGAAGACCAGCAATCCGATGGGACATTCATCGAACTGCTCGCGGTGTCGGAAAAAACGGTGAATGGGGAAACATGCCGCGCGTTCATGAGAAATTTACGCGCCGGATTAGCGGCGGGCATAAACTGTCACGTAAATTTTTCATTCGGGCGTTTCGCGTATCTCGCCTGCGCTGTCGGAGTGGTCTCTCTGGGTTGTGTTCTTGCTTCCAGGCTTTTCCAGGCTGTTCCAGACTGTTCCAGGCTTTTCCAGGCTGTTCCAGACTGTTCCAGGCTGTTCCAGACTGTTCCAGGCTTCCAGGGCGGCCAGTGTGAAAACATTTGCGGCCCGTAGTTTGATAGCTGTATGTCCGCGGATTAACCTCATGTTTGATCAAGCCAAACGACTTGTTTGCTCGGAGCGGGCATTCGGTCGGTCTGGGAAAAAGATTCGTTTTCCCACCCCACCCTCGTTTGCTGACTGAAATCTTTTTCGCGGTGGCAGATTTTATTTGCTGTATCCGCGGCCGCGCCGTGTAGCACAAACAGTGCATACACACGCGTGCGTCGTGCGCACACACTGCACAGTTTTAATTAGCCACTTAGCCATCGGCGTTCATGTCTGAAAATATCGACCCGCTGTGTTCGGGGTTGGCTTCGAATCTCTGCTGTCCGAATTGGAAACTTTTAGTCTTTTGCAGGAGGTTTCAGGAAGGCTGGGCGCATTAAATGATTACACCGTTGGTTAAAATTATTTGTCTTTTGTACAAGATAATTTTATTATAGTAATAATAAAACAACATTGGGTGACAGTTTCAACAATTTTACAAAAACAAAAAACTTAAGACTTACATACAACTAACAAGTATTCGGGAGGGGAAATCCCAAACTGAAAAGCCAACAGAAAGTGGCTACGATCACACAAGGTCACAAATGGTCAAAAGGGACAAGGACACAAAAGGTCAAATTGCAAAAGTTCTGCTGTGCTCTTTTTTTCAAGGGCTTCCTTCTACAGAATTTTTAAAATAAATATTTGATTCATTTTACAAGAAAAGTAACAAAGAAACGTGAAAGTTGCAACATACAAAGAAAAAAGTCCAATGTAAGTGGCTTTGATCGAGACACTAAAATTCAGACACATCTAACATTTTTCAAGACCAGTTTCAATAAAACTGTTTTAAGTTTATAACAGAAAGTTCAAAACCTCACAGAGAACAAGTTTAAACATCGTCATACGCCGCGCGGAGAGAGAGATATAAGTTAAATATGCATGATTGGAAAGTTTTAACTCGAGAATCCAAAAATATCAACTACACATACACTTATTCTACTACAAGGTACACAAACATAATAGAACTAGATGGTCATTTTATTCTGCGCGGAATATGACGAGGATAAAATAGAAGAGGAGGACACACCTTTTAGACACAGATTGCATACATAAGAGCAATTTCATAAATATTTTTTTTTTCCAAAACAACATAAAACATAATTAATAATATTTCTACTGAGATATTTTGGAAATAAGATATAGCCTCGGCATTTTCAAAGAGTTATCCCTTGAGATTATTTTAGGATTCGGCTGAAAAGCTGTTTCCTCCTCACGGTATTGAACTGAACACTACGGACATAAAGGGGGCGAGGGGGAAGGGGTAGGTGAGGGGAGGGGGACAAGATGGACTGAACAAGACAACAGCAAATGTACTCGACAATATGCAACACATAACAACAAACACTTTGAGACCTTCCTGGTTCGACCCGCCACGCCCGTGACGAGCCCTCCAGCCGGCGGGAAGCTAAACACAGTCACGCGTGACACGCATAGCGTGACGCGCCTCGTGACACTAACACACACGCGCTTCCCGCCGGATATCACAATTTTGCCAATGACGACGTCATGGATGAAATAATCTTATCGACTGCAGTTCGTTCGGACACTGTCTCTGAGGACGCGGCGGTCGCGGTCGCGGGTTCGCGTCCCCGCTCGGCGACTTTCGTTCCACTGCGTCCGCCATGACGGCACGCTCCGAGTTCATGGAATGCTTCGTCTCCAGCGCGCGCGCCGCGCCCTCCAGGTACCAATTGAGCAACGCCGCACCGCCGGCACCGCGTCACGGCGACAGGTACAGCTGCGGGGGGCTGTGGGGGCCCGTGCTGGACATGGAGCCCGGCGGCCCGTTGCTGTCCTCGCCGAGGCAGGGCCCGATGGGGCCGCAGGCGTGGCCGGGGTGGCCGGGGTGGCCCGGGTGGCCGGCGGGGAGGCCGTGGAGGCCGTGGCCGGGGCCTGGGTGCCCGGGCCCGCCGGGCGCGAGGTGTCCCGCCGGCAGGGCAGCCATGAGCAGCCCGGGCCCGCCCATGGACATGGTGGGCATGCCGCCCGGAATGCCGCCCGGCATGGGCCCGGGCGACGGCGACAGAGGCTGCTGCTGGTGGAGCTGGCCGGGGCATGGCAGCCCTTGCGGCAAGCCGATGACTCCCTGCACCGGAACGGCGCGCCGGCGCCCCCTACCTCGGCCCGGCCCGGCCGAGGTGAGCATGGGGGGCGCCGAGTCGTCTCAGTCGCGCGACCGCCGCGGCCGGCCCACCTTGCCCTTGCGCACGCCGGGAGTGGCGCCGGGGCCGGCCGCGCCGGGGACGCCCGCCGCGCCGCCGCCCTTGATGAGCTTGTGCCAGTCCTGCTCGCAGACCAGCGCGCCGCCCAGGAGGTGGTAGCGGTCGCCGGGCACGAGCTGCGAGCCGCACTTGGAGCACGAGAAGCACTTGAGGTGGAACACGTGCAGCGGCGAGGGCGCCGACGGCGTGCCCACGCCCGGGCCGCCGCCGACGCGCATCACGAACTCGCTGGCCGGGATGGTCTGTCCGCACGCCGAGCACGCCCCCGTGTTGCCGAATAACCTGGAACAGGCAGAGAAGCGCGTCGGTTAGGGTGGTCAGTTGCAGTGCAGCGGGCAGCGTGCGATGGGTTGCCTGCTCGCCGGGCGGGCGGCGTGCCGCGTGCGGTGGGCTGCCTGCCCGCACGGCGCTGGCTGCGTCCGCCCCAGCCTCACGCGCCCGGCGCGGCGCGGCGCGGCACAAGGACCGAGGACCAAGGGCCCAGGGCTAAGGGCTCCGGGCCCCGGCGGCCGCACAAACTTGCTGTAGTGCTTGAGGCCCTCGGCGAGCTCGCCCACGACCTCGGAGGGCTCGGCAGCCACGTGCTCATCGCCTTAGACCGCGCGTCCTGGCCGAACTAGGGTCTGGGACGCGAGTCCGGGACTCGAGAGTCTAGCACGGCGGGGCCCGGGCCGGGCGGCGCCACTGCCCTGGCCTGCCCTGCGCAGCGCGAGAACAATAGGATCGAGTTTCCAAGTCATCAGCGCCCTGTTTGACACATGATGGAGGAGAGGGGGAGGGAGAGGGGAGGTCACCCCTGAGGGCTGCCGCCGTGGCCCCCCCCTCCCCAACCTCGGACTGCGCCTCTCTCTAATGAAGCGGCGCTATGCGACGCTTGGCGGGCTTGGTCGAGTAGGACGGGGCTTAAAACGCCTTAACGAGAGCCGCACGGGGCGGGGGAGGAGGCCCCGCTCTCGACGGCCCCGTGACGAACCACACTCCAGCGACAAGTGAGATGCACTCGAGGATCAGAGAGATTGTAAGGCTCGCGTCGCGCCGTGCCTTGCAGGATTGTGCGAATCCATGTGGCGTGGCGGGGCGTGGCGTGGCGGGGAGTGGCGGGGCGGGGTGATTACACACACAAGTAAACACCGTTCAACTAGACGTGACGAGGGCGAGGCAGGGCGAGGCAGGACGAGGCCTATTGACGCCCCCGCGACTAGAGCTCGCCCTGATTGGCGTCCAGATCGTCTCACCGCGGCGACCAAGCAGTGCGGTGGTCTGTCTCTCTCGCACCGGCATGGAGCGCCCCGTGAGTGCGAGAGAGAGGCCTCCCACACTTCACCCAGAAGAGCGCCAGCGTGGTGCTACACGGTGTGCGGCACGTCCACAGAGATGCAAACCCGCCATCAGATTCCTAGATTCAGACGACAGACGACCCAGGCATTGACACATGAATAATGCCCCGCGCTAGCGAGAGAGCGAGCGAGCGCGAGAGAGAGAGAGAGAGAGAGAGAGAAAGAGAGAAATTTTTCCCGATTTGCATTTCTAGGGCGACGTGCCCAGTGTGGGGCGAGCCGAGGGGTCGCGCGAAGGAGGCGAAGGAGGCCTCCCTCCGCCAAGGCCGGCCGAACTCAAGACCGATTCCGAGGGTCGCTTTCGTCGCTGTCTCTCTCGCACCTATGCGGGACGCCCCGTGAGTGCGAGAGAGACAGAGCGACGACGCTCGGAATGAGTCTGCTGGCGAGCGCCTTTCGAGTCCCTTCCTCGGAGAGCGTGTCCCGAACCTCCACGCGCGTCGGGGAAGGGGTGGGGGAGTGGGGGGCGGAGACGCGCACGCCGGCAGCTTATAACGAAACGTTACAGGTATTTTAATTTACCTCACGATTCTAATGAGCCGCTGTCCGATCGAATTTGCTGCTGGATCGTAATTACGTTCCCGAGCGAAGCACGCCGCCCGCCGCGAAGCAGTGGCGTAGCACCCTCCCCGCCGTTGGCTTCTCAAACTCCGAGCCCCTCCGGGCGGGCCCCGGGCAGGCGGGCAGGCAGGCAGGCAGGGGTTGCGGGTCAGGCAGGTCCCAAACTAAGTCAGGCGCCTTGTTTAGGCGTGCTGCTGCCCCAGAGCCCAGGGCCCCAGGACGAGGCGGGCCGAGGGTGGCGGGGTCAGTGACGAACGCGAAAAAGCGACGATGCCACTTTCCGTGGATCGGGTCGGGGTCGCCCGCTCACTCCACTGGTAGTCGTAGGCGGGGTCGATTTTCCGCTTTTCAGCCTCGTCCCCGTCGGGACCCGAAGTGGCGGAAGCTACAGACTGCAGTGTTTCCCGGGAAATATACGAGTCTGCGGCCACGCCCGGCCCCGTCACTCGTGCGAACGTGCGTGGCGCGCAAGTCTCGCTTTTTGGCGCGCCCCGCCCCGCCCCGCCCCGCCCCGCCCCGCCCCGCGCTGCATGACAGAGGGATGATCACTCTTGTGTTGGCCGGATTGTCTTGCAATGATTACGGCTGGGATTCGCGCGGGCTGCCGGGCTGCGTCCGGGGCGGGTCCCCGGCGTGTCCGAGGCCAGGCGGGCAGCCAGGCAGCCAGTCAGGCAGCCAGGCAGCCCCGTCGCCTCGCACGCAGCCTTGGGGGATTCCATTAAGGAGTAGATGGCGAAATCCAATGGTTGTCTAATGGAGTCCGGTCCAGGCCAGCCTAATGTGAGTGCTGCGCCGAGCCCTCGGGGAGGGAGGGGGTGGGTGGGAGAGAGAGAGAGTGCGGGGGAGACTCCCACCCCCGCGCTGAGATTGGAGGGAGAGGGAGCGATGGGGTTGTTGTTGGGGGGCGAAAATATGGGCTGCAGAAATGACGCGCAAAACCCCCGACTCGCAACCTGGCGATGCAGGAGCGTAGAATAGAAGCTCGCCGTGCCACTGGAGCAGTCGCAGTCTATCGGCGACATCTGTTTGCCGTCTGTCTCTCTCGCTCTCCACGGCGCTGCCTCCACCCATCTCCGTCTCGCAACCCCATTTCTGTCTTGCCACCCCCAAACCACCCCCTGCGCGTCAGACCCACCCGCCCGGCCGCCCCGCCCCGCCCCGCCCCGCCCCGCCCCCGGCGTCGCGCCGCCCCGTCCGACAGCCACTCTATGTAATGGAAAGCACTTAAGTTTATTTTTGAAAGCGCGCGAAACGTAAGTGCTACTCGCTACGGTGGCGGGGCCCGGCGCGCGGGGCAGTGGCGGCGGCGGCGGCAGGGCCCGGCCTGAGAAATCGCCAACACCAGCTTTCACAGCATCCAGGCTTCCAGGGGGCGAAGGCGAAAACGGTCCAAGGAGCGCGGGGCCCGGGTTCGAATACTGCTGTACACCCGCCGCAACTTTTTGTCAACATCTTTTTTTTTTTCGTGACGTTTTGCGGGAGCTAGCCGTAGGTGGCGTAGCGTGGACGCAGGCGGACGCGCTACCAGAGGCGCCGCCAACGCCACGCCGTGCTGATTGCGGTGTGATGGGGTTGGGACCCACACTCGCACACACACACACACACACACACACACACACACACACACACACACACACAGAGATGGTCGCGACACGCCGCACGCGTTGTGGGCCTCGCGGAGCTAGATTACATTAGCGGCAAAGAATCGAGTTAAAATTAGCGGGGCGGCCAACAAAAGACCATTTGCGGGCGCCAGATTGAAATTCGCGGCCGCAAGGGGCGCCGCGGCACGCCCCGAAAAAGGCGACGGACACACGGGAAGGCCAATTTGCTTCCGGTTTCGTCGCGCTGCCCACGGCCACACGATTGTTTTCGGCTTGAAAGAAAGCGCGAGAGGGAGAGGGAGGGAGAGAGAGAGAGGCGAGCCCCCTGGAAACAACCCCCTGACCCCGTCCCCCGCTTACCCCGTGAGCCTGCCTCCAGTCTTAAAGGGGAGCGCTCGCTCCAGACGGGGGCCGCCCCGCCCCGCCGCCACCCCTCACCGCAAACTACCCTGTTATTCAATTTGGGAGGGGCGTTTAAAAAGGCCCGCGCTTTTCGGAAAAGGAGCGGTGAGCGGCGCGGCCCCTCATTAGGGCCGCCGTCTCTCTCGCACTCACGGGGCGCCCCGCACGCCCCTGGGGGTGCGAGAGAGACAGAGCGACGCGACCGAGTCGGTTAATTACGTCGCCGGGCCTTATACCAGTGCAGTGGCACGCCAGTGCAGCGCGCTGCCGAGAAAGCGACGATTGAGGCGCGCTGCCATTACACTGTACCGCCCAAACGGGGAGCAGCCTCGCTCTGGCTCTCTCGCACCCCCACGGGACGCCCCACGAGTGCGAGAGAGACAGAGCGACGACAGGCCGTGCCAATCTCGAGCATGGACGCCGCGACGCCACGGCCAGCTGACATTTTGACCGCCCCTGTCAGTGTGTGTGTGTGTGTGTGTGTGTGTGTGTGTGTGTTCCCTGACCTTCCCCGAATGGAGCGGCAGTTCCCGTAGGATGGCCTCTATATGCCACATCCCCAGTGCCATTGACGCTTGCCCCCCTACAGCCAAAAGGGCAGCCGGGGCCTGTAGGGCCTGCAGGGCCAGTCGGGCCACCTGCACCGCCGGCTCCAACGCTTTGAACGCGCTTTAGGCTGCCCGGCCCTACACCCGCACCAAACCCCCCAAAAGTTGAAGGGCTGGCAAAATTCGTAAATGAAATTTGGGAATTGAATTAGGCGTCGCATAACTCTGGTTAACGAGAGGCCGCCCAGCCTCCGCCCGCGTGGTTATGCAGGCCCGGCGTCGGCGACTGCATGCGGACTGCCTTGCCTCGGCCCCTCACGGCGCGAGGGTAGGCCAACCGCACGACGCCTGCGTGCGACGGGACTGCCTAGCACAGCAGGGGCTTCTGGGCCATTCCATTGCGCCAAGTCGACACTTCGTTTTCTGATTTTCGACACTGTGCTTCGACCGCCCCGCACCTGTGGGGTTCCGCCGTTCGGTAAGTGTGTTTGGCGCGCCTGCACGCGGTTGCAGCGTGGCAGTGGCGTGGCAGTGCCGCGGCTCTGTGCGCGTAGCCGAACTCCCGGGCACCCACCGGCCGTGCATCGTCCATCCTTGTCGCACTCGCGGCGGGGCGGCGGGCAGGGCGGGGACCGGTCCTGCCATCTATGGCGCGCCGCTCAGAACGCAGCCCATGGCGCGGCCCGGCACAGTGGGCCAGCCTTGCCCAGGGAACGGCGAGCGCTTTTCAATCAACTGACAAAAGGCTTGTTACCCGTAATTGAGAGGAGTTAGAGGAGCCAGCCAGGCAGCCAGCCAGGCTGGAGCGAGTCAAACCGGGCCATGGCGGCCCATGGCACTGGCCGTGGCGAGCCGAGCCAACCGCCACTCTCCGCGACCCTTGCGCTACCGCGGCGCTCCGCCCGTCAGGGCGTCCTCGCCGTCCACGCCCTCCGCGTCCACGGCGGGGTTGCCCGTCCGGCGTGTACATCGGCAACAAATCACAATGAAAGGGTTTTCCCACTCTCTCCGTTCAATAACTACCGGCGACATTACTTTGCTTTCTCGACTCCCCCCTCCCCCGTCCGCCTGGCCCCGCCTTGCCCGTGTGCATGCAAACGCGCTAATCTAATCAATCTTCTCCCGGAGTGGGGTTGCTTGCACCCTTTTTGCACCCCCTCCTAGGACGCACTCATTTGGGCCCACCGGGCGGGCGGACAGACAGATAGACAGACAGACAGACAGGGCGCAAGGGACTTTGAACCGCAAACGGCGTGTGACATTCGGCAGCCAATTATCGAATAGCGATGCCTTTCCTGCCTTTTCGCCTCCAATCAAACAGCGCGCCTTTTAATCAGCCGGGCGGCTAATAAGGACGACTATCGATCAAACGACTTAGGCTGTCATCTCGAGAATCTGCGGCACACACACACACACACACACACACACGGGGATAACAGGAGGGGGTCCCGGCGTTACACACAGTAGTGGCCGATTACTTATTGAGTCCTACTCGATGATTCATTTACACGACGATAAGGCCCCGGCCTGGCGCCAGCCAGCGCCAGCGGCAGACCCGGCAGGCCAGACCCGGCCGCTTTCGACGCGAGCTTCCTGAAAACAACAGTCTCTAGTGTGACTTATCCGTCGGATTTCTTTTTGAATTTTTATGAAAACTTAAAAAAAAAAAAAAAAAAACTGGAAAAAAATTTGGGGAATCAACCGTGTCCATTAAAAAAAAAAATTAATTTTACCAAAAAAAAATCCGATTTTTTTTTCAAGAATATAACGCGGGCAGTGACGCTAAAAAGTACCTCCCGAAAAGCGTTTTCAAAGTTGCCGGTGAGCGCACGCTAGGTCATTCCCTCGTCGCTCCGCTGCGACGCGCTGCGACGCGCTTGCCTGCGACGCGACGCGCTGCGACGCCGTCATCAACATAATTGGAAACATCATCATTAGGGCCCCAAAGGGGTGAACGCTTCATATTGCCGTGACGTCACTCACATCGTAATTAATTATGGGTTTCCTTTAAAGTACATTCTGAGGCAAAAGCAGCAGCAGCAGCTGCCAGTCGAGACGCGCGTCGGCGAGCGGCGGCGGCGTCAGACAGAATTAGCCAACTATAATGAAAACCACGGCCCGAAAACAGCGCGTCCGTCAAACTTTTCCGTTCCGATCATTTTTTAGTCGTTTTCGCTCCGGTTTTCGGCCACTCCCACGATGTTCTCACCTCAGAAACGGCAAGGGCAAACTCCAGGCGCTCACAGTGGACAAAACCTCTGCGGTGACTGCAAATAATTTTGATTTTCTTTCTTTTTTTTTTTCCAGTGTCACACACTTTCAACTTCTTTACGCCCGTCCTGACGGCGACACAGGCGCCTCTCCAGTGTGGTGGACCCGGCCCGGCCAGGCCCGGCCGGCTGGATATTAAATGGGGGGCATACTCGACACTAAAACGGGGAGCCAGGAATTTCCACTAATCAGGTCCGATCGCTGGGCCGCTGGGCCGCGCGGTGCAGGCTGCCTGGGCAGTAAACGGACTTTACTGCTGCGGCACGGCACGGCGCGGCACGGCGCGGCACGGCACGGCGCGGCACGGCACAGCCAAGGCGCAGCACAGCGCGCTCTGGCGGCAAGGCAATGCTGGCAGCCAAATTAATCAATCCACGCCGGGGCGACCGAACCGTGTTGTAAACTGGACCGCGAAATACCTCCCGCGCGAAAGAGGGCCGCGAATCCTGCGGGGCGAGGCGGGGCGGGGCAGGGCGGGGTGGGGCGGCCCAGGCGAACGGCATCCATCTTGCGTCAAACGACACACATTGATTTTCCCGGCCGCCTGCTAGCCTGGCAGCCCTCGCGGGGAAATATAAATTAGGCCAAAGTGGGGTACTTGGGGTTGTCATTCACGGACAGGGTGAGCCAAAGCGGCTGACATTTTTCCCCCCGCCTCTTTCCACCGGCGCGCCGAGGGTGTCTCTCCCTCTCTCTCTCCCTCGCACTCAAGAGGCGTTCGCGCGTGGGTGCGAGAGAGACGGAGCGAGAACCGCGAAGCGAAAGCGCGGGAAATCCGCGGACCCGATTCCGGCGAAATCACACACCGCCACTGGGCCGGCGCCGCAGACGGCGAGGGGAGGGTGGGGGAGGGTGGGGGTTCAAGAGGGCTGGCGGCGGGAGAGAGGGGCTGCAGGACCTTTCTAACGACACAAGGTCAGGCCGGCAGGGATGGAGGGGAGGGGAGGGGCGGGGCGCGGGGTCGGGCTGTAATGTAGGAAGTTGTTATCGCTCTTGTCGCCGGAGGGGAGGGGAGGGGGAAGGGAGGCAGGGGAAGATGGATTGTACGCTCGGAGCGACGGAGAGCGAAGTACGAAGGTGGAGGAGAGGACGGACTGGCCAAAAGGCCGGGCGGCGGCAGCGTCGCAGGCCCCGCCGGCTAATAGGGCGCGGGGGACGCGAGCTGTGGGGCGGGCCGGGGCGGGTCCTTTACAAATATCAAGTAAACACCCTGGGGTTCCAATCAATCGCACATGCCCTGCACTCACGCTCGGCCCCGGACTCACGCTCGGCCCCGGACGCACGCTCGGCGCGACGCTGGCCGCCCCACCTGGCCTTGCACTCAACTTGGTGTCGAACTAAGCCCCTCCACTCCCCGGAGACCCGCTGGCGCGCCACTCTAATGCATTTGCGGGAGGGGAGGGGGCTTTGGACAACAACAACAACAACGACAACAAGGTGCGCAAGACGGGTGCTGAACAGAAGAAGAGTGCGCGATAACACTTTGACGGCGTTGAGTGCAGAGAGAGGGTGGTGGTTTTTAAACCCAGATTCAAATTCGGATTGGTGGTGGCGTGGCGGGGCGTGGCGGGGCGTGGCGGGGCAGGGGCCGCACGCTTCAACTCGTTGACTGGCCGGGTCGGGCCGCGCGAGTAATTAGGCAGTGCCGCGAGCGTGGCGGGGCGGGGCGGGGCGGGGCGGGGCCCAGGGCCGACATAGAGCAGGCCAGCACCACGGCCCAACTTCCGAAACGAAGTCAATTTCCGGAGGCGAGGCGGGGTGGGGGGGCGGGGCGGGGCGGGGCGGGGCGGGGGGCTGCACTACGCTGCACGGAGGGATTTGCGAATATTGGCTAGCGGCTGAAAACTCCACGCAAAGGCCCCCCCTCCCTTCCTGCCCCCTCTTCCCTCCCCCCCCCCCGCACCCCGCACTAAAAACTGTCGCCGGCAGAGCGCGCTGCTGGCTGCTGCATGCGCCACAATAAGGGCCTTGACGGCCATCGGGCGGAACAGGGCGACAATCGCGGAACACCCCCAGGAGTGGCAAGACTACGCGGTTCATGAACGCGGTTCGACTACCAGTCCGAACTCAAATTCTCTCCCGGGTCTCTGCCCCCCCCCCTCTCTCTCTCCTTCCCAGTGATGAGGGAAACGGAGCTCGACCCGCGAGTGGACGCTAAACACAGATCGTTACAATTAGGCAAAAATACGAGGGTGAAAGGGGGGGAAGAAAAAAAGAAAGGAAACGGTACGAAATAAAGTTTCGACATTAAAAACGCGGTGGGGAGGGAGCAATATGCACTGGACCGGAAATAGCGGGAAAAGGGGGGAAGGGGAGGGGGCAGACAAAGACGGCCAGACCTTAGAGAACGATGCCCCAGCGAAGTGACAGACCAATTTTCCGGCAAAATGTTCGACCTACGCGGTCAATATGCTAAACAATCCGGGAGCGAGAGGGAGAGAGAGAGAGGCATGCGGTCAATACACTGAACAATCCGAGAGAGAGAGAGAGAGAGAGAGAGAGAGAGAGAGAGAGAGAGAGAGAGAGAGAGAGAGAGAGGGAGAGAGAGGAAGACAGCCACTGTGGGGATGAAAAGGTGCGTGCGGAATGCAGGGGTAGTGACAGAAACAAGACTGAGCCGCTTGGAAAAGCGCAGGGGTTAAAGGGAGAGAGAGGGAGGAGGGGGGGGGGGGTGAGAGGGAGAGAGCGAGGGAGAGAAAAGAGAGAGAGGGGGAGGGGAAAATAACGAGCGAACAGGAAATTAATTACCAGCGGACAACAAAGACTGGAGCTGAGACGTCACTGGAGAGGGGAGGAAATGGTGGACCACGGGGGGGGGGGGGGGGGGGGGGGCTGGCCGGGCGGAAGGGTGTGCGGCCGCGACCAAGGCGGGTTCCAGGGGAAGGTCGAGCTTCGAACACCCACTCCGTCTATACTCGTTTCAAAAACGGCCACGCTTGAGACGAACTGCGCATAGTCGGCCTCTATGGTTTCACTTGGCACACTCCGTACACTCGGTACACTGCAAACGCCCCGTACACTCCGTACACTGTAAACACGGTGGCGAGGCGGGCCTAGCTCGTCATTACCAAACGATCCGAAAAGTTTGAAATTGATTCTGCGCGTCGGGGATTGGAGGACGAGGAGGGGGAGGGGGGGTTCCCAAACCGAGGCGAGTGTGTCAGACGGAGAACAACGCGCGGGGAGGGAGGGGGAGGGGGAGGGGGAGGGGGGGGGGCAAGTGGAGGAGGAAGTCGTTCGCCTCGGAACGCAATCAAGGAGGGATGCTGCTACCGTCACAAAATTAAAATTTGACGAGAACGATTTATTTCGTCTCGACCGAAAGAGAGATAATCAGGCAGCCAGCCAGCCAGCCCCGCGCACCAGCACCAACTACCCGCCGCTACCGCCACCTCCGCCACGGGGAACATTTTAATTAGCTTTTCTTCGGGGCCGTACCGAAACTACGTGGCAACAACAGCAGTGCGGCGGGCCCGTCGGAGACGCGCTGGTGCACTGTGCATCCTCGCGGCCACGGCGCCATGGCC